>NC_090814.1:84052193-84685175 GCF_000390325.3 Nicotiana tomentosiformis
TAAGATACAAAGTAAACCATAACTTAAGACATTGAAAAAGAAGAAGGACAAATTCAGCTGCCAATAACTAAAAATATTGTTATCACCTGGAGACGCATCAATGGGAAGAAGAGAATGCTATAATGAAGATAGTAATTATTTACCTGCGAAATGTTTTACTGTGAAACCAACTTTCTCAAACTTGCCTTTCTCATTGCTTTCTCTAAATTTCAAATAATCAGCACAAAGAAAAGGCTTATAGACCCTCAAATTTTCGCTACGAACAATCTCTTTGGGAGCAGCAATCAGTTTGTCATCTTCAAAACACCAAAAGAAAGCAATGGAAAATCGACTTACAGGCTCTTTTAGGACAACTCTGTGCTCAGATGACCTTAATTTCCCATTACTCCAAGCCTGCAAAAGATCACCAACATTCACAACAAGAGTGTCTTGACAAGGATCAATGTCCATCCACTTACCTTCTTTGGATCTAACTTGAAGACCACCAACTTCGTCTTGATACACTATTGTTATGCAGCTCATATCAGTGTGCATCCCTAGCCCTTCAACTTCTTCTTCCTCTTGTACATTTGTCGTGAATTCGGGTGGAGTGTAGTTGTTTACTCTTAGATAGCCATGACAATTCTTGAATTCAGATGCAAATTTCTGCTCAAATTCAGGGCCTAAGCTCATCAGTATGACCTCAACAATGCTTTTGCACAGTTTCTCCATTTTGCTCCCATACTCCTCCATTGCATGACTAGGGGACATAAGAAAATTTTAAAACAATAAGGGAATAGCTAAATTCTTACCAGAGAGACAATTCATGTGACAAACAATCTTAAACCAGTTTGTGATGTATACAAGAGAAGAAAAAGATTCTTCTGGACCATAAAGCACAATAACAAAAACTTAAAATAAAAATGTAGCGATAAGTGCATTCAACGGTGTGGCCTTGCGCTCAATGAAGCACACGAAAACCAAGGGCCAAGTCCAAGCCGAGACAAACCCATCTGCCAAAGCTTTAATGGACAAAGTTACCCGGTACCTATGCTAGTGTAAGGTAGCATGTAGCGGATGAATAGTCGAGATGCATGTCAGCTAGCCCCGGCATCACCATTATAAATAAAATAAAATAAAAAGAAAAGATGTTGTATTTTTTTTTTGTTTTACCTGAATTCGGGAATTGGCTGGTTGATGAGGGCATGGCAAGTGCTTTGTGCAGAGGCAAAGAAGTCAGGTCCGGACACCCTCAGACTCTCAAAGAAAGGGGAAGCAATGAAATGGGGAGTGTAGGTTCTTATATTTGACAAGGGTCCAGCTTTCAGCTTTACATCAGAAGGAAAACTGAAAGTCTGTTTGGAAACGAAATGAAGTTGTCTGGATAAATCTTTGGGAATTCCATGGTTGTGGATGTGAAAGAAACCCCATTCTTTACAAGCTAAAGAAAGGGACTTAAGAGAAGATGAACCAAAAGGCCTCGAGATGTCGAAAATGGGAAGTTTTACAGAAGTCTGAGATTCAGACATGCTCAACAAGTAATGAACAGCAGATAGATAAGTTAGTTTCTTCAGTTGGAAACAGTACTAAGGTAAAAGAAATGCATGCATCCTTCAGTTTAGTTAACTGTGTAAATAAACTTATGTAATAGAATGAGTCACAAGAATCTCAATTACTCCTACATTATATATATATTTAGGGATGAGGACAAAATAGATGTGTAAACCAGTAATCCTCCAGAGAAATGGAAATAAATAATTATGCAGGATATAAAGAATGTTAACTTGAACTTAAATTAATATTTTGCAAGCTACTATGGACATTCACCAATTTATTAAGGTTTGACAATTTCTGTTTAGTGTTTGCCAACTCTTCTTCCCATTCCTTACAGCTCTCCTTTATTTTAAGAAGGTCAATGAAAGTGGAGAATGAATTTAAGACTCTGTAAGCAATTAGGCAACAGCGGGCACAAATGATGGAGCTGTGCTGGTCAAAACGGCTGTGTTGTTGGTTCTCAAGCTTAGATTCTTCAATATCAAGCCATACTTACTCGCACTCGATATTTATATCAAATTAAACAATTTAACCTAAAGAGTAGTATAAATTAAAGTAAGAATATTATATCGTTTAACCATGATTATAGAGACCCTGGCCTATTTATAGATGTGAAGACTTGGGCAGGGGAGTCAAATGTTTCAGCCTCTCTCTATTTGTCGCTACTGCTTTTGACCTTGCTAATTTTTATATGGAGCGGACTCTCGCCTTATTTTGCAGTAAATCTTTTAAAGATGGGAGAGGGGCGCAAGTCTAATTCTATTGATTTGTCTTATTCTCTCATATTCATTACTCTGACAAAAAAAGCACGACAATTAAGCAAAGCATAATTTATATGCAACCGAGGACATTGTGCCTTTGTTTTCTCCACACATATAAATTTAAAACCTAAAACACTTGAGAGAGAAATAGGAAAAAATAAAAAGAGCTGGTCCCGGTTCCTCCCTCACCCTTGAAAGTTTGGGATTGGTCAATGCATGATGACACATTCTATACTTGTTTGTTCCTTTACTCCAGCAAGGAAACATGATTGACTTTTGGTGATGGCATAGTTTTACATATATTTTGATCAAATCCAAAGTTTCTGCATCTTCAGAAAGAAAATAAAGACCATTTTTTCTGGCAACTTATCAAGGAATTGAGGGACTAATAGACAAATATGGGGAATTCACATTTGATATGATGTAAGTAAACGCATAACATGCTAAAGCCATGCAAAATCTATAATTGCCATCCAACATCACTTATTTCCCTCTCTTCCTTACTTACCACAAACCACATTTCTGGAATCACTGAATATGTGGAAACAGGTTAAAGCTGAAGAAATTAAAAAGATGAGAAACCTATAGACTTAGTTGTGCAATTTTACAAACAAGGCAGTGAATTGTACTTAGAATCTTCTTTTTGGCTTTATCACTGCTAGCAGCAGAAGACAGGGTTTTGGTCTTCCAATCTTCATTCAAGTTGCTTATCTGAGGTCCTCTACAACTGCAAAGGGAAGGTAAAATGATTATACGCATTTGAATACTCCATTACATGAAAGCATTTTTCTTAGATATACATCACTTGTCAATTTTATACTATTGCCTTTCTGAAGGCGCAGCTTTTTAACAAGTAAAATGTCATTTTTTTCTAGATAAAGTGAAATCAGTTGCAATGGTGAAGTGAGAATTAAGTGTAAATTACACTCTCATTACATGCAAGTATATAGTTTTGTCAAATACACAAATGCTCCTAATCATAGTTTTAATGACAACAGTGGCAGCTATACAAAAGGAAACAAAAAAAAACAATACAACATTAAAGAAAAAGCACTAGCCCCTGGCAGCTGAACCCAGAAAGATTCCAATCTGCTTAGATAAGAGAACAAGAAAAATACTGGACATACGAAAGCTAGCTAAATTATTTTTGGCCGTAAGTGAGCTGAAGTAGCAAACAAATCCAAGCCAATTGGGGTTTTGTGATACTTTTATTTTTCTCATTTTTGCTCCATAGATCGTTACTTTCCATGGACTATAGAGAAATTTAATAGACACCATTGGAGATTCAGATATTGAACTGCAACAAGTCTCCAACTGTCCACGGATCTATGCTTTATGGACTTTTCTGTTGAAGAAAAAATTACCTTGTGATACATGCAACACTTGCAGCTATGGACAATTCCCATCTGGTATACACATGGCAATTAGTGTATTATATTACTGGATATGGGACTATATCGAGTTGAGTGAATCATCTCATTTAAAAATATCTTTCGTCACTTCCATTCAATAGGCTTTTTCTTCATATACCTTACTTACCTCAGACACTTTTATTTATTTGTTTATTTAGGTCAACAACGTGCCTTCTCAAGGCCGTTTTATTAAAATTTATGTGGAACAACCATGTGAAGTATTTCGTCGATGGGTGGTGGTAAGACTCGAGCTCTTGACCTACTCTGATCTGATATCATATTTGCGTGAACCGCCATCTAAAAGCCCAGAGTGTTGTAAAGGGATATATCATTTATTCAGGTCCTAAATAATGTGCCCACTTGAAAGTTAAGAGTAAGCAGCATTTTCTGTCCCCAAATTGCCATTAAATATCCATAAATCCAACAAAGATGCATGCATCTTACACCCAAGTCCATGTGACAAGTGACATTATACAGGATAGTGACTATAATTTATAAGGAACAGCACTGAGAAGCATCAAGGACTAAACCTGCAGCAATTATTGAACTTATCTGACAATCATCAGAAACTCCCAACCCAAGTTGGCAAGCAACTAACTAGTGATCCAAATTTGAACTCACTATTTTAAACAGCAACTTGAGTGAATACTCCCTTCACATAAAATGTGAGCATAGAAAAGACATAAATCGAATTAGTTATGGCAAAGAAGGGATCAAGCAATCAATACTTTGTAAACCACACCTCTCCTCATCAATTTTTTCAAGCACAACTTTTACTTGCTTTTCATCCGTAGTAACCACAATAATTTAAGCTTTATAACTAGGAATCTAGGTACTGGGAGAGCAATGATTCTTGGATAAGCCAATAAAACAGCATAACCAATATATAACACCTAATCTATGAGCAAACAAAACAATTGCACCCCTCCACTTTTGTTTTCATTAAGATTGCTAATTTCTGAATGGGTTAATATGTTTGAATCATAAATGACTAATCAGCAACTGAGAAGCTTTTGCTGGACGTACCAGTTTTGGAGTAACAATGTTACTTTGCACCCTGAGCAAGATTTATCAACCCTCTGAAAATCCTATTACTTTCTTTCCAAAAGGTAAATCTTGCAGGAAACTCATATTAGAGCCTTACGAATGCGTTCAAGTCTTAGACCAATATGTGTTGGCAGACAGTGGTGCAGTGTACTGAATGGGGTTCAACTGAATCCCCTTCATCGAAAAGTTACACCGTGCAAATAGGGCAAGAACAATTTTTTTTTTATATAAAATAATTTTTGAATCCACTTGATAGCTAAGTGCCTTCACACACACTGCAAGTTTTGCATTATTCTAATCCCCCTGTTGCAATTCCTGGTTCCACCAGTTGGCAAAGCCAAGGATTACAACTAGACTCGGTTACAAGCAAAAACCTGAGGCATTAGTATTTGTGAAATAAACTGACCATGGGCACAAATACTTATCAACAGCAATTGGAATTGAAAGACTCTTCTTTCACAGTAAATCAAACCTTCACTATTATCCCAACACAGTAAAAAAAAGCTCTAATTTTCATAGAAAACCAATCTCTTTGCATTCAAGCTTGCAACTTGACCAACTTTATCAACGACAAAGAATAAGCTTTTCCAATAGTGCACCCATAGCTAATAATTACCAACATTCTAATGAAACAAGAAGTTAACGAAAGCTGTCAGTATCAAATTTCAAGAAGTTATAATCATAGGATCGGAATCCGAACCGGAGCTGAGCTTTGGGGGGTATTCTGAAGAAGAATTAGGGTTGTTGATAGAGCAAGATGACTTAAAAGCTTCAATATGAGACTGGCATTTCAAATAGTCGCCTTTATTTTCTTCCAAACACTTCTTCAGAGCCTCCACATCGCATGCTTTCTTCTTCACACTCTTGTTTTCCTTCTCCGTTTTCCCCTCCATTTTTCTCACAAAAAGATTTGGAATAAAAATAAAAAATAAAAAATAAAAAGGTATATACTCCAGGAAAAAGAAAAGAGAAAATGATGGACAATTGGACTGGACTCCTCTTTGGAATATGCTGGACTGGACCTTTGACGTAACCAAGAACCAGCCCAACACACCGGCCAATTTTACAGGGAACTTTAAATAACTGTCACAGTTTTAAAAAAATATAATAAATTTTTAGCATGAAATTTAATATTATAGTTGTGGCAAAAAAATATTTATATTTATGGCACACAATTCTATTAAAATAGAAATATTAATTATTAATCCCTAAACATAAGCAATTTGAATGGAAAGTCATTAATTCTTTGTACAAAAATCATGCCTTTTTTTTCTCTTTATCTATTAGCTTTCCTTCATTTTCTTCATCTTCATAATTTTGTTTTCTGCCCAAGTATGTATATATATTATAAATTTTCTCCATTCGTTTTCTTTTTAATTATCTTTCTTTAAGTTTTTCTCTTCCTTCTTTCTTCATTTCTTAACATAAAGATCTTATTTCGATAATAATATATGTTAATATACACAATATATATATATATATAAAAAAATATACATTGAATTAACACATATAAAATATAAAAAAAATATACATAAAAATACATCTTCAATTAAGATGACACTTAGACATGTGAAATATACATAAAAAAATATGTCTTAAATTTAATTAAGATGGCATATAAATATACAAAAAAAAAACTATAAAAAATACATCCTGAATTAAAATGGCACTTGACATATAAAATATACATTAAAAATACATCTTAAAATAAGATGGGACTTCACAAATAAATATACAAAAATCATATACATAAAAATACATTTTGAATTAAAGTGATACTTGATATACAAAGTATAAAAGACGTATAAATCAATACATCTTGAATTTAGGTGGCATTCACATATGCATCAGATTTTCAAAAGTAGAGTGAAGAAGATGAATGTTAGAAAGGGAGAATGGAGATGGACAAAAAAGTACTTCCCGTGATTAGTGAGTCAGTTAACTTATTAAATATTGAGTTTAATTTTTATAATATGCTAATAATAAAAAAGTGCTCTTTGTGGAATAAATAATAAATGATGCTATTTTTTTTAAATAATAGTTAAAAAAGGATCAAGCGTGTAAAAAACTCTTAAAAATATACATTTCTCAAAAGTTTAAAAGAGCCCTTTATTTTAAGAACTTCAAAATGAGATTATACTATGAGAAATACTTAATGATCATTGTATCAAATTAAATAAGAGAAACTACCAGCTATGTCCATTTATAAGTAGCTCATTACAAAAATTGACCAATTCATAAAATATTATTAATATTAGCCAATTAGCTATTTGTAGCAAAAAATATCAGATTTTTGCTTTCTTTTGAGTGGGTGTTATTAGAATAGATTGGGTACATCTTAAGGAGCTTGAATATTAGTTTTGGGATGATTTTGTGAAGTTTTGAGGTGGTTTGAATTGAAAATTCGAAGTAAAAACTGAACATGAAAAAAAAATGATATGTGTATCACGTTGTGTATCATTTATGTATCACATATGTATCATATTCGTATCAATTGTGTATTACATGTATATCCATGTATACCTGTGTGTGAGATACATGCGTAATACATGTTTGATAAATTGTGTCGTAGAAGAATTTTTTGAACTCGATTTAATTACGAATTTTGATACAAAACCAGTCCAAATCACCTCCAATCTTCCTCAAATTTTGTACATTGACCTATCTATATGTTTTAAATGAATTTCAACTATATCCATTGAAAAAGTTCCTTTTTTGCTTAGATTTTTAGAATATTGTATTTTATTTTTGTATTTCATCACCTTATTTGCTACCTCATCCATAAAATTTCCTTTCCGTCTTGCACCTAATGTTGCTAATCACGCTTAAAAATATGGAAGGTAATTTTTACATGTGGTTCTTTGAGAGAAAGAACCGTATTAATTTGGTTTTTCAATTTTTATATGTGCTTGGCTAATTTTGGTAAGTCTATGACTAATGGCTAGAGATTGGTAAGTTGAGACTTATTTGGGACATTTGTGTAAGTTTCTTATTAAATAATTTAACTTTCTGAGTTACATATTAAAATAAAAATATATACAGTATCATTAATTATGTTTAATCGATATAAAAAATGCATATCTTGTTTTTATTAGTTTGATGAAAATATACAACAACAACAACAACAACCCAGTAAAATCCTACTAATGGGGTCTGGAGAGGGTAGTGTGTACGCAGACCTTACCCCTACCCCGAAGGAGTAGAGAGGCTGTCCGAAAGACCCTCGGCTCAAAAAAAATAAAAAGACAAAAGGGGAAAAAAGGGAGACAATATTAGTATCACAACAACAATCATAGGATAAATAGGAACACCATGAAATCCAGAAGAAAGATGCAAAGTAAAGGGAGACAATATTAGTAAATATTAGTATCACCACAACAGTCATAAGAAAAATAGGAACCTCATGAAATCTAGAAGAAAGATGTAAAGCAAAAGCGATAGCTAGTAAATAGGACCTGCACTGAAAAGAGAAATAGTAAGCCACAACATTCCCACTAGTTATCTTAGAAAAAAAACCCTACATGGCTAGTCCCACCATGTTACGAAGTAAGGCACGACTCAACTATCTCCTAACCTACAACCCTAATACTCGACCTCCACATCTTCCTATCAAGTGTCATGTCCTCGAAAATCTGGAGCCTCGCCATATCCTGCATGATCACCTCTCCCCAATACTTCTTAGGTCGCCCTCTACCTCTTCTCGTGCCCTCCGTAACCAGCTACTCACACCTCCGTACCGGAGCATCTGGGCTTTTCCTCTGAACATGTCCGAACCATCTAAGCCTCGCTTCCCGCATCTTGTCATCAATAGGAGCCACATGTACCTTCTCCCGAATATCATCATTCCTAATCTTATCTATCTTAGAGTGCCCGTACATCCACCGCAACATCCTTATTTCTGCTACTTTCATCTTCTGGATATGTGAGTTCTTAACAGGCCAACACTCAGTCCCATACATTATGGCCGGTCTAACCACCGCTTTATAAAACTTACCTTTGAGTATCGGTGGCACTCTCTTGTCACATAGGACTCCAGATGTTAACCTCCACTTCATCCATCCTACCCCAATACGGTGTGTGACATCCTCGTCGATCTCCCCTCCCCCCGGATAACCGAACCAAGGTACTTGAAGCTGCCTCTACTCGGGATGACCTGCGAATCAAGCCTCACATCCACGCCCACTTCTTTTGGCTCAGCGCTGAACTTACACTCCAGGTATTATGTCTTCGTCCTGCTCAGCTTGAAACCCTTAGACTCAAGAGTCTGTCTCCAAACCTCTAGCCTCTCGTTAACACCGGCTCGTGACTCATCAATTAGAACTATGTCATCGGCGAATAGCATGTACCATGGCACATCCCCTTAAATATGGTGTGTTAACGCGTCCATCACTAGGGCGAATAAGAATGGACTGAGCGCAGAACCTTGGTGTAGACCCATTATAACAGGAAAATGCTCAGAGTCGCCTCCTACTTCAATGCTCAGAGGAAAATGATGAAAATATGAATTTCGTAATTTTTTTGTGGTTCTACCCTTTCAATACGAAAATGCACTTGAAACTTCAATATTCCATAAGTAATGTCTTGGGTTGCTTTCCATCATCGACCCATGACCTCTTGGACATGCCCCGTGGCATCTCGGTAAGCCTCCCAACGCCTAGCGCCACGGTCGGCCCCGTGGTCTCGGCAGCGCCAAGTGACAAGCGCACATGCGCCTCTGTCGCCCCACCGATAATCAGTGTCAGCACCCAGTGGCTGGCGAATGCCATCAGTGCCACGCGCACTGATAATGCCGTGCACACAAACCATCATGTTGCCAAAAGCGCCGCAAGCACAGACAGTGCCCCACACGCAGATCCAATGCCAAGCACCAGCGCTGGCAGATCCAAATAGTGTCGCACGCGCCCACAGCAATGCGCGCGCATACCCTGTTGCTCAAGACAAAGTTGCTACCATCGGACTTGCTTTCATAGAAGACTAAGTCCTTTTCATTGTAATTATAGAGTAGTTTTACTTCATTCATTTTCAGTGTACTTCTATAGCTTTCTTAGGTCAACTCATGTAACTTTGGTTTATTTTTTTTAAGCATTATTAAGGGGGACCAAAGCATTCAAACATTCAAGCATTCAAACAATTCTCTGTACTGGTGTCTCTCTCCCCCGACACCGCATTACATCTTGTAATAGCTTTCATCATCATCATCAATACAATCATCAGCTTTCATCATCAATTGCTCATTTTCCGCTGTTCAATTGCTCACGACATTGGTTTTCCCGTACGGCACTGACAATCTAGTCTAGCGTATGGCGAGGACCTCAGTTGGCGCATAGCAACCGCACTGACATCGGTTGCTTCGCCTTACGTCGCCCTTCCAAGGAACTTCAGGAAGGCGCCGCGTAACAGTTGGTATCAGAGCCTAGGCTCGACATCGGACGAGGGAACTCATTGCCATCATCATAACTATTTCTGACCATGGTGAATTACGGGGATCGCATCACGACCCTAGAACAGACGGTTGACGTATTATGGCCCATCGTGGATACATTGCCTGATCTAAAAGCCAGCCTAGTGTAAAGGTTAGACGACCTGGACCGCAGAATGCGGCAGGCAGAAATTGACATAGCAAACATCAGTCACGACTCTGAGGAAGATCGGGAAACGGCTGCCGTCGAGGCATCCAAAATTCATGGCAAATTCGAGGACCTCCAATAGGAGCGTGCCGAGGATTTAGCCCATCGGGAACTAGAGGCAGACAGACTGACCGTCATGCAGCAAACCATAGACAACTTGACAGGCCAGCTCAATATTGTCAATGCTGCCCTTCAAAGCCTGCTCAAAGGAGGTGAAAACCACATCAGGGTTGCCATGAACATTGCCCCCATGCCACAAAAGCTGAAAATTCCGGAGCCCAATCCATACAACGAAGCCCGGGATGCTAAAGAAGTGGAAAACTTCATCTTCGACATCGAACAATACTTCGATGCCGTTGGACAGTTGGAGGAATCCAAGAAGGTAGCAACT
The DNA here is from genome assembly GCF_000390325.3 of Nicotiana tomentosiformis. Classification (NCBI taxonomy): domain Eukaryota; kingdom Viridiplantae; phylum Streptophyta; class Magnoliopsida; order Solanales; family Solanaceae; genus Nicotiana; species Nicotiana tomentosiformis. Next base: position 84,062,965 of record NC_090814.1, read on the forward strand.
GCTGCCATGTATCTTCAAGGCGATGCAAAACTCTGGTGGCGAGTCAAGTACGAAGCCATCAGGGCTGCTGAAGATACTCTCCAGACATGGGCATAACTGAAGGCCGCCATACGCCTGCAGTTCTTCCCCGAAAATGTGGAATACGATGCACGGAGAAAGTTGCGTGAACTCGGACACACCAGGTCGGTGCGGGACTACGTGCGTGAATTCTCCGCACTCATGCTAAACATACGGGATATGGGAGACAAAGACAAACTGTTCGCATTCATAGAAGGTTTAAAACCTCATGCTCGTATGGAACTGCAAATACAATGGGTAGATACCCTGCCCAAGGCCATTCAAGCCGCAGAGTGCCTTGGGGATTATCAGTTGGAAACTCAGAAGGATAGGCCCCAACCGCCTGTCCGAGGGGGATACAACGGGAGCCAACCCAGCAGTGGTGGTCCCAACAGAAATGGAGGAGATCGAGGTACATCCAAATCCAAGGCTCCTTCCTCAAGCAGTACCAGTGCTGCATCAGTCAACAATAATCAGGGGAGAAAGCCCCCTTCAGAATGCCGTCATTATGGCAGGGAACATTGGAACAATCAATGTCCCAATGCACAGATCAATGCTCAACAGATTATTGAAAATGAGTCAGATACCGATGACTCAAACGGCCCCGAACAAGTAGGTGCCTTCAACGCATTTGTTTGCTCTATTCATGATACCTTGGCGGGAACCAGTACCGGTAACCCCAAGAAGAACGCATGCTCAATCTCAAGAAAGGGAAAGGAAAGGCGAATGAGAGGCCTCACACAAAACAAAAGAGGACCTTAATGTTCGTTGACATAAAAGTAAACGGCAGACCCATTCGGGCATTGATAAACACGGGTGCTAGCCACAACTACCTGGCCTCAACTCAGGTGCAACGCCTCGGGCTAGCAGTGCAAAAATGCAAGGGTCATGTCAAGGCTATCAACTCTCCATCTCAGCAAGTGAGTGGAATAGACAAAGACGTGCCAATGAAGCTTGGCTCATACAAGGGAATATTCGACCTACATATAACTATCATCGATGACTTCGAACTGATAGTGGGATTGGAATTCCTCAGGCAGACCAACACCATCCCGGTACCATATGCCAACCTGCTCCTAATGATGGGAGACAATGGGGCCAAAACCCGCACCATACCGTGCATACCCACGAAGATGGCCGTTAGAAACATCACGACCATGCAGTTAAAGGAGGGAACCAATAGACTTGAACCTACGGTTCCAGCTGCCCTCAACATCATCAAACAGACATCAGATCATCGGCGTTCAACAACTCATGGCGCCCCTCATTGTGTGAAGACTTGTCAAGCATTCCAAAAGGACAAGTCGGATCACTCAGCACAAGCGGGACTCTTGGAGCCGCTGCCTATCCCACAGAGACCTTGGGAAAGCATTTCCCTGAATTTCATCACAGGATTACCCAAGGTCGAAAATCATGCAACCATCATGGTGGTAGTAGACCAATTTTCCAAGTATGCTACCTTCATCGCAACCCCACAAAACATATCGGCATAAGATACAGCTCGACTCTTCTTCTCTCATGTTGTCAAACATTGGGGTATGCCCAGCAACATCATTAGTGACTGCGACCCACGCTTCACTAGCAAATTTTGGACCCAACTCTTCAGTTGCCTCGGATCCAAATTGAGTTACAACTCAAACCATCATCATCAGCAAATATATGATCAAACAGACCGGTTCAATGACATGCTGGAGGAATATCTCCGCCAATTTGCAATCGGGTCACAAACACATTGGGTGGAGCTTCTGGATGCTGCTCAGTTGTGTTTCAATTCACAAAAGTGCGCCCATACAAATAAAAACGCTTTTGAAATTGTTACCGGACAGCAATCGCTATTCCCACAAAATGTGAATGCACCAAACATGCTATCATCTCATCGAGCTGCCAGTTTCTCGACAGAATGGGAGCAAACCTTGAAAATAGTGCGGAGCTATCTTGTCAAAGCCCAAGAGAGGGCAACAAGGTATGCCGAACAAAACCTTCGCTTTGCCCAACATCAAGCAAGGGACAAAGTGATGGTAAGAATCCCGGGGCGGAACTTGTTTGCAAAGAGGACCAAGATCCTCGCCTATTGCAAAAATACATCGGATCCTTTTCCATTGAAAGGCGCATCGGAAAATCCACATACCAGTTGAACACACCAGCCTGGTGGAAAATCCATCCAGTCTTCCATGTCAGCCGCCTCAGGCCATTTCAGAAATATATGGAAGATCATTCAGAAAGACATCTCACAACACCGAGGGGAACAGACCTCCCAGCCAACAAGAGCCTGACCAATCATAATCATCCTAGAGGTAAGGCTCCGAGGACGTCGCCAACTCAGGTGGGGGAGAATGTCATGGGCTACTTTCCATCATCGACCCATGACCCCTTGGACGCGCCCCGTGGCATCCCGGCAAGCCTCCCAACGCCTAGCGCTACGGTCGACCTCGTGGTCTTGGCAGCGCCAAGTGACAAGCGCGCATGCACCTCTGTCGCCCCACCGATAATCAGTGCCAGCGCCCAGCGGCTGGTGAATGCCATCCGTGCCGCGCGCACTAACAATGCCGCACACACAAACCATCATGTTGCCAAAAGCGCTGCAAGCATAAACAGTGCCCCGCGCGCAGATCCAATGCCAAGCACCAGCGCCCAGCCGCTGGCAGATCCAAATAGTGACACGCGCGCCCACAGCAATGCGCGCGCAGACCCTGCTGCTCAAGACAAAGTTGCTGCCATTGGACTTACTTCCGTAGAAGACCAAGTCCTTTTTATTGTAATTATAGAGTAGGTTTACTTCATTCATTTTCAGTGTGCTTCTACAGCTTTCTTAGGTCAACTCATGTAACTTTGGTTTATTTTTTTTAAGCATTATTAAGGGGGACCAAAGCATTCAAACGTTCAAGCATTCAAACAATTCTCTGTACTGGTGTCTCTCCCCCCCCGACACCGCATTGCATCTTGTAATAACTTTTATCATCATCAATACAATCATCAGCTTTCATCATCAATTGCTCATTTTCCGCTGCTCAATTGCTCACGATATTAGTTTTTCCGTACGGCACTGACAATCTAGTCTAGCGTACGGCGATGACCTCAGTTGGCGCATAGCAACCGCACTGACATCGGTTGCTTAGCCTTACGTCGCCCTTCCAAGGAACTTCAGAAAGGCGCCATGTAACAGTAATGATGTTGGATGTTGGGTCAAAGTCATGGGTCGCTCCATGTGCGTAGACCCGATCCATCCTTTTTGTTGAAGGGATTGGATGAAATAACTTCTCAAAAGAAGTTACTACACGTAAGTGTAGGGGCAGTTTTTGTTGGTAACTGCTATATGAGTGCTCTTAATTATTGGGGTTTTGGTCTTTGGCAAAGTGTGAGAAGCGCAAGAAAGGAAAAAAAATAGAGAAGTAAGTTCTCTTCTCTTCTTCCACATTAACACATAAAAAGACACTTAGTTTGTGACAATTTTGCTTTGTTTCCAAGAGTTTCATATAGGACTTTGGAGCAATTTTCTGGGTTGTAACTTCTACTCCGTTGCATTAACAGGTGACGAGTGTCTGAAATGTATAAAATTCTAACTCGTACTTTGTCAAATAATAGTATAGAAAGATGTCAAACCAACAGAGATTGGTTTATCTATTCTACAGGCGATTCCTGTTTTAATTACTATTTGAAAAAATCAGAAAGAGTTAGAGTTGTGAATTAACTAACTAAAAATGCATGAATAGAGCAATAGAAAATATATTTTTTCACAAATATAGTAGAAAGGTGTTAGGATCCTAACTTCACTTAATATTTTTATTATACAGTAGATATATTTATTCTTCAATTTCTATTTCTCAGAAATGTATAAATGCCTCTCACGATTACATTTATATATTATTACTATAGTTGAATAATTAATTGCACTCCTCTCACTTATACGAATTAATCGTTAGAATGGTAATATTAAAGAACCAGAAATATATACTTGAACTAAAACATGCTCTTTTTAGTAAGTCCCTTTCGGTTACCCTACTTGTGATAATTGATTACTACAATATTCGCCTCTTTCAGTTACAAATAGTGTTGAGTCAATTTCAACATATAAGAGATAAATGTCACTAAATAAAAGTTAACATCTATCAATACCAAAATTAACTATATTACTTCTTCCGCCTCTTTCGATTACAGAATTAGTAAAAAGTTAATATATAGTACGAAATAGATAGATGTTAACAAATTAAATAACACCTGACTATAAAGCATATAAAATTTAAATGAAAAGCTTCAGCTCAAATATGTGAAATTGAGGAATAATATCTACTATTATATAGAAATATTAAGATATGTCATTCTCCCAACACAAGAAAAGTTACTCCATAATGGAGTTAGTACTGACAACGAAAATATTCTTGCCCATTAAATAAGAATATAGAAAGAAATATTCGAGAGAATAATTTCCCCTATTTAATTAAAAACAGGAACTAGAGTAATTTCTAACATTACAATTTATTTGGAACTAAAAATGATGTGAGTGTAATGGCTAAAAGAAGAAACAACTGAAGAAGAAAGAAAAGAAGAAGCCCGAAAGAAATGAGTTCCAAACCGTAGCTATAAGTTTTCTCCCCCTTTATTTCATGTCTTGGAGCAGCTAATTGTGTCCCTATTTATAGATGTTTCCAATAGTAGTGTGCATTGAATGTTTGGCAACTTGTTATTTCAACTTGGCAAGTTGCAAGTTACTTTGGATTTAAAAGATGAATTCACGCCAATTTTTCCAAGTTGGCAGTAGCACATGGGCTGATTTTCCTCTTTTTTATTATTAATTCTTTCTTTTTCTTTTAATTTGTATAGTGAAGAAAGACCTTAGGTATGTGGGTCCCTTTTCTCCTCATAATTGATACAATCCAAATGCTTTTACAAATCCAATTCTCAAGTAAGATATGTGCTCCTCTCTTCCATATCTTTTCTTTTCTTCTTTCAATACCATGAATCTTCATCGTAAAATTTAGCTCTTTGTGTTCATATTTCTCCAAGGTTAGTCATTTCCCTTTTTTTATTAGTTAATTATTTCTTACAAAGAAAGTAAAAATATTACCACTAAACTTTAAAGATAATAACTAAATTTATACATGATATTTTTTTCTTATCAACTACATAAATCTTGTACTGATCTTGAAATAATCCATGTCTCTGTTAATTGTGTTTTTGCTAACAATGGTATCAGAGCATATATTAATTATTTCCAAGTCTAACACTGATTCTCTTGAAGTATAGGTCGTTGTAAATCTTTGTTAATTTTTTATTTGTCTGACCAGAGAAGAAATAGGTACAGAGTACTAAAGCCAAAAGTAATAATAACTATGAATAGTACTGCAATTCATATATAACCATCAAAGTTGTGGGTTCTATTATTCTAGCTATGTGTCAAATGGCTTACTTTGTAAAGGATATATAAAGAGTACTCATATATAAAAGAATAACAAGTATTGTATTGACTAGTCAAAAATAGTTTGGTACAATTATGATTTGTGTTAGATCAATCACGCGAAGCCTTTCTTTATACATGAGTCAAAAGCAAGAATTGTTTGTCCTTATTTGCTATGAGAATTGATAGCTCTCTAGAAATACTTTAAGAATATAAATAATTACTTAATTTACTGCGCTACTATTAAGAGTTACGCCATGTTAAGCATGTTCAAATTTTTGTTACTTCAGTTATTTGAGAAGTGTACAAATATTTTTGTAATTGATTCTATATATTGTTCTCCGTACGTGAATAGCCATGGTGCTACATCATTAAGTGATTTTTCGTTTGTTGTTTTTGATGTAAAAGCTTGAAGCCATGAATTTGGTCTATGTAAGGCAAAGCAATGCATTAAATTTACTTGTATGTTTGGATTAAATTTAAGATGTGAATTGTTTGTTCACTTATGTTATGAGTCACTCAAAGAAGGGTAATACTGCCTAACACAAGAGGGATTTGGAAACTTATAATATTTGAAAAAAGAAAGATTCCACTGCACGTAGAATTATTGTAAGTTCAGTTGATAATGATCTCATCCACGAATGTGAGCAATATCCTACTGCTCAAGCCATGTGGGCACATTGAAGAGAGGCATATGGGGGTACAACTGTGACTCACCTTCGACAGCTGGCATCAAGTTTGACACGTACTATCACGACCCAAAATCACGTGACCGGCGCCCGATCCACTACTCGACCCGAGCGAACCAAACCATGTGATGCACCTAAATTATATGCATGAAACCAATTTAACTACAGAAGCTCCTTGAAAATCATATATATTTTCAAGTTAAATGATAAAATATTTTCCAATTCAAAATCACACATGACGTCTTTCATGATAATAACAATGAGACTAAGTAAAATAAATATACTTTCATGTATGTCACGTACAACCTCGTTACTACAACCTTTCACAACTATCTATGGAGCCTCTATACCAAAGAATAGAATCAAATACTTGGGCTAATATCCGACTAGCATAAATTAAGGAAATAACATGATAGCTACCACTAAATAGGAGTGGTGCCTCACCATATACCTCAGGAAGAGAGTCATCCTAGCCCTGACCGCATGCCACGTATCACACATCATCCTGACATATGTAAAGTAAGCGAGACCCTGGAGGGGGGAGGGGGGCTAAGGGCCGAGTACACCACAACGGTACTCAATAAGTGTCATAGACTCTCTCTAACTTAAGTTCTTGAGACAAACTTTATAAAAACTAATGCCTCAATATTTGATATAAAATGATAAGAAGTTTTATCAATTCATGATCCTTGTCATTTTAAATAAAAGACAAGTACAATATAAACCAAAATATAAACTTTAAAAATATTTATATCAATCCAAGATTTTGGATAAAATCATACAAAATTATTCCATTTGGTTTAAGTCATTGAAATCACTTTCGGCTCCTTAATCCTAAAGATAAGAAAACCATCCTTACCTTTCACTGGAAGTACTATATCATCACCGACATAAGAATGTCAACTAGGTTATGTACCTAGCGGCAAGTATCATATACCCTACTTGCTCATGTCGTCTCATCGTAGTGCCGTACGGATCGACTCAACCATGCTAATAATAGCACAAAATAGTACTCTCTTGAGGGAGAGCACTCTGCCATAGTCTATACCACAAAGTGACCATCTACTCCTACACCAGCACAAGTAGTTTCATGACAACGAACATAATATATCCAAAGTCAATCTTGGTGAACACAAGTAACTTCCAAAATATTTGATACTTCAAAATAGATTCATAGCATAGTAGCTTCAAATGATCTATTTTTATCAACTCATAGCATTTATAGAAAATCTAAATCATTTGAACAAAAATTAAATAAACAACCTACATGCTAAAGACTTTAGCAATTAATGATGTGTTGGGCTGATTCTTACTCAATATACATTAGTTCTAACATCATTCTTGCATCCAAAAGCTAGACTTCATCATCAAATCCTCAAGAACACTAAAATCACCAAAGTTGTGATTTTTCAAGATTGAGCTACTAGAGGTAATTTCAATACTTCAAACTCATTTATTATGAGTAGTTAGAAGTATTTGAAGCATTTGTTACAAGTTTTAATGGTTGAAAGATTGGATTATAAAACTCTAGTTCATGGCATGAATAGTACTTTTGAGAAAATAAGAGAGAAGATGAGTGTTAATCTTGACGATGAAATTTATGGATACAATGAACCTAAAGAATTATTTTTTAGCAAAAGATGGAACTGATCAACTAAGTAATTACCCGAATTGTATATTTTTATAACGACCCGGCCGGTCGTTTCGGGAGTTATAGCCCCGTTTTCCCTATTTCTATTTCTTTTATGTTCTTAAGCTATATTGTGATATACCGGATTAGTTGGTTCTGGTCCGGAGTGGTTTCAGAGTGGAATGAGATACTTAGTCTCTTATTTAGAACCTTAGGTTGGAAAAGTCAATCGGATATTGACCTATATGTAAACGATCTCGGAATTTAATTCGGATGGTTCTGTTAGCTCAGTTAGGTGATTTTGGACTTAGGAGTGCGTCCGGAATGTAATTTGGAGGTCCGTGGTAGAATTAGACTTGAATTGGTGAAAATTGAAAATTTGGCCATTTTTGGCCGGCAATGGAAAATTTGATATCGGGGTCGGAATGGAATTCCGGAAGTTGAAGTAGGTTTGTAGTATCATTTGTGACGTGTGCGCAAAATTTGAGGTCATTCGGACATGGTTTGGTTGGTTTCGTCATCAGATGTCGAATTTGGAAGTTTAGAAGTTCTTAGACTTGAATTCGAGGGTAATTTGGTATTTCGATATTGTTTTTAGTGATTCGAAGGTTCAACTAAGTTTGTATGTTGATATATGACTTGTAGGTATTTTTGGTTGAGGTTCCGGAGGCCTCGGGTGTGTTTCGGGTGAGTTTGAGCTAGTCTGGGCATTACCGTAATTGAGGCATGGTTCTGGTGCTTAAATTCCGCTGAGGGTAGCAAACATTTCGCTGAGGGCGGCAAAATTTCACTGAGGGCGGACGAGGGGGCGCAGACCGCATAAATTTGGTCGCGGAGGCACTCCAGGGAAGATCTGCAGATTCGCAGGTCCGACTTCGGAAGCCTATATATTTTGATCTACAAGAAATTTTGAGATGATTAAAAAATAAAAGTTGTATCCCTTCATGTCTAGTTTCCAGAAAGCTAAATAAATCATCATTTGGACATATGTAGAGAAAGTTATGGCCAAAATATTTCACTACAGCCACCAGAAGCGCGATCATCGCTACCTTTTCGCGACCGCAGGGGTTGGATTTTCGCGTCCGCGCCTGGATTTTTGCGGCCAGCGTAGTGGAGATTAGAGAGTGCACTATATAAACGGGAGCTCGGTTTGTGGCGATATTTTGAGGTTTTTTCAAGAAATTCATCGGGGTAAGTGATTCTAACTCGGATTTGGTTAATATACATAAATATATCACTAATTTCATCATTTGATTAGTACTTTGGGGTGGAATATTGGGAAAAATAGTAAAAACTTCATTAAATGGGGTTTGAGAGTTGAATGTCAATTCGAAGTCAGATTTTGACAAATTTGGTATGGTTGGACTCGTGAGTGAATGTGTTTCCTAGTTTTGTAAATTTTATCGGATTTCGAGATATGGGCCCGTTGGCCGGGTTTGAGCCAATTTCGGGTTTTGGGCTAATTTGATAGTTTTTCTTGTGGAATTCATTCCATTAACATATATTGATGATATTGTACTGATTGTGAATAGATTCGGAGCATTTGGAGGCCGCGCTGAGAGGCAAGAGCATTTCGGGGTAGAGATTTGACCGGTTTGAGGTAAGGAAGGATTGTAAATCTAGTCCTGAGGGTATGAAACCCCGGATTTCATATCATTCTACTATTTTTGAAGTGATGCACATGCTAGATGACGGGCGTGTGGGCATGCACTGTTGGGGATTGTGACTTGGTCCGTCCAGTAGCAACTGTAAAGTTGCATATTTTGTTGAAATTATATGATACTTATATGTTTTAGAAAGAGTTTATGTAAATTGGGCTGAATGCCATGTTTGGGCCTTGTGCCAGTGCTGTTTGGACCCTTAGGGGCCTTTTCTTACTATCCTCTCACTGTTTTCGATTGAAAATTTATACTCATTCATGATTATACTTGTTTACTGCATAACTCAGTTTTATTACTATATTTTGATGCATATAAATGTTGTTTTGGGTTTAATGCCCTGGTTTTACTGAAATGCCCAAGTGGCTTGAGAGGTTTATGACTAAGTGAGGCCGATGGCCTGATTTGTGAGGATAAATATGGGATCGGACTGCACGCCATAGCATGTTCGGATAATTATGGGATCGGGATGCATGCCGCAACATGTTTGATTTAGGCCGAGGGCTTGAGTGATTTATGCCATGATTTGGCTTGATATAGCGCTTGGGCTGAAGGAGCCCCTCCGGAGTCTGTACACACGGCCAGTGAGCGCAGGTACCTACTGACTGTGAGTGCCGAGTGCTGAGTGACTGGGAGGCATGAGTGATTGTGAGATATTCCCGAGTGGCAAGGGTGATTATGAGGTATGTCCGAGTGGCAGTAGTGACTGTGAGGTTTGCCCGAAGGGCTGTTTATGATTTCATCATTTTTGCTCACATTTGCATTTTTCCTCTGTTTGAAAATTATTGAAAAATATCTTTAAATGATTTTACTGGAACTGGGTTTAAACGAGATGTTTTGATTCAAATCCTGATTTTAAAAACATGAGATATTCTACTGAGAGTTTCCTGATATGAACGTTATATGCTTTATTGCTCGTCACTACTGCTCAGTCTTTATTTATTGTTGTTACTAACTGAGTTGGCGTACTCATGTTACTCCCTGCACCTTGTGTGCAGATCCAGGTATAGCTGGACACGGTAGCGGTTGTTGATTATTCTGGTTACAGATTTTTCCTCGGAGATAGCAAGGTAGCTGCTTGGCGATCGCAGCCCTTGCTCTTCTCCCTCCTATCTTTTTTTAGTTGTATTTAGCTATTTTCCAGGCTGAGTTAGCCCTGATATTGTTAGACAGATTGTAGTAGATGCTCATGACTAGTGACACCCCGATGTCGGGCTTTTCTTTCCGCACTTTTGTTTTGATTTGAACTCCTTTACGAAGGTTTTTATGTTAATGGCCTTGGAATTTATCCTTGAAATAAAAATATCGGTTTTTTTTTTTGAAAATGAGTCGGCTTGCCTAGTTCCACGATAGGCGCCATCATGATAGGGTTAGTTTGGGTCGTGACAATTTTATAAGTGTTGATTATGGAAGACGATGAATAGTAACTTGGTGGCATTGGACAGTTGATGTAGTATCATTAATGACTTCGAATGGGTATTAAAACATAAGAATGAAGATGAACGGTCTAGCATGTAAATCTTTTTGGCGATTTGAGTTGTTGGAGGCTTGTAGCCAACTTATGAGCCATATATGGATATTGATCAATATCTTATGTCATATTTTGATGCAATTAGGATATATAATTGTAGATATCGGTTTGTTGGTGATGTTTGAGCATTTTAATCAACATTGGAATGATGAAAGAGGATTGAAAGCTTGTGAATGTTAATAAAGCGAAAGCGAGGTAAGTTGATTAAAACTTACTCTTCTTGAGGGACTTTCTCTAAAAGCATGTTTCAAGTTAACACTTAAGTTGTTTGCAAATGTGCTTTTGTGCTTGTGGGGACAAACAACTACGAATGTCTCCATATACTAGAATATTATGTTGCATATGTAGTGTCATGCCATTTTATAAAATTTTATTTTAAACCTTGTTGGCATAATGACACTACTCTTGTGGTCCGGCCCTTCTCCGACCCCGCGCATAGCGGGAGCTTAGTGCACCGGACTGCCCTTTTTTTGGCAGAATGACACTCAAGGTAAATGTTATAAGTTTTTATCAGAACTTACGCATTGACAAGAGTATACATATTTGAGTGCTAAAGATAAGTTTTCATGGAAAGTATTTCTTTTGGAAATTGACGAACAGAATAGCACTTGTGGTATCTTTTAAAGATGATGTTAAATTGCTAAAGGCTTTAGAATGCAAAAGGTTGTTTATTTAATTTTTGTTCAAATAATTTAGATTTTCTATAAATGCTATGAGTTGATAAAAATAGATCCTTTGAAGCTACTATGCTATGAATGTATTTTCGAAGTATCAAATATTTTGGGAGTTACTTGTGTTCATCAAGATTGACTTCGGATATATTATATTCGTTGTCATGAAACTACACGTGCCAGTGTAGGCATAGATTGCCACTTTGTGGTATATACTACGACAGAGTGCTCTCCCTCGAGAGTACTTTTTTTTGTGCTATTATTATCATAGCTGAGTCGATTCGTACGACACTGCGATGAGACGACCTGAGCAAGTAGGGTATATGATACATGCCGCTAGGTCAAAACCTAGTTGACCTTCTTATGTTGGTGATGGTATAGTACTCCCAGTGAAAGGTAATGATAGTTTTCTTATGTTTAGATCTAAGGAGCCGAAAGTGATTTCAATGACTTAAAACAAATGGAATAATTTTGTATGATTTTATCCAAAATCTTGGATTGATGTAAACATTTTAAAAGTTTATATTTTACTTGTCTTTTATTTAAAATGACAAGGATCATGAATTGATAAAACTTCTTATCATTTAAAATCAAATATTGAGGCATTAGTTTTTATAAAGTTTGTTTCAAGAACTTAAGTTAGAGAGAGTCTATGACACTTATTGAGTACCGTTGTGGTGTATTCAGCCCTTAGGGCCCTCTCCAGGATCCCGCTTACTTTACATATTTTAGGATGATGTGTGATACGTGGCATGCGGTGAGGGCTATGATGACTCTCTTCCTGAGGTATATGGTGAGGTACCACTCCTATTTCGTGGTAGCTATCATGTTGTTTTCTTAATTTATGCTAGTCGGATATTAGCCCAAGCATTTGATTCTATTCTTTGGTATAGAGGCTCCATAGATAGTTGTGAAAGATTGTAGTAACGGGGTTGTACGCGACATACATGAAAGTATATTTATTTTACTTAATCTCATTGTTATTATCATGAAAGACGTCACGTGTGATTTTGAATTGGAAAATATTTTATCATTTAACTTGAAAATGTATATGATTTTCAAGGAGCTTCCGCAGTTAAATTGATTTTCATGCATATAATTTGGGTGCATCACATGGTTTGGTTCGCTCGGGTCGGGTAGTGTGTCGGGTGCCGGTCACGTGGTTTTGGGTCGTGACAAACTTGGTATCAGAGCATTAGGTTCTAAGTCGAGTCCTAGGAAGTCAATGGAGCTGTGTCAAGTAGAGTCCCTTTTATCGGTGTGTTTCCGGCCACACTTATATCGGGGAGGCTACAATGACATCTAGGGAGTTTCACTTTCTTCATACTCTAGATCGTGCGTTTGTGCCTGAAGTGATAGTACAAATTCTCGATCGTATTGATTACCTATTGTGGAATATATAGAAGTGACCAGAATACAGCTCAAGATTCTAAGTTATAATACAAGATGTTTGGGCTAATAGCCAGAAAGTGCCAGATTTGTTCAAAATGGAAAGATAAGTTGAGAATAGATTGGGACTGATGCATTCAACACGTATGACTTTGGTGAATAAGAATTATCAGTCGAATACTGAGAAATTATGGAAGAAAATAAGGCGATGATGTCAGTTAGTTTTGTCAGGATGGTGTTATGACTTATAAAGAATTTTACTAAAGGATGCGAATAAGGGCACCTACGTTAGACACTAGATTTCAATTCAAGATTATTGGTCAAGATGTTGGAGCGACTGTTTACTATGGTAATCACCATTAACGAGTTTAGCAAAGGTACCAAAAAAAAAGAATATTGTAAATGAAGATGTTACATCTTAAATTATCATGACAAGATATAGAGAGGTGATATTGATCTAATTGATAAGTTGATGTGAATCAGTCAAGTTTGTGGTAAACATAGTATGACTCATAAGAAGTATGGCATAGTTAAGACAGTGTCAATAATGACTAAAGACACCTTCCCAAAAAAAAGGGACTTCTTGATCATCTGAAAAGGGAATGTTATAAGACGAGAAAGATGACCCATAATTGTACATGACATCGGGTTTCCCCTAAGCATGATAGGTTATCATCATGATGGTGTCATATGTAATAAAAATGGCATACAAAAAATAAAGTGCCATGCGTAAGTACAAGTTGAGGATAGACGAAGCATGACATATGTAAAAGATGGGCATGACAACCTTGAGTTCCTCCAGATGATAAATGTGATATAAATAAAAGTCAATCTCTAATTATGCATACCAAGGTATGCAAGGATAAAGTATGTGGACTTAAATGGGTAGGTATGAAAATATTAAGGCATGAGATGCACAAAAGACGTAATCTTGGAGGTTATAAGAAGCAATGTAGGTTGTTAGAGAAGGAAAAAAAATATGACATGGAATGATAATCTTGATTTTTTCTAGTGGAGGTATGTTTTATTTTATTATGTTGAAATGTTGAAAAATTGAGAATTTCCAAGAATGATCTCAAAGCAACTCTATATGTGCCCAATATTGAAAGAGCAGTCAATTTGTGAGTGAACAGATCCTTATGATTTAAGAAGAATAAATATTGAAATGGCTCATGGGCTAAGTTAAAGTTGTTGGAAAGTTATACATATAAGGTGTACGACGTAATACTCAAAACAAAGATTGAAAACTGTTATGGTATGGATTTGGAGAATGAGAAGTACAAGAATTCCAAGATTACATGATAATGTGTCATAAATTCCTAACATGATATGTATGGACATGGTCAATGATACCATGAAGAATGGGAAGATATGCAAGTGTGTGTATATGTGTGTATATATGAAACATGTTGATGTAAATATGTGGTATTAGCTATGGCCAAAAGAGTTCGCATTATGATGAAGACATGAGATAATAAGACCCCATATGCATGGCATATTTATCATAAGTATTATCCTACTCGGTGGGATACCATCGAAATAAAGTTTCATGAAAGGACTTAAGAGCAAGAAATATAATTTCAGAGATATATACTACGAAATCTATATATATGCGACTTGAGAACATGATGGTGGCATAAAGATAAAATGTGTAATTCTTACAATTAGCATTGTAAAAATGGTATATGTTGTGAAAAGTTTTATGTGAGATAGAAGTTTAATAATGACTTCGAGTGGCAAGTAATAGTTTCAATTGGGTTTACTCTTAAAGGTAATGGTTTGAGAAATAAGATATTTTATTTACTAGAGTCAAGATGAAGAGAAAACCTTCGGTAACTTCATGATGGAATGAGTACAATTACCATAAAGTATTTGTAGAGAATCAAAGACTCATTACAAGTAATAGTTACAATGTTCTGCATTAGGGATGTTAAAAGTTATGTCTGATAGTCAATGATTTAATGAGCAAATCGAATGTATTCCTACAACTTTGGGGACATGTGCGAGTTGAATTAAATTCAAGTATTGGCAGATAACAAGTACTTTGAATTGTACGTGGGATTAAGTGGAATAATAGGGTATTTTAATATGTGCACACTTAGCACGAGATAAAATAGAAAAGGGTAATGTAATACACATTCTTGAATGAGAAGAGAATCTTCTATATAAAAATAAAGTGTGCCAGTAAAGGGCATGGCTTCAAAGAAGAGCACTAATATTAAAGGGGTGCAAGTACCATAGTGATAACGATGACTCTCAACTATTGAAAGCTTACCGGATATAGTAGCATGTCTATGGTGCGCATGAAAATAAATGCAATCCCATATTTTTGGTAGAAAAATATCACAATATACTCAATGGTGTCAAGGACTTGGTAAAAGTTAAGAAATAAAACTAGAATACAGATGTTCGCGAGTAGGAGGCAAACTAGTGTCATGAAATCGAATGAAGTGAGTTGAATTATTTTTTGAGTAAACTTGTTGGTAACAATAGTTATCAAGTTATGAATCTAACATGAGCTCTAAAGGTGTGAGCGAAAGCGGGGGTATGAAATTATCATATGATGGATAAATCTGAGGTAAATATCTTATTAATCTTTTGAAGGAATAAATGGATATTCCAAAATAGTTTTGATGATTAGAGAATATTAAAAGTCTTAAGTGGGAATACTTTTCCTGGAAACAAGATTCATAAAAGACAACAAACTAATTTGAAAGTATTGGTTATAAGAAAATTTTGAGACTATAAGTCGGAATGGATAAGTTTACAGGTATCAAGTGGGCAATATAACTTCGCTCTCACCAAGCATGAGCCATAGATTCGAGGAACCTGAGAATTTAGGCAGCAGGGAAATGTGATATTCTATATTATCCAAAAAAGGTGAAATATGAAAAAGTACCAATCATAGAGAGATTTTGGTTTACTTGAATATATTTTTCAGGTACAAGTTGACGTATTCAAGATGAAAGACTACACATATATTCAGTAGTGATATGGGTACTATGCCGTTTGGCTATTATTAATATTGAGCAGTATGCAGGTATGTATATACTTGTAATGACCGACCGGTCATTTTGAGATCTAGCGCATCGTTCAGAGGTTTAAGGCCTTGAGTAGCTTCACTTAAGGTATTATGACTTGTACGTGTGGTCGGAATTGAATTTCGGGAAAGTTCGGAGTTGATTCGGATGAAAAATTCTAATTTCGGAAGCTTTAAGTTGGAAGAATTAACTAAGGTGTGACTTTTGAGTAAATGATATCGGAATCGGGATTTGGAGGTTCCAATAGGTTCACATGATAATTTCGAACTTGGGCGTATGTTCGGGTTGAGTGTCGGATCACCCGTGAGCATTTCGGGCTTATTATGGAAGGTTGGTATTTTAAAAGTTTAAGAAATTCTTAAGTTTGACTTGAAGTGGATTTAATGTTAACGATGTCCGTTTGGGATTCCGAGCTTTGGAATAGCTTCGTTATGGCATTAATGAATTGTGTGCATAATTTGAGGTTAATCGGACTTGGTTTCATACATTTTGGCACCCGATATAGAATTTGGAAATTTGTAAGTTTGATTCGAGGTGTGATTCATGATTTTGATATTGTTTGGCGTGATTTAAGGCTTCGACTAAGTTCGTATTGTATTTTGGGACGGGTTGGTATATTTGGTCAAGGTCCCGAGGGTCTCAAGTGAATTCCAGATGGTTAACAGATTGAATTTGGCCTTATGAAATTGTTGGTGGCAACACATCTAGTGTAACTGCACCTGCGAGGTTTTGGCCGCAGGTGCGGAGCAGCAAAAACGGTTCAGAGGGTCGCAGAAGCGGTTCTGGGCAAGTAGGGCAGCGACATAGGTGCGAGACAATTTTCACATCTGCGATGGTGCAGATACGGCATCCTTGAGCGTAGAAGCAGAATGGCAGGGGAAGGCTGGGACCGCAGATGCACTCGAGTTCCGTAGAAGCAGAACCGCACCTGCGCATGAGAAGGTGCAGAAGCGAAGACACAAAAGTGCTAGAGGGGCCGCAGATGCGGAGGTTGAGGGACCTGAGGGAAGCTGCAGAAGCGAACTCGGAGCCGCAGAAGGCTAAGGTTCCACAGATGCGAGATGTCGCTGGGCAGTGAGGTTTTATAAAAACGGGGTTTGGCCCATTTTCTTCCATTTTCACTTGGCTGGGGTGATTTTGGAGAGCTTCAAGGGGAGATTTTCATCAAGCAACACAAGGTAAGTGATTCCCACCTATTACAAGTTAAATACATGGTTTGTATAAGGATTGTAACATAAAAATTAGTAGAAATTGTGGGGGTGGGGTGGTGGGGTTGTGGAGGGGGTGGTAAAAAACCTAGAATTTGGTAATTGGACGTGGAATTGAGAATACATTATATATTTGAGTTCGTAATGTTATGGGTAATGTTTATCTTCGAAAAGTTTTGGAATCCGGGCACGTGTGCCCGAAGGTTGATTTTAAAGACTCTTCGAGTGGAGTTGGGAACTATTATGAATTGAATTATTATGAGCATTGGAGTATATTTTGATTGGTTTGCACCTTGTTTGACTAGTTTTGGATCGATAGGCATCAGTTTGAGGTGTTTGAGAGGCTTTGGAGCCGGTTATGGAATTTCGGTACGAGGTAAGTCTCCTGTCTAACTCTGTGAGGGGTAAACTACCCCTAGGAGATGTATTTATTATGTGCTACTTGTTGCGGGGGCTACGTACGCACAAGATGACAAGAATCCGTGCGTAGCTAGATTCATGTTATGTTCGGGTAGACTTAGGTTCCCGTCACGCTATAACTATACTATTTGAGTTGTCTCTTACCTATTAAATTCCTTTATTTTACGTTGCGACTTGATACTAGACTTGTGTAGAGTGATAGACTTGCTATTGTAGAGATTCGACAGGCTTCATGATTAGCCGCGAAATTGATGTACTCCTCTTACGAATTTCTCCCGCGTTATGCGTTCTCATTGAAAGGGTTCCCTTAAAATTTTATAACTCACACGTTATTCGTGAGTTGGGTCAAGGACCCATTAAAGTTTCTTACTCTAATGGGATCGGGCCATTCTCCTTGGCAGGATAGATACATCTATGGTTCGTGTATTTCGACCCTCGGCAATGCGCACATTATGAAGGATTAGGCCGTACACCTCGGCAGCATTATGTACCACACTCTCATGGGAGCGGACCGTTCAACTCGAAAATAAAATAGATGTATCTATGGTTCATCAATGTTATGATGGATAGGCCTGTACGCCTCGACATTTCTATAAAATATTCTTATGAAATTGTGCGTAATAATTGTCAAGGAGCCAGCATATCTGTGAGCTTTTTCCCGATTGAACTGTGACGACCTATCTGGTAAGGTCCAAAATATGTATACTCCGACGGAGGAGGTAACTAATAGCTGAGAGTTTGAGTTATTGCTGAGAGGGGGACTGTGCCATGTATTATTTTTGTTATTCCACTTATTTACTCCGTCTCACACCTGTTTACTTCTAATGTATCTGTCTTATTGGACTACTAGTAAGTGTTGATGTCGACCTCTCGTCACTACTTCTCTGGGGTTAGGATAGATACTTACTAGGTGTGCGTTGATTTACGTACTCATGCTACACTTTTTGTGCAGGTACATATATGTCTGGTAGTCTTTTGGGCGCAAAGGCATGACTATCGTGGGGACTTTACTGTGAGCTGCATTTCATGTTACGATCCGCAACCTGCAGAGTCTCCATCAAAGTTATTTATATTCTCCTGTCTAATTTGTATTCCGGCCAAATATTGTATTTTATTATATTTTCTAGTTGATGCTCATGCACGTGTGACACCGGGTTTTGGGGGTTCCTACGAGTGGTTCATTATTGTAGTTCATGTAAGTATCACCCTTTACTTTGTAAATTCTATTTCATACTATTTAATTAATATAAATTATGATTTCAAAATACCAAAATGAGAAAATAAGTCATCAATCTCCGTTGGCTTGCCTGACGGCGGTGTTAGGCGCCATCACGACCTTTAGTGGATTTTGGGTCGTTACAGCTTGGTATCAGAGCGTTAGGTTTACTTAGGACTCACGAGTCATGAGAAAGTCTAGTAGAATCTTGCGGATCGGTACAAAGACGTTTGTACTTATCTTTGAGAGGCTACAGGGCTATTTGGAGCACTTCCCTTCTTGATTTCCTCATCGCGCGGTTTGATTCCATTGAGGCTTGTGCCTTTATTTCCTTCCTACTCAATCTTATGCGATGCGAAACGCTTGTTATCAATTGGGTGTCGAGGAGTTGTAGTGGACGTGGAATTGAGAATAAATTATATATTTGAGTTCGTAATATTATGGGTAATGTTTATCTTCGAAATTTTTTAGAATCCGGGCACGTGTGCCCGAGGGTTGATTTTATAGACTCTTCGAGCGGAGTTGGGAACTATTATGCATTGAATTATTATGAGCATTGGAGTATATTTTGATTGGTTTGCACCTTGTTTGACTAGTTATGGATCGATGGGCATCGGTTTGAGGTGTTTGAGAGGCTTTGGAGCCGGTTATGGAACTTCGGAGCGAGGTAAGTCTCATGTCTAACTCTGTGAGGGGGAAACTACCCCTAGGTGATGTATTTGTTATGTGCTACTTGTTGCGGGGGCTATATATGCACAAGGTGACGAGAGTCCGTGCATAGCTAAATTCATGTTATGCCCGGGTAGACTTCGGTTCCCGTCATGCTATAACTATACTATTTGAGTTGTCTCTTGCTTATTAAATTCCTTTATTTTACGTTGTGACTTGAGACTAGACTTGTGTAGAGTGATAGACTTGCTATTGTAGAGATTTGACGGGCTTCATGATTAGCCGCGAAATAGATGTACTCCTCTTACGAATTTCTCCCGCATTATGCGTTCTCATCGAAAGGTTTCCCTTAAAATTGTATAACTCACACATTTATTCGTGAGTAGGGTCAAAAACCTGTTAAAGTTTCTTATTATAATGGGATCGAGCCGTCGACTCGGCAGGATAGATACATCTATGGTTCATACCATCCGACCCTCGGCAGTGCGCAGATTATGAAGGATCAGGCCATACGCCTCGGCAGGATTATGTACCACACTCTCATGAGAGCGGACCATTCGCCTGGGCAATAAAATAGATGTATCTATGGTTCAAAAATGTTATGATGAATAGGGATGTACGCCTCGGCATTTCTATAAAATTTTCTTATGAAATTGTGCGTAATAATTGTCAAGGAGCCATCATATGTGTGAGCTTTTTCCCGATTGAACTGTGACGACCTATCTGGTAAGGTCCAACATATGTATACTCTGATGGAGGAGGTAACTACTAGCTGAGAGTTTGAGTTATTGCTGAGAGGAGGACTGTGCCACGTATTATAATTGTTATTCCGCTTATTTACTCTGTTTCACACCTGTTTACTTCTACTGTATCTGTTTTATTGGATCACTAGTAAGTGTTGATGTCGACCCCTCATTACTACTTCTCTGAGGTTAGGCTATATACTTACTGGGTAAGCGTTAATTTACGTACTCATGCTACACTTTTTGTGTAGGTACATATATGTCTGGGGGTCTTTTGGGCGCAAAGGCGCGACTATTATGGGGACTTTACTGTGGGTTGCATTTCATGTTACGATCCGCAATCTGCAGAGTCTCCATCAGAGTTATTTATATTCTCCTGTCTAATTTGTATTCCAGTCAGATGTTGTATTTTATTATATTTCCTAGTTGATGCTCATACACTTGTGACACCGGGTTTTGGGGGTTCCTACGGGTGGTTCATTATTGTAGTTCATGTAAATATTACCCTTTACTTTGTAAATTCTATTTCATACTATTTAATTAATGAAAATTATGATTTCAAAATACTAAAATGAGAAACTAAGTTATCAATCATTGTTGGCTTTCCTGACGGCGGTGTTAGGCGCCATCACGACCTTTAGTGGATTTTGGGTCATGACAACTTGGTATCAGAGCGTTAGGTTTACTTAGGTCTCACGAGTCATGAGCAAGTCTAGTAGAGTTTTGCGGATCGGTATGGAGACGTCTGTACTTATCTTCGAGAGGCTACAGGGCTGTTTGGAGCACTTCCCTTCTTGATTTCCTCATCGCGCGGTTTGATTCCATTAAGGCTTGTGCCTTTATTTCCTTCCTACTCAATCTTATGCGATGCGAAATGCTTGTTATCAATTGGGTGTCGAGGAGTTGTAGTGGTACTGCAAACGCGGTGCAGGATGTTTTTCATTCTGTGTTCGGGTAGGCTGTTATCGTCACCCTACGGAAGGATGTTATTTTGTTCCAGCTCAGTATCTGTATTTTCTATAGTTTCGAGACTGTGCACGGATTGCTACGATGTCTATGTGTTGTTATCGCACAATGTTGGTGTATTGGTAAGGTGCTCGTTTATGTGTTGAGGCAGTGGATGACTTGAAAGGATTATTTTAGGTGCATGACTTAAAGGTTTAGCATTTAGTTCCAACAAACGAAAGGCACTCGGACTATGGATGTTCAGGTTTTGGCTGATGGAGTAACGAGACTTGGTATTTTTGAGCGTGGTGGAATTTTTATTGTGATACGGTGTCGTCGTCCTTGTTTAAACGCATTAAGGTACGTGTTGATATCCAATTGTTCCCTCATATTTTAAAAAAAATGTATATATACTTTCAAAATAGCATACTTGCATCATCATTTAGTTTACAAACCCATACAAGCAATTTTCATAATTTTCCATAATATTTAGAAGCTCTAAATTAATTTCTTGCTGTATTTTATTATTTTTATTAGTTTACGAACCCTTCAAATTATTTTTATGATGATTTAATCATCCAAACTTATTATTTACATCAACATGTATGTTTTATAATATTCTACTTCATTTTTCTATAATTGCATTTGCATTTTTAGGCTAATTCCACGTTTTTGCAATAATAGCCTATATTCATGTATAATTACATTACTTGTGCCAAAATAATTTTTTATATTAATGTTAAGTTATTATTTCCCATCATTTTAGTGCACAAATAATATTTTTTGTTATTTATTAATTACTTTTATAAATTATTGTTTTTGATAATTATTTGGTATTTAAACAACAACCCATTTTTAAACCAATTTCGGACCAAATAAATGGCCCAAAACCCTGAAACATCTAGCCCAAATACCCCAGCCCAAACCAAATGACCCACTAATCCAAAACCCGATCGGTGCCCCATCTCCATGACCCGCCTGTTCCAACTTTTAATCTTAGTCGTTGATCTCTCAAGATCAACGACCCTTTTTCACCCTTCCCTTTTAATTAACCCAACCCCCAAACTCTAACCTATTATCCCCTAAACTGCCGCCCGCCCTCACACTCTCTCAATCTCCCCTTCTCTCTCTGAAGAACCCTAAACTGCCGCCCCCCTAAATCCTTCTCCTAATCCTACTAAATATGGGATTCGACTACCATTTCTTGCCATATCTTACCCCCTTTTGGTACTGGTTGTTCTCTTATGGTATTACCTAAGTGCTTTCCTAAACATGGCAAGCAAATCTCTTCCGAAATCGAACCAAAATGGTTCAAATCTCCTATTTTGAACGATATTCTGTCTATATACGTTCTATGCAACTATGTAAGTCCGATTTTTTATTTAGATTCTGTTGATTTACACTTTCCCTAAAAATTAGGGTTTACAGATTTCTCTCTTAAATTGTTTTCAGATTGATTTGCATGTTTATTTTCCTTGTTTGTTGCTTAATTTACTCTGTTTCCTTGATTATTGCTTGATGTTTTCACTACTATATAAACCCCTCCCCCATTCCCTTTTGGACAAACTCCGAATCACAAACTCCCACAAAAAAGCTAAAGATCTTCACTCTGTTGTTCGCTTATTCTCTTGTTCTACTCTGCCTCTTAGCCGGCTGAAAACCAAGGCCACCGGAATTCCTATTTTTCGATCTTCCTTGGGTGCGAGCATTGCCCTGGGTTCCTCGAAGCCCTTGGGAACTTGACGCATCTAAGGTCCTGGGTTATACTATTGTGTTTACGTTCGAAGTGTTGTGGAGTCTGTTCTTGCTTGTTTTGTCTACTTGTGAATCAATAATTGGGGACTTCTTTAGCCTTTGCAATATTCATTCTCTTGTGTTCATGATTTGCATATTCACATCTCTAAAATTTCATAACCCAATATGTTTCTGTGATGACCCACAATGCCATTTTTAAATTTAATAAGTAGTTCTGTGTTCTAAGACCATAAAAAATGCCATTTATTATTCCTCGAATTGCGTGCGCAGTCCGTAAAAATTTTCGGAAAGTTTTCATGTGAAAAATGGATTAAAATGTGAAATAAAGCTTTAAAACTCAACTGAGTTGACTTTGGTCAATATTTTTAGCAAATGGACCCGGATTAGTATTTTGACAGTTCTGGTAGCTCCGTATCGTGATTTGGGACTTGGGCATATGCCCGAAATATATTTTGGTGGTCCCTAGCTCAAGTTATGACCATTTAACGGAACTAGCAATTTAAAGGCTAAATATTCCAAGTTTGACCACGGGGTTGACTTTTTGATATCGGAGCCGGAATTTGATTCTGAAAATTTGAACAGCTCCGTTATGTCATTTATGACTTATGTGCCAAATTTGAAGTCATTCCGGATTCATTTAATATATTTTGGCACGAGGTTTGCAAATTGAAAAGTTTAAAACTCAAAGTTTGAATCGGGGTGTGAATTATAATTTCAGCGTTGTTTGACGTGATACGAGACCCCGAGTAAGTCCGTATTATATTATTGGACTTGTTGATATATTCGTACGGGGTCCCGAGTATCCCGAGAGTGATACAGATTGAAATTGGATCAAGAATTGGACCTAACCAAAATCTGAATTTTTTTCCTTCTGTTGTAATCGCACCTGCGGATATTTGCCCGCAGGTGCGAGCTAGCAGATGCGAGCCTTCCATCGCAGATGCACCCAGGTGTGTCAAGGCTTCAATCGCATAAGAGGACACCTTCTCGCAGACGCGTGTCCGCACATGCGCACCAAATCACGCAGATGCGGGACTGGGCTGGCCTGGGGTCTTCCCAGGTGCGACCATTTTGCGCAGAAGTGGATGTCGCAGGTGCGACAGGAGTGTCCGCAGATGCAGAACTTCATCTGGCAGCCTGGCATCGCAAATGCGAAACTTTTATCCGCAGATGCGAAAATGCTGGGCAGAATACATAAAATCCGGTCTTAGCCATTTTTACTCATTTTTGAGTTTCAAGTCTCGGATTTGGGTGATTTCAAGGGGAATTTTTACGAATTTGAATTGGGTAAGTGTTCTATAACCAAAAGTGATTATATTTCACATATCCATGTCTATATTCATCATTTATTTTGGATTTAGTTGGGAAAAAATCAGATTTTTATAAAATCTTTCAAAAATGAAAAGTTAAGATTTGAAGGTCCATTTGATATCGGAATTGGAAAATTTTTGTATGGTTGAACTCGTAGCGAAACGGGTGTTCGGATTTTATGAGTTTTTTCGAGATTTGAGACGTGGGTCCCACTATCGATTATTTTAATGAATTTCAGATTTTTATCTGGAAGATTTGTAAATTCATATGGAATTAATTCCTATAATTAGTATTGAATATATCGAATTGTTTGTGAATTGATTTGAAGATTTCTGAGACAAAATTAAAAGAAAAAAGTTTGTGGTTGAATAATTGATTAAAATTTACAAAGCGAGGTAAGTGTCGTGGTTAACCTTGACTTGAGGGAATAAAACCCTTAAATTAATTGTTATGTGAATTGCATGTGAATAACATATAGGCGAGGTGATGAGTACCTATACGTCGTCAAATTAATTTCTTACATAATTATTTGAAAATCCTAAATTTGTTTTAATACATGAATTAATTGTTATAATAATTGTCTCTCTCATATTCTTTACCAAATATTAATTCTTAAATTCCTGTAATAATTGTTACATGCTTATTTGAATTATGTGCACTAATTGCTACTTGATATTTAACTTATTAAATATTAAACTATCTGTTTTCTCCCTGATTTCCAAAATAAATTGTTATTGTCATTGTTTGTTCATAAATAAATTATAATTATTGTGTGCCTTGATGCTTAATAGTTTCTCATTAGACGTGGTATTTATTGGAGTAATTTTTATTTACATTATGAGCTATTTAAAGTTATATATATAGGGGGAACGGGTTGCACGCCGCAACGGAAATGAAAGTGTGTGTGTATATATATATATATATATATATATATATATATATATATATATATATATATATTGGGGGATCAGATTGTACGCCGCAATAGACTTATTTAAAAGTCATTATTGGGGGATCAAATTGCACGCCGCAACAAACTTATTTAAAAGTATATATATATACTTGATTGAAATAAATATATGATAGACTTGATTAAAAGGAATATATATTGGGAGAGCGGGATGCACGCTGCAACTGAATTAAGTGTGAATATATTGTGAGAGCGGGTTGCACGCTGCAACAGAATTGGTTGAAATGATATTGGATTATGACTGCTGAGTTGGCTTCAATTATTATAAATGAGTTACCTGTTTTATTTCTATTATTTGTTGTTGTTATTAATATTGCGTACAGGTTAATGTAAGTGAACCGCCTTAGCCTCGTCACTACTTTGTCGAGGTTAGGCTCAACACTTACCAGTACATGGGGTCGGTTGTACTGATACTACACTCTGCACTTCTTGTGCAGATTTTGGAGTTGGTCCCAGCGGCGTACCATAGACTTCCTCGAATTTCAGCTACCAGAGGAGACTTGAGGTATAACTACATGGCGTCCGCAGTTCTGAAGTCCCCGTCTATTTTACTTTACCTATGTGTTTATTTCCAGACAGCTTTATTTTATTCAGACCTTTATTTGTATTTATTCTAGAAGCTCGCGCACTTGTGACACCAATTTTGGGATGGTATTTAGACACCGTTGTTTTTATGGGTTATTTTACTATATTTCAAACTTTGCTTCCGCATTTGTTTATTAGATTATTAATAATTTAAAGATTGTTTAAAAATTGGTATATATTATTCTAACGTTGGCTTGCCTAGCAAGTGAAATGTTAGGCGCCATCACGATCCGAAGGTGGAAATTTTGGGTCGTGACAGTTTCTAGACTATCTCTATGTGCAACCCTGCTAGTATCGAATCTGTTTGTGATATGAACCTCTCTAGCATATGCTTATGCCTAAACTGCCAGTTTTGAAATGTGTTTATGTTTAACTGGAACAATTTAGATTGTCTGAAGTTGTTTAGCTTAATATATTGGTACTTTGAGTGTCTACATTAGTTATATGACATCAGTTTGTTTCCTGCATTGTCCTGGATTTCTATAGTGATTGATTTGTGTCTGTGATATACACCAATCCATGTTAAAACCCTCATTCTAGCTATGATTTGCTCATATGATCATTTTATCACTTAGTATATCCTTACCCTGCCTAACTCTGCACTCCCTAGCAACTAGTTGGAACCTTTTAGAATAGCTTCCCAACTTGAGTTTCCCTCATGACATTTGACTATGTTTCTTGTTGCTATGAGTTGGTCTGTTTAACTTCTGGTGTGCAGCATAATTTTATCCTTAGGTTTGAACCTGATAGGTTAATGTTCTATTGTTTGGCTTACTGGCCTAATGCACCTTTGCTTATTAGTTTGCAATCCCAGAAGTCATAATTCCCTCTTGCTTCCTACAAATGTCCTTTGCCCCAATATGCTAAGTGGGGACTCGTGATATCAACCTGCCTTTTAAGTTTGTTTACCCTTTTTGCTGATATGTTCATTGTGTGATCACCTCTGCAATGCCTGTTTCTAAAAATGCAAATGCACTTCTTCAAATTCTACCAGTTGATCACTATTTTTCATTCTCATTGGTTATTTACCATATTTTGAACCTATAATTCTCGGCCGGCTGAAAGCCAAGGCCACTAAAGCTTTCTCTATTAACCTCCCTAGTGTGAGCACTGCTCGGGGTCCATTTTGAGACCCTTGTGAACTCTGACACACTAGGACCTGAGGTTCTTTGGTCATTTTCTTTACTACTCGGCTTTGTCCCTCTTTCTGTCTGTTGAATGTGCAAATTGATTTGTGTGAGTGATTGGTTTCTGGATCCTATGATCAAACCATGGCTGTTTGGTTTGGTTTGAGTTCTCCTATGGTTTCTGGGCTATGTTGAGATCTGTGTGTGCTAAAATGTGGAGAAAGAGCTTAGTTGAAGGCCTGGCAGTGCTGGGTATCTCTTTGGTCCTGTCTTGGGCCAATTGTTATTACTTGTACCACTTTGTAATTTATTCATTATTAGGTCTGTAATAATTCTGTAATAACAATTGGGGTAATAGTGAAATTGGGAAATGGGTATCTCCTAATACTTGCATGAAAAGGGTAGAAAGCATGCTCATAGGATTTGTGTGATACATTTGCTTTCTGGCCCGTTATATTTCAATCTCTTTGTGCATTATTAGAGATCATGTTATTAGGGCAATCACACACTCACATAGCCGGTGTACTGTCAAAGCATGAGTGCTCTATTTATTCCCATGTCTACTGCTATGTGTTGCTAGATAGCATGTCTATAGGAGATAATTGCTAACAATTGTTCTTTAATATGCACCATGTTCATTAGATACCATGCCTATAGGATTTTAACTAATTAATTTGCTTCGTTCATCTAGACAACATGCCTATAAGAGCTAAAGGTATAAAATCAGTTCCAATCATCAATCTCTAGAAATAATGCCCATGAGACAACACTGCTCGCTTTTCAAACGCTGTTTCATTTCTCATCCACACAATTATTAGGAAGCATAAGTAATTTTGAGCATTTCCAATAAGTTTCACTATCTGTACAAACCATTTAGAGATTATGCCTATAGGTCTATTAACTTATAATCTATAATAAACAACTTAGCAGCAGCAAGTGTTCATAACTGGTAATTTAGAAATCATAGGTCTAAAATAGCATGCATATCTGAATCAGATCATCTAGAAGCTATGTCTATAGGGCTTAACGACTTCAATCTCCCTCAATTCTAAAACTGCCTAATACCCTACATAGAAATCTATTTGCGTGCCTTTGTTGTCTAATCGCGGAGCCTAACTTGAGCCTTTAGTTGTATTTAATTGCAGTCCTATCTGTTTTGAACTGTCGCCTAGTTTTAACATTTTCTGAGCAGTCTAAGTCAAGTCTAGAACCACCCAAAATAGAGGTCCAAATGCCTCCTAGACCATAGGTATGGGACGAGTAGTGCACGCATAAGGTACGATTTAGAATCAACTAGTGCGCTTTAGGTAATAACTTAAAGATAGTAATCGGGTAGCATGAGATGATAGTCTATGCTCGCTGAATAATACGAGTAACACCCCATCTCGAGGGAGTTACGAAGTATTATTTATGTTGCACGGGGTGATCCTTTAGGCTAAAAAACTTAGGACCCCTCCCCATCTTATTCTTGTTTATCTTTGAATCAAGTGTTCATATTTAATCAAAGTCTTTTAATAAATTTCCCAAATTTCTTATTTTTCTCTGTCTTCGTTTATTTGACTAATTCATATAATTCAAGTTCGGCCGGGACCCACAGTTGTGGACCTCGAAGAGTGCCTAACACCTTCTTTTTGAGGTAATTTCGAGCCCTTACCTGATCTTTGGTGATGCAAACTAGTTTAACCCGAGTCATATGCAAATAGGTGCCTTGATGCACCTTAAACTGTTAGGCGGCGACTCTCCTCTTTTAATACTTCCTTAAAAGAGTTGTCACATGTCGAAACCCGATTTCGCGAGAAAAGGGGCGCGACAGCATGGCGACTCTGCTGGGGATATATACTTAGGCTCTTACCATAATGAACTTGGCTTATGTGGATTAGTTTTCTCTGTTATAAACGCACATTCCTTTTCCATCTTTATTTGTTAGATTTGCTATAACACGCACATCCCTTTTCCCGTTCACCTTTACTTGTCTAAAATCGTTATAACATGTATGACCCTTCCCTTATCCATCTTTATGTGCTTAAATTTGTTATAACATGCACATCCCTTTCCATATCCGCCCTTAGTTGCTCTAACTGCTATTTATTAGCTATATCATGTCTCTCCCACCCCTACTCCCTTACTCACTTTATTATATTCCCTATGTTCCACAAACTAACTTTTTCTTTTGTCTTTCGTTTTACGTCCTTTATATTTTATCTAAATACTGTGCTTATTGCTTTCACATAATTATCATGCAAATACTTGACAATGTGTTATTATCTTTGCATAAAGCATGCTCCACATCATATTCCACTTGTGCCCAACTAATACCATAGCGGGACTTAATGAGTGTCCGCGCTCTTCCCAAAATTACCCTTTTAATTTGGAAAGGCATATTTGCGGTAAAAATAGTCGATCAGCGGTGCAGTCGACGGTTCCGTGCCTTTCCCTCTCAAGTTGTCTACTTGAGGGTACCGGTCTAGACCCTTCTAGAAACCTCACTACAATATCAACTATGCATGCATCATGTCAAGCCTAGTACGGATTAGGATGTTGTCCACGTGATAATCCACTAAGATAAGCCTTGTCCAAAGTCCGACGGGATTTCTATAATCTCAATGGACACCATCACGTTATGTGCATTACTTGGAGAAAACATGCCGATATGTTGATCATTAATGTGTAAATAGTCAGACCTGAAGGGGAAGGGGCTAACTCTATTTGTTTTGCAGAAAATGAGGCACGAAGTTCCCAGGTTCGGCATGGTTCAGAACATCCCACCTTTGCTGCTTGATTGGTGGAAGAACCTCTCACCTAGTGACCAGAATCATGTGAAAAAGGTCCTTGGAAATTTACCTTCCTTATTGGACATCCGGCCAAATAACACATTGATTGAGGCCACCGCTATGTTTTGGGAGGGGAAAAGAGCTGTCTTTCACTTTGGTAATGTAGAGATGGCCCCTCTCTTAGAGGAAATACGAGGCTTCGCTAGGATGGCATGGGATAGTCCGGGTTTATTAGTACCAGAAAATCGCACTCCCCGCGGTTTTTTGAAAATGATGGGTTTCAAGAAGAATGATGAATTACTTTGTCTGAAGGAGTCATACATACCATTTGAATTCCTTTATGAACGTTATTGGCATAGAAAGTCATATCGCCTTCACCGTGATGAACTTGCCATTACTTCTTTGGGCTGGACACACCGCCGAGTTTTTGTGTTCATTATCTGTTTCTTGGGGTTGCTGGTATTTCCGATGAAAGGGGGGTCCACACTTATTTAGCCATGGTTGCTAGGACTCTAATGGAAGGAATTGAAGGACAAACTTACACTATCATTCCCATGATCTTGGCCGAAATGTACCAAGCTCTAGATCGATGCAAGCATG
The DNA here is from genome assembly GCF_000390325.3 of Nicotiana tomentosiformis. NCBI lineage: Eukaryota > Viridiplantae > Streptophyta > Magnoliopsida > Solanales > Solanaceae > Nicotiana > Nicotiana tomentosiformis. Next base: position 84,093,343 of record NC_090814.1, read on the forward strand.
GGTATGGGCATTTCGAGGGCTGTAATCTGTTGCTACAGGTTTGGTTATTAGAACATTTCCAGAGAGGTGAATATCGTCAGGAACTTTTGCGATGACCATTGAATGACTACATAGCCTACCATCATCCAAAAAGAATGACATTTATCCCAGATAGGTTCACGCAACCTGGAAATGCTGTGAGTTGGGTGCGTTTCTTTGGCAATTTGACTGATGAAAGGGTACATTGGATGTTCGAATGGTTCCTTAGCAGCGCGTTCCTCATCAGGTCAAGAGAAACCACTCATTTAGTGCTGATCGGGTTAAGAGGAATCTATCCTTATGCTCTTATAAGAGTAATGAGGCAAGCAGGAAAAAAACAGGTTATACCTCGGGTTTCCAACATGGTCCAGTATAAAGTAGACTTTAAAGGGAACATCATTCCCTTCAAGTTCGAGGTGCATCATATGTGGAATCAAAAGGTCGTTGTAGAGAAAGACACTATCGAGCCAGACAGGTGTTATGCCAGCCATGTATACTTCTGCCCACTGTGGTTAGTCGATGATATAGCGGGAGATGTCAAACCAGGGATTAATCTGGAAAATAGGGTTATCGGTGATGCTGCTGTAGCACAAGTCAAGTATAGGATGCTGTGCAAGAGGGTTTTTGAGTCTGAAGCTAGACATTTGGAACAACACAAAGTGGATATGGAAGCTATCGGCGAATGGAAAGAAATTGCTACTAAATCAACAGAAAGATTGGAATATTTGAAGCAAGGGTTAATGGAACTCAAAGGGAAGATGAAAAAGAGGCTCTCAAATTGTCAGAATACGGAAGGCAGCGAGGGAGGGCACCTAGCAAGGGCTTACCTACTATTGGACATGCACGACCTGGAGAACTTGATTGATGGATCCAAGAGGGCCAAGCATGGAGATGATCCCTTTGGGGCCAAATAGATTAGGGAATGATGTTCTTTACTGCTTTTTAGCTTAGTTTTAGATTTCGAATGTAATAGGGCAAATGTCATTAGTGACTTTCTTATTATTGTCGTTTTAGTAAGGATTTGATCCATTTTCACATTAATGAAATGACATAATTATTGGCATCAATTTTCTCCAAGTCTATGTGTCGCTTAGGCCTACCTCGGGCACAACGATGTCCCCTAAATTAGGACGCGAATTTATTTACTGATTCTGCAACACATGTTCAATATTGCAAGCATTCTTTCAATATCCCTTACTGACTTGGTTACTTTTTTTTTCTTTTCTTTATTTATTCCCATTCCCCAAAGGTTGGTTTGTGCATATTGTCATCATCCGCATATCATACTAGATCTAGAGGTCCTCCACCTCCTCCTCCACCATGTGATCCTAAAGGCAAAAGCAAAGGAAAAGAAAAAATGGACGATTTAAATGGTATCAGAAAGGACAATGCAAAGAACGTTGAAACCTCGGGCGATCGAAATACTCCATCAGAGATTGAATTGGTCCTACATCTGGAACAGAAAATATTGGAACTACAAGGGGAACTTGAGAAGGTCCGGAACTTGGCAAAACTTTCCCTCACCCTAAACGTCCCTGACATCAACCAACAAAACACAAACGCCCAAAACCCGACACCTCCCCAAAACACGAAGAATCAAAACCCACCACCGAATCCTCCCACACCACATCAATACGCCATACTTTCTCAGAACCGCAACCCTCCACCGAAACCTACTCCCCAAAAACACCATCACCACCCAACTTAATACCCACAAACAACCACATACCACACCCTTCAGAATGTACCACAGCCTACTCCTGACCCGCAAAACTCAACCAATGACCACTATTACGCCCGGTATCCGCAAAACTTAGATTTTTGTGTACCAATAATATGGCAGAATACGAGGCTTGCATCTTGGGTCTCAAGTTGGCCATTGACATGAACGTTCAGGAATTGTTGGTAATTAGAGATTCAGACCTTTTGGTACATCAGGTTTTAGGAGAATGGGCTACAAATAATACCAAAATATTGCCATATTTGTACTACGTATAAGAGTTGATGAAGAGGTTCACAAAAATAGAATTCAAACATGTTCCGATAATCCAGAATGAGTTCGCAGATGCGTTGGCCACTCTATCTTCCATGATACAACACCCAGACAAGAATTTCATCGATAATATTCCAGTAGGGATCCATAATCAACCAGCTTATTGTGATCATGTTGAAGAAGAAACTGATGGGAATCCGTGGTTTCATGACATCAAAGAATACTTGGCAAAAAGAGAGTACCCGGAGCACGCAAATCATACTAAAAAACACACACTCTGAAGACTGTCCAACCATTCTTCCAAAGTGGTGGAATTCTGTACAGAAGGACTCCAGATCTAGGATTATTACGGTGTGTCAATGCCAAAGAAACATCCAAATTGCTCGAAGAGATACATGCCAGAACTTGCGTACCACACATGAATGGCTTTGTTTTAGCTAAGAAGATATTAAGAGCATGATATTTCTGGATGACTACGGAAACAGACTACATTAGGTATGTCCAAAAGTGTCATCAATACCAAGTACATGCGGATATGATACGAGTGCCACCCAATGAACTCAATGCAACAAGTGCACCTTGGCCTTTATCCGCTTGGGGAATGGATGTCATCGGTCTAATCGAACCCGCCACTTCAAATGGGCACAGGTTCATTCTAGTGGCCATAGACTATTTCACAAAATGGGTTGAAGCCACATCTTACAAGGCTGTAACTAAAAAAGTCATCGCAGATTTTGTTAGGGATCGTATTGTTTGTCAATTCGAGGTGCCAGAATCCATCATCACCGACAACTCCGCCAACCTTAACAGTGACTTAATGAAATCTATGTGTGAAACCTTCAAGATCAAGCATAAGAATTCCACAACATACATGCCACAAATGAATGGATCTGTAGAAGCCGCCAATGAGAACATCAAGAAGATATTAAGGAAGATGGTAGATAATCACAAACAATGGCATGAGAAGTTATCATTTTCCCTACTTGGATATCGTACCACGGTTCACACATCAACTGGGGCAACTCTTTATTAGATGGTCTATGGCACTGAAGCCCTCATTCCCGCCGAAGTAGAAATTCCTTCTTTGAGAATCATACAAGAAGCTGAACTCAATGATACAGAATGGATACGAAGTCGTTATGAGCAACTGGCTCTCATTGACGGAAAAAGAATGAACGCAATATGTCACGGTCAACTTTACCAGAACAGAATGTCTAGAGCTTTCAACAAAAAGGCCAGGCCTATACAATTCACACCGGGGCAGCTGGTGCTGAAGCGGGTCTTCCCGCATCAAGATGAAGCCAAAGGGAAATTTTCACCCAATTGGCAAGGGCCCTACATAGTTTACATAGCACTAACAGGAGGAGCGCGCATACTCGCAGAGATGGACGGAGAAGTTTGGCCAAAACCTATCAACTCAGACGCAATCAAGAGATACTATGTTTAGATTGTTTGTATTTCTTCATCTGATGTAACTGAACTACGCTTGACCTGATTCCTGTTTAAGAGGGGATACGTAGGCATCCCTGTGGGTTCGGTCACAACTCAATAAAATCTTCATTTTTACCATGGTCAGAAACTGGGACAGAATTTTGAGGAGGACCCTCAAAATTTTGGAGCAAGTCCAGCCAACTTCGTCACATGCAGAACGGTCAAAGAATCTCTTATTGAACTGGGGTAGAATTTTGAGAAGGACCCTCAAATTTCTAAATGCAAGGAAGTCGCAATGTCTCTAAAAGTGTCACAGTTATTGGTTCATCTAACTTACTTGATATTGCATACTACTATTGACTATATTTATCAAATGCACGCATGTGTTCTCGAAAACTTTATTTTATAAACAGCCAGATGCTACCCAGGATAATTCGAACAGGATCTCGAAGCAAGAGCAAGAGCAAAGCAAGAAGGTGAAAGCACGAACCAACCTTCCCCGCAAAACTCACAATTTTTCTTTGGATACAGGAACAAGGAATACGCACACACATAAAAATTGTTATCTTCGTAACAACAAGATTGCCAAACGCAAACGCGTTTCCAGCTAAGAAATACTCTACTATCACTCATTGTCTCTTCTTTGCATAAGGCTAAGCATTTACTTTCTTTGCATGAGACTAAGCATTGTCTACTATTTTGCATGAGGCTAAGCCCTTCCTCCTCAATTTCATAAGGCTAAGCATTTCCTTCCATTGCATGAGACTAAGCCCTATCTCCTTTTCTTGCATGAGGCTAAGCATTGCCTCCCTAATGCATAAGGCTAAGCATTGCCTTTCTTTGCATGAGACTAAGCATTGTCTCCTATTTTGCATGAGGCTAAGCCCTTCCTCCTTAATTGCATAAGGCTAAGCATTGCCTTCCATTGCATGAGACTAAGCCATGTCTCCTTTTCTTGCATGAGGCTAAGCATTGCCTCCATAATTGCATAAGGCTAAGCATTGCCTTCCATTGTATGAGACTAAGCCATGTCTCCTTTTCTTGCATGAGGCTAAGCATTGCCTTCCTAATTGCATAAGGCTAAGTATTTCCTTTATTTGCATAAGACTAAGCATTGTCTCCTATTTTGCATAAGGCTAAGCCCTGCTTCCTCAATTGCATAAGGCTAAGAATTGCCTTCCATTGCATGAGACTAAGCACTGTCTCCTTTTATTGCATGAGGCTAAGCATTGCCTCCCTAATTGCGTAAGGCTAAGCTCTGCCTTTCCTAGCATGAGACTAAGCCTTGTCTCCCTTTCTTGCACGAGGCTAAATTGCCTCCCTAATTGTATAAGGCTAAGCTCTGCCTTTCCTTGCATAATACCAAATGCTATGCTACTTGAAATCTAGCACTACTTTCTACTTTCTCGGGGCTAAGCTCTGCCCCAATATTACACCGACTAAGCTCTGTCTTGTTTCGCTTTGCATATGACCCGGCATCATGTATTTGTATCTTATGGGCTAAAACATCGCTATTTTGTCCAAAGGCGTCATAGTCCGAAGGCATCATCCTCATAGCTGGAAGACACCATGCCATGGCATGAGGATCTCTCAATATTGCACATCATTATTCAAAGGCGTCATAGTTCAGAGGCACCATTTTCATGGCCCGAGAACATCATTTCATGGCCTGCGAATCCCTTATCATGCGATTCATAGCCCAGGACATCATGGTCTAAGGACATCATCCTCGTTGTCCAAAGACAACTTTCATGGTCCAAAGGTAATTTGCATCATGTTTAAATTCTATAATAATCCCATATATACTTGCATGCATTGCATTTAAGTTTTGCAGGTAATACAAGAGGTAACCGTTCTCTTAAACGGGAGCAATCTTCGCTCCGGTTGCCGTTTGGTGCTCACATCCTGAAATTACCTCAAATGCAACCAACCACCGTCCGTTACCTGCTTCCACTTGATAACCGTTCAAATGCTCATCCATAACCGTTCTGAGATACATCCACTCACAACCTCATATAAACTCATCTGATATTATCCTACCTAAAGGAACACTTTCCGAAGCATACGACCATTCCTCCAACGGCTTCATTGGCTCAGTTCACCACTGGATCCAGAACTACGCGCGACCTGATTTCCGTAATACCAGGGATATGTATGCAACTCAAAAATCAGAGTTCGGCCTCTATTTTTCAAATCATCCCATTCGGTCAAAATCGGTCATCATTTCTTTACCCGATAATTCTTTCATCATTCCCGGGTAAAGAAGGGCAACTGTTGATACCCAATTTTCCCTCATATTTAAAAAAAATGTATATATACTTTCAAAATAGCATATTTGCATCATCATTTAGTTTACAAACCCATACAAGCAATTTTCATAATTTTTCATAATTTTTAGAAGCTCAAAATTAATTTCTTCCTGTATTTTATTACATAAATATCCAATAATTATCCTTCAAATTATTTTTATGATGATTTAATTATATAAACTTATTATTTACACCAACATGTATGTTTTATAATATTCTACTTTATTTTTCTATAATTGCATTTGCATGTTTAGGCTAATTGCACGTTTTTGCAATAATAGCCTATATTCATATATAATTACATTACTTGTGCCAAAATAATTTTTTATATTAATGTTAAGTTATTATTTCCCATCATTTTAGTTCACAAATAATATTTTTTGTTATTTATTAATTACTTTTATAAATTATTTATTTTGATAAATATTGGGTATTTAAACAACATCCCATTTTAAAACCAATTTCGGGCCAAATAAATGGCCCAAAACCCTAAAACATGTAGCCCAAATACCCCAGCCCAAACCGAATGACTCACTCATCCAAAACTCGGTCGGTTCCCCATCTCCATGACCCGCCCGTTCCAACTTTTAATCTTGGTCGTTAATCTCTCAAGATCAACGACTCTTATTCACCCTTCCCTTTTAATTAACCCAACCCTCAAACCCTAACCTATTATCCCCTAACCTGCCCTCACACTCTCTCAACCTCCCATTCTCTCTCTGAAGAACCCTAAACCTCCTACCCCCTAAATCCTTCTCCTAATCCCACTAAATATGGGATTCGACTACCATTTCTTGCCATATCTGACCCCCTTTTGGTACTAGTTGTTCTCTTATGGTATTACCTAAGTGCTTCCCTAAACATGGCAAGCAAATCTCTTCCGAAATCGAACCAAAATGGTTCAAATCTCTAATTTTGAACGCTATTCTGTCTATATACGTTCTATGCTACTATGTGATTCCGATTTTTTTGTTTAGATTCTGTTGATTTACACTTTCCCTAAAAACTAGGGTTTACAGATTTCTCTCTTAAATTGATTTTCAGATTGATTTGCATGTTTATTTTCCTTGTTTGTTGCTTAATTTACTCTGTTTCCTTGATTATTGCTCGATTTATTCACTACTATATAACCCCATCCCCTATTCCCTTTTGGACAGACTTCGAATCACAAACTCTCACTAAAACACTAAAGATCTTCACTCTGTTGTTCATTTATTCTCTTGTTCTACTCTGGCTCTTGGCTGACTGAAAGCCAAGGCCACCAGAATTCCTATTTTTTGACCTTTCTTGGGTGCGACCCTTGGGAACTTGACGCATCTAAGGTCATGGGTTATACTGCTGTGTTTATGTTCTAAGTGTTGTGGAGTCTGTTCTTGCTTGTTTTGTCTACTTGTCAATCAGTAACTGGTGAGTTCTTTAGCCTTTACAATATTCATTCTCTTGTGTTCATGATTTGCATATTCACATATCTGAAATTTCATAACCCATTGTGTTTCTAGACTATCTCTATGTGCAACCCTACTAGTATCGAATCTATTTGTGATATGAACCTCTCTAGCATCTGCTTATGCCTAAACTGTCAGTTTTGAAATGTGTTTATATTTAACTGGAACAATTTAGACTGTTTGAAGTCATTTTGCTTAATATATTGGTACTTTGAGTGTCTACATTGGTTATATGACATCAGTTTGTTTCCTGCCTTGTCCTGCATTTCTATAGTGATTGATTTATATCTATGATATGCACCAATCCATGTTAAAACCCTCATTCTAGCTATGATTTGCTCATATGATCATTTTATCACTTAGTATATCCTTACCCTACCTAACTCTGCACTCCCTAGCAACTAGTTGGAACCTTTTAGAATAGCTTCCCAACTTGAGTTTCCCTCATGACATTTGACTATGTTTTGCCTTGTTGCTATGAGTTGGTCTGTTTAACTTCTGGTGTGCAGCATAATTTTATCCTTAGGTTTGAACCTGTTAGGTTAATGTTCTATTGTTTGGCTTACTGGCCTAATGCACCTTTGCTTATTAGTTTGCAATCCCAGAAGTCATAATTCCCCCTTGCTTCTTACAAATGTCCTCTGCCCCAATATGCTAAGTGGGGACTCGTGATATCAACCTGCCTTTTAAGTTTGTTTACCCTCTTTGCTGATATGTTCATTGTGTGATCACCTCTGCAATGCCTGTTTCTAAAAATGCAAATGCACTTCTTCAAATTCTACCAGTTGATCACTATTTTTCATTCTCATTGGTTATTTACCATATTCTGAACCTATAATTCTCGGCCGGCTGAAAGCCAAGGCCACTAAAGCTTTCTCTATTAACCTCCCTAGCGTGAGCACTGCTTGGTGTCCATTTTAAGACCCTTGTGAACTCTGACACACTAGGACCTGAGGTTCTTTGGTCATTTTCTTTACTACTCGGCTCTGTCCCTCTTTTTGTCTGTTGAATGTGCAAATTGATTTGTATTAGTGATTGATTTCTGGACCCTATGATCAAACCATGGTTGTTTGGTTTGGTTTGAGTTCTCCTATGGCTTCTGGGCTATGTTGAGATCTGTGTGTTCTAAAAGGTGGAAAAAGAGCTTAGTTGAAGGCCTGGCAGTGCTGGGTATCTCTTTGGGCCTGTCTTGGGCCTATTGTTATTACTTGTACCACTTTATAATTTACTCATTATTGGGTTTGTAATAATTCCGTAATAATAATTGGGGTAATAGTGAAATTGGAAAATGGGTATCTCCTAATCCTTGCATGAAAAGGGTAGAAAACATGCTCATAGGATTTGTGTGATACATTTGCTTTTCGACCTGTTATATTTAAATCTCTTTGTGCACTATTAGAGATCATGTTATTAGGGCAATCACACACTCACATAACCGGTGTACTGTCAAAGCATGAGTGCTCTATTTATTCCCATGTCTACTGCTATGTGTTGCTAGATAGCATGTCTATAGGAAATAATTGCTAACAACTATTCTTTAATCCGCACCATGTTCATTAGATACCATGCCTATAGGAGTTTAACTAATTAATTCGCTTCGTTCATCTAGACAGCATGCCTATAAGAGCTAAAGGTATAAAATCAGTTCCAATCGTCAATCTCTAGAAATCATGCCCATAAGACATCACTGCTCGCTTTTCAAACGCTGTTTCATTTCTCATCCACGCAATTATTAGGAAGCATAGGTAATTTTGAGCATTTCCAATAAGTTTCACTATCTGTGTAAACCATTTAGAGATCATGCCTATAGGTTTATTAACTTATAATCTATAATAAGCGACTTAGCAGCAATAGGTATTCACAACTAGTAATTTAGAAATCATAGGTCTAAAATAACCTGGATATCTGAATCAGGTCATCTAGAAGCTATGTCTATAGGGCTTAACGACTTCAATCTCCCTCAATTTTGAAACACCCTAATACCCTACATAAAAATCTGTCTCCGTGCCTTTGTTGTCTAATCGTAGAGGCTAACTTGAGCCTTTAGTTGTATTTAATTGCAGTCCTATCTATTTGAAACTGTCGCCTAGTTTTAACATTGTCTGAGCAGTCTAAGTCAAGTCTAGAACCACCCAAAATAGAGGTCCAAATGCCTCCTAGACCATAGGTATGGGACGAGTAGTGCACGCATAAGGTACGATTTAGAATCAACTAGTGCGCTTTAGGTAATAACTTAAAGATAGTAATCGGGTAGCAGGAGATGATAGTCTATGCTCGCTGAATAATACGAGTAACACCCCATCTCGAGGGAGTTACGAAGTATTATTTATGTTGCACGGGATGATCCTTTAGGCTTAAAAAATCGGACCCCTCCCCATCTTATTCTTGTTTATCTTTGAATCAAGTTTTCGTATTTACTCAACGTCTTTTAATAAATTTCCCAAATTTCTTATTTTTCTTTGTCTTTGTTTATCTGACTAATTCATATAATTCAAGTTCGGCCGGGACCCACTTCTGTGGACCTCGAAGAGTGACTAATACCTTTTCTTAGAGATAATTTCGAGCCCTTACCCGATCTTTGGTAATGCAAACTAGTTTTGAGTCATATGCAAATAGGTGCCCTAACACACCTTAAACTGTTAGGTGGCGACGCTCCTCTTTTAATACTTCCTTAAAAGTGTTGTCACATGTCGAAACCCGATTTCGTGAGAAAAAGGGCGCGATAATCCGCCGGTGGTATGGTCTTCTTATTTTTGCCTTCGGGGCAGGGTGTTGTGAAATAGTGGCGGTTGTCAAAGATAGCGGTGTACAGCGGTTTAGAATCGAATTGATATTTCTAATGTTGATGGCTCGGGAAAGTTAATCTTCTAGGAGGTTTAGAGTTGGTGGAAATTCATTAGCTTTGGTGCTACAGATAGGGAGTTGGTATAAGGAAGCAGTTGGGCAACAAAGTATGAGGGAGGACATGGCAGGAAGTGTCTCGCGGTGATTGAATCACTAGCAAGTCAAGTGTGAACAACAGAGGTCGGAAAGTTGCTTAAAGGAGATGGTTTGACCGAAGTGGGAGTGGCAGAGTAATATATAGATTCTGTGGTAGGATAGCCACGTTCTTTGAGAGAGTTTAGAGCAATATTGGGAATCGTGATGGAAGGTGATTTAGTCTACGGATTTTATTTAGGATGGTGGTTGCTATACTGAAGAAGACCGAATACGACAGAAAGGATTTTGCTTGAAATGAAGAGGGGTGTAAAGATTCGATTATCGTTTCAGATGCAATATGACTTGAGTTCGGAAGGTGTTGTTGAACTTTTAGTTGATGTCAATAGGGAAGAATCAGAGTTATACAGCTGGTGGGCGAGCATGAGCTCCGGAGAATTTACTGATATTGGTAAGGAATTCCACAACTGGGTTATCTCTTGTGAGCAGGTTAGCAGTTATATGATGTTAATGAAGCTTATGCGAAGAATACCACTTTCTACCCGGTAAGAGATCGAGTTTGTGACTGATGATTCGGAATGTTCATGAAAATCTAAACAAAAGACTTCGAGAAATTTGGCGGGTTAACGGTGCGAGATCATGGTAAATGAGAAGGAGGAATCGTTGTGGGCTCTACATTATGTGACGATAGCTTAAAGCTAAGTGGGTGAGACCCACCATCTACAATTGGATCGCGTGGTTGTCGGCTTGTGCATCTTCTGGTTATCGGTGCATTGGTGGATTATTTATGACTAAGAAAGGGAAACATCAAGGGTAATTCGAGGAGAGAAATTGATAAATGTGTGCTATATTCCGCCCTATCGATTCATGTGCAGGTTTTGGGAAGACTCAGAGTGTATTCTTTGTGGATGTGATGTACAAGGAAAAGAATTCAGCCGGATGCTTCTTTGAGAGGGTGTTCAAGTGCTCGCAGAGCGTTAAAGTTGGTTAGATTCAGAATCAGGTCAGAGTGGGTGACTCTCAACAATGGTCCTAGTGTGTTCAAGAATTAAGGTGCAGTGCCTAAGAATTTCGGGTCTGTTGTGTGGTTAAGGATCGAGTTTTTGTAGTGGATTACGAAAGGGGCTTGGAATTTTCTATGTTATCATCAGGTATGCAGTGCAGTATTGGAGTAAAGGAAGAAATAGTTTCGGATTCGTAAAAGGTCTTGCAAAATGGGTGTACCAATTGGAGAAGCTATTGTGCGCTTGAAAGGGTATGAGATGATTCATGGGTATTAAAACGATGTGGTCTCGCGATTCGGGTCACTCGGGAGGAGTGTTATTATTATTTCTAAGACATGTCAAGAGTACATTGAAAGAAGTTGGGTCAGTTAGTAATTGTTGAATCAGAATGATTGTAGAAATGATCAGTTCCTTTGGTGTGTAAAGTTATACATGTGGTTTGTGGTCGTACGTGTGGGCTTGACATCCACCATGACCTGATTGATATGGGAGGTATTTGATTCAAATGGCTTTGTTGTGTAAATGGATTCTAGAAGAGTTATGATGGTTTAGATCACGGCTTGAGGTTGTATTTATTTTCTGCGGTTTGGGAATTCAGTTGCGTGTCGCATGGTCTCTTCGGAAATGAGCTAAGTGAAAGGTTTCTAGCCAATGAAGTGTTATTCTACTGGTAGTTCATGAGTTATGATGAATTCGTGTATTCTCGCGTAGCGGCATGATAAGTGCAGTGAGCGGCATGGGAATTTGAAAGTTGAGAACCATGGTTGCAGTTCGGTGTTGACAAGAATGTCACGAGCTCGGATGAGCCGAGAAGAATTAGATATTTAGAGTAAGCTGTCAATATCCTACTGTCGCTTGGGAATGGTTTTCTATGAAAGGAGCATTGTGTATTGATTTGCGGATTCTTGATCTGCTTTACAGAATTTGTACATTTGGTGGTATGGATGTACAGACTTGGCTACCAGGGTGTATGGTCATGAGAGCGTACCCCACGGGGAAATTGTATGAGTGTGACATGCTAGTCACTTGATTGTTAATATCGAGATCAAGTACGGAGATTTTTGGTATTATCGTTAATGTGAGAGTTTATGCCTGGAAGGCGCTCTATTCCTTTGGTTGTGAACTGTGGGGGTTGTGCTGGATGGAGACGGCTTGATTATTCGCACATCTGTTGAGGTCCCGTGTAGTTTGTAGTGTCATATGAGCAGGATAGCTCTCGAGATACAGGTCATTTATCGCACCTTAATCGTGCTAAGGTTTTGTGGAGTATTGCGCTATCCGTCTCTCTAGAGTTGTATTTTTACACTTGGCATGCTTGTAGCCGATATTCGATATTCCATACGTAGAAGCATTATGTATTGATGGGTATGTCCTTATTTATTGTTATGAGTGGATCGGGTAGCACGCCGCCACGGGTACGTTATTTGGATTGGGTTGCACATCGCAACGGTATCATGTTTGGATCGGGTCGCACGCCGCAACAATGTTATGTTGAGTACGGTTCCCTATATCTATTCCTGCATATTTTGTTCAACCGTTTTATTCGTTACGCGGACTTGGTAATTCATTTCCAGAGTCCGTTCCTCCTTATGTGTCATATTCGAGTTGTAGCTTGTCTGCGCATTGATGGAATCATATGAGATCTGATTCAGTGGTTGAGGTGGCTAATTTCCTGAGCTGCTTGTACTGGGTGAGACGAGATTATTGGACCTGAAATTTGCGCAACCAGATTTATATAAGGTATATAAAAGGGAAAATATCATTATTCAGTTTAGAATGAGGTAATGGTTCTTGTCAGGAGGGGAGACTCCATGAATTATTGATTCGGCAAGTAGTTATGAGTTTCTACACATCTCTTTCGTCGTGGCAGTATTGCGAGAGTTGGAAGAAGATTTATATACGTCATGAGGTGTATTGCGGGCATCAGATTTGTGAAATTACAGCTATTGTGGTTGTAGGATATTATTATGGGCATGTGAATTATGCGGGGCATGGTGTGAATTTAGCAAAAGGTGTACGATCGTGTTTTAGTACGGTGTGTGGTGATTGGTACGGTGTTCGTATGTTAGAATCAGGTCTTGTAGAGAAATTCGGAGGTTGGAATTTGGTTATAAGGCTTATTGATTAAATGAAAGGGAGGAGTTTCAGTATGGCTCGAGCTAATGTGTTCAACTGGAATGCGGTGGCACGGGCAGGTGCATTTTTGACAACACTGGAACAACTCTTAGCACGTTCGAGGACGAACATATGTTTAAGTGGTGGAGAGTGTAATGACTGACCGATCGTTTTGAGATCTAGCACGTTGTTCGAAGGTTTGAGGACTTGAGTAGCTTCACTTCAGGTATTATGACTTGTACGTATGGTCGGAATTGAATTTCAGGAAATTCCGGAGTTGATTCAGATGAAAAATTTTAATTTCGAAAGTTTTAAGTTGGAAGAATTGACTAAGGTGTGACTTTTGAGTAAACGACCTCAGAATCTAGATTTGGAGGTTCCAATAGGTTCGCATGATGATTTCGGACTGGGGCGTATGTTTGGGTTGAGTATCAGATCACCCAGGAGCATTTCAGGCTTATAGGGAAGATTGGTATTTTAAAAGTTTAAGAAATTCTTAAGTTTGACTTGAAGTGGATTTAATGTTATCGATGTTCGTTTGGGATTCCGATCTTTGGAATAGCTTTGTTATGTCATTTATGACTTGTGTGCAAAATTTGAGGTCAATCGGACTTGATTTGATACATTTCAGCACCAGATATAGAATTTGGAAATTTGGAAATTTATAAGTTTGATTCGAGGCACGATTCATGATTTTGATGTTGTTTGACGTGGTTTAAGGCTTCCACTAAGTTCGTATTGTATTTTGGGATGCGTTGGCATATTTGGTCAAGGTCCCGGGGGTCTCAGGTGGATTACGGATGGTTAACATATTGAATTTGACCTTATGAAATTGTTGGTGGCAGCACATCTGCTGTAACCGCACCTGCGAGGTTTTGGCCGCAGGTGCAAAGCCGCAGAAGAGGCCCAGAGGGTCGCAGAAGCGGTTCTGAGTGAGCAGGGAAGTGGCACAGGTGCGAGACCATTACCGCATCTGCGATGGCGCAGATGCGGCGTCCTTGAGCGCAAAAGCAGAATGGCTGGGGAAGGCTGGGACCGCAGATGCGGTCGAGTTTCGCAGAAGCGGAACCGCACCTGTGCATGAGAAGCTGTAGAAGTGCTGGAGGGGCCACAAATGCGGAGGTTGAGGGACCTGAGGGGAGCCACATAAGCGAACTCGGAGCCGCAAAAGCAACTAAGGTTCCGCATAAGCGAGATGTCGTTGGGCAGTGAGGTTTTATAAAAACGAGGTTTGGCCCATTTTCTTTCATTTTCACTTGGTTTGGGCTATTTTGGAGTGCTTCAAGGGGATATTTTCATCAAGCAACACAAGGTAAGTGATTCCCACCTATTACAAGTTAAATACATGGTTTGTATAAGGATTTAAACATAGAAATTAGTCGAAATTGTGGGGGGATTTGGTAGAAAACCTAGAATTTGGTATTTTTGAATTTTGACCACGAAATTGGACGTGGAATTGAGAATAAATTATATATTTAAGTTCGTAATATTATGGGTAATGTTTATCTTCGAAAATTTTCAGAATCCGAGCACGTGTGCCGGAGGGTTGATTTTATAGACTCTTCGAGCGGAGTTGGGAATTATTATGAATTGAATTATTATGAACATTAGAGTATATTTTGATTAGTTTGCACCTTATTTGACTAGTTTTGGATCGACGGGCATTTGTTTCTAACTCTGTGAGGGTTAAACTACCCCTAGGTGATGTATTTGTTATGTGCTACTTGTTGCGGGGGCTACGTACGCACAAGGTAAGAGAGTCTGTGTGTAGCTAAATTCATGTTATGTCCGGGTAGACTAAATTCACAACATATATTTGAGCTTTTTCCTGATTGAACTGTGACGACCTATCTGGTAAGGTCCAAAATATATATACTTCGATGGAGGAGGTAGCTACTAGCTGAGAGTTTGAGTTATTGCTGAGAGGAGGATTGTGCCACGTATTATACTTGTTATTTCGCTTATTTACTCTGTCTCACACCTGTTTACTTATATTGTATCTGTCTTATTGGACCACTAGTAAGTGTTGATGTCAACCCCTCGTCACTACTTCTCTGGAGTTAGGCTAGATACTTACTGGGTACGCATTGATTTACGTACTCATGCTATACTTGCTGCACTTTTTGTACAGGTACATATATGTCTGGTGGTCTTTTGGGCGCAAAGGCGAGGCTATTGCAGGGACTTTACCATGAGATGCATTTCATGTTACGATCCGCAGACTGCAGAGTCTCCATTAGAGTTATTTATATTCTCATGTCTAATTTGTATTCCAGACATATGTTATATTTTATTATATTTTCTAGCTGATGCTCATGCACTTGTGACACCGGGTTTTGGGGGTTCCTACGGGTGGTTCATTATTGTAGTTCGTGTAAATATTACTCTTTATCCTGTAAATTCTATTTCATACTATTTAATTAATGAAAGTTATGGTTTCAAAATACTAAAATGAGAAAATAAATGATCAATCGCCGTTGGCTTGCCTGACGGCGGTATTAGTCTCCATCCCGACCTTTAGTGGATTTTGGGTCGTGACAATACTCAAAGTACAAAAGTATATAATTGATGCACTTATGGTATATGTAAGGTCGTGTGGGTCCTAAATAGTTCATCATGTTCTATATTGCTAGTTGTTGAGCTATATTGTTATTGGTGCCCGTGTGGGGGCTTGTTTTGGACAGGTTAAATTTTTGGATAGTCCTAGTTATAAGGGAAACTGTGTCGAAATTTTTAAGAATTTATAAAGATAGGAAAATTTTGAGGGCCATAAGTAAGTTGAGATTTTGGAAAGGAAGTATAAGACCCATATAGTCATAAGTGCCTATGCATAATGGTTGGAGATAAAAGGATGATAGCTCTATGCTTAGAAGTGACTTGTAAAACATTCAATGACGAATGTTCTTAAGTGGGGGGGAATGTATCACCCCAAAAAATTTCGAAATACTTTAGCGCTATTAAGAAAATTGATGTGTGTTAATTACATTATTTTGTATGCAGACGAGGACTATTAATAAGATGGATATTATTTGGATATGATAATAAGTGTACGAGGTGTATTTGAAGTGATATAGGGCATAAGGAGAGCCATTGGGACAAATCAAGTTAGAATTACATGATAAACTAAAGTTTCAAATGAGTACGCACAAGATCTAATTTTAGACGATAATATCTACACATATATATAAGGACTTATATGATGGAAAACCTATCAAATGAAAGATCTTCGAGTCTAGTTTCAAACTCTTCAAACCGTTTGTCATTTGTACATTCCTACAAGAAGTTATGACTAAATTACCTAAGGCTGACAGAGGAGTGAACTGCGGATGCGAAGCATCCGGGGCCACGTCCGAAAGAAAGTTTGGCAGTGAAGTGCTGCCATAGCATCCAGGTCCGCGTCTGAGCTTTGAAGAGGAGTGAACTGGGGATGCGAAGCATCCGAGGCCGCGTCTGAAACCCAGAAATATGGGCCTATAAATACAAAGTCGGGGGAGGAGAGTACTTTGAGTATTAGGGGTTAGGGTTCTTGAGGTAAAGGGGCGATTTTTCAACCCCTCTCACAATCATCAAACATGCGCGCATTCAGTTACCTTTCTAAGAGCTCCTTCCATTTCTCTTCTTTGCAGTTGGACTGTAGTTTCATAGATCTACATGGGAATCTTTGTCAGATCGATCATGCAGTTTTAAGCTCAAATCAAGTCCAATCAACCAAGGTAAGTTATTAATGATGTTTTGGGTTGATTCTTACTCAATATACATGAGTTCTAACATCATTCTTGCATCCAAATGCTAGATTTCATCATCAAATCCTCAAGAACACTAAAATCACCAAAGTTGTGATTTTTCAAGATTGAGCTATTATAGGTAATTTCAATGCTTCAAACTCGTTTATTATGAGTAGTTAGAAGTATTTGAAAAATTTGTTACAAGTTTTAATGGTTGAAAGATTGGATTATAAAACTCTAGTTCATGGCATAAATAGTACTTTAGAGAAAATAAGAGAGAAGATGAATGTTAATCTTGGCGATGAAATTTATGAATACAATGAACCTCTGGAATTATTTGTTAGCAAAAGATGGAAGTGATCAACCAAGTAATCAACCGAATTGTATATTTTGCAAATGTTGATTATGGAAGACGATGATAGTAACTTGGTGGCATTGGACAATTGATGTAGTATCATTAATGACTTCGAATGTGTATTAAAACATAAGAATGAAGTTGAACGGTCTAGCATATAAATCTATTTGGCGATTTGTGTTATTGGAGGCTTGTAGCCAACTTATGAGCCATATATCGATATTGATCAATATCTTATGTCATATTTGATATAATTAGTATATCTAATTGTAGATATCGACTTGTTGGTGATGTTTGAGCATTTTAATCAACATTGGAATGATGGACGAGGATTGAAAGCTTGTGAATATTAATAAAGTGAAAGCGAGGTAAGTTGATTAAAACTTACTCTTCTTGAGGTACTTTCTCTAAAAGCATGTTTCAAGTTAATACTTAAGTTGTTTGCAAATGTGCTTTTGTTCTTTGGGGACAAACAAGTGCGGATGTCTCCATGTACTAGAATATTATGTTGCATATGTAGTGTCATGCCGTTTTATAAAATTATATTTTAAACCTTGTTGGCAGAATGACACTTAAGGTAAATGTTAAAAGTTTTTATCAAAACTTACGTATTGACAAGAGTATACATATTTGAGTGCTAAAGATAAGTTTTTATGGAAAGTATTTCTTTTGGAAATTTACGTACAAAATAGCACTTGTGGTATCTTTTAAAGATTGATGTTAAATTGCTAAAGGCTTTAGCATGTAAAAGGTTGTTTATTTAATTTTTCGTTCAAATGATTTAGATTTTCTATAAATGCTATGAGTTGATAAAAATAGATCCTTTGAAGCTACTATGCTATGAATCTATTTTTGAAGTATCAAATATTTTGGGAGTTACTTGTGTTCACCGAGATTGACTTCGGATATATTGTGTTCGTTGTCATGAAACTACACGTGCCGCTATAGGCGTAGATGGCCAATTTGTGGTATAGACTACGGCAGAGTGCTCTCCCTCGAGAGAGTACTATTTTGTACTATTATTAGCATGGCTGAGTCAATTCGTACGACACTACGATGAGACGACCTGAGCAAGTAGGGTATATGATACTTGCCGCTAGGTATATAACCTAGTTGAACTTCTTATGTCGGTGATGGTATAGTACTCCCGGTGAAAGGTAAGGATTGTTTTCTTATGTTTAGGCCTAAGGAGCCGAAAGTGTTTTCAATGACATAAAACAAATGGAATGATTTTGTATGATTTTATCCAAAATCTTGGATTGATGTAAACATTTTAAAAGTTTATATTGTGGGTTATATTTTACTTTTCTTTTATTTAAAATGATAAGGATCGTGAATTGATAAAACTTCTTATCGTTTTATATCAAATATTGAGGCATTAGTTTTTATAAAGTTTGTCTCAAGAACTTAAGTTAGAGAGAGTCTATGACACTTATTGAGTACCGTTGTAGTGTATTCATCCCTTAGCCCCCCCCCTCCAGGGTCCCGCTTACTTTACATGTTTCAGGATGATGTGTGATATGTGGCATGCAGCCAGGGCTAGGATGACTCTCTTCCTGGGGTATATGGTGAGGCACCACTCCTATTTTATGGTAGCTATCGTGGTGTTTTCTTAATTTATACTAGTAAGATATTAGCCCAAGTGTTTGATTCTTTTATTTGGTATAAAGTCTCCATAGATAGTTGTGAAATGTTGTAGTAATGGGGTTGTACGCGACATACATGAAAGTATATTTATTTTACTTAGTCTCATTGTTATTATCATGAAAGACCTCATGTGTGATTTTGAATTGGAAAATATTTTATCATTTAACTTGAAAATGTATATGATTTTCAAGGAGCTTCCGTACTTAAATTGGTTTTCATGCATATGATTTGGGTGCATCACATGGTTTTATTCACTCGGGTCGGGTAGTGTGCCGAGTGTCGGTCACGTGGTTTTGGGTCGTGACATGTACAAAAATCATCATGATCACAGTGTCAAGAAAAATCTAAGGGTGATGTCAAATATGATTGCTCAACTCAAAAGTGTTGCCCATGTTCTCTCTGATCAGCAGCATGTTCAGGCAGTGATTCAGTCTCTTCCCAATAATTGGGAACATCTGAAGGTTAACTTGACCCATAATGATAGCATCAAAACTTTTGCTGATGTTGCTCGTCATGTGGACCATGAAGACGAGCGGTTTGGTGTTGCTAAAGTTGTACCTAATGCCTTTGTGGCAGAATCAAGTAGTACAAAGAGATCAAACTTCAAGCACAAGAGAAACTGAAAAAATGACGAAAAAGGTAAGGACACCGGAGAAAGATCCTCCAAGAAAAGAAACAAGCCAAATTCCAAGAAAGGAAAATGGTTCTACAAGAAGAAAGACAAGAGTAGATGAAGTGCTGCAATTTCCAAGTTCTAGGGCATTTTGCTCGTGAGTGCACTGAGCCGAAAAAGGTAGCATTTCAAAACGCATATTTTAGTGCTATATATGTTTCTAGTATTATTTTACTAACCGAATCTTATCCTGTTTGGATTGTAGACTCATGGGCCACCGACCATGTGAGTCGTGATAGAGAAGCGTTTATAAAGTTTCATCAAGTTCCACCTGCATCAAAGCATGTGTATGTGAAAAATAATGCAAAGCTTGAAGTCAAAGGGATAAGCACTTGCAGAATGGACATGCGTGGTGGCCGATCTTTGATGTTGCATGACGTCCTATATGTTCCAAAGATTTGACGAAACTTAGTCTCTGTGTCTGTTCTTCTAGATTTAGATTTCAATTTGAACTTTATTCGCAATGGTCTTAGAATTACTCTAGACAATGTTCTTTATGGCTTTAGACATCGTTATGATGGTTTTATTGTGTTAGATTGTAATCCTTCTATGTATAACTATTATGTTGGCCGTTGTGTTATGGCATGTTATTCTAGTAATAATAGTGTTAATGTTATTATATGGCATGCAAGATTAGGTCACACAGGGCAGGGTCGGATAAATAGATTGGCTAAGGAAGGACATTTAGGTTCTTTCTCTAAAATTAAAATGCCAACTTGTAAAATTGTCTTGCCGGAAAGATTACACGTAAACCATTTGGAAAGGCTAAGAGAGTTGATTTTCCATTGAAATTAATCCATTTTTATATATGTGGTATGTGAGGGCTAGGTATGGTGATCTATATTTCATTACGTTCATTGACAATTTCACGCGCTTTGGTTATGTCTATTTGATTTCTCATAAACCTGAAGCACTTGAATGCTTTAAGAAATATTTGAATGAAGTTGAGAATCAATTAGACAAAAGAATTAAGACCTTAAGAACCGATAGAGGGCGTGAGTATCTATCAAAGAATTTGAAGAATTGTGTAAGGACAAGGGCATCACAGACAATTAACTATTCCTTACACACCTCAGCAAAATGGTGTAGCAGAAAAGAGGAATAGAACACTATTGGACATGATAAGGTCCATGATGGCGCATGCAAATTTACCTATCTCCTTTTGGGGAGATGCGTTATTGACTGTAGCCTACATATTGAATAAGTGCCTTCTAAATTAGTTTCTTCCACTCCTTATGAGCTTTGGACTAGTCATAAACCAAAATTAAATTATTTACGACCTTAGTGTTGTGTTGCATATATAAAAGATTCTTTTAGCAAGTTTGGTAAATTAGGTCCAAAAGACAAGAAATGTATCTTTGTAAGATATTCAGAACACTCCAAAGGATATATGTTCATTGGTGAATTATAGGATGGAAGTGCTACTGAGATTGAATCACGAGATGTCATATTTCTGGAAAATATTTTTCCAAAGAAGGGCAAGGTAAAGAATGGAGAGCCTCTTTATGAAATGTTGAACTCAAATAGTCAGCAAGTATCTTCTGACACAGCTGTTAATAAAATCAATCAAAATATTGTTCTTGATCCGAGTGGGAGCGGAAGTTCTCAATCCCAAAATCCTTCTGACGAATCTGAATTTCAACTATGAAAGAGTACCCGAAAAAATATACCTAAACATACTTATGAGATTGATGATTACGTTTTATTGGTATCTCCCACAGAAATGGATGATCCAAAGTCTGTAACTAAGGCTTTATCGAGCCCTAGAAAAGATGAGTGGATGAAATCATTGAAAGAAGAATTACAGTCCATAAAAACCAACAAAGTCTGGGATTTAGTTAACCTTCCGCCTGGGCGTAGAGCCATTGGGAACAAATGGGTTCTGAAAATTAAACGCAAAACGGATGTGTCAATAAAAAGATATAAGGAATGATTGGTGGCAAAAGGCTTTACTCAATAAGCTGTGATAGATTATGAGGAAACATTTTCACCAGTTGTGAAGTTTACCTCAATTCACTTACTTTTGATTATTGTTGCACGTTTGAATTTGGAATTACATTAAATAGACGTGAAGACAGCTTTTCTCAATGGAGAACTAAATAAAGAAATATACATGGAACAACTTGTAGACTTTATCGTTAAAGGCCAAGAAAAGAAGGTCTATAAATTGAAAAGATTTATTTATGGCCTGAAGCAATTTTCAAGGCAATGGTATTTGAGATTTCACAAGGAGGTTATCTCGTATGATTTCACCATGATCAATAAATACCATTGCATTTATGTAAAAAAGTCCAATGGGATGTTTGTAATTCTTTCTCTTTACGTGAATGATATTTTATTGGCCGGAAATAATTTGGAGTATTTGAAAACTATCAAGTCATGGCTTTCAAAGTCATTTGACATGAAAGATATGGGTGAGGTTGACTATATCCTTGGAGTTAAGATCCAAAGAAATCGTTCCAAAAAGTTATTGAGTCTATCTCAAGAAACTTATATAAAGAAAATTTTGGAGCATTTTCGCATTAATAGTTGTAAATTCATGGATACTCTTATAGCGAGAGGTGAAACTTTAAGCCTTGAAATGTGTCTCAAGACTAAAAATGAAAAGGAAGACATGTCTCGAGTTCTATACTCAAGTGTTGTCCGGAGCTTGATGTACAATATGATGTGTACTCACCTAGACATTTGTTATACTATAGATCTGGTTAGCAGGTATCAATCCAATCATGTAAGAGAACATTGGAAAGCCGTGAACAAAATTTTCAAATACCTGAAGGGAACTGCTAATTATTCACTATGTTATAATGGAAAAGATTTATACTTGAGAGGATATACAGATGTTGATTGGGCTGGTGACTCGAGTGATGAAAAATCAATATCCGGTTATGCTTTCATACTTAATGGTGGTTTTATTTCATGGAAAAGTAAGAAACAAACTTGTACTGCCCTTTCGACAATTGAAGCTGAGTTCGTGTCTTGTGCGTCTGCAGTACAAGAAGTTATTTGGTTGAAGTCTTTCTTCGCGTTCATGAAGGTACTCCCGCGAACGCAAAGAGTAAACTGATGAGGCCGGAATTTCTTCTTCACGAACGCAAAGGCTTGGTCACGAATGCGAAGCGATGGGGGCATTACCCTTCGCAAACGCGATAAGCCCATCGCGAATGCGTAGTGTTAGGCACTTAGGGGGGGAGGGGGTCAGCCTTTTCTTCATCGCGAACGCGAGCAATGTCTCGCGAACACGAAGTCCAGTGGAGGGTAGCCTACGTGAACGCGAACAATGTGTCGTGAACGCGAAGGCTTGGCAGCCAATGCTCTTCGCGAACGCGGCAGTGGCCTCATGAATGCGATGCACACTGTCGCCCAGCACTTAACAGAATCCAAAAACGGGATTTAGCCAAAAATTAATTTTTCTCAAAAACCAAATGGGGAGAGGCGAGTTTTCAAGAGCCATTTCTTTCCCAAATTATTGGTAAGTGATTCTAAACCATTTTCTTTCAAGTACCCATTACGTTTCATGAATTATCAACCTAAAATCTAGAGTTTGCATGGTAGAATTAGGGGTTAGGGTAGAAATTAGGGATTTCGGAAATTTGGGGATTTAGACCTCAATTTGAGGTCGGATTCCAAAACCAATTACATATTCGGGATCGGGGGTGAATGGGTAAATGGATTTTGGTCCGAACCTCGTGTTTTGACCAAGCGGGCCTAGCGTCGATTTTTCGACTTTTTGGAGGAAAATTTGGGAAATTTAATTTATGCAATATAATTGATTCCTTTAGCAATATTTGACATTATTGAGTCATTTTGAATTAGATACGAGTGGTTTGGAGATGAATTTTAAAGGAAAAGTTGTGATTGAGAATTAAGTGGCTTTCGGAGTAAGGTAAGTGTTGTGTCTAACCCTGACTTGAGGGAATTAGGAACCTTAGACTATTTGCTATGTGAAATTCATGTGAGCGGCATATATGTGAGGTGACGAGTACTTATGCGCCGCCAATTTACCTATTTTCCATGTTTCTCTATTTTTCTTGTATTGTCTCTTTCCTATGCCTAATTACTACGTGTTATACTAGTGCTGTTCAATTTATCGTTCTTATCATGTTTACGAATTTTCTGGTGATAATTGAGTATTTATTTCAAAGTTGAGATTGATATTGTGGAACCAAATGTTGAAGTAAGGTTTGTACTTATTATTTTATCTCCCTATTGTTATTTATGCATTGCATTATGGTAAGGGAGAGTGTTAATGCACGAAGGGTGATGTCGTGCCATATTGTGAGTGCTAATGCACGAAGGGTGATGCCGTGCCATATTGTGAGTGTTAATGCACGAATGGTGATGTCGTGCCATATTGTGAGTGTTAATGCACGAAGGGTGATGATGTGCCATGATATGAGAGTTAATGCACGAAGGATAATGTCGTGTCTTTTCTATTGATTTTATGGTGAGATTGAGAATAAAAGCACGAAGGTGATGCCGTGCATTTTTCCTTTACTGTATTCGTGCTCCTGTTGATTCATAGTATATTGATTGTTCCAGTTCTTATTCTGCTGTAGCTCTTTATTTCGTATTTCCCCCAGCATGTTTTCCCCTCCCGATATTTCTTGTCTAGCTCTTCATTACTGTTATTTGTATATACACTGTTAAATTGTACAGGTTGATTTGTAGGTGCCTTGCCTTAGCCTCGTCACTCTTCATCAAGGTTAGGCTCGACACTTACCAGTACATGGAGTAGGTTGTACTGATACTGCACTCTGCACTTTTTGTACAGATTTTGGTATCGGCTCAGATTGATCGAGATTTTACTATTGGACCGCTATCCGGAGACTCAAGGTAGATATGTCGGCGTTCACAGACCTTGAACTCCCCATCTATCTTTTCTGTTCTACTGTTTCTTTCATTCAGACAGTTGTATTTCTTTCAGACTATTACTTGTAGTAAATTCTAGAATGCTCGTGAATTGTGACTCCGGATCCGGGTGGTAGTAGTTAATACAGTTTCGTATTATTCAACACTTATTATATTTTATCTTAGCTAATTATTGTTATTTACTGAATGGAAATAAGGATTTGGTTTAATGATTCTCTAACGTTGGCTTGCCTAGCAAGTAAAATATTAGGTGCCATCACGGTCCCGACGGTGGGATTTTCGGGTCATGACAAGTTGGTATCAGAGCACTAGGTTGCCTAGGTCTCACAATTCACGAACAAGCTTAGTAGAGTCTGGAGGATCGGTACTGAGACGTTTGTGCTTATCTTCCAGAGGCTATGAAGTTTAGGAACAAATTTCACTCATATTCTCCTCTGTCGTGCGATGTTGTTTTCTCAATACTGATTGAACTCTTCTACTCTTATTCTCTCACAAATGGCGAGAACACATACCGCTTCCTCAGTTGAGCAGCAGCTAGAGCCTCCAATGGCAGCTCCTACGAGGAGCAGAGGTCGAGGCAGAGGCTGTGCCAGAGGCCGAGGCAGGGGCAGGGCAGTGGAGCCTCAGATAGAACTTGATGAGGAGGTTCTAGCCCAGACTGTTCCTGCCGGACCAGCTCGGGTTCCGGAGGGGTTCATTGCCACCCCAGTACTTCAGGACGCTTTGGTCCGTTTGGTGGGCCTTATGGAGAGTGTGGCCCAGACTGGCGCATTTCCTATGGCACCAGCCATCTCTCAAGCTAGAGGAGGAGCCCAGACTCCCACTACTCCCGCTCCGGAGTAGATGGCTCCCCAGTATCAGGCTCTAGCAGCTCCGCCAGTCAGAGTAGTTCAGCCAGTTATTACGGCACAGGTCGGAGATAGGCCAGCTATGTCTTCTGAGGCCTTATGGAGATTGGACAGGTTTACCAAGCTTTTCCCAATTCACTTAAGTGGTTCCTCTTCAGAGGATCCCTAGAAGTATCTCGACAGCTGTCACTAGGTTCTACGGATCATGGGTCTAATGGAGACCAATGGGGTCAATTTTCCTGCATTTCAGATGACTGGTTCAGCCAAGAAATGGTGAAGGGATTATTTGTTGACCAGACTAGATGGGTCGCCTACTCTTACTTGGGACCAGTTCTCTTAGCTCTTCATAGAGAATTTTCTGCCTATCACATTGAGAGAGGAACGTCGTCGTCAGTTCGAGCATCTCCAGCAGGGCAGTATGACTGTTACTCAGTATGAGACCCGTTTTGTGGATTTGGCCCGTCATGTTATTCTTCTGCTTCCCACCGAGAGAGAGAGGGTGAGGAGGTTTATTGACGGACTTGCCTAGCCTATCAGATTGGAGATGGCTAAGGAGACTGGGAGTGAGATTTCTTTTCAGGCGGCTGTTAATGTCGCCAGACGAGTTGAAATGGTTCTTACTCAGGGAGGTCAGGGGTATGACAAGAGACCTCGTTATTCCGGTGAGTTCAGCAGAGCCTCATCTAGAGGCAAAGGTACTTTTGGTAGAGGCCATCCTCCCAGGCCATTTCATTCAGCACTCCAAGCATCCCATTGTGTCTCAGGAGGTCGTGGTCCTCATATGCCTTATTCCGACCAGCTAGCCTATAGTGTACCACCAGCTCCTATTAGTGCACCTCCACTCCAAAGTTATCAGGGTGGTTACTCAGGTCGACATGGTCAGTTTCAGGGTCAGCAGTCACAGCAGCCGGGGTCATATTATACTTGTGGTGATCCGAGGCACATTGCTAGATTTTGCCCTCGGGAAACGGGCAGCTCACAGTATCAGAGTTCCCATGCCATAGTTCCGGCACCAGTTGTTGCACCACCTGCTCAGCCCGCCAGAGGCAGGGGTCAGGTAGCCAGAGGTAGAGGCCAAACTATTAGAGGTGGAGGTCAGGCCATTAGAGGTGGAGACCAGCCAGCTAGAGGCCGTCCCAGAGACGTAATTCAGAGTGGTGGGGACAGCCCCGGTGTTATGCTTTCCCAGCTAGGCCTGAGGCTGAGTCATCTGATGCTGTTATCACAGGTACTGTTTCAGTTTGCAGTAGAGATGCTTCAATTCTATTTGATTCGGGATCCACTTACTCCTATGTGTCATCCTATTTTGCTTCATATTTGGTTGTGTCCCGTGATTCTTTGAGTGCTCCTGTGTATGTGTCTACACCAATAAGAGATTCTATTATTGTAGATCGTGTTTATCATTCATGTGTGGTCACCATTGGGAGTCTTGAGACTCATGTAGACCTTCTACTTCTCGATATGGTTGATTTTGATGTCATACTGGTATGTATTAGCTGTAACCTTATCATGCTATATTAGATTGTCACTCCAAGACGGTGACCTTATCGTTGTAGGGGTTGCCTCGATTAGAGTGGAGAGGGACTCTTAGCCATTCTACCAACATGGTTATCTCTTATGTGAAGGCTCGACATATGGTCGAGAAGGGGTGTCTAGTTTACTTGGCTTATGTCTGTGATTCTAGTACGGAGGTTCCTTCTATGGAGTCAGTGCCGGTTGTTTGTGGGTTTCCATAGGTGTTTCCTGCAGATCCACTGGGGATGCCACCCGACAGGGATATTGATTTCTGCATTGATTTGGCTCCGGGCACTCAGCCCATTTCCATTCTGCCATACCGCATGGCCTTGCTAGAGTTGAAAGAATTGAAGGAACAGTTGAAAGATTTGCTTGATAAGGGCTTCATTAGACCTAGTGTCTCTCCCTGGGGTGCACCTGTATTGTTTGTGATGAAGAAAGATGGATCGATGAGGATGTGTATAGATTATCGGCAGTTGAACAAAGTCACCATCAAGAATAAGTATCCATTGACGAGGATTGATGATTTATTTGATCAGTTTCAGGGTGCCCAGGTGTTTTCAAAGATTGATTTGAGATCTAGCTACCATCAGTTGAGGATTAGGGCATCTGATGTCCCTAAGATAACTTTTCGGACTCGGTATGGGCATTATGAGTTTCTAGTGATGTCATTTGGGCTGACAAATGCCCCAACAGCATTCATAGATTTGATTAACTGGGTGTTCAAGCCTTACTTGGATTCCTTTATGATTGTATTTATTGATGATATCTTGATTTACTCCCACAGCCAAAAGGAGCATGAGAAGCACCTTCAGATCGTTCTTCAGACTCTGAAAGACAGTCAGTTATATGCTAAGTTCTCAAAATCCGAGTTTTGGTTGAGTTCAGTTGCTTTCTTGGGTCACGTTGTATCAGTAGAGGGTATTTTGGTGGATCCTAAGAAGATTGAGGCAGTCTAGAACTGGACTAGACCCACATCACCTACAGAGATCCGTAGTTTCTTGGGTTTGGCGGGCTACTACCGTCGATTCGTGGAAGGGTTTTCATCTATAGCAGCCCCGTTGACTAGGTTGACCCAAAAGGATATCCCGTTCAGATGGTCAGACGAGTGTGAGGCGAGCTTTCAAAAGCTCAAGATAACTTTGACTACGGCACCAGTATTGGTGTTACCCACAAGTTTAGGGTCTTTATACAGTATATTATGACGTATCTCGTATTGGTCTGGGTGCGGTATTGATGCAGGGTGGCAAGGTTATTGCATATGCTTCGTGGCAGCTGAAGGTTCACGAGAAGAATTACCATGTTCATGATCTAGAATTGGCAGCCATTGTTCACGCGCTGAAGATTTGGAGGCACTACCTTTACGGCGTGCCATGTGAGGTATTCATGGATCATCGGAGCTTGCAGTATTTGTTCAAGCAGAAGGAACTCAATTTGAGGCAGAGGAGGTGGTTGGAGCTATTGAAAGACTATGATATCACCATATTGTATCATCCCGGGAAGGCCAATATGGTGGCCGATGCCTTGAGTAGAAAGTAAGCTAATATGGGTAGCCTTGCATATATTCCAATTGGTGAGAGACTGCTTGCATTGGATGTTCAGGCCTTGACCAATCAGTTCGTGAGGTTGGATGTTTCGGAGCCCAGTCATGTTCTAGCTTGTACAGTTGCTCGATCTTCTTTGTTTGAGCGTATCAGAGATCGGCAATATGACGATCCTCATTTGCTTGTCCTTAGAGACACAGTGTGGCATAGTGGTGCCAAGCAGGTTACTGTCGGAGATGATGAAGTTTTGAGGATGCATGGTCGTATTTGTGTGCCTAATGTGGATGGACTTCGTGAGTTGATTCTTGAGGAGGCCCATAGTTCCCGGTATTCTATTCATCCGGGCGCTGCCAAGATGTATCAGGACCTGCGGTAGCATTATTCGTGGAGGATGAAGAAGGATATAGTTGCATATGTAACTCAGTGTCTAAATTGTCAGCAAGTCAAGTACGAGCATCAGAGACCTGGTGGTTTGCTTCAAAAGATAGAGATTCCTGAGTGGAAGTAGGAGCGTATCACTATGGATTTCGTTATTGGACTCCCACAGACTCAGAGGAAGTTCGATGTTGTTTGGGTCATTGTGGACAGGCTGACTAAGTCAGTGCACTTTATTCCTGTTGCAGTTTCATATTCTTCAAAGCGGTTGGCTGAGATTTATATCTGCGAGATTGTCCGTCTTCACGGTGTGCCCGTGTCTATCATTCTGATGGAGACACACAGTTCACATCGCACTTCTGGAGAGCAGTACAGCGTGAGTTGGGCACACGGGTTGAGTTGAGCACAGCGCGTCATCCTCAGACGGACGGACAGTCCGAGCGCATTATTCAGATCTTGGAAGATATGCTCTGCGCAAGTGTTATAGACTTCGGAGGATCATGGGATCAGTTTTTGCCCCTTGTAGAGTTTGCCTACAACAACAGCTACCAGTCGAGCATTCGGATGGCTCCCTATGAGGCACTATATGGTAGACAGTGTCGATCGACGGTCGGATGGTTTGAGTCGGGAGAGGCTCGGTATTTGGTACAGATTTGGTACAGGATGCCCTGAACAAAGTCAAGATTATTCAGGATAGACTTCGCACAGCTCAGTCCAGGCAGAAGAGTTATGCCGACCGCAAGGTTCATGATGTTGCATTCATGGTCGGGGAGAGAGTATTGCTTCGGGTGTCACCCATGAAGGGTGTGATGAGGTTCGGAAAGAAGGGCAAGTTGAGCCCTAGGTATATCGGACCTTTTGAGATTCTGGAAAGAGTGGGAGAGGTGGCTTACAGGCTTGCGTTGCCACCTAGTTTATCAGCAGTTCATCCGGTATTCCATGTGTCCATGCTTTGAAAGTATCACGGCGATCCGTCCCATGTGTTAGATTTCAGCTCTATACAATTGGACAAGGATTTGACTTACGAGGAGGAGCCGGTGGCTATTCTAGCCCGACAAGTTCGCCAGTTGAGATCAAAGAGTTACCCCTCAGTTCGAGTGCAGTGGAGAGGTCAGCCTATTGAGGCAGCTACTTGGGAGTCCGAATCCCATATGCGGAGTAGATATCCCCACCTTTTCACCAGCCCAGGTACTTTTCTATGTCCGTTTGAGGACGAACGGTTGTTTTAGATGTGGAGAATGTGATGACCCAAAGGGTCATCTTATGTTTTAGAACTCGAATCTGCACTCTTAAGCCTTACAAATCTCATTTTTACCCTCCTTGATTTGCGTGTGCAGTCTGGACATATTTCCGGAAAGCTGTCATGTTGAAAATTGATGAAAATAAGAATTTATACTTTAAAAGTTGATTTTATTTGAATTAGGTCAACATTTTTGGTAAACAGGTCCGGATCCATGTTTTGATGGTCTCGGTGGGTCCGTATCAAATTATGGGACCTGGGCGTATGCCCGGAATCGAATTCGGAGGTTCCTAGCCCAAGTTATGAATTTTTGATGAAAATTAAAAGTCTGAAAATTAATTGTTTTTAAGAATTGGTTGATGTTTGGCCTTGTTGATACCAGGTCCGTATTTTTGGTTCCAGAGCATGGTATAGATCCAATATAATATTTAAGACTTGTCTGTGAAATTTGGTGAGAAATAGAGTTAATTTGACGTGATTCGGACGTCCAGTTGAGAAGATAGAAATTTTAAAGTGTTCTTGAGAATTTTATTTGATTTGGTGCTAAATTCGTAGTTCTAGGTGTTATTTTGGCGATTTGATCGCGCAAGCAAGTTTGTATGATGTTTTTAGACTTGTGTGCATATCTGGTTTGGAGCCCCGAGGGCTCGGGTGAGTTTCAGATAGGCCACATGATGTTTTGGACTTGGAAAATTCTGGTATTTTGCTGCATCAGGTGTTCTGGCATGTCCTTCTTCACATTCGCGAAGGTACTCCCGCGAACGCGAAGAGTAAACTAATGAGGCCGAAATTTCTTCTTCGCGAACGCGACAAGCCCATCGCGAACTCGTAGTGTTAGGCACTAGGGGTCATCCTTTTATTCATCGTGAACGGGAGCAATGTCTCGCGAACGCGAAGTCCAGTGGGGGTAGCCTACGCGAACGCGAACAGTGTCTCGCGAACGCGAAGGCTTGGCAACCAATTCTCTTCGCGAACGCGATGCACACTTTCGCCCAGCACATAACAGAATCCAAAAACGAAATTTAGCCAAAAATTCATTTTTCTCATAAACCAAACGGGGAGAGGCGATTATTCAAGAGCCATTTCTTTCCCAAATTGTTGGTAAGTGATTCTAAACTATTTTCTTTCAATTACCCATTACGTTTCATGAATTATCAACCTAAAATCTAGAGTTTTCATGGTAGAATTAGGGGTTAGGGTAGAAACTAGGGATTTCAGAAATTTGGGGATTTAGACCTCAATTTGAGGTCGGATTCCAAAACCAATTACATATTCAGGCTCGAGGGTGAATGGGTAAATGGATTTTGGTCAGAACCTCGGGTTTTGACCAAGCGGGCCCGGGGTCGATTTTTCGACTTTTGGAGGAAAATTTGGGAAATTTAATTTATGCAATATAATTGATTCCTTTAGCAATATTTGACATTATTGAGTCATTTTGAATAGATACGAGTGGTTTGGAGGTGAATTCTAAAGGAAAAGCTGTGATTGAGAATTAAGTGGCTTTCGGAGCAAGGTAAGTGTTGTGTCTAACCCTGACTTGAGGAAATTAGGACCCTTAGACTATTTGCTATGTGAAATTCATGTGAGCGGCGTATATGTGA
Source organism: Nicotiana tomentosiformis (assembly GCF_000390325.3). Lineage (NCBI taxonomy): Eukaryota > Viridiplantae > Streptophyta > Magnoliopsida > Solanales > Solanaceae > Nicotiana > Nicotiana tomentosiformis. The sequence continues at coordinate 84,124,987 of NC_090814.1, forward strand.
GGTGACGAGTACTTATGCGCCGCCAATTTACTTATTTTCCATGTTTCTCTGTTTTTCTTATATTGTCTCTTTCCTATGCCTAATTGCTACGTGTTATACTAGTGTTGTTCAATTTATCGTTCTTATCATGTTTACGGATTTTCTGGTGATAATTGAGTATTTATTTCAAAGTTGAGATTGATATTGTGGAACCAAATGTTGAAGTAGGGTTTGTACTTGTTATTATATCTCCCTTTTGTTATTTAGGCATTGCATTATGGTAAGGGAGAGTGTTAATGCATGTAGGGTGATGCCGTGCCATATTGTGAGTGTTAATACATGAAGGGTGATGCCGTGCCATATTGTGAGTGTTAATGCACGAAGGGTGATGCCGTGCCATATTGTGAGTGTTAATGCACGAAGGGTGATGTCGTGCCATGATATGAGAGTTAATGCACGAAGGGTGATGTCGTGCCTTTTCTATTGATTTTATGGTGAGATTGAGAGTAAAAGCACGAAGGGTGATGCCGTGTATTTTTCCTTTACTGTATTCGTGCTCCTGTTGATTCATAGTATATTGGTTGTTCCGGTTCTTATTCAGCTGTAGCTCTTTATTTCGTATTTCCCCCAGCATGTCTCCCCCTCCCGATATTTCCTGTCTAGCTCTTCATTACTGTTATTTTTATATACACTGTTAAATTGTACATGTTGATTTGTAGGTGCCTTGCCTTAGCCTCCGTCACTACTTCGTTGAGGTTAGGCTCGACACTTACCAGTACATGGGGTCTATTGAACTGATACTGCACTCTGCACTTTCTATGCAGATTTTGGTGCTGGCTCGGGTTGATCGAGATTTTTCTATTGGACCGCTATTCGGAGACTCAAGGTAGATATGTCGGCGTTCACAGACTTTGAAGTCCCCGTCTATCTTTTGTGTTCTACTGTTTCTTTCATTCATACAATTGTATTTCTTTTAGACTATCACTTGTAGTAAATTCTAGAATTCTCGTGAATTGTGACTCCAGATCCGGGTGGTAGTAGTTAATACAGTTTTCGTATTATTCCGCACTTATTATATTTCATCTTAGCTAATTATTGTTATTTACTGAATGAAAATAAGGATTTGGTTTAATGATTCTCTAACATTGGCTTGCCTAGCAAGTGAAATATTAGGCGCCATCACGGTCCCGACAGTGGCAATTCCGGGTCGTGACACTTTAGAATTACTAAATACAAACTACTACTATTACTTTTGTTCGGTGCTTAAAAAAATATTATCGTTATATAAAATAAAATGGAGGGAATATTACTTCCGTAATCAAATATTACGTCTTTGTTATAAAATAAAGACTGTAAAAGAAATAAACTGAAGACAAGTATAAAGGGAGATTGATATTTTATTCAACTTCAAACTTTTGTTCATAATGAACTGAAAACTTCTCTATTTATAGAAAAAAAGGAAGCAGCTGCGAGGCTTTTCAGGAAGCAGCTGCGAGGCTTTTCTTGAGCTGCTTGTAAGCTGTCTGCATGAGCTATTTGCAACCTGCCTGTTTAATAAGAAGCTGCTGCAAATCATTTCATCGAGTTGCTTGCAACCTGCCTGCATCAGCTGCTTGTAGATAAACTTCAATAGAGTACCAAACGAATAATCTTCTTTAGGAAGATTATCTATAGCGGAGTAATAAATGGACATCCACATTATAATTATTTTCATAACACTTTCCCTTGGATGTTCATTAAAAGATATTGTGCCTCGTTAAAACCTTACTCGAAAAAACCCAGTGGGAAAATCCTAGTGAAAGAAAAAGAGTACACATATTTAGTGATACACAATTCTAGCTGCCTCATTAAAAACCTTACAAGAAAAACCCCATGGGAAAAACCTTAGTAAGGAAAAAAGAGTACAACGCGTATTTCACTCCCCCTGATGAAAACCTTGTTCCAAATATTTGAGTCTCTGCATATCAATCTTGTATACCACTTTCTCAAAAGTTGAAGTTGGAAAAGATTTAGTGGACAAATCTGCTAGATTGTCACTTGAACGGATTTGTTGCACATCGATGTCACCATTTTTTTGAAGATCATGTGTGTAGAATAATTTTGGTGAAATGTGCTTCGTTCTATCTTATTTTATAAATCCTCCCTTTAATTGAGCTATGCATGCAACATTGTATTCGTATAATATTGTGATTTTTGTTTTATCACATTCCAAACCATATTTTTCTTAAATAAAATGAATCATTAATCTCAACCATATGCATTCCCTACTTGTTTCATGAATAACTATTATCTCAGCATGATTTGAAGAAGTAGCAACCATTGATTCCTTTGTGGAGCGCCATGATATGAAATTACCTCCACATCTAAACACGTACTCGATTTGAGATCGAGCTTTATAGGGATCAGATAAATAATTTGCATCTGCATAACCAATAAGATCTGCACTACCTTTGTTAGCATAAAACAAACCCATATCAAGAGTTCCCTTTAAATATTGCAATATATGCTTAATCCCATTCCAATGTCTTCGTGTAGGAGAAGAGCTATATCTTGCTAGTAAATTATTAGAAAATTCTATGCCAGCCCTTATAGCATTAGCAAGATACATAAGTGCATCAATTGCACTGAGATAGGGTGTTTCAGGACCAAGGAGTTCCTCATCCTCTTCTGGAGGTCAGAACGGCTCCTTATTCACTTCAAGTGATCGAACAATCATTGGTGTACTCAATGGGTGCGCTTTGTCCATGTAAAAGCGTTTTAAGACCCTTTATGTATAGGCAGATTGATGGATAAAGATCTCGTCTTCTAAATCTTGATTTTGCAGACCAAGACAAAGTTTTGTCTTTCCAAGATCTTTCATCTCAAATTCTTTCTTAAGATATTCATTTGCCTTTTGGAGCTCTTCTGGAGTTCTAACAAGATTTATGTCATCAACCCATTTTCTTTATAAAATACATGGACAAATAATATCATTTATGTAACCTTCTTTCAATAGATATTCACTAAGGTGATTATACCACATGCGCCCAGATTGCTTTAAACCATACAAATATCTTTGTAATCTGATTGAACACATTTTTCGAGATTTTGAATTTGCTTCAGGCATTTCAAATCCTTCAGGAATCTTCATATAGAATTAATCAAATGAGTCATATAGGTTATGACTTACATTTAAATGGCATGACATCTTCAGGTGTCTGGACTACAAATCTGATCTTCATAATCTTTTACAATATTGTGCACTATATTGTATCAAATATATCGTCGACGATCATTTCGTATCAGTTCGCAAGCGACATAACTTGTTGAAATCTCATCACTTTCTTTATTTTCAAGTACCTAAACTTCTTCTGGAGTTTCATTAAATGTTATGTCATGGGCTCTTGCAAAGCTTATTTCCTCTTTATTATGATATTTTGATCATTTGCTCCTATTCTTTTCAAGGATTGTTATCGTTGGAACCGATTGGTCTACCCCGCTTCATGCGTACAGTAAACTCTATCCTTCAGTGACTTTAATTTTATTAGGAGCATTTGCAAGTGAAATATGATATTTAATTTCGGATCAGCGAATGCTTCTGGCATTTGACTTTAATTATCTTCTAAGTGAGGATTATATTAATGATAATTCGATTCATATAGCATATTTTCTAGCTGTTTTATTCCATCCCCCAAATGTTAGAAAAACTAACTCATATCCCCGATCTTCTTTGGAAAATATATCTTTGTGCATTGTGGTAGAGTAATTAATCATATACCACACATCAAAAGTTATTAGATAGTAAAAATATTTGTTTTCTGATCCTAAACCAATTGTGAGGGGAGGACTTATCATATTTTGTTGGTCTGATGCATACAAGTGTTGTTGTGTGCAATTTAGAAAATCTTAGACCAACACATGAATCTTTATTCTCATAAGCAACAGTTTAGCCATTAATAGGAGGTATTCAATTCTAAACTAGCTTGGATATAAACCAGCATCATCAAGATGAACTATCTTGATTTCATAATCTGGAAATTATGCTCTTAATTGAGAAAGGCAATTTCAAATGCCAAACTGTAGGTTGATAATAAATACACATGTAACCATCTCATATATATATATATATATATATATATATATATATATATATATATCTATAAGTGATTCACATGATAGGTGAATGAGCCCATATTAACCTTTTATATATTCCAGAATTCAGGGATTTTAGTCCCAACTTTAGATAGTATAATCAAGTTATTATGAGAACAAGCAACTCAAGAGGATTCTTGAAGAATCTTCTAGTTCTTCAGTATATGCTTATCTGAATTCTTAAATAGCTCATTTAAAAATGGCAAATGAAAACTTCAAGTTTATCCTGGCATGTGCTATCTCTAAGTAAACTTCTGGTTTACTATGGCATAAACTTTTGCATCAGTAAACTTCTGATTTACTATGGCTACTTTTGTATCAGTAAATTTTTGACTTACTGTGACTGCTTTTATAGTAGTAAACTTCTGGTATATTGTGATATATGATGTAGTACAAATTTGAAGAATAAGGCAGGTATCTTCTCACATACATATTTACCCCATATGATTGTGAAAACATAAAAATTTTCAATCTTTCAATCATTTATAGTCTCAATATGACAGTCATATGTATTAGTAAACTTCAGTTTATCATAACATATGTTTTGACCACAATAATGACAAATAAGCTCTTCGGAAGCCTTCTATTTATTGTCCACAATCAAATATTATTCAGACACTACTTGTGTCGTGTGTCTTCTAGACAAATAATTAGCTCTTCAGAAGCTTTTGTTGTACTACCAAATATTGCTCAGACACTTCTGGTGTCATGAGAGAAAATCATAATCAAATGAACAATATAAAGCTAATTCTAAATTTATAAATGACGAAAATTAAGAATTTTAATATTTTTACCACTAACTTTGTGACAAAAGAGAAATATCATTAACATCTGAATATTTTGTATCAATACGGCAACCACATAGTCATTGCATCTTTTAAGGAAAGATACACGAGTTGTTATTTCCTTCGGGGAACTCAATAACTAACCATAATATATTAATGTGATTGTAGTAGAAAGCATTCTACAAGAATGCTTTTGCCTTAGAATGATACTTAATAAAATTATCCAAGATATTTTACGTACAACAAGTACGCGTGGCAATGATCTTTATGCTACAAAAATAATATATATATCCTCTATTATTCGACCTCTTCAGGAGGTGAGTTGTGGTATTTCTTCATTCACGATAGGGAATGAAAATGTGCTTCAAAAATAACTTTGAATAGCTCATTATTTTGTTTAAGCACATAAAGATACTGCTTCAAAATATTTTCCTACTTCAGGAGAAAATTTCAATTGTGTTACTTCTTCAGGAGCAAATTTAAAATACGAAATATTGAGTATATATTCTCTCAATCATATTAACTCTTCTGGAGGTGAATTGTAATATATTTATAACAAGAGAGTGTTCATATTTACGACTTTATTAATATTATCACATTCACTTCAGGGAATAGATTAATATTTATCAAAAATTCTCATCCTTCAGGAAATCGAACATAATTATCTGAACGCGCATTGAAATAGGTACTGTATACATAACATATAACTAAGCAAGCGATGATAAAGATATTAAAATATAAGCAAAAGACTCAAATTAAATTACGCAAATTTGGCCACTCCATATGTAAGTAATATCTACATCACTACTACCAAGAAGAAAAACTCACCACCTCAAGGATATAATCTGCCTTATGATGCTCGGAATGAATAAGATCTGACCACGGACATAAAAGTATCGCCTTACATCGGAGATGAACACTGAAATAAAAATTAAATTCGATGTAAGTGCTCAAAATGGCAGAGTCTCGTGCTGATAACGTGTTATAAAATAAAGACTAAAAGAAATAAACTGAAGACAAGTATAGAGGGAGATTGGTATTTTATTCAACTTGAAACTTATGTTCATAATGAACTGAAAATTCCTCTATTTATAGAAGAAAGGAAGCAACTGCGAGACTTTTCTTGAGCTGCTTGTAAACTGTGTTGCATAAGCTGCTTGCAACATGTCCTGCATCAGCTGCTTGTAAATAAACTTCAATAGAGTACCAAACGGATAATCTTCTTCAAGAAAATTATTTATAGCAGAGTAACAAATGGATATCTGCGTTATAATTATTTTTATAACAGTATATTTACATTATGGCGTTATTTAGCGGGATTTATCATGAATGATAAAGTCTTCCTGAGGAGCGTGGAAGAGCGCCAGGTAGGACTGACGAAGAATTTGAAAATTGAACCCTAACAACGGCTACTTCTCTAGACATAATACATCACTAGTTCACTACCACTGACCAGACAATCCACTCTATCACTCTAATTCGTCCAAAATCTCCATAATTGTAAAATTTCAAGCTCTGATTTCTTCCATGGCTTTGTCAACGCCCGATTCAAATCGCTTCAAACTACCCATCGCTGGCCCAAGAATCTCGCGCAGAGTACGAATTGTTGGGAAAATCCGAGGATTTACAGACCAAGAGTCTGAAATATCGGGTCGAGATTTGAAACCATGGGTCACTGTGTGCCGGCACAAAGAGAGCGATTCGGATCCCGAAAAAGTTACAATCTCATTCGGAGATGAAGGGAGTAGGTAATTATAAATTGTATCGATACGTTGATTATGTTCAATTGTTTTGATTTTAACATACCCTTTTTCGTTCCGGTTTTAAATTTACTGAAGTAAACCCAATATTAGTTTGTTTTAGTTACAGGCGCGGGTTGAGGTTAAGCCTGCTGCATTAGGCCCCAAGATATCAGAAGCCCCAATTCTTACTACTATTAGATATAATAGTATATATATACAATTATTGTTTCAAATTTTGCATTTGTTTTTGGAATTTGATTGTAGTAGTTTAAAATGAACAAATTATGTAAGTTTTTCTCTCTCACTAATTAATACATTTATCTTCCTTTTGTTTTTTATTATTCCTCCTCCACATAGATTCATTTTTTTTCTGTTTAAGACTGATTTCATTTTTCAATTTTAACACGATTTGCCTGAATAAGCTATATAAGAATGAGTAGATAAAAATGCATTTGAATGTAAATACATACGATTTGCCGCGATTTCATTTTGCACCTCAAAAAGCTAGAAGAATGAACGGTAAATAAAAATATATATTCATCAAATAAGTTTTAGGCCTCTTATCGAAATTTAGCTATAGGGCATCAATTTTGTTATGCCGAAGATTCCCATTTGTAAATGTGTTTTCTACATGATTTTGTTTTTTTTGACATTGATTGGTGCTAGGCTTCCTTTTTTTTTTGTGAAATGTTTTGAGATTCTCTAGTATTTTGCAGTCGCAAAGATAGATATGAATTAGATAATTGCTATGAACAAGACGAGGATAATGCTGTAGTATTCTCAAGAGAGGTAAAGCCACTGATAGCAGAAGTTCTCAGCGGTCGAAATGCATCCATTATTGCATATGGGGCAAGAGGCAGTGGAAAAACCCACACAATCCAGGTATGTCTTCTGTGTATTTTGCCAATAAGTGGGTTCTTTTTCCATGTATCTCAGTTTCTCCTCTGCTTCTCTAATAATAACCTTCTGTTACTTTGAAACTGAGGATATTGTTTCTCTATTTTAGGGTTCTGTGGACAAAGAAGGTTTGGCAGCAATGGCAATAGCTGAGATCCTTTCGCAAACAAAGGATGCCCAGAAAGCAGTCCTCGTTTCCTTTTATGAGGTGTTCCAGGATCATGTCTATGATCTTTTGGACCCTAATCATCCCGAAGTTCAAGTGCTTGAAGATTCTCAAGGAAAAATAAAGCTCAAAGGACTTTCTAAGGCAAGTTAAAGTAATCCAATTCTAGGAGTAAAATATTGAGATATTGCACATTGTTATGGTTAAGATCGCTCTCTTCTTTTCTTTTACGTAGGCCGCTGTGGATTCCATTTCACACTTTCATGATCTAAGTGCTTGTTTGGCTGCACCATGCTATTCAGTACCAAAGACACCAATCCAAATACTCAAAAGGAGTCACAAAGGATTAATGATACATATAGCATCTGCTGATGACATCCAGGGTAGTAAATGTCCCAATGCGATGAACTTTGTGGATTTGGCAGGTTAGCTAGTCCTAAACCTCCAAAAGTTGCAGAGATTTTCTCTTTTGCCGAATAATTGCTTTTTAGTTATCTTCACTGTATTATTATGCTCTCAGGCTATGAGGATTCCAGAAGAAGCAGCAAAGATGGAATTACGCTTACTGAAAGTGCTAGAATAAACAAGTCTTTATATGGCATTATGAACGTGGTGTACGCTCTGAACACAAATGAAAAGCGTGTTCCTTATCGAGAAAGCAAACTCACTCGGATGCTTCAGGAATCTCTTGGTGGCTCCAATCATGTTTTGCTGCTAACCTGCTTGGTAATGACTTTTCTCATTCTAACATGGTTAGATATTCTGTGTAGATTCCAAGTCGCTTTGAAAGATTCCTTTTCTCACCCTTCCATTTTTTGTTCTAGAATCCAATTCTTTGCCAAGATACTCTTTATGTAGCAAGTTTGGCTTCACGATCATGTCAAAGTGCTGGCCAGATATTGACAAGCTCTACAATGAAAAGTAAAAAGCACACCAATCAGCAAGCACGACTAGTGGGTACCCCGTTGTCTGGGAAAAAGAACAACTCTGCCTCCAATTTGATAGGAAGGTATCGCTACATGGCATATCATATTATGAACTAGAATATATAGTTGACGGACGTGTACTGAAATATTTGCTTCTTTGTTTTCATTGAAGGAAACTATTCAGTGATAGAAAAGCTATCATCTCTAAGCAGGTACCAGTTCATTGTTTTTTGGTTCTGATTCCAATATAATTGGTTGCATTAACTGTTAAAAAGAATAGTTTACTTACAAGTCCGCTACTTTAATTGTCAACCCGTCAGGTTTGTACCTCTATGTTTTAGGGTGTGACATTTTGAGTTTCTTCACTCCACAAATTCTCTCTTTTGCTTTTGGAATGTTGCTTTTAAATTTTTGGCTGGGTTCATTGGTTTAATATAACGATGGAAATTACCTAGTCTAGTTGAAATCAATCGGTAATGTCTACAACATTTTTTGTTGGGAATAAACCCCCACAAAAATAATATTCACGGTAATAAAAGCGGAATAATAATGTAGCACCGAGATACGGTAATTAACAAGAATAAAAGAGTGACAATGACACCAAGATTATTACATGGAAAACCCTTTTGAATAAGGGAAAAATCACGGCCCCGAGATGAGCAATTGATATCACTATAGCAAGGAATTTTACACTTTGTAGGTCCGAGTAAAATACTCCAAAGACCACTACAACACTCAAAAGAAATAATCCTCTTTTGATATTCCCACCTCACTACAATATCGCTCACTCTGTATTTTTCTCACAGACTATTTTCTTATACCTTGTCTGTGAAACCTCACTCTTTCTTTCTAACTCTCAGATATATTTTTCCTCTAAGATTGGTGTATAAAATGAGAGTTGAAGCTCTCGTTATATAGAGGGGATGGCTGCCCCAATTAACCAATCGGAAGATTGGATCTCACTTTACAACTTGCACTATGCAATTTGCGGTGCAAATTGGTTGCCAACTCTAAAACTTGCTCTTGCCATCATTAGATTCCCTTTCTTTTCTTTTTTCTATTAATGGGTGTGGACCCCATCAATCTCTTCCTCCAGACCCATTGACCTGAAGGAGTTAACACCGGACTTCTAGCTTGAGTGCATGCCGACAAGTTCTTTGCACAATTCGAACTTGTCTCTTGGTACCACCTTGATCAGCATATCTGTGGGATTCTCAACTTGTAGAAATTCATTCTCCACCATTTCTCTAATCCAGTGATATCTTACGTTGACGTGTTTGGTCCTTGCATGGTACATGGAGTTCTTGATAAGTTCTATTGCACTTTGACTGTCACAATAGACGACATACTCCTTCGGATGCAATCCAAACTCTTGAAAGAACCGTTTCAACCATATCATTTCCTTGCCAGCTTCAATAGCGGCAATATACTCCGTTTCAGTTGTAGAGAGTGCGACACACTTCTGCAACCTTGACTGCCATGATATAGCTCCCCCTGAAAATGTAAACAAATATCCAGTAGTGGATTTTCTGTTATCAATATCACCTGCCATATCAGCATTTGTATAGCCCTTCAAGATTGGATCAGATCCTCCAAAACACAAACAATCTCCCAGGGTACCTCTCAGGTATCTGAGTATCTACTTGACGGCTTCCCGGTGTTCTTTTCCAGGATTTTCAAGAAACCTGCTGACAATACTAACTGCGTGAGCAATATCAGGTCTAGTGCATACCATTGAATACATCAAACTTCTGACGGCAGAGGAATAAGGAACTTTGGTCATGCTTTCCTTTTCCTCCATTGTTGTAGGACACATCTCCTTGCTTAACTTCAGATGACTAGCAAGAGGTGTGCTGACTGGCTTAGCATTCTTCATGTTGAAGCATTCCAGTACACGTTCAATGTACTTCTCCTGAGATAGCCACAACTTTCTGCTTGTTCTCTCTCTGACTATCTTCATACCCAGAATTTGTTGTGTTGGGCCCAAGTCCTTCATATCAAATGACTTGGACAAATCTCCCTTCAACTTTGCGATCAGCCCCTTGTTTTTTCCTACAATTAACATGTCATCCACATACAACAACAAAATAATAAAGTTGTCAGAAAATCTTTTGAAGTATAAACATGGATCAGAATATGTCTTTGTGTAAGTTTGACTTTTCATGAATAAGTCAAACTTCTTGTACCACTGCCTTGGTGCCTGCTTCAGCCCATAAAGACTCTTATTCAGCTTGCATACCATGTGTTTCCTTTCAGCTACTTCAAATCCTTCTGGTTGCTCCATATAGATCTCCTCTTCCAAATCTCCGTGAAGAAATGCAATTTTCACGTCCAACTACTCCACTTCAAGATTTAGGCTAGCTGCTAAGCTCAAGATTGTTCGAATAGAAGTCATTTTGACAACAAGTGAGAAAATTTCGTCAAAATCAATACCTTTCTTCTGCTCGAAGCCTTTTACCACCAATTGAGCTTTGTATCTGACCAACTTGCCATTTCCATCTTTCTTGAGTTTAAAGACCCATTTGCATTTGAGTGGTCTTTTACCCTTTGTAAGTTCAACCAGCTTGTACGTGCCATTTTTCTGTAGAGATTCCATCTCTTCTTGCATGGCTTTCATCCACTGGTTCTTTTCTAGATAGGACATCACCTCCTTAAGACTTTCTGGCTCCCCTTCATCACTGATGAGGACATACTCTGTGGAAGGGTACCTATATTACTCTACCCTTGGCCTCTCCGATCTCCTCAGAGGTTGAGGTTGTTCTTCTTCCTGAGTGGGGTGCTCCACTTGCTCGACACCATCATCAAGTTGCTCATTTTGTTCAATAACCTCATCAGGTTGCTCCCCCTGCTCGGCAACCTCGTCGGCCGTACTTTCTGCACTTGTGGGATAGTTAGAAGAAGAAGGAATGGAAACAAGGTTAGGGATTATACCATTCTTTGTCTTCTCTGATTGATCATCTACAGCTCCAACTTCACTTTCTCGGAAAATTACATCTCTGCTTCTAATGACCTTCTTTATCGGATCCCTCTATCTGTACCTGAACTCTTCATCTCCATATCCGATGAATATGCACGGAACAAATTTATCATCCAGCTTTGTTCTCTGCTTCTTTGGTACGTGCTCCTTTGGTACATGTGCAAAAGCTCTGCAACCGAACACCTTTAGATGTGAGTAGGACACTTCCTTGTTGGTCCAAACTCTTTCTAGGATGTCAAACTCCAATGGAACTGATGGACTCCTATTGATTAGGTAAACAAGTTGTCTGAACTGCTTCACCCCAGAATGACTTAGGCAGTTTAGCCATTCTGAGCATGCTTCTCACCTTCTCAACAATGGTGTGGTTCATCCTCTCGGCTACTCCATTGTGTTGTGGGGTTCCAGGAACTGTCTTTTCATGTCTGATCCCATGACTTGAACAATACTCTTCAAATTCCCTTGAAGTGTACTTAACTCCATTGTCACTTCAGAGACGCTTATTTTGGCCCGTCTCACTTTCCACCAGAGCATGAAACTTCTGGAAAACTTGAAACACCTGATCTTTGGTTTTCAAAATATAAACCCATAATTTTCGTGAAGCATCATCAATAAAAGTAACAAAATATTTGTTACCACCCATCGATTCAATTTCCATTGGACCACAAACATCAGAATATACCAAATCAAGTATATTCAATTTTCTTTCAGACGATGTCTGAAATGAGACTCTATGTTGCTTACCAAATAAATAGTACTACACAAGGTTTTAACGTTGTACCTTTGGCATAAGAAATGGGTGATTTCTTGGCAAGAATTTGCAATCCCTTCTCGCTTATATGACCCATTCTTTTGTGCCACAAATTTGCAGAAATCTCATCTTGTGTCGCGTTCAATTCACCTTGGCATATTTCTGCATTTGTCCTGTACAACGTGCCACGAGCAACTCCCTTTGCAATTACCAATGATCCCTTGGTGACTCTCCACTTTTGATTTGTAAAATAGTTCTCGTATCTATCTCGGTCTAAAGCAATTCCCGAGATCAAGTTCATCCGCAAATCAAGTACATGTCGCACGCCCTTTAGAACCAATGTACATCCAATATTTTGTCTTGATACAAATGTCACTGATCCCCGCAATCTTTGAGTAACTTGTGTTACCCATTCTCACAGTGCCGAAATCACCTGCTACATATCTGCAAAAAAGATCTCTTACCGGTGTGGCATGGTAAGATGTTATTGTATCAACCACCCATTCCGACTCTGGACCTGACAAGTGCATGCATTCCTCTTCCTCATTTATAAAGAGCACAACATTATTATCGTGTTGCACCATGGCGGTTGTGTTGTCGTCATTCTTCTGGCCACTGCTTTCATCTTTGCCCTTCCTTAGATTTGGGCAATCTCTTTTGAAGTGACCTGGTCGATCACAATTGTAGCAATTTTTGGCTCTTGATTTGGATCGGTTCTTAGACTTCTCACGAGCTCAGGATCTACCATAGTTGTTCGAACTCTTTTGATAACTCCTGCCTCTACCTTCTGTGATGAGAGCCTGTCCTTGATTTTCAGACTTCTTTCTCATCTTCTCATTGAGTAGAAGAGTCGATGTGACGTCTTTCAACTCAATGGTAGTCTTACCGTGCAGGATGGTTGTTGCCAAATTATCGTACGAAGATGACAACTAGTTCAATAGCAAGATGGCTTTATCTTCTTCCTCGATTTTCACTCCGAGGTTGGCGAGCTGTGTGATTAGTCCGTTAAACACATTTAAATGTGACAAAAAATTCGTACCTTCACCCATGTGTAGGACGTAGAGCTGCTTCTTCAGGTACAATTTATTTGTCAGCGTTTTGGACATGTATAGGCTTTCCAACCTTGTCCAAATGATGATAACTCCTGCCTCTACCTTCTGTGATGAGAGCCTGTCCTTGATTTTCAGACTTCTTTCTCATCTTCTCATTGAGTAGAAGAGTCGATGTGACGTCTTTCAACTCAATGGTAGTCTTACCGTGCAGGATGGTTGTTGCCAAATTATTGTACGAAGATGGCAACTAGTTCAATAGCAAGATGGCTTTATCTTCTTCCTCGATTTTCACTCCGAGGTTGGCGAGTTGTGTGATTAGTCCGTTAAACACATTTAAATGTGACAAAAAATTCGTACCTTCACCCATGTGTAGGACGTATAGCTGCTTCTTCAGGTACAATTTATTTGTCAGCGTTTTGGACATGTATAGGCTTTCCAACCTTGTCCAAATGCCATATGCGATGTCTTCATCAATGATGTTATTTACCACATCATCTGATAAGTGCAACCTGATTGCAGTAGCAGCCCTTTCATCCAAGTCAGCCCAATCCTCAGCTTTCATGGTATCAGATTTTTTGGCATTAGCATCTAGTACCTTGTGTAATCCTTGTTAAACACATTTAAATGTGACAAAAAATTCGTACCTTCACCCATGTGTAGGGCGTATAGCTGCTTCTTCAGGTACAATTTATTTGTCAGCGTTTTGGACATGTATAGGCTTTCCAACCTTGTTCAAATGCCATATGCGATGTCTTCATCAATGATGTTATTTACCACATCATCTGATAAGTGCAACCTGATTGCAGTAGCAGCCCTTTCATCCAAGTCAGCCCAATCCTCAGCTTTCATGGTATCAGATTTTTTGGCATTAGCATCTAGTACCTTGTGTAATCCTTGTTGAATGAGCAGATGCCTCATCCTTCTTTGCCATGTTGAGAAACCGTTATCTCCGTTGAATTTTGCTACCTCGTACTTTACTCCAGATATTTTTTTTTCACCGAGTATAGTACTACCAACAATGAATAGTACTTCTGTGAGCGAGCAGAACCTGCGCTCTGATACCAGTTGTTGGGAATAAACCCCTACAAAAATAATATTCACGGTAATAAAAGCGGAATAATAACGTAGCATAGAGATACGGTAAATAACAAGAATAAAAGAGTGACAACGACACCCAGATTTTTACGTGGAAAACCCTTTTGAATAAGAGAAAAACCACGGCCCCGAGATGAGCAACTGATATCACTATAGTAAGGAATTTTACACTTTGAAGGTCCGAGTAAAATACTCAAAAGAAATAATCCTCTTTTGATATTCCCACCTCACTACAATATCGCTCGCTCTCTATTTTTCTCACATACTATTTTCTTATACTGTGAAACCTCACTCTTTTTTTCTAACTCTCAGATATATTTTTCCTCTGAGATTGGTGTATAAAATGAGAGCTGAAGCTCTTCTTATATAGAGGGGATGGCTGCCCCAATTAACCAATCGGAAGATTGGATCTCACTTTACAACTTGCACTATGTAATTTGCAGGGCAAATTGGTTGCCAACTCTAAAACTTGCTCTTGTCATCGTTAGATTCCCTTTCTTTTCTTTTTTCTATTAATGGGTGTGGACCCCATCATTTTTACATGTCATTGATTTATAGGCAAAATACATAAGTTACCACCTGAACTAAGGACCAAATTCTTGTTACACACTTTCTGACGGCGAAAATCATCTTACACACTCAACCTTTCAAAAGTGTGTCTAGGACACATCATTTTTGTCAGATGGCATGCGCGTGTTTAACTAAAACATTGAGCGCGTAAAACCTCCAAATTTTTATTCAGATCTTTAATTAAATGCCATGTGTCATAATATTTTTTCTTTTTCCTTATATCTTTTCTTAATCTGATAAAAAGAAACCAAAAAAGGGGAAACCGGATCTGACTTTCTTGTGCCTTGCCATCCCTCGCGTACCCCCATCCCCCCCCCCCCCAAACCACAATTATTTTTCATTTCTTCCTCAAATCACCTTCCTGCAAACTCTTGCTACAGCAAATTAAAGGCAATTAAAAGTGGGTTTTGCGTTTGAAGTTATAATCCAGCTTGATATTATGTTTCTTCTCTTTTCTTCCCATGTATAAAAATAATCATAACAAACATTTAAAGTATTTTCCTCTTCAATTGCTTTTGGATTTCTCTTGTTTTCAAACAAAGGTTTCTTTTTTGAATAGGTGTGGAGAAGGGGGGCTATAGTATTTGTTGCTTTGTTTTGAAAGTTAATGGTGATGGTGGTAGCTACGGCGTTGGTGGAAGCTATGGCGGTGACAACAGTGATAAGGTGGTGATAATGGAGAAAGGAAAAAGATTAACTCCATAATTCAGTTGTATTTGTTCTTAGTATCTACAGCACATCTCAAGAATTCTAGTTCTTCACATTTCCTTAAGCTTTTCTATTTTGAATCTCAAAAATTTCAAGAAACAAGAATGCACCAGAAGCTAGGAGCTGACCACTATTATATAAAAATAAAAGGGCAGTTGACTTGGGCTTTTAAGTTTTGTTGATTTTTTCTTGTGGTCGGCGGCAGGGGATACTTTGCCGGAGAAGAGAAAGAGATGAGAGGGAGAAGATGGTTAAAGGGTGTAGTTGTAAATTTAAGTATTTTATTCTTAAAAAATAGTAATGACACGTGTTACGATTTTATTGGTGCGTGACGTTACACATGTTTTACAAAATTGGTCAAGAAAAAAATGGTGTATTAGATACGCTTTTGAAAGGTTGAGTGTGTAAGATGATTTTTGCCGTCAGAAAGTGCGTAAGGGGGATTTGGTCCATAGTTTAGGTGGTAACTTATGTATTTTGCCTTGATTCATGCATATAACTTGTCATTGATTCATAGGATGATGTCACCTCAGCCACAAAGTTTAAGTCTCTTTCAGAGAATGCTTCAACTATCATATCTTCCTTCCATAAAAAGGTATATGACTTTATCTGTTGAAAGCATTGGTTTACTAAAGAAGTTAACATCTTATTCATTGTCTAGTTTATGCCTCATGGAACTTAAAGATGTTATGTATTGCTAGACTTCTCAAGACAAGTCCAATTCAGATAGCTCTAGAGCCTTGATATCATCAGCAGAAAATGTTAGTACACTTTCATTTTGTGAATGCATTTCTGTTCCTTTTATATATTTCTGTTTTAATGGCTATGCGTGGGCTTGATCAACTTATTGGTTGCAGGATATCCCAAATGCTTTCAAGGAAACAATCTCTATTCATAAAATGGAAAAGGTGAGGCAAATTAGTCATTTAATTAAACATTTTTGACTGATGCACTTTAATTAATTGGTGTTATCTGTGTAATGATATTAACCTTTGCATCTCAGGATGCCTCTCCACCAAATATAGCAAAGGATTTAAAAGTTACTCCTGAAGTTCATTGTGATGTCAAAGAAATACTTTCTTTTGCAGATGATGGTAGGTTGTGTTACAAGTTGGTTATTGTGTTAAATTTGAACTTTCTCTTTTTTTTCTTTTTCTCACAGTGCTATAAACTCGTAGGTGTTGTGGATACCGAGAAGAAAAGTGGAGATATGAACATAGACAAAGTAGCATCACCACCACTAAGTGAAAGACTTAGAGAAATAACAAATAATTTACGGTTGTTGGAGTCTTCAACTTCTTTGCATATGTTGATGCCAAAGCAGTTGGACACATCTCAAGGAAGCCTTGAAAGTTCTGGTGACATTATAGAACCCAAAACCCCAAAAGCTGAAACTGATATGAGAACCGGTGACAAATTGGAGATTGCCATGTATACTAGTCCTTGGGAAAGATTTCATACGCGCAGTTCTGGAGTAAAGGTTTAATTGATTTACTTTTGTGAGTAGTTCTTTAGCATTTTTTTGTCTGATGCTACTTCAACTTATTCACTCTCCTTTTTCATTGTGCAGAATTGTCTTGTCCAAGAATATCTGAATTTATTAAACACTGCAAGCAAGTAAGTGAATGATTCCCCTATATAACCGGTTCTCCTCTTTTCATATAGTTCTTTTCCTTCTGATATTAATAGTCAATTTATCGGTGACTAAGATTTTCCTTCTCATCATATTTTTATTCCCTTCCAAAATCCAAGACAACTAACTTGATGATATTACTTCTCAAGCTATTTTCCCTGTCCAGCTTTCACTTTTTTTGCAACATCCTTTTTTCCAGTTGTAAAGCATTAGCTAAGTGGTGAAAATTGCAAGTTTGTAAAAGAAGCAACCCTCATATTATGCGATCTTAAGTAGCACAACACAAGTGAAGAAGCAACCGTGATATTTACTTCTCAACCTATGTTACACCGTCCAGCTTGCACCTTTATTGCAACATCGTATTTTTTAGCTGTAAAGCATTAGCTAAGCAGTGAAAACTGCAAGTTCTAAAGTAGCAACCTTAATGTTATGTTATCTTAAGCAGCAAACTACAAGGTTTCACAGTTCCTTCTTTTGGATTATGAGGGAATGACTCTAGCCAGAACTGGTCTTGTAAACCGCGCTTTGATGCTAAGACCGAGGCCCCCAAGAGTAAAAAGGGGTGGTTGTTATTTAAACGGGTTTCAGTATATTTGTTTATTCTTGTGGTGTGTGCATTGGCTAATATTTCTTATAACATTCATCTTTCTCTCATTTGTGATTACAGAGAAGAGTTAACAAGGATCCAGGTAAGATCACACATGTCAATACTATTCTTTTTCAAGCCTATCATTGCGTATAGCCGTATACTAGTTTATAAGTCAATATCATATTTCGCGTAGGGCATCGGAGAAAAGAGAGCAACTTACATTCTTGAACTACGTGAAGAATCTTCAGAACCCTTTAAGAGTGTAAGGACCTTGGACATAATGGTTTTGCAACTGGAAAAATGAAAAAGATATAGTGATTGTACTTAAATTTATTGATCATTTTGTTTACTTTTGTTCAGCGTGAAGATTTGAAAGAAGTTGGTCTCTCGGAAAAGGAGGTACTTTTACTAATCTTTCAATTTTTCTTGATGTCCAATGTGTTACAGCTAATTTTGTAAGCTTAACGGTCATTACTGCCATATACTTTAATTTTCTTGAGCGCCATAGCCTAAGAAGAAAAAGTCGAATGTATGTGGGAAAAAGATAGTGTTACAAGTAAACTTGCCAAAGTCTTGTATGGTTGTTTTGATCTGGTATGCACTTCGCCCCTGTCAGAAAAGGAAAATAATAAAAAGAAAAAGCAAACAAGAAAGACATCTTGAGTTGAGGAAAACAAGTTAAAAGAACACGAAGAAGTAAAAATTTCACTTGATTTTTCAAGAACTTATTAAGTATGTTGGGATGAGTTATAGGACCTTCAAGTATTCACTTGATTACTAGTAACTTTGTCTATGGGAGATGAACTATTATTCAAGTAATTTATGCTCTTATTCTCTTGTTTTCTGTTTATGTATCTTTACAGATAAATGGCTTGATGAGGAGAATGGCTGGACAACTTTTCTGCTAGAATGACCTTTTAAGAATTGTTTGATGGCAACTAGAAGTTGCCAGCAGTTATATTATGATGATTTTGAATGTAATATGTTTCTTTGCAATTGTTCAAACAAATGGAAAAACATACTACTTTGTGATATGCTATGCTTTTGTGGAAAATATACATAACTAGTCTCATGAGACGACTATCCAAGATCAAGAATAATCCAACTGAAGCTGTTACCTTCACTACTGTTTTGTGTGAAAGTTATCCCAAAAAGGCATCGATAAATCAGCCCATAGAGCATCTGGCTCAGTTGTGATCATTTCTGTACAATGGGCCAAAACAAGGGAAGAGAGAGAAGAATAACAAGCAGAAATTCACGTACAACATCTAAATAAAGACTACTAACTTTTCTTTTTGAAATTAAAACCCAAAAAAAAACTTTAGGCTTGGAGGAGAGTGAGAATCAAATATTAACGGAGTAGTGCTTGCATTTCTGGTAGCATCCTTGTCACGTTTCGTACACCAGTTGTATTATTAGCAGTGCTAAACTTGAGACCTCGCCATGGCCAACACAAACGCCTCAGTCTACGGCGATTTATTCGCTCCCTTTTCTCTACTTCTTCTAATTGTCTTGTTAGCTCCTCAATCTGCTTATGTAGCTCAGTAGCCCTGCTGTCTGCAAGTTGGAGAGAACTCTCAGCTGCCTCCCTAGCAGCGATGGCTGTCGCCACTAGCTCATCTTTCAGCTGCAACTTGCTATTAGAAATACGTAAAGCAGCTCTTGTCTTTTCCAATTCTTGTTTCAGAATATTAACCTGTCGTTAACAAAATTTTAGCATCACTTTTGTCTCAGGTTCACAAAATAAATAAATTGTTTTCACTAGTTTTGATGTACAAGTAGCAGCAATTTGGTGTACTAGTCTGGCTTAATAGGCCAATTAGAAAAGCAGATTCCGTTTGGTTTTTCCTGCTTTCTTTAGCTTTCTAGCTATTCAGGGCAATTGGTTCTCAAAGGCTCACGTAATTCCAATGGAATAGTTTATAAATTAAGCAATCAAAATGTACACCGTTCTTTATTCATACATTAGATTCCCAAGTACAGACATTGTGAATACGTGAACCCAAAAGGTCTAAACAAAGGTTGGTAAAGTTACAAAGGTGTAAAGAAATGCTACTCAAAGTAATTAAGAAAATTGTTAGCAGAAAGCATATGATAGAAGCTGCACATCAGTAAAATAGAGTATATTGATCAGTGGCAGAGTAATTTTCCTTAGGTGTCTCTTTTTTCTGGGGAAAAGGGAATTTTTAGGATTAGTAATGAATTTGGGAGAGTTCAGGACACAGTTTTTCCTCATATTTCCCAAACATATGCTAGCACAGAAGAGAAGCACCAGTACTCCAAAATGAACCTAAATAATCCCCACGTTCTTCTGGCCTCATAAGGAAAGCAACTTTCCCAGAGTGAGATAGGGCAGTAAGGCACCCCCCACAGCTCAAATTGGCTAGAAACTGTACACTAATTCCTCTCATTCTTTGAAAGACAGTGACTGACTGGATTCATTAATCTTAGCTGAATTATAGCCTGTTTTGCCGAGCTTCTAAAATTAGCTTATTTTGAGAAGTATTTTTCTCAAAAGTACTTTTCAAAAAAGTGTTTTTGGCGAGAAGCAGTTTGTGTTTGACTAATTAATTTGAAAAACACTTTTGAGCAGTAATTAGTGTTTGGCCAAACTTTTGAAAATTGTTTCTAAGTGTATTTCTCTCAAAAGTGCTTTTGGAGAGAAACAACTTTTTCTGTTTCTCAAAAAATGCTTCTGCTTCTCCTCAAAAGCACTTTTGTTCCATTTAAAAGCTTGGTAAACACCTCAATTTTTGGCCAAAAGTACTTTTGGCAAGAAAAAATAATTTTGGCAAAAAAAAAAAAAGGTTGGCCAAACACGCTATTAGTATGTATTTATAAATATTTGCTGGATCAGTACTATAACCAACTTACTAGTAATTTACGTTACCGGTCGACCACCAAAATAAAATCTAGCAATACAATGCGAGGGCAAAAACAAAGCAAGTAAAAATAAGAAAGCTCGATTGATCGTGCAAACCTACCAGTACTTCATGCTCCTTAATAGATTTCTTTCCAGCTTCCACTTCCATTTCGCAAGCTTCTCTCCATCTAGAGATTTCTTCTTCAGCGTCTTTATTTTCTACCACGAGTGCTTCAACCTGGAAGATGAAACGGGGAAAAAGCATGTAACAGTTGAACATCTTAAGGACTGTTACCTTAGTCAGAAACTAACCTTTTGAGTAAGCAGCATTTCTCTATCTTCCAACTCTTTAATGTATTTCATATTTTCTGCTAGTTTCTGACTTTGTTTGTCTGATAGATTCTGCAGAAACTCCATGCCTGACCTGGCAGTAACTTGATAATTAAACACAAGACTCCAGGTAAAGGATTAAATTAAGGTTAATCTTTCAATCTTCTACCCAGAAAAGGTAATCTTTCAATCATCCATGTTGTCTAACTCTTGCCCCCTCTTATTGGTATGTTCTCTGGTAAGCGCATCAAATAAAAGTAAGCATAGAGCACTTTAAAGCGGGGTCCAATGAAAATATGTTGAAGTCGAAAAGGGAGATAGATAAGTTAACCTTTCCCTTATCAAGTCAGTCAGAAGCGAAAAATAAAAATAAAATCCTGTGTATGTGTGCATGGGAGAAACTTTCTATTCTTATCTTTTATTTTGCATTTTACATCCTGTCAGGCTTCTCAATTGGGACTTCCTATCAAGATTTATCTCCAATCTTCTCTAAGGATCTTCTGTCTATGATACTCCCTAAGTGAGTAGGTTATTGAAGTTGCAAGATACTATAGCTATTCAATGTTTTCTTCCTGGATATGTATCAAGTAACATGTACACAGCTGACTTGACATACGTTTATTTAGGAGTTTGTCAAGCCTTGTGGGAAGATCTTTTAGCAAGTTTGTTTGAATCTTGAGCACATCTGTTGGGGGGGGGGGGGGGCATGTGAAGTTTCATGAATCAAAGAGGGTGATTTCATTTCATTCTTGAACTTCTTGCAGTCTGACAGAAATGATCTTTCACTAACAAAGTACAAGAAGCTTCAAAATCGTACTATGCTATATATAGCAGAAAATGTACACTTTACCACATCGAATTGATTGAGCCTCATTCAGAGAATATTATCAGAATGTTATCCTATTCGATATAATGCTATTAAGCACCAGGCTTATTTATGCACTGTGTTTAATGTTATTGCTGCACATTCTAGTTTCATGCTCCAACGTCTAAGCTCAATTGTAAAATTTGAAGGATAATATTTTATATAAACTTGATCTAAGACGACACTAAGCAGTCATGCAATATGAAGTATAAGAAAAGAGCTAAAGGAAATACCTAATTTGAAGGTGGACTTGATAACGAATAACTATGAACATAAAAACTGCAGTTTGCCAGCACAATACCTAGATTCCTCCAAAGACCTCTGCAATTGTGTGATTTCAAGTCTTAACTTCTTTGTTATTGTTTCTACAGTTGAGACCTGGTAAGCATCAATGAATAAATTACATGAGTCAGAAACATGGCAAGTGATTTCCAATCAAGCTTACAAAAGTACTACCGTCAAGGTGACGAAACCTTCTCTTCTAAAATCTCTATATGTGTATTTGCAAGGTCAAGAATATGGTCGCAAAATTTTATTAAATTAGGCTTAAAACCACCTAAAGAGATGGCTAGGGGAGAATGAATTTGATAATCTATCTACATCTTTATGTTTGTATGACTATTGATTCTGAAATTTATCATCTCAATATTTGAATAGCTTTACCGCTGGGTAACCTTGCTATTCTTCTTTTCAAATGTCAAGACAAACATAGAGATGCAGAACCAAATCTATAATTTGGAGCCATCAGAGTTAGCAAGGTCTATTACATATATAAGTACTATGTGTGTGTGCGCGCGCGAATGTGTGTGGGTACATACACATTCTTTGTGTATGTATATAGATGCTCTGGGCCAAAAATGTTACCAGAGTGACAGCTTCTGTTTGGCATTCATCATTATCTGATTTAGCACTGGTTTCAGAATCCAAATTATCTGAAGATGTTTCACTGGTTGCACTTCCCATCATAAACCCGAACCCGAACCCAACCTTTTGCAACCCTCTCTCTGCAATCTGCATAATGGCACCTCTCTTCTGTTCAGTATTTCCCCTTATTCTGTTCAAACTCTTCTCCGCTGTCTCCTTTTCAACCAAAGCAATTCTAAGCAAGCTATTAATATCTCGATTCTCCTCCGCTAAACTCGCCGCGCTGTTCTCCAATTCTCTCTTCTCTTTTTTCCTCATTTCCTCATACTCTCCCCATTTTTCCTCTACCAAATTCGCCAGCTCTAGAACCTTCTTCAGCTCCACAGAAAAAACAGCCTTCTCTTCATTTAACAATTTTGTTTTTTCGCACTTTAACTGATCAGAACTTTCCGTTCTATTCACACGTGAATTGAAATTCTTAACCAATCTCAGTAACCCGTGCTTCGCTGATTGCACAATCTCCAAATTACGCATACAAACTTCTGATTGCTCTCTTTTCTCATCTAATAATTCCTCAGCTTTCTTCCTAGAAACCTCGAGCTCGGTGTTATTTCTCTCTGTTTCTTTG
The DNA here is from genome assembly GCF_000390325.3 of Nicotiana tomentosiformis. Taxonomy (NCBI): domain Eukaryota; kingdom Viridiplantae; phylum Streptophyta; class Magnoliopsida; order Solanales; family Solanaceae; genus Nicotiana; species Nicotiana tomentosiformis. The sequence goes on from NC_090814.1 coordinate 84,148,535, forward strand.
TGAAAATCCATTTCTCTCACGCGAAAATCATCCTCTAGTCTCTGAATTGCGAGGCAAAGCCCGTCTCTTTCGCTTGAGACCTCTTTAATTGCCTCTGAAAGATCGATGTATTGCTTGAGAACATCGTCCTTCTGCAACTCAATTTGGTGAAGGAGTTCGTCCTTTTGCGTCAACTCCGATTTTAGGCTTTGGTTGGAAGTGCGAAGAGTCTCGAGATCAGCGAGTTGAGAGCTGTTTAGTGAGTTTAAATCGGAAATTTCATCGCGGGAGAGATGTTGAGCTTCCATTAGATCCGTATTCTCCATAGTTTGTGATTGAAGTTGTCATGAAAAGAAAGAAGCGAGCCCTCACAGAGCAACTACCAGTCAATGAAAAATGAATTTCCGTTAGGTGATGAGGTTATATATATATTTGGCGCGGGAACTTTTAGTTACAAAATCACACTTCTTTCATATTTTATCTTCAACATGTCATGTCAATTTGTATATATAATAATGTATCATCAAAAGAGAAAATGTACTACAAAAGATTAAAGAGTTTTCAAATAATATGATTGAGTGTCTACTAAAAGAGTGTCTCTATCTCTACAAGGTAGGGATAAGGTTTGCGTACACACTACCCTCTCCAGACTTCATTATGTGGGATTACACTGAGTTATTATTGTTGTTGTATGACTGTCACTCTTGTTAGAATAGACAATAAGTAAAAGAGTGTTATATTAACTGAACATAACAAGAAATTTGTTCTATGTAAATTTTGAGCGAAATTATAGTGGTCTTCTAATGTCTAACAAAATAATAAATATAATAATGTCTTTCAAACTTTGCAAAAGAAAAGGAATACTTGAAACTTATTGTGTTCTTCGTCGTCTAAGATGTACTAGAATAGTGTAGCATTGGAATTTTGGATAAGATCTAAGATTTTATGTTTAGCCTTATAATCCTTCCTTCATCTCGACCAACCCTAGAAATTACGCACCAACTTCATTCACTTTGCTGGTTGAATGAATTGATTGTTGTTGGGATTGAAGGTTGGTGCATGAAAAATGGAGGGAAGAAATGTTAATGGAAAGTGAGCTCCCTTATGATTTAGAAAGAGCAATTGTCCCTCATTGGTGGTGAAAAGAAAAGGAAATGTGCTTATATTGATAAAGTACTTCCATTGGTGTTAAACGGGTTGGACAGAAGGTAAGCCTCATGCCGTCGTTGCTCGCTCGGCTTTGGATTCGGTCAAAGATCGATTGATTGATCCACCTGTTTTTCCAACAGCCATGATTGATTCTGAAAGGTTGCAAACTTTTCAGAATATAAATATGCCTTGATCCCAGTATTCTTTCCTTACGAAACTTCTTCTCTTTTTTCTGCACAAGTAAATTCCGGTGTGATTTACTCACCAGCGTTTTTGGTACCGATACTCTGGTGAGTTAAATCATTCTATCCTCGGAGGATAATATTCCAATACCTCGGGTACTTGAGGGGAATAATTTTCTTAAGGATACACTGTGCATTCGGTGGGCTCAATTTCATTCCGAAATTTATTTTCAAATTATGTTTGATTATTTCGAGATTCAGCTTTACTTTTGATTTTCTGTTTCTGTTTTTTTCTGTTAAAGAAATATTACTGTTTCATTATAATATAGTATTACAGTTTTGACTAATGATAACTAGGAGTTTTAGCCTATTATTTGCTCTCTTTTGCTTAGGTTTTGGGTCAAAATGCGTAAAGGTATTCCCGAAAACTAACTTAATGTGCTTGCTTGCAGGGTTTGGTCAAAATGAGGCAAAGAATCCATAATCAACTCATGAAGGAGTTAAACCTGCACGAATCCAAGGCTGAGACTGGAGCGCTGAGAGCGGCAAAAAAGCGCGGCCGCGTAAGGACCACCGCTGAGGCGGCCACTATTACGCGGTCCGCGAAAGTAGATTCAGAGAAGCTGCTTTGAGTACTAAAATCACCGCAGACCGCGTTGGAAAGGCGCGGCCGCGAGAGAATTTTTACTGAGAGCGCGGTTCGAGGTTCAGAGACTCTACAGTTTGGGCTCAAATGAAGAACGCGGCCCGCGTCCAAATTATGCGGCCGCGAATTGATCTTACGCGGACGCGAAGGAAATTCCGCTGAGAGCGCATCTTGAGGTTCAGAGGCCCTGCAAGTCGGGCTTAACTGAAGAACGCGGTCCGCGTCCAAATTACGCGGTCGCGATGGAAGCACATGCGAACGCGGTTGAAATTATGCGATCCGCGAAACTAAGCCCAATCCAAGCCCAATATTGAAGAAACGCGGACCACGCTCATTATTATGCGGCCGCAAAAGCTCAAGCGCGGACGCGGTCAGAATTACGCGTCCGCGAATCCTCCGCAGGGGCATTTTTGTTCGAAAAATTCAGCCTAGTATAAATAAATCCTTTTATCAATTTTAGGTTAAGTTTTGTTTAGCAGAGCACATGAACGGCTGATTTTTCTCCTTTTGTTTAGTAGATTTACCTTCAAACTTTAGATTTTCATTTTGTACTTTAATATTATGGCTTATATTTCATCTTTATCTTTGATTTCTGCTGTTATTATGAGTAGTTAGACCCCATAGCTAGGGTTGTGACCCAACCCTAGTGTGGATATTTAATGGATCTTGAATTTTAGGGCTTTATTGTTTATGGGTTAGTGATATTTAGCCTAATTCATGCTAAAATTATAGAATTAGTGATTGCAAACACTGACTCGTGCCTTTATGACTTAGGCTCTTCTTGAAAAAGAGGGCCTAAGTCTAGGAAAATTAGGCTAACAAGGAATTGGGGTGAACTCAAGAGATTGATAGCCCCAATTAAAGGGTTAAACCTAGAGATAGTAATACCCGACTTGAGCCAATTTTACTTATATTGTATGAACACCCATTTGGGCTTGAGAAAGCCAAATCGGGCAAAGTCACTCAAACTACCGAGAGGTATAGAGTGAGCACTTATGTGTGATGGTTATATCACGACCCCAATCATAACAAGCTTGTCCTAGATTCTTGATACCCATTAGATACTCACCTAGGCGGAAGTCACTTCCCTAGTGCCTTTTAACACTTGAAAACTTTCACCAAAAATATTGTACTTAGCTTACACTTAGCATACAATAATATAAAATTAGAATAGAATCAATAGCAATAATGTTTGGAAGTGCAATTAGGAACAACACGCATATCTAGATTAGTTGGGTACCCAACTCCAAATCAAATTAACTCCCTGTGAAAATCGATCCCGACCTCGTTGGGTACAACTGCATCGACTATCCTCGCTACTCTATAGTGGTGTAGGTTTGGCCTCGATCACTTTTTGGCGCCGTTGTCGGAGAGTTAGACGATGTTGGCTATCTATCTAACTATTTGTATGTCTTGTTTTTCTTTCCTTCTATTTTTCTAACTTTTGTGTATCAGTCGCTTTAGGTACCAAATAGCTCATAATGATACTCTCGGACATGTTCTTCCAGGGGAGGAGGTAGATAACAATGGTGAGGATGAGGTTAATCTAGAACCTCAAGTCCAAACAAGAGGCCGCCAAGCTAATGACAACATTCCAAACCCTCCACCACCTCCTCCACGGGAAGCACACCGGGTGCTACCCAATGAAGGTTACGCAAGTGCAATTGTTCCGCCCCGGATTCGGGCGGAAAATTTTTAAATTACAAATGTCATGCTGACCCTATTGGAGCAAAGGGGCTTCTTCACTGGAGCTCCTCGTCAGAATGCATACAAGCATCTAAAGGGTTTTGTAGACACATGCTGGGGGAGCAAGCAGACGAACATGTCGGAGGACACTCTGAGATTGAGACTTTTCCCATTTTCACTTTGAGGGAAAGCTTTGGACTGGCTCGAGAGGCTACCCAACCACTCCATACATACGTGGGATGAGTTGGCAGAAAAGTTTATAGCCAAGTTTTTCTCACCGGGTCATATGGCAGCATTGAGGGATGAGATCTTAGCCTTTAAACAAGAACCTAATGAACCCCTACATGAAATCTGGGAGCGATACCGGACAATGGTCAAATATAACTGAAGCAATGATTCAGCAGACATTCTATAAGGGGCATCAACACGACCAACTAGTGTATGGTGAATCAGCTAGCTGGGGGAAATTTTATTAAAATGCCTTATGCTGATGCTTGTGACATACTTGATGAGATGGCTGACACATCCTCAGCTTGGCAGAGTCAAGCAAATGTTCCTCAGGGTGACCCTAATGTCATCCATCTTCACAAGGAACTTCATGATCACGGACAAGCCATAGCCGAGTTGACAACTACTATGAATCAGTTAGCAAAGGCCCAACTTCAGCAAGTTCAAGGGACAAAGCAAGTAAATGCCATGGAAAGGGTAAATGTCATGGTCAACAAGAGGAGACAACGTGGTCAACAAGTGCAAAACAATCAAGATCAATATGAGCAAAGTGGTAGTGGTTACAATCAAGACGATTCTTATGATGATCAAAGTGAGGAAGTGTTATATGCCAATAACTACCAAGGTCAACGGAGCAATGCTCCAAATCAACAATGGAGATCGCAAGGGAACAATCAAAATTGGGGCAATCAAGGCCAAGGGAATTGGAACAATGGCAACAACAACAACTCGAACAATTGGGGGAACAACAATCAGAATTGGGGGAACAACAATAACAATTGGGGCGGCAATGGAAACCAAAGGGGTTGGAATAATAATAATCAAGGCAACCGGGGGTCGTGCTTTCAAAGGCCCCCGATGTATCAACAACCCAACAATCCGCCTCCATATTCATCTCAAAGGCAAAGTTCTTCAAACAATGAGATGGGGCGGATAGAGAGTATGTTCAAACAAATGATGGAAAGGAATGCTGACTCTGATGCCCAAATAGCCTCCCATACTACCTCTATTCGCAATTTGGAAGTACAAATGGGTCAAATTTCTCAAGCATTTAATACTCGACCTAAGGGGGCACTACCAAGTGATACGGTAGTAAACCCGAAGGGTGGGAACAATACAGGTCATGCTATGGCGGTGACCACAAGAAGCGGTAGAGGTGGAGATGCAAGTACCTCTAATCCAAAGAAGATTGTGAGTGACAATGTTGTGTTGCAAGAAGATGATGAGATTCAAGCCAATGATGAGAATGTGAATGATGAAGTGAGGATCGATATTGATGACAACATGGAGGAGAGTCAAAATGATATGAACCCGTCTAGGGAACACGTGATAGACATACCGGAAACGGTAGTGCCTAAAGCCAAGGCCCTTTTGCCAAGTCCTCCTCCACCGTATCCTCAAAGGCTTGCAAAACAAAATAATGAAAACCAATTCAAGAAGTTTATTAAGATGATGAAAAGTTTGTCAATCAATGTGCCCTTGGTGGAAGCTCTCGAACAAATGCCGGGATATGCCAAGTTCATGAAGGACTTGGTAACCAAGAAGACATCTATGAATTGTGAGACCATCAAAATGACTCATCAAGTGAGTGCCATTGTGCACTCGATGGCTCCAAAGCTTGAATATCCCGGTGCCTTTACAATTCCATGCACCATTGGTAGCGCCGATTTTGCAAAAGCCTTGTGTGATTTGGGAGCAAGTATTAATTTGATGCCATATTCCGTGTTCAAGACACTAGGTATTGGGCAACCAAGAGCTACTTCCATGAGATTACAAATGGCGGATCGGACAATGAAAAGGCCGCTTGGAAATATTGATGATGTTCTAGTCCGAGTCGACAAGTTTATTTTGCCTGCTGATTTTGTGATTCTCGACTGCAAAGTCGACTATGAAGTGCCTATAATATCGGGGAGACCTTTCCTAGCAACAGGGAAGGCATTGGTTGATGTGGAAGCAGGGGAGCTCACCTTCCGAGTGGGCAATGAAAAAGTTGTATTCCACGTGTGCAAATCAATGAGGCAACCAAATAGCAATGAAGTTTGCTCTTTTGTGGATCTTGTGACGGAGGTGATAGTTGATGACACGAGTGTCATGATCAATGTGGAAGACCCTTTGGAAGCTGTGTTGTGAAAACATGAGGATGATGAAAAGGAAGGCTTGGTTGAATGTGCAAATGCATTGCAAGGAATGGGATCCTACTCATATGGGCCCCGTAAACTTTCCTTGGACTTGGAAAACCGGAAGACTCTGCCAACAAAGCCCTTAATCTAGGAGCCACCAACATTGGAGTTGAAGCCTTTGCCTTCACACCTCAGGTATGAATTCTTAGGCCCTTCTTCCACATTACCTATTATTCTTTATGCTTGCCTAACTAACGTGCAGGTAGACTCCACCCTTGCGGTGCTTCAAAGAAGGAAAAAGGCAATTGGATGGACTTTGGCTGACATTCAGGGTAGACTCCACCCCTCCTTTTGCATGCACAAAATTATACTAGAGGATGATGCCAAACCCTCCGTGGAACATCAAAAGAGGTTGAACAAGGCTATGAAAGAGATCGTCAAGAAGAAAATTATCAAGTGGCTTGATGCAGGGGTTGTGTACCCTATTTCGGATAGTTCACGGACTTCACCGATACAATATGTGTCGAAGAAGGGGGGTATGACTATGGTCACAAATGAGAAAAATGAGTTGATCCCCACTCGTACTGTCATCGGATGGAGGGTATGTATGGACTACAGAAAGTTGAACAAAGTGACCCGCAAAGACCACTTTCCATTGCCCTTTCTTGATCAAATGTTGGACAGACTTGCCGGGCGTGCCTACTATTGCTTTTTGGATGGGTACTCAGGGTACAACCAGATTTTCATTGCACCGGAAGATCAAGAGAAAACCATCTTCACATGTCCGTATGGCACATTTGCATTCTCACGGATGTCGTTTGGTTTGTGTAATGCACCGGCTACCTTTCAACGGTGTATGATGGCAATATTTACGGATATGGTGGAGGACTTCCTCGAAGTATTCATGGATGATTTTAGTGTTGTGGGGGAATCATTTGAAGAATGCTTGGATAATCTTGACAAAGTGTTGGCCCGATGTGAAGAGACAAACCTTGTGCTTAATTAGGAAAAATGCCACTTTATGGTCGAGGAGGGCATTGTCCTCGGCCATAAGATCTTAAAGAACGGTATTGAAGTGGACAAAGTGAAGATTGAAGTTATTTCAAAACTCCCTCCTCCTACTTCCGTTAAGGGAGTTAGGAGCTTTCTTGGGCACGCGGGGTTCTACCGAAGGTTCATCAAGGATTTCTCAAAAGTGGTGAACCTCTTGTGCAAGCTGCTAGAAAAGGATGCAAAGTTTGTGTTCAATAAAGATTGCATGAAAGATTTTGAGCTTCTCAAGTATGAATTTACAACCACTCCCATCATTACCGCACCCAATTGGAGCTTACCATTTGAGCTCATGTGCGATGCTAGTGACATTGCGGTAGGAGCGGTTTTGTGGCAAAGGGTAAACAAGATATTTCATCCGGTTTATTATGCAAGCAAAACGATGAATGATGCCCAAGTCAATTATACGGTGACCAAGAAAGAGTTATTAGCCATTGTCTTCGCCATGAAAAAGTTCAGGCCATATCTCATGGGTGCCAAAGTGATTGTGCACACCGATCACGCGTTACTTGATGACCAAAAAGGACTCGAAGGCTAGGTTGATAAGATGGGTTCTTCTGCTTCAAGAGTTTGACCTTGAAATCATTGATAGAAAAGGAAGTGATAATCAAGTGGCGGACCACTTGTCCCGCTTAGAAGAGGAGGGGAGGCCCCACGATGGCCTCGAAATTAATGATTCATTCCCGGATGAACAACTCATCTCCATGTCTTTGAATGGTAGACATTGGTTCACCGATGTGGCTAACTTTCTTGTGACCGGCATTGTCCCGAGTGAGCTCTCTTCTAACCAAAGGAAGAAACTCAAACGGGATAACTTGGATTATTATTGGGACGAGCCCTATCTTTTTAAGATTTGCAATAATGGTGTGATCCGGAGATGTGTCCCGGAAGAGGAGCAAATGAATATTCTTGATGATTGCCATTCCTCGCCCTACGGTGGTTATCATGGTGGGGCGAGAACTGCTTCAAAGGTTCTTAGCTGTGGATTTTATTGGCCTACCCTGTATAAAGATGCAACTGAGCTTGTTAAGAGGTGTGATGAATGCCAAAGAGCTGGTGGAATTTCCAAGAAGGATGAAATGCCTCTCACCACTATTCTTGAGATCAATATTTTTGGCGTGTGGGGCATAGACTTCATGGGGCCATTTGTGAGTTCATGTGGTAACACCTACATTCTGGTTGCTGTTGATTATGTTTCCAAGTGGGTTGAAGCTGTAGCTTTGCCCAACAATGAGGCACGGAGTGTGGTGGCGTTCTTAAAGAAAAATATCTTCACAAGGTTTGGCACTCCTAGGGAGATCATCAGTGATGGGGGTTCTCATTTTTACAACAAGGCCTTCGACACTTTACTTTCCAAGTATGGTGTCAACCCCTTATCATCCCCAGGCTAGTGGACAAGTTGAGGTCTCCAACTGGAGATAAAGAGCATATTATCAAAAACTGTCAATGCAAACTGGACGGATTGGTCAAGGAAACTTGACGATACTTTGTGGGCTTATAGAACTGCGTACAAGACTCCAATTGGTATGTCTCCGTACCGGTTGGTATTTGGGAAAGCATGCCATATTCCGGTTGAGTTTGAGCACAAGGCCATGTGGGCGCTCAAGAAGTTAAACCTTGAATGGGATGTAGCAGCCAATCTCCGGGTAGAGCAACTCAATGAACTTGATGAATTCCGGTTTCATGCCTATTGCAGCTCGTCCTTGTATAAGGACAAGATGAAGTACTTACATGGCAAATATGCCCGGAACAAAGAATTCAAGAAGGGTGACTTGGTTCTTCTATTCAATTCTCGGTTACGACTGTTTCCGAAAAAGCTCAAGTTAAAATGGAGTGACCCTTTTGAAGTGGTACATGCAACTCCGTTTGGTACTCTTGATTTGAAAAACAAAAATGGTGAAATCTTCAGAGTTAATGGGCATCGAGTTAAGCACTACCTCGGCAGGTTTGATGACAGCCACGTGGTAGCCTTGATCGATTTCACATGATGATGGTAACATGCGTCGTGTCGCGATGTTAAATCAGGCGCTTATTGGGAGGCAACCCATGTGACGTTTTCTTTTTCTTCTTTTCTTTCTTTTTGATTTTCTTATTAGATTAGGCATTGTTTTGGACTAACTAGTTATGAAGTTTGTGTAGGAATTATTTGTGCAGTACAAGACTGTTGCTGGAAAAATTTGCCTAAGTGTAGGGAATTACGCGGACCGCACTCAAAATTTTGCGGTCAGCGAGAGCTTTTCACGGGGGCGCAAATTGTCAACGGACGCAGACTTGAAAAGTCCAGAATATCAACTCTCTGAAGTTGTATTCGCGTCCGCGTTCGTAATTTAGCGGTCCCCGTTGATCTTACGCGGCCGCACCCGTTAATCCGCTCCTAGCGGACCTGTTTCTGAAAAGGCTCTTCAAAAGGTAAAAAGTGCAGACCGCGGTGGAATTCCGCGAACCGCGCTCAGGTAAGTCGGTGGGACCTCTGGGGTTGGTATAAATAGGAAGTCCTTAGGACTTTTATACTTTTCGAACCCCACACTCTCACCGAAATAGACCACTATTCATCTTCCCCTTCTTACACTTTCAATTTTATATCTCATTAATCAAGAAGCAATTTCCTACTACAAATCCATACCTGGTATGCTCAAATTTTTACATTAATTTTATCTTTTGATTTTCTTTTCTTCTAGTTTTACTTTTTCTTTTTTAGGGTTTAACACATGTCATGATTTCAAAATGATGCTTGATTGATGCTAAAATTGTATGTGGGTAATGTTTAATGCCTAATGGGGGATAGTGTTGTTCACTATGCCTGTTAATTACCTTTATTTTTGCACTAAGTGAAACCTTAAGTCTTATATAATTCATCAGTGCCAGTATGATTTAAATTTCATGGATCGCGATCCAAATTATGCGGTCCGCATTCATGCTTTTGTGCGAACTGGGTAGGCTTATATGTTCGGGGACACGGTGATTTTTTCGTGATCAGCGGTTGACTTTATGCGGCCGCGTCCATAATTTCGCGGACCGCATTCATGAGCTTCATAGAATTAACAAATTGATTATGCGGTCACGTTCATTTTTACGCGGTCCGCGTTTGTTATTTCGCGGTCGCGCCTATTATTTTGTGGGTCAGCGGAAACCAATGTTCAGAGAATTGGTAGTCTGGTCCCAACTCTTTCGCGGCCGCGCTCCTTTTTACGCGGACCGCGCTGACCCTTCCGCGGTCGCGCTCCTTTTTACGCTGTCAGCAGGCCCCTGCTTTGAGAAACACTGTGATCATTTCATCTGCTTTCCTTTGCCGATTCATTGAACCACAATACTAATGAGCTTTCACTGATTGTGTATGCAGATAATGGTGCGATTTCGTGGCGGTCCTGGGAAATCACAAGGGAGGGGAGAATTCTCCCGAGGCCGGGGCAGAGGGAAACAGACTGCACCCTTAGCACCTAAAAGGGTCATTGGCAAGAAGCAAACCCTCCTAAGACCCACTCCCGACTCTTCTGAGACTAGTGAATATGTTCCTTCCCGGGAGATTTCTGAAGGGGAAGGTGCACAACCCCAACAAGAGGCTCAATCACAGCCCTACCGCCTCGTCAATGAATCTGCCTCCTTGTCTGGGTCGTCTGATGGTTCAGAAGGAGGTAGTGAGACTTCGACACCACCTACCCTACCTACTACTACTTCGGCCTCAACAACGGCTCCAATTAATATTGATGATGAAGAGGATGTCCCGTATGACGAGAGAGGTGGTGATACCCGGGTTGGAGGTTTGGTGAGATCAATAAAGCCCGCAGTATGGCAAGATAGATTTGTCAGTGAGAAAGCCTACCACAAGTTCCGGGAATGGTGGCCACAAAGGTCGCTCACCCTCGAGGGGGATTTCATAGAAAGAGATCTTCTACCCCACAATCCCAATGTGAAGAAGCAATTTGATGAACGTGGGGTGGAAATTCTTCACTAGCAAGCTACCGAAGTCCAATGAGTAATTAGTCAAAGAATTCTACGCCAATGTTGCCCATATCAAAAAGGGCACCTATGTGACTAAGGTACGGAACCGGAAGATCAGATTTGATGGCAAGACATTGAACACATATGCCGGGTTCGATGATGTGGACAAATCCCTGTACTTGGAGAAGGTGGCATTAGATGAGGCAGCCTGTCCATGACTTGCAGAGGTGATAGCCATCCCTGGGACAACACCAGCTTGGCTTACACCTGGGGTCCAAATTGCTAGAAACACTCTGAGCTTTGAAGCAAAAGGGTGGTGCACCTTCGTTTGCAGCCGGCTAGACCCATCTCAGCATGACAGTGATATCCCAGTCTCCCGGGAAATTGTTGTGGCTTCTATCATGGTGGGGTACCCGATAAATATGGGAAACATCATGGCCAAAAACATCACCAAAGCTATCGGGAAGGAAGAAACATCATACCCGTTCCCCAACTTCCTCACCATGTATTTAGAGGACCAAGATGTAGAAGGGAGGGATTTTGACATCAAGGTGAAGCCAAAAAGGCCCTTCTCTTGGTACAACCTTCAGGGAGCAGACAATCCCAAGTCCAAAGGCAAATCCACTACCTCCGCTGGCCAGTCTGAAGAGCCAAGGGTAGTGGCCACTGGGTCCGAGCCTTCCACAGCCAAAGGTTCATCTGCTGCTATGCCACCTCCTTTCTCAGGGCTATCTATCTCTGCCCCACTATTTGTGCCTTCCTCCTCAGCTTACCCTCAGACTGCACTGCAGGTTACTCAGACTTTATCCAGCATCAACAACTGGATGCAGGTAGCTACATCAAAGCTATCTGCCTTATCCAGTGCAGTCGCAGCACAGGTAGCTCCAGCACAGCTTTAGATGCCTCCGTCAGTAGAGGATTCATTGAAGAAGATCCTTGACAACCAAAAGAAAATTCTGGAGACTCTGGGTACTCATGAGAAGGTAATCAAGGAGATGGGAAAACAGGTCAAGAAGGTGAAGAAGAATCAAGAGCTGTTAAAGAAGGAGGTGGAGAAGCTTACTTCCACCAGAGATATTCCTTTGGACCTCCTTATGGAGGAGACTGCACCGGCAGCACAAACAAATCAGGCATCAGAGCAGGAGGCTGACAGAGATCCGGTGAGAAGATTTGTGGTACCCCAGACTGAGGACTTGGAGATTCAGTTAGAGGATCCTGATGGAGCTGATGAGCCTACGAAGTCTGAGGACCCTACCAGAGTGCCTGATCCCATGCAGACAGAGACCACATAGGGAGTTTTCTTTACTCTCTATCCCTCCCCTCGATCTTATTTTTACTTTTAGCATTGAGGACAATGCTAACTTCTATTTTGGGGGAGGGGGGTGGTCTTATTTTGATTTGATGACTTTGATGACTGGCATATAATAATTATGATATCATTTTTCTTTATTTTTACTTATCGTTATTTTCATTTTTGTTATTTTTCACTTTTGGTATGTATATAACTTTACCATTCCATGTATATATTCATCCCCATTTTGTGCATATTCGTTTCACTCCCCTATTGTACATATTCATTTTACTTTCTGTATTTTACTTTATAACTTCTTTTGTAATTTTCATTAATAGCTTAGCATCTTATTTCCTTTAGTAGCTTTTTTTTGAGTTCGTAGCCTCTTTTTACATTTCGGCGTGATCAATAAGCCTTTGGTTTTCTTAATGCCACGGTTCTTTCCAAAGGTGGATGTTGTGTGAACTGGGTGGCTCTTCCCAACGATGGATGATGTGACAACCTTCTTAAGGGATTGAGTCTGTTTTTCTTTCTGTTTTAATATACAGTAGTAATGAATAAAAGTGTCTCAAGTAGGCTTCACTTGGCACTAACACATTTACCTTCGACCTCATGGTTAGAGACAAGTTTGTTGACTAAATTAGCTCTAGTTGTGACCTTTAGACTCTTGAGTTGACTAAAACAATCATCAAGTGGTTTCTGTGAGCCATCTGTGATCTTCAATCTTAGCTGGGGTTGTTGTGGGCCTTCGACTCTATTTTCTTTAACAATCCAGTAGCTTGAGAGGTGAGGTATTGAATTGTAAGTCCAAGTCCCGTGCCAACAAGTCTAGAACTTATCCTGAATATTTTTCTAGGCGAAATTCTAAGTGTAGCTCGACTTGAGAAGTGATTATAGGCTCTCATTGGTCCCATTTGAAATTTGAAAAATTTTGTAGCCTACTATTATGATATCCTTAGTCAACCCCTTTGAGCCTAAGCCTTTTTCATTCAATAACCACATTACAAACCCTCATCCGTTTTATAATGACCCTATCTTGGAACCCAATCTTTCCTTAGCATTCATGATGAACATTTGGCAGAAAAAAACATAAGTTTGGGGGAGAGACGAGGAATTTCAAAATGATGAAAGGTTCAAAGAACAAAAAGAATTGATGAAAAGGAAAGGCAAAGAAAGGATGAAAAACCAAAAAGAAACATGTCAAAAAGAAAGTAAAGGTTGAAAGGATTCAAGAAAACAATGTTAAAAGGCATGGAATGAAAAAAAAGATTGTCATGAAGAAGAAAAAATGACAATGTGTCTCTCTAGTTCCCCTAAGGAAGAAGACAATGACTCAAAAGAGTCAAGAAAATATGAGCCGAAATGAGAAAATGGAGTGCTTAAGAAAAGATGATACCATCATAGTTCATTATGTCCTACCTTGATCCAAAAAGCCTTCATTACATCACGCTAAAGCCCTATAGGATTTCAAGTTGAGTGAGCTTACATTAGTGGTGATTTACATGAGGGGTAAGCTTATGGTACTTAGAGCCGGACTTGTGATATTCTTTTGAGAGTGATGAGTGCACTTCTTTACAATCCCTGTTTTGAGTGTCGCATTCTATAAGGTGAGATTAACTCATGGAGAGTAGAGGAGGAGGAGTTTGGGATCCACAATGACCTACGTGAGAGAGCGAGCTTCCTTGATGAATTGAGTCAACTCTTGATACTTTTGTGTCACATTTGAACTATGGAACTCAAGAAGTCATAGCATGATGTTGTTGATAATGCATTTGTGTTGAGGGTAATTGTTAGTCCCAATTAATGCTTGATGAAGTCACCTTAGGAAAGCTGAAATTTACCTTTCTTTTTCTTGTGGAGGTGGGAATTATCTTATTTTCTTGAGGACAAGCAAAAGCTTAAGTTTGGGGGAGTTGATAACTAGGGGTTTAGCCTATTATTTGCTCTCTTTTGCTTAGGTTTTGGGTCAAAAATGCGTAAAGATATTCCTGAAAACTAATTTAATGTGCTTGCTTGCAGGGTTTGGTAAAAATGAGGCAAAGAAGCCATAATCAACTCATGAAGGAGTCAAACCTGCACGAATCCAAGGCTGAGACTGGAGTGCTGAGAGCGGCAGAAAAGCGCGACCGCGTAAGGACCACCACTGAGACGGCCACTATTACGCGGTCCGCGAAAGTAGATTCAGAGAAGCTGCTTTGAGTACTAAAATCACCGCTGACCGCGTTGGAAAGGCGCGGCCGCGAGGGGATTTTCACTGAGAGCGTGGTTCGAGGTTCAGAGACTCTACAGTTTGGGCTCAAATGAAGAACGTGGCCTGCGTCCAAATTACACGACCGCGAATTGATCTTACGCGGATGCGAAGGGAATTCCGCTGAGAGCGCATCTTGAGGTTCAGAGACCCTGCAAGTCGGGCTTAACTGAAGAATGCGGTCCGCATCCAAATTACGCGGTCGCGATGGAAGCACACGCGGATGCGGTTAAAATTATGCGGTCCGTGAAACTAATCCTAATCCAAGTCCAGTATTGAAGAAATGCAGACCACGCTTATTATTACGCGGCCGCGAAAGCTCAAGCGCGGACACGGTCAGAATTACGCGTCCGCGAATCCTCCGCAGGGGCATTTTTGTCCGAAAATTTCAGCCTAGTATAAATAGATCCTTTTATCAATTTTAGGTTAAGTTTTGTTTAGCATAGCATGTGAACGGCTAGTGTTTCCCTTTTTGGACAATTTTAGAGTAGATTTACCTTCAAACATTAGATTTTCATTTTGTACTTTAATATTATGGCTTATATTTCATCTTTATCTTTGATTTCTATTGTTATTATGAGTAGCTAGACCACATAGCTAAGGTTGTGACCCAACCCTAGTGTGGGTATTTAATGGGTCTTGAATTTTAAGGCTTTATTGTTTATGGGTTAGTGATATTTAGCCTAATTCATGCTAAAATTGTAGAATTAGTGATTGCAAACACTGACCCATGCCTTTATGACTTAGGCTCTTCTTGAGAAAGAGGGACTAAGTCTAGAAAAATTAGGCTAACAAGGAATTAGGGTGAACTCAAGAGATTGATAGCCCCAATTGAAGGGTTAAACCTAGAGATAGTAATACCAGACTTGAGCCAATTTTACTTGTATTGTATGAACACCCATTTGGGCTTGAGAAAGCCAAATCGGACAAAGTCACTCAAACTACCGAGAGGTATAGAGTGAGCAATTATGTGTGATGGTTATATCACAACCCTAATCATAACAAGCTTGTCCTAGATTCTTGATACCCATTAGATACTCACCTAGGCGGAAGTCACTTCCCTAGTGCCTTTTAACACTTGAAAACTTTCACCAAAAATATTGTACTTAGCTTACACTTAGCATACAATAGTATAAAATTAAAATAAAATCAATCGCAATAATGTTTGAAAGTACGATTAGGAACAACATGCACATCTAAATTAGTTGGATACCCAACTCCAAACCAAATTAACTCCCTGTGAAAATCGATCCCGACCTCATTGGGTAAAACTGCATCGACCATCCTCACTACTCTATAGTGGTGTAGGTTTGGCCTCGATCAACTAACAATCTTAAGGAAATTAATTTATACTGTAATCTATATTCTATTTTGGAGATTAAAACCTTTGTGGTTTTCTACTCCTTCGGAATTTTTCTATTTCTGATTTGAAGATAAAAAAACTTCATCGGAGTATTAAAATTTAGAAACAATTTAAAGAACATAAAAACTTCATCGGTTTCTTGTGAAACAGTATATAAAAACTTCGATTTTTGTTTATTAAACGTACTTTTTATTATTAATTACAGTATTGTTTACTATTCTATTTTCTGTCATTAATTGAACTCTTATGTTGTTGTCAGTGAGCAATGACAATTGAAAATGAAAATCCTTTTCGACTGTTGCGGCAACGACGATAGCCTCGTCAAACCGAACTGCTGTGCTACCAGCCGAAAAATCGGAGAAATATTTTGGAGCCAACTTCAAAGGATGGCAGCAAATGGTGTTCTTTTAGCTTATCACGCTTGGTATGCAGAAATTTACGAGTGAAGACCCTCCAATGCCTGCCGCCGACATGCCAGACAACCAGAAGTTTATGATTGTTGAGGCGTGAAAATAAGCAGATTTTCTTTGCAAAAGCTACATCCTAAGTTCTTTGGAGGATGACTTGTACAATGTCTACAGTGCTATGAATAATTCAAAAGAATTATGGGATGCACTTGAGAACAAGTATAAGACTGAAGATACGTGCTTGAAAAAGTTTGTGATTGCCAAGTTTCTAGACTATAAAATGATAGACAACAAACCGTTAGAACCCAAGTTCAAGAGTTTCAACTTATTTTT
Source organism: Nicotiana tomentosiformis (assembly GCF_000390325.3). Classification (NCBI taxonomy): domain Eukaryota; kingdom Viridiplantae; phylum Streptophyta; class Magnoliopsida; order Solanales; family Solanaceae; genus Nicotiana; species Nicotiana tomentosiformis. Next base: position 84,165,156 of record NC_090814.1, read on the forward strand.
CACGACCTTATTGCTGAAGGTATGGTAGTGAATGAAGCATTTCAAGTGGCTGCAATGATTGAAAAGTTTCTTCCTTCATGGAGATATTTCAAAAATTATCTAAAGCACAAGCACAAAGAAATGAAGTTGGAAGATCTTGTGATACGTCTCAAGATTGAGAAAGATAACAAGACAGCCGAGAAGAAGTCTCGTGGAAATTCAACAATTATGGAAGTTAATATCGTTGAGGAGACTGCTCCAAAAAGTAAGAAGAGGAAGAGGTCTTCTGGACAGACTAAGGAGCAGAACAAGAAAAAATTCAAGGGCAACTGCTACAATTGTGAAAAAGCTCCACAAAGCCCCTTATTGTCGTCTCCTGAAAAAGGACAAGAAAAAAGGACATGCCAACATAGTGGAGAATAATGATGAAATTGATGATTTGTGTGCAATACTTTCGGAATGTAACTTAGTTGGAAATCTGAATGAGTGGTGGATTGACTCTGGATCCACTCGATATGTTTGTGCTGTCAAAGAAGCATTTGTGACTTACTCTACTGTCGGTCCCGAAGAAGTGCTTTCCATGGAAAATACTGCAACAGCCAAGATTGAGGGTTATGGGAAGATATTCCTGAAGATGACTTCCGGCAAGGTGTTAACACTCAACAACGTTCTTCATGTTCCTACTATTAGAAAAAATTTAGTTTTAACTTCTTTACTTGTTAAGAATGGATTCAAATGAGTATTTGTATCTGACAAAGTTGTTGTAAGCAAGAATGATATTTATGTTGGAAAGGGCTACCTCACAAAGGGCCTTTTCAAACTCAATGTAATGATTGTTGACAGTATTAATAAAATTTCATCTTCTTCTTATTTATTGGAGTGAAATAATTTATGGCATATTTGTTTAGGACATGCCAATTACAAAACTTTGCGGAAGTTAATTAATTTAGAAGTATTGTCTAAATTCGAGTGTAATAAATCAAAATATCAAATATGTGTTGAATCTAAGTTTGTCAAACATCCTTATAAGTCTGTTGAAATGAATTCAAATCCTTTAGACTTAATTCATACTGACATTTGTGATATGAAGTCAACACCATCTAGTGATGGGAAAAAGTATTCTATAACTTTTATTGATGATTGTACTAGATATTGTTATGTTTATTTTCTTAATAGTAAGGATGAAGCAATTGAATCATTTAAGCAATACAAGAATGAAGTAGAGAATCAATTGAATAAAAAGATTAAAATGATTAGAAGTAATAGGGATGGAGAATATGAATCTCCTTTTGCAAAAATATGTTCGGAATATAGAGTTATCCATCAAACTACTGCCCCTAAACACCTCAATCCAATGGAATTACAGAAAGAAAAAATCGGACATTAAAGAAAATTGTGAATGCTTTATTAATAAGTTTCGGCTTACCGCATAGCTTGTGGGGGGAAGCTATCCTTACAGCTAATCGAATACTCAACAGAGTACCCCACAACAAAACTCAATCTATTCCATATGAAAAATAGAAAGGAAGAAAACCCAACTTGAAATATTTCAAAGTGTGAGGGTGTTTAGCAAAGGTACAAGTACCTTTACCCAAAAGGATAAAAATCGGACCAAAAACTGTGGATTGTGTTTTTATTGGATATGCTACAAATAGTAAAGCATGTCAGTTTTTGGTTCATAAATCTGATAATCCCAAAATTCATGTTAATACAGTAATTGAATCAGATAATGTTGAATTCTTTGAAAACATCTATCCGTATAAAACTGAATGCGAGTCGTCAAGTGAAAGAACTAAACGACCACGGGAAGAACCAAAGGAAAATACTCCAAGTATAGAGGATCAAATGCGTAGCAAACGTCAAAGAACATCTACTTCCTTTGGACCAGATTTTGTTACAATATTGCTTGAAAATGAACCTCAAACTTTTAAAGCAGATATGTCATCTTCTGACTCAGTATTTTGGGAAGAGGCAGTCAATAGTGAGATTCAATCAATTTTGGATAATAATACATGGTAATTGGTTGATCTTACTCCAGGAAATAAGCCTTTAGGTTCGAAATGGATCTTTAAGAGGAAAATGAAAGCTGATGAAACTATTGACAAATATAAGACAAGACTTGTTATCAAAGGTTATAGATAAAAGAAAGGTCTTGATTACTTTGACACTTACTCGCCAGTAATAAGGATAACATCTATTAGGGTATTAGTGGCACTGGCGGCCGTGTATGGTCTTGAAATCCATCAAATGGATGTTAAAACAACTTTCTTAAATGGAGAATTGGAGGAAGAAATTTATATAGAACAACCTGAAGGTTTTGTGGTTCTTAGTAAAGAAAAGAAAGTGTGCAAACTTGTTAAGTCACTTTATGGACTTAAACAAGCACTCAAACACAATGGAATGCTAAATTTGACCAAACAATGTTGGCAAATGAGTTTAAAATTAATGAGTGTGACAAATGTGTTTACATTAAAAACACTCCAGTTCATGAAGTCATTGTTTGTTTATATGTTGATGACATATTGATAATGAGCAAAGATATGGCACATATAAATGCTACTAAGTGCATGCTGGCTAGCAAATTTGAAATGAAAGAATTAGGAGTTGCTGATGTAATCTTAAGAATTAGAATTCACAAGATTCCACAAGGTCTAACATTATCACAGTCTCACTACATTGAAAAAGTACTTGACAAGTTCAAGTATTTGGATTTCAAGATTGCCAAGACTCCAATTGACGTGAGTTATACACTTCAAAAAAAATAAAGGTGAAAGTGACTCACAACTAGACTATGCAAGAGTATTGGGAAGTTTGATATATATCATGAATTGTACGCGACCAGATATAGCATGTGCTATTAGCAAATTGTGTCGGTTTATAAGTAATCCCAATCAAATACATTGGATGGCAATGAAACGAGTTTTGGGGTATCTGAAGCATACCCAAGACTATGCTCTGTATTATCATAAATATCCCGTCGTGATTGAGGGATATAGTGATACAAATTGGATCACCAGATCATCTGAAGTTAAATCCACTAGTGGATATGTTTTCACAATTGGGGGTGGAGCAGTGTCTTGGAAATTATCCAAACAAACGTGCATCGCCCGTTCTATAATGAAATTTGAATTCATAACTTTAGACAAGGCCGGTGAAGAAGCTGAATGGCTCCGGAATTTCTTGAAAGATAATCTATTTTGGCCCAAACCTTTGACACTTATATGTATACATTGTGATAGTCAAGCGGCAATAGGTAGGGCAGGGTGCGTTATGTATAACGGAAAATCTTGTCACATACGACGAAGACACAATACTGTAAGACAACTACTCTCTAGTGGTATTATCATGATTGACTACGTGAAGTCAAGAGATAAAGTGTCGGATCCACTTACAAAAGGCCTATCTAGAGAGGCAGTTGAAAGATCATCGAAGGGAATGAGATTAAGGCGTAGGACAAGTCATCATGGCGGTAACTCTACCTAGCAGACTTGAGATCCCAAGAGCTAGGTTCAAAGAGATCAAACAAAGTTATGAATGACGATTCAACATTGTCAAGTAACTCAACCCATTCTCATGATGAAGACAATGTTCAGGAATCAGGGTAAAACATTAAGGCTTTTTGATGAGTCAATAAAACTTAAAGCTTTTTAATGATTTGCTAAGTCTGGCAGGAAACGACCAGATAGTGTGTCTATAGGACTACACGTTTAGAAATCACCTATGTGGGTGTGAAGTGTAAGTCGCTTCAAGGGGAATGAAAGTAAAGACTCATTCCCTAAGCACTCATGAAACCAGGCGGTGTTCATGTCTGAAATGAATACAACCGTGAGAACCATAGATTGTTAAGAATTGATTGAGTGACTTATGTTGTCTAGGTATACAACAAAGCTCGACGGTTCAAAGATATCAAATCTACCGATTGACCGAGTATATCTTATATAAGTTCACTACGGAAAGTTCAAAGGGAAACCTGCTTATGTAGATGCAATTAATCCTTGCATGTAAATCACACACTCATCCGTGAATTTCTTTGTCTTATAGCCATTCCAAATTCATATGGGGGGATTGTTGGGATTGAAGGTTGGTGAATGGGAAATGGAGGGAAGAAATGTGAAGGGAAAGTGAGCTCTCTTATGCTTTGAAAAGAGCAATTGTCCCTCATTGATAGTGGAAAGAAAAGGGAATGTGCTTATATTGAGAAAGCGCTTTCCTTGGTGTTAAATGGGTTGGAAAGAAGGTAAACCTCGTGTCGTCGCCATTGCTCGCTCGGCTAGGCTCGGCTTCGACTTCGGATTCGGATTTGGATTTTGTCAAAGATCGATTGATTGATTAATCTTTCGGAAAAAAATTCTTTAAATTATTTAATTAATTTGATTGATTGATTAATCTTTTTGGACAAAATTTCTTTCAATTAATTAATTAATTAATTTAATTAATTATAGAAAAATCAACCCGGAATAACCCAGGACCCACGCACGATGCGACCCAGTCTGTTTCTTTCATCACACACTCGTCCGTGCATTCCTTTGTCTTATAGCCATTCCTCATTCATGTGGAGAATTGTTAGGATTGAAGGTTAGTGAATGGAAAATGGAGAAAAGAAATATGAAGGGAAAGTGAGCTCCCTTATGCTTTGGAAAGAGCAATTGTCCCTAATCGGCGGTGGAAAGAAAATGGAATGTGCTTATATTGAGAAAGCACTTCCCTTGGTGTTAAATTGGTGGGAAAGAAGGTAAGCCTCGCACCGTCGTCGTCATCGCTCGGCTCGGCTTCGGCTTCGACTTTGGTTTCGGCTTCGGCTTCGGATTTGGTCAAAGATTGATTAATTAATCATTTTGGAAAAAAATTCTTTCAATTATTTAATTAATTAATTTAGTTAATTATCGAAAACTCAACCCGGAATAACCCAGGACCCGCGCGCGACACGACCCGATCTGTTTCTTTCCCGAATTTATTTTTAAATTCTTTTTCGGAATATTTTGAACGTTCCAACCTATTCCAACAGCCATGGCTGATTCTGAAAAGGTTACAAACGTTTCAGAAACAGTGCCAGAAAATGGCTACAAATATGCCTTGATCCCAGAATCTTTCCTTACGAAATTTTTTCTGAACTTCTTCTCCTTCTTCTGCACAAGTAAATTCTAGTGTGATTTACAGCCATTAAGTGGTTCGCCGTTCACCAGTATTTTTGGTACCGATACTCTAGTAGTTAAATCATTCTATCGTGGGAGGATAATATTCCAACACCTCGGGTACTTGAGGGGAATAATTTCCTTAAGGACACACTGTACATTCAATGGGCTCGATTTTATTCCGAAATTTATTTTCAGATTATATTTGATTATTTCGAGATTCAGCTTTATTTCTGATTTTCTGCTTCTATTTTTTTTTTCATGTTACAGAAATATTACTATTTCATTATATTATAGTATTACAATTTTGACTAACAATTGTGACGAAGAAAAATATGTATAAATGACTATTGTTCGTTTATGTTAAATGAAAAGTTATGATATCTCTTCCACCCCAACTTTTTATATCAGACCATGGAGTTTATATGTAAAATTAACTCATATGTTATTGAGAATTAGAAAAATCTCACATCAAAGCTTAAAATTTGAAACGCTAATAAAATTGAGTTTTTCAAAATTGTAAAAGCTATATGTAAAATAATATTTTTACTATAAAAGTTTCAAACATTTTGGATGTAGTAGATGGAATATTTTTTAAATACCATAAAAGTTTCATGAAACAACTTATATTTTCAGCCATTCTCTTTACAGGCGTGTAACGTTTTAAAAAAAAGAAGAAGAAAGAACTAAAACAGATGTAGTAGTATGAAATTGTTGAGAGAATTAGTTAAAATTATCTCGAAGTAAATCTGCAATTATATAAAGTATTACTACTACTTTATTTTATATTAACTTGAAGTATTGGTGAGAGTACAAGTTGCCATTTTAGATAATATTGCATGAAACGGACCAATATATAAAGTAGATTAAAAGAGTAACGAATTTAATCTCATTCCCATGTTTAGTTGGCCCGCTTCTTAACATTAGATAAAAGTCCCCCTTATCTACCTATTTTCTTCACCAACCAAACTAAGTAATATTACTACTGTCTTTTGCCTTCCATTTAAAAGAATTATTTATATATTTTTTAAAATGATTTCTTGAATATTTATTTTCTCTATACTCCTTTGACTTGATACCAGACACCCAATCCATAAGCAACATTCGACGACACCTGCATTCATAGGAGTCAACGGAAATCTAAAACTTTATTATGTTTGCATTAAATTAACAAATAATTGATGTATATTTTTTCTATATTAATTAATCACAATAAATTAGTTGAGTATATTGATAATTGGCTTAATGTATGCATATTTTGATATATACCGCCTCACATTTTGCTCATGTCTCGACGATTTGAGATGTTTAATATGATTATTTGTGCTAAATTTTGGTATTTCTATGTGTAGGGATCATTCCGGTGCAACTTGGGACGAAAGGGCGCGAATTGGAGCGAAATCGGAACAAAAAAGTAAAAGTGAAATTTGAGGGCCACAGCGAGCGTGGGGCGCTAGCTGTGGCGCAATTTACAGCAGCTAAAATATTTGAGCACCAGGGCCAGCGCCCCATGCTGCCCTGGACGCTCAAAACATGAACATGTCCTATTTCGACCGGAACTCGGTTATTTCGACCCCAAGACGCCTCCAACTCATATAAAAGCCAACCTAAACCTATTTTAAAAGGGGGAGGACGTTTTGAGAGAAAAAACACAAGCACAGAGCCGCCGTGGAGGCCGGAATTCATCAAGTTCCATCTTTCTCTCACCAAACTTAGTAATTTTTATGTTTCTTTGTATGATTTGTTGTTTGGCTATCATGTCTATGTGGAGCTAAACTTCACGTTCTAGGGTTGTAGTTCTTTCATGACTATTGTTATTCGGATATTGATTTTGCCTTCTTGATTTATCATATTGATTTATTTATTCAATATTGCGCTTAATTATTTAATTGCTTGATCACCAATTGAATACTATCTACGAATCTAAAATTGAACTCGAAAGTGGAAATTCTAGATTGCATATAAGATTGAGTAGAGCAAGTTCTTGAACTCGGGCATCGGAGAACAGATTTGTGGTTAGGATAGACATATACTTAATTACTTTGCTTGGTTAATTTACAAGAATTATAAATGTGTTCTTGTTGATTCTAACTCCATAGACATATAGGCGTTAGGTTAGCTTGAATAGGCAAGTAAGAACTCGACAGATTCTTATGAGCAATATTAACCCTGTCAACCAATAAGCTAGATAAATTAGTCGGTCAATTCAATTGAAGAATACAATAGGATTGTTAGATAGCCCATAACCCTAGATCTTTTTCATTACATTGATATCATAAAAATCTGCTCTTTCTCTGTTCAAAGTTTATTATTTATATTTTTTTATTTAATTAGTTTAGAATAAAATATTTTTAGGTTTAATTCTTATTTAGATAATTAGGATAGTCTAATTTAGTAAATAGTTAATCACAAGTCCTCGTGGGTTCGACATCCGACTTTTAATCACTTTATTACTTGACGACCGCGTATACTTGCGTGTGCTTTTGGCCGCAACAAGTTTTTGATAATTGGCTTAATGTATGCATATTTTGATGTATATTGCCTCACATTTTGCTCATGTCTCAAAGATTTGAGATGTATAATATAATAATTTGTGCTAATGTTTGGTATTTCTATGTGTAAGAATCATTCGGATGCAATTTGGGATGAAAGCGCGTGAATTGGAGCGAAAATGGGAAGAAAATACAAAAGTGCACATTTGAGGGCCACAGGCAGCGTGGGGCGTTACCTGTGGCGCTCAAAACAGAATGCTAAAAAGTTGAGCGCCAGGGCCAGCGCCCCACGCTGCACTGGACGCTCAAAACATGAACATGTCCTATTTTGACCAGGACTCGGTTATTTCGACCCCAAGATGCCCCCAACTCATATAAAAGCCAACCTAAACCTATTTTGGAGGGGAGAGGACGTTTTGAGAGAAAAAACACAAGCACGGAGCCGCCGTGGAAGCCGGAATTCATCAAGTTCCATCTTTCTCTCACCAAACTTAGTAATTTTTATGTTTCTTTGTATGATTTGTTGTTTGGCTACCATATCTATGTGGATCTAAATTTCACATTCTAGGGTTGTGGTTCTTTCATGACTATTGTTATTCGGATATTGATTTTGCCTTCTTGATTTATCATATTGGTTTATTTATTCAATCTTGCGCTTAATTATTTAATTACTTGATCACTAATTGAATACTATCTACGAATCTAGAATTGAACTCGAAAGTGGGAATTCTAGATTGCATATAGGATTGAGTAGAGCAAGTTCTCGAACTCGGACATCGGGGAACAGATTCGTGGTTAGGATAGACATATACTTAATTGTCTTGCTTGGTTGATTTACAGGAATTATAAATGTGTTCTTGTTGATTCTAACTCCATAGACATATAGGCGTTAGGTTAGCTTGAATAGGCAAGTAAGAACTCGACAGATTCTTATGAGCAATATTAAACCTGTCAACCAATAAACTAGATAAATTAGTCGGTCAATTCAATTGAAAAATACAATAGGATTGTTAGATAGCCCATAACCCTAGATCTTTTTCATTACATTGATATCATAAAAAGCTGTTCTTTCTCTGTTCAAAGTTCATTATTTATATTTTTTTAATTTAATTAGTTTAGAATAAAATATTTTTAGGTTTAATTCTTGTTTAGATAATTAGGATAATCTAATTTAGTTAATAGTTAATCACAAGTCCTCGTGGGTTCGACATCCGACTTTTAGTCACTTTATTACTTGACGATCGCGTATACTTGCGTGTGCGTTTGGCCGCAACAAATTTTTGGCGCCGTTGCGCGGGACTTAGAATTAGCTACTTTTCTAGATTAGACTTTTACTTTTATCTTTACATGTTTTATTTTTTTTTCTTTTTGTAAATATTTTTAATTTTATAACTATTTGATTTTTCTCTTAGTTTGTTCATAGTTCTCTCAACATGACATGACATCTGGGGATGAAATATCCGGAGGTAAGGTTATTGATAAAGATGCTTGGTTAACGGAAGACTTTTATGGCCCGTCTTTTTGGGCTTGTCATGACCTGAACTCTGGGAGGTCTGAATTTGAATATGGGAGTAAGGGTTGGTATTGGGAAGAATATTCACCGTTAAGGGAATACGAGGAACGACGTTATCTTCTAACAAAATTGGTGAATGACTAGTCTAAGGAGAGTGTTGAACTTGTACAAGAAATTGACAGGTTTGGCTTGGCTGTGCGTAACTTAGATGCAGATTTGAGTGCAAAGGTTGATGTGTGTAACGCCCAACAATTTAATGATGAGTTGTGCGAAGCTGAAAAAAATCTTCTAGACCAAATTGAGGAGCTAAAACGAGAATACCAATCATTAGACCATATTTTTCTTGAGGATGTCAATGTTGGAAAGAGTGTTCTAGAGTCATATGAGGGAGTAGATAATGTTATATTTGAAGACTCTAATGCATGTAAATATGAGAATATAAATAGTAATATAATTCCAAAGTTGGGGCGTGTTGGTTCTCATTTAAATATTTTTCGACATTGTGTTTGGATGATGACATGGAAATCGAGTCATCTGAGCCTTTGGAGGAGTCAATGGAAGAGGAACAAGCTGCTTACATTCTTGGATTTATCGTTCCAGAGAGAAAAAAATTACATTCCTCATATAAAGGCCGAGAAGTATAGAGTGAAAAATTTGTTACTTGGCCTATTTATTTTTGTATCCCCACCAAAGGAGCATAGCCACACACTAGATGCCATGTTAGGGGTACAACTCATAAGTTTGAGGTGGAGGATGAAAGTGGTTCAAGTCGTGCCGCGACGTTAAATCATGCGCTTGTTGGGAGGTAACCCAGCTTTACTGCTTTATTTTATTTTTGTTTATTTTTTATTTTATTTTATTTTTATTTTTTTGTAGTATTTATTTTTGTTTTGTAGGATTATGAGCATAGGAAGTAAAGTCATTGGAAGAGTGCAAAAGCGAGCTATAGACGGTGAGGACTAAGTGTGGGGTGCCGACACAAAGGACGATGCCTGGGGAAAGTCTGAGTGACCGTTATTGCTTCGGCCTTTGGCCTACCAGAAAGTCTCTTTTACCCTCTTATTATTTATAGTGTGCATTGAGGACATTGCAAAATTTTAAGTGTGGGGTGAGGAGATCGTTTGGGTGAGTTTCTGTGCTATTTTAGCTTAGTTGTAGTACTCGTTCTTAAGTGTAGTAGTTTATGTGCTATTTTAGCTTAGTTGTAGTACTCGTTCTTAAGTGTAATAGCTTTTGTGGAAAAAAAATGAAAAAGGTAGAAAAATTAGACTTTTTCCGACGATGGATCTCCTAGACAGTTTTCTTGAGGTATTAAAGTCTAAACAAAAATCCAAAAATATGTCTTTTAGCTTTTTTTAAGTAGTAATAATCCCCTGTGATTTTTCTTTCTGCCTCGGTTCTTTTTTATGGGATGTAGTTTGAACCGGGTAATTTTTTATTTTATTTAGAATAGATTAGAGTTTAGAAAATAAATGGAGGGAGAAATATGAGATTCCTAGGAGCTCTTGACTTATTTGATAGTAGCATATTCAGGCTTTGGTATGTGTAGTGCCTTTCCTATGTTTTAAAATTGATCATGAAGCCTTTATAAATTGGATAGCATGTTTTGTGGCACATATTTCTCGTTTTCTTGACTTGTGTTCACTTTGCGCTTAATGCTCAATCTCGTGGCTCTGTGAATATTTGCATCTGTTGAGAGTCGGAATGTGACCGTCCTTAGTGAGGCATGTGCCATGTGTGGTGAGGTTTTTGTGTAGTCCATATTTTTGTACTTGTGTCTAGAACTTGCCCGGTATGTGAGTTGAAGCGAAATTTTAGGTGATGCTTGGTTTGAAAAATAATTTTAGGCTTTCTTTGATCTTTTTGAGCTTAATTACTTACCACAAATAAAATTGATCCTTAGTTAACCCTTTTGAGCCTATAGACTTTTATTTGGTACCCACATTATAAGTCTATACCTTTTTTGTTCTTAATTGATATTTTTTGATCCTTTTACCTCTTAAAGCACTTTAATTATGAAATGAGCGCTAAAAGAAGTAAGAAGGGACTAAGTATGGGGTGGATTTTGAGTGGAACCAATGAAAGAAAGAAGGGTTCACTTATTTTGTAAAATAATACACCACTAGCGGAAATTGAAAAAGAAAAAAAAAAGGAAGAAGAGAAAAATCTGGAAAAAAAGAAAGAAAAATATAGATGAATAAATTATTGTCTTGTTCTTGCTAGTGGGTATGAATTAAAGTAGTGCTTAAAGAAAGAGGAAATATTGTTGTGGGTGATATTATTTGTGAAATTGAAGTAGTGTTGAAGAATTTACGCTTAAGTTATTTGGTGATGTGTTAAAGTTCTTAGGAGGTTGAGTCACTATCCCTAAAATATATCATACCCGTCCCTTAGCCGACATTACAACCATGAAAAAGTCCTAATTAATTTTAGATCGAGCGATCTTATATTAGTAGAGATTTATATCAAGGACAAGCCTATGGTACCAATTACATGCATGTGACTTCTTTTGTGAGAGTGAGCGATTTTCTTTGATATATGTGAGCATGAGATTCAAATGTGTGGATTGATTTTAATATATTTGCTTTTGTTGTGAGGGCACATGGTTTTACGAGGGATAGGTAACATTATTAGACTTCTTTAGGATGTTGGGTGTTTAAGCCATGAGTGCATTGTGACATTGAGTCGGTTTTTGAGGCTAGGATTGTTATGAGCATGTTGTCTTTGTTTGAATATTTTTGAAGTATGGCATAAGTTAAAGGGAAGTGTGTGGTGATTGCATACTCTAGAGTTTAATTATTACTATCAACCATGGTCATTGGTGTAGAGTGCTCAAAGATAGAGTTATTTGTTGGTTGACTCGAGGACGAGCAACATTTAAGTGTGGGGTGTTGATAATTGGCTTAATGTATGCATATTTTAATGTATATTGCCTCATATTTTGCTCATGTCTCGAAGATAATTTATGCTAATTTATGGTATTTCTACGTATAAGAATCATTTGGATGCGATTTGGGATGAAAGCGCGTGAATTGGAGCGAAAATGAGAAGAAAAGACAAAAGTGCACATTTGAGGGCCACAGGCAGCGTGGGGCGCTACCTGTGGCGCTCAAAACAGAATGCTAAAAAGTTGAGCGCCAGGGCCAGCGCCCCACGCTGCACTGGACGCTCAAAATGTGAACATGTCCTATTTCGACCGGGACTCGGTTATTTCGACCCCAAGATGTCCCAAACTCATATAAAATCCAACCTAAACCTATTTTGGAGGGGAGAGGACGTTTTGAGAGAAAATATACAAGCACAAAGCCGCCGTGGAGGCCGAAATTCATCAAGTTCTATCTTTCTCTCACCAAACTTAGTAATTTCTATGTTTCTTTGTATGATTTGTTGTTTGGCTACCATGTCTATGTGGAGCTAAACTTCACGTTCTAGGGTTGTGGTTCTTTCATGACTATTGTTATTCAGATATTGATTTTGTAACGACCCGGCCAGTCGTTTTGAATATTATAATCATGTTCCCTAATTTACTACTCAATTTATGTCTTGCAATTGATTTATGATTTATCGGGTTAGTTGGTTCGGGTCCGAAAGGAACTCGGAGTGAAATAAGACATTTAGTCTCATAATTGAGAAATTTAAGTTAGAAAAGTGGACCGGATATGGATCTATGTGTAAACGACCTCGGAATTTAATTTTGATGATTCCAATAGCTCCGTATGGTGATTTTGGACTTAGGAGCGCATCCGAAATATTATTTGAAAGTCCGTAGAGGAATTAAGCTTGAAATGCCGAAAGTTTTATTTTTGAGAAGTTTGACCGGGGGGTTGACTTTTAGATATCGGGGTCGGAATCCGATTCTGAAAATTAGAATACCTCTGTTATGTTATTTAGGACTTGTGTGTAAAATTTGAGGTCAATCGGACGTGATTTGATAGGTTCCGGAGTTGTTTGTAGAAATTAGAAATTTCAAAGTTTATTAGGCTTGAATTGGGGTGTAATTCATGGTTTTAGCATTTTTTAAGGTGAGTTGAGGATTCGACTAAGTTCGTATGATGTTTTAGGACTTGTTGGTATATTTGGTTGAGGTCCCAAGGGCTCGGGTGAGTTTCGGATGGTTAACGGATCAAAAATTGAACTAGAACAGCTGCTGCAATTTCCTTCTGTTGGAAATTGCTTCTGCCCAGATGTAAGCCCAGATCGAGCTCAGGGTCGAGGGCCACGACCGAAGCCCAGATCGAGCTCAGGGTCGAGGGCCATGATCGAAGGCATGATCGAGCTCAGAGTCGAGGGCCACGATTGAGCCCAGAGTCGAGGGCCACGATCGAAGGCATGATCGAGCCCAGAGTCGAGGGCCACGATCGAAGGCATGATCGAGCCCAGGGTCGAGGGCCACAGTCGAAGGACGGGTCGAAGATATAATCGAGGGCCAGGACCGAGAACCCGGATCGAGAACCTCGATCGAAGGCCAAGATCAAGGCAGAACCGAGGATGTCTGGGCAGAATTATAAAAACGGGGACTTCGCCCCATTTGCCATTTTTGACAAATTGGAGCTTAAGGAGAGGCGATTTTTGATATATTTTTAAGAAAAACTTGAGGTAAGTCCCTTGTGATCATTTCTACTCCATAATATTGAATTATCATCGAATAATCCGACTAGATTACATGATTTTGAGGTGTAAATCGGAGATTGGAACTTAAAATTTTGGAAATAAGATTTGTAGATTTGAGGGTCGAGTTGAGGTCGGATTTTGGTAAAATTAGTATGGGTAGACTCGTGGTTAAATGGGCTTTCGGATTTTGTAACTTTTGTCGAGTTCCGAGACGTGGGCCCCTCAGGTAATTTTTGAGCCAATTTCGGGTTTTGGTTTAATTTTGAAGCTTTTTCTTGTGGAATTCATTCCATTAGCGTATATTGATGGTATTATTATGATTGTGAATAGATTTGGAGTATTTGGAGGCCGAGTCCAGAGGCAAGAGCATTGCGGGGTAGAGATTTGACCAGTTTGAGGTAAGTAACAGTTTTAACTTTGGCTTTGAGGGTATAAACCCGGAGACTTGACATCACGTGATTTTTTGGAAGTGATACCCATGCTAGGTGACGAGCGTGTGGGTGTGCACCGTGAGAAATTGAGACTTGGTCTGTCCCGTGAGGTTGTGAGGCCTAATGGCTATTATCTGTGGTTATGTGTTTATTTGTTGTTGAACTTGTTTGCCTTCATGTTAGAAATCATGCTTGGCTTTATTCATGCTCATATTATTTGTACTCAGTCATAGAAATTATTGTACATGTTTACCTCAGTCTCTATTATTTGCTAATATGCAGTGATACTTGATGTGGACTGTGTTCCCTTATTTGTTGGTGATTGTGAGGTACATGATTGAGTGAGGCAGAGGGCCTGGTTGTAAGGATATTAATACCATAGTACGTGAGTTGTCCGCGTAGCACGTGAGTTGACCGTGCGGGTCTAGGTATTGATACCATAGCGCGTGAGTTGTCCGCGTAGCACGTGAGTTGACCGTGTGGATTCAGGTATTGATATGATGGCACATGAGTTGTCAGTACTTAGCGCTTGGGCTTTGGGAGCCCCTCCGGAGTCTGTACACACCCCCAGTGAGCACAGAGTGTTGAGTGTTTTGAGTATTGAGTGCTGAGTGCGAGTGATGAGTGATGGAGTGACACTGCTGTGAGGTGGTATTTATTTGTGTTGTTGCTGCATTTATCTGTTAAACTTCTTTGTGGCATTTACTGAGTTATGGAATTTACCTGTTGATTTCTGTTTATTTTTAAATTATAAATAAATAAATAAATAATTGGACTATTTTACTTAGTTCGTCACTATTGCTCAGTTCCTTAGTTATTTCTGTTACTTGCTGAGGTGATTGTACTCATGCTACACCCTGCACTTTATGTGCAAATTCAGGTGAGTTAGAGCACGGTGATCGTTGAGTTCAGGCCGGCTATCTGTGGAGATTGCAAGGTAGCTGCTAGCGTCCGCAGGACCTTGTTACTCCTTTTATCATTTCTTCTTTGGGACAGTTAGACAGTTTATATATCTTAGTTTATAGTTTTAGACGCTCATGACTTAGTGACACCCCGATGTTTGGGGCTCGTTTTCGTATTTTTAAAATTTTATTTAAAGTTGATTTAGTTTATGAGAAACTCAAATGTTGAAATGCTTTATTAAATTCTTATAATCGGTTTAGTAGAAATATTTTGGGAAGTAGGCTTGCCTTGTAACACGATAGGCGCCATCACGACCATGGTCAGATTTTGGGTCGTGACAGATTTTGCCTTCTTGATTTATCATATTGGTTTATTTATTCAATCTTGCGCTTAATTATTTAATTGCTTGATCACCAATTGAATACTATCTACGAATCTAAAATTGAACTCGAAAGTGGGAATTCTAGATTGCATATAGGATTGAGTAGAGCAAGTTCTTGAACTCGGGCATCAGGGAACAAATTCGTGGTTAGGATAGATATATACTTAATTGCCTTGCTTGGTTGATTTGCATGAATTATAAATGCGTTCTTGTTGATTCTAACTCCATAGACATATAGGCGTTAGGTTAGCTTGAAAAGGCAAGTAAGAACTTGACAGATTCTTATGAGCAATATTAACCCTGTCAACCAATAAGCTAGATAAATTAGTCGGTCAATTCAATTGAAGAATACAATAGGATTGTTAGATAGCTCATAACCCTAGATCTTTTTCATTACATTGATATCATAAAAATCTGCTCTTTCTCTGTTCAAAGTTCATTATTTATATATTTTTTATTTAATTAGTTTAGAATAAAATATTTTTAGGTTTAATTCTTGTTTAGATAATTAGGATAATCTAATTTAGTTAATAGTTAATCACAAATCCTCGTGGGTTATATTATCATATCTATAGATCACTTAATTATAATTAAGTAAAATTCAGTGTGAATGAGTTTTTTCTGAACCAATATCAACTAATCGAGCAAAAAGTTAATTTGTTCCCGTCAAAGAAGTTGGAGCTAAATTGACATTCTGCTTAACCTTAAATGTGGGGAAATAAAATCAAAGTCTTCGCCTCGTTGTCACCCACAAGACGTATGGCTAAAGTTAGAATAAGTCCACATGGTATGTTTTGGGACAATTCATCTGCTCCTAGGTTTTTTTTACCTTTCTTTTCTTTGACCAATTATTTTAAACACAAATGGAAAATTAGAAAAAAAGGTCATGTTCTGATCCAGTTGATCATATAATTGAAGAACCTCATAAAATCAAAATGAATCAATCAATTTTACATGTATGGTACTTGAAGAGACTAAATTAATTGGAAAAAATGAACTAGCAGTAATGACAGTTGATGTACTACTAATAAATTATTAACGCCTTGATGAAATAGCCCCCCATTCTTTCTCACTATTACCTCCTATATAATATGTATTTCTTTATTTTGTACGAAAAGTTTGAAATGATCATTTCACTTGAAATTTTATAATATATTAAAATAAACAATTAAGTTATTGAAGTATATGCAAGGAGATATATTGATGTAGGTTGTACCAAACTAACAACTAAACTTTAAGAGTAAGAGATTAAAATAAAAAATACCTTAAATGACACATAGTCTTGCAAATATTAATGTGGTACGTACTACCATGCACAGCTTTTGGTTGTAGATTATAGAACAGTAATTTTACTAATTCTCAGCCAAACAATATCTTGATCCATGACTAATTGTGATACAACTTTTAGTTTAAACGGAGTAAAGGAATTTTAGTAAAATATTCGTCGGCTTTTGGTAATAAATTAAAATACTAAATGCAGTTGTAATTTTGCTAATTATCAGCCAGGCAATGTCTTAATCCACGAACAAATTGACGGTAAAGACAGAATTATTAAAGAGTGGCAAGAAAAAGACAGAATTGTTAACGTTGACACTGAAAGGAAAATAGAAAAGGAAAAAAGAAAAATGGAAACTTTACAGATAAAATTTCCACACACTATCTCTTCTTCTTACTAACAAGAAAGCCTTTTTCCGTCCAAAAGCAGGCACCCACTTTCTCCCCCAGAAAGTGCTTTATGATTACCCCTTTATCAGTTACAGATTGATCAACCAACCCTATGAAAGCATTTTTTTGAGCAAAATTGAGCTTGTGGGGAGAGAATTGCAGAGGGATTTGTAAATATTTGTGAATTTGGAGCGATGAGTGAGGGGTTTGGAGTGATTAATGCAGAAGGGATCTGTGATGGGGAGAATACGGTGTTTGTAGCAGTGGGAAAGAATGTGAAGGAGGGCAAATCCATACTCTCATGGGCCTTGAAAAGCTTTTCTGTTAGGAGAATTTGTATTCTTCACGTTCACCAGCCCAATCATTTACGTAAGCTCACTGCCTTCTTTTAACATATGAAATTTAACATTAAGCATCTGCAGTATACACACATAAAGTTTTGTTATGACATTTGTATTCTTCATGTTGCCTGACTCTCAACTTGTTTGGGATTGAGATGCAGTTTTTAGATTGATTGATTGATTGATTGATACACATAGAAGTCTTGTAATCAATCTAAACATATGAAGGAAAATGTGTCCTTTTTGCTCT
The DNA here is from genome assembly GCF_000390325.3 of Nicotiana tomentosiformis. Classification (NCBI taxonomy): domain Eukaryota; kingdom Viridiplantae; phylum Streptophyta; class Magnoliopsida; order Solanales; family Solanaceae; genus Nicotiana; species Nicotiana tomentosiformis. The sequence goes on from NC_090814.1 coordinate 84,182,855, forward strand.
TGTTTTTTTTTTTTTAATTTTGTGACAGTGGTGGTCGGGTCAACTTGCGCGCACTTCGATTATTCCAACTTACTCCAATTTTTACTCATCTTGCAATTCAGAAGCTTCCTAGTTAATATACTTTTAGCCACACACACACACCAACAAAAAAAGAAAAAAGAAAAGGAAATAGCTTGTACTAATTTGCTGCTCCATTTACCCTTGAACCCGTAGTATATCTGATAATCACACAACAAAATAGTCCAAAGTACCCACACAAAGGTATAATAGTTGTAAGTCAGCCTTATCGGGATTATACTTCAAAAATGCTATTTTGCAACCAAATTTTGCATGCCTCAGATGAATCTCTAATCTCACAAGGCCCCAATCGCTCCAAAATGGAATGAGACATACTGCATGATGCGTTAGTGATCATGTCAAAAGTGATAATTAATAATCTCTTTTCTTGTTGCTATGATGAATGCATTAACCTCTATTTGCCTACTATTCACCCTTTTTTATTCTTCAAAAAAATTATAGTCATTCACATGACCATAGATGAATGAATTACATTTCTTTGAATTTGCAGTGGATGGGAAGGTTTCAGGTACAAAGCTGAAACAGCACATGGTGAAAGCATGCCAAGAACTTGAACGCCAAAAACTGCTCAAACTTCTAAATCAGCATCTTCTCTTTTTATCCCAAGCTGGGGTACATTTTTCTCTAATTCTCTTCTTAGATTGACTTGGCATTGTTAGTTATTCACATCCTTATATGCTCTATATAAGGTCATTTATGATTGTGAGCCCCTTGTGGCTTTCAAGTTTTATCACATCATAGAGAACTTCCTTTTGAGGAAAGTGACTGCGATTTGGGAGGTTACAGAAAGAAAAGTTGGAGTTCCAGTTAAGACCAAGTAAGCCGTTTAAGATGGAAGTTAGGCTGAAGATAGGTTCCAATAGCTGTCTTCCAAGTATTGGTCATAACATCTTTGCAGAAAGCATCACAATGCTTTGCATGCCTATTAATGCATGTTGAGATAGATTAAAACCATATTATTGCTTGCAATAGATAAAGTTACTAGTATTCAAAATATTGAACACTGCTCACTTCTGCAGATACAGGGGGGTAAGGTGTGGCTTGAAATGAATAATGTGGAGAAAGGGATAATACATATTATTGAACAACACAAAATTCAATGGCTTGTCATGGGAGCAGCAGCAGAGACTCATTACTCAAAGTATGACACATTTTTTTCCTTTGAAGATCTATCATAAGAGGAACAGGAAGCTTTGGAACTTTAGGGAATGGTTGTACTATCCATTCAAGTGATTTTCACATTTAACTATGTTACTGTCTCGTGCATCTCATTTCATGGGTTTTTTTCATTTGCTTTATTTGCAATTTTGGCTATTTTTTTCCTTTTATTATTCTTCTTCTTTTCGGCTTATGTCTTTAGATTTTACCATTTTCTAAATAGAGATTTTCCCTACAGAGTTAAAGGATATTGTGGTTCCTTGTAAAACCCTGTGGCACCGACACTGCAAATTTTGAAGTTTTTGGTGTAGGACTTATTTTTAGGACTTAACAATATGATGGCTAGAATTATGCTTCATTTGGCTGCTAAATAACTGCTACAGAATTAGAGCTGCTTGATAACATAAACTCATGCTCTCTACAGACAGAAAACCCAGCAAGCTTTGCTAGAATTAAGTCCTAAGAATTTAATTTTCTTTTGGTATTAGAATTTCCAATAACCACAATTTTGCTGATTAGGATTCTCTAGATTGCAGGCAATTGTCAGAGCTCAAGTCCAGCAAAGCTAAATTCGTGTGCCAGCATGCACCAATCCACTGTCAAATTTGGTTTACTTGCAGCAGCTACCTGATACATACGAGGTATGATGACTGTGGGTGTGAACTCATCCAGATAACACATAAAGCAATGGCCTATGTATGTTACTCTATTGTCGCATGATTCACTTTCTCATGATGTGCTTTGTTATCAGAATACTCCTTAGATAGTCATAATCTGCAGTTTTGTATGATGTATCCACACATTTTACAGGTCTGAGTACTAAAAAACAAGTGATCGTTGCAATCACACATGCCCTTTTCATGTCTTTTGCCACATTGCAATGTTCTAGTTGACACTCTGCTTGTGATGCGCGATCATAGCAACCCCTGAAAGTGATATATTTTGTTTTGGACGTAAATGTGGTTACGTTGGAAGAAGCTTAACAGTATGCATCTGTCAGCCGTTGTCGCTTTAATATGCCAGTAATGCTATAAGCATGTCACTGGCTGTTTCTTTTTAATGGAATTTCAAGGTCACATTAATATATCAGTGGTCCTTGGGTATTTTTTAGGTTGTTATAACTTGTGATCTATGTAATTCTGACATGCTCCACCTAGAAATGGAATTTCTGAGAAGTTGTACAACAAGTTAGAAATGTCTAAAAATCTCCACCATCTGTGCTCTTATCCATATACAGATATCTTCAGATGTCCACCTTACCTTGGCTACAGGCTCTCAACTCCGTCATTATCTCGTTTCTGCTGCTTCACAGTCCAATGCTGTTTAAGATTTTTAAATTTACTTTTTTAACAAGTTAAAAGGATTAAATTTACTTACCCTTTCATATCCCGGTATTCCTCCAAGAACAGAGACAAAATGTGAGACAGAATGCAATCATTTTGAACTCCCACCCACAAAAAGAAAAGAAAAAGAAAGAACTGGTGGGGGCATGTTTAGTTATTTGCTTTGCATGCGAGATAATTGCTACTAGATATTTGATATCACAAAATCAGATGTTGGAACTAAATTCATTAGATATACGTCTTTTGATGGAATTGATCTGAGGATGAAATGCTATGGCATAAAAAAAAGATATAGAAGAGAGCTACCCTAGAACTTTTGTAAATCATTGTTAATGTTATTGAGCATGAATTTTACGCTTGGCTTTTGATAAACAGTTTTCCAAAGGGAACAAAATGGATAGTGAGGATAAATATAGATTACCCCGGGTAGCTTGGGATTGAGGAATGAGGACTAATTGTTGCTTTTGATGAACAGTTTTCTGAGGTTGACTATTTTTCTATTTTGTTTCCCTTTGTCTTGCAAGGTCTAAGAACTGCTCTCATTTAACTAGCAAAGAGTCATTGTCGTCTCCAAAAGATAATGGAGGAACCAAATTGCATGATCATGCTGATGATGGATATGAAGATTTGAACATTTCGGAAGACGCATCAATGTCAGCTGACAAAATGGTCAACGTAGAGATCAAAGGAAACTATTCATTCTTGCGCTCAAAAAACAAGTGTGAAGCACATTTACATCGTTCAACATCTCTTCCTATACTGGTAAGCATTATACTTTCTCATATGAAGATGCCGCAAACTTGTATCCAATATCATGAAAGCTCTTAAGGCGTATTTAAATCTTAAAGAGTTGAAGTTGTGATCTGTATGAACCTTCATCGCTTAATCTCCAACATGTACCGGCTCTAGAATTTCCTTAGCATTAATGTAGAGTTTGTTACAGCTCGTCTTGTTAGAGAGAGAGAGAGAGAGAGAGAGAGAGAGAGAGAGAGAGAGAGAAATGATCGGAAAGTTAACGCAGTACCATCTTGTTGGAGACTGTCATTGGTGCACTACTGTGACATGCATTATGAAGCTACTAGTTTTTTTTTCTTTCTGGTTAACATGAAGCTATTATTTATCAAATATCTGATCCAGGAAGAAGGACGATTTCACGCGAAACCCTCTAGTGATGAAAGGAGTAGACTGGAGCATGCTATGATGGATGCTGAGAACTCCAAAAAAAGGGCATTTGAAGAGTCGGTAAAGCGATGGAGAGCTGAAGAAGATGCTATGGAGGCTATCCACATGGTAATTCTTGCTTCCTCCTTCAAGTATATCCATCTCTCTGAATCTCCCAATTACCTCTTCACTTTACCATTTCGTTTTATGCAGTTGTGTGTTTAAGAAACAAGAAGTCAGAAAGTTACGAACCACTGTGTGAGATAGCTAAGACTCCTGTGTAGTTTTTACCACTTGATTATCAGTTCTGATCTTCTTTAGTTTCTCTAAGGTGGTAGTTGCTATTTTGCATATTCACCACGACTATACTTGTCTAGTTGTCTTATGATAAAAATAACATATTTTAATTTGGATTTCTTGCTTCACACCCACACCCATGCACGAGCACACGCACAGACACACACACACACACATGTATATTGATACGTATATACAAATTGAATTGATACATGATACCAGCTGGCAGCTAGTTAGATGTAATGATATGACCTGGTACTCCACTAGAGCTTGAATCATAGGCTTTTCCGCCCTACTAATACTTTTTGGTGGATAGAAGACGTCCACATATTTTTATAACATGCTTGTCACCGGCTTTGGATTGTCCCAGGCTGAAGTGTCATATAAATTATCCAAGGAAGAGGAAGGCCGAAGGAAAGAAAAGGAGGAAATTTTGGCAAAGCAAAAGGAAGAAGTAGAAAGGATGAAGATTCAGTATGACTTGTGCCTGAAAGAACTTCAGATGATCCAGGAGAAGAAGCTTGTACTAGAAAGTCAAATAGCTGAGTCCTCCTATGCAGCACAGGAGTTAGAGGAGAAGATAATTCAAGCAGTGGAGCTTCTGATATCTTTTAGGAAGAAAAGGGATGAGCTGCAGATAGAGTGTGACAATGCAATTAAAGAAGTTAACCAATTCAGAAAGTTGGTAGAAGCTGATACCGATGAGCATTGTATCAAAAATTTCTTTTCAATTTCTTTTTCTGACATCATAGAGGCTACACAAAATTTTGATCCAACCTCAAAGATTGGAGAAGGAAAACTCGGAAGTGTTTACAAGGGGATTATTCACAATGTAAAAGTAGCTATAAAGATGTTACCAGCTTGTGGTTCTTTAAGTGATTCAGATTTCCAACATAAGGTGAATCTCTATGAAATCTTGAGATGCTAAATTTGTGGAGTGTGCGCAATTGAATTTCTTGTTATATAATTGCGTTTGCTGATTCCTATTGCACTTCTTTATGCAAGTACTAGCTGCCCTGCTATATATTATACACTTCATTCCCGGCATTTTAAAGCTTTAGTTTCAATGAGATTGAAATTGCACCAATTCTCCCAAGGGGTGAAACTTTGAAAGTGCACAATCTTAGTGAAATGTGGGATGGATAATAATTCTTGAGTGGTTTCATTTCATATTTCCTATCCCCACCCTCCCCTCCCTTGTGGTGTCTTTTGTAGGAACCCTTGTACGTTTGTTGTGGGATAAGTGACTGGGTGAAATCTCCTCGATTTGTTTCTTCTTGATCTCAAGTACAGGACAGTCCTTAGATCTACTATAGATGCCCCTGTTCCTTAAATGCGGAGGATTTTGATGCTTTGACAGAATATGAAATTTCCTTCCATTTTCTGCCTTAATCCTCAATAACCTGTTGCTTGAAGAATAAAGCCACTGTTATCATCTTTGTTCTTATGGAGAAATTTTTAAGGCTTTCTGGAGTATGTTGTGTCTACACTTTTCCCATTCTTTGAATAACTGTCTTGGCTTTACGATTGATAAATAAACAGTTTCTTTAACAATGTTTTTTTGGTTCATTACAGGCAGAAAGTTTGAGCAGGGTGAGGCATCCAAACCTTGTTACACTGATGGGGATTTGCTCAGAATCTAGGTCCCTTACATATGAATTCCTTGAAAAAGGAAACCTTGAAGATCACCTGGCTGGCCGAACAAAATCCCGCCCTCTTTGTTGGCAACATCGGATAAGAATTGCTGTTGAGATATGCTCTGCTCTTATCTTTCTGCATGCCAGCGACCCTTGCCTTGTCCACGGAAACTTGACACTTAGCAACATCCTCCTTGATGCTAAATTTATCAGCAAAATTAGTGATCTGGGAGTCCATCTCTTGGTTTCCCATAATGAGAATTCCAGTATTGATGGCATATTCTGTTGTAAGGATGACCCAGAGGCTTCTGATCCAGAATGTATCGATAAGGGACAGCTTACTGTGGAATCTGATGTTTACTCATTTGGTATTATACTTTTACGACTTTTGACTGCAAGACCAGCTTCAGGCATAGTGAGGGAGGTCAAGTGTGCTTGGGAAAGTGGGAACTTGGGTTCAGTTTTGGACTGTTCAGCTGGTGAATGGCCAACTGAACGAGCAAACCTATTAGCTTATCTAGCATTGAGGTGCTGTGCGAATGATCCTTTAAATCGACCTAATATGCTCTTAGATGTCTGGCCAACAATTGAGCCAATGAGAGATGTATGCACACCATGCCCGGATTCAAATACTTCATCTCAGGGTTCCAAGGGTCAACGACGAATTCCTCCTCATTTCGTTTGTCCTATCTTCCAGGTAAGGTTAAGATATATGATTAGTGTTCTTTTGCTTCAAATTCTGGCATTAGTTTCATAACTAGTCACTCTTACCTCCCAAATGGAGATGTAGAAATTGTCTGCGTGAGATGCTCAATTTTCGTGTTCAATGCTTGTTTTGTGTGAGAATATGTATACAGCAATCTAGCATATCAGATGCTCAGTCTTGTGTTGAGCACTCATTCTATGTGACTGTACATAAAACTCACGTTCCCTCAGTAACTTTTGCGCTAGCAAGTGACTATGATAAGAATGTCTTACTTTCTCTCAGGTGATACAAAACATGATTAGAATGATGAATACTTTCGCAGGTAAAGAATTAAAGAAGCCCCCTATATCCTTGGCAGTTGCCCTTTCCTGACTTGAATCAAGAATAGTACATAAGATACTATCAAGAATCAAAATGTACAGTCACATTATTGGAGCCAGCAACTCTAACAAGGGGATTCAAAGAAATGCAAGATTGTCACAACTACAATTAAAACCTATAACCTAAAGCAATTTTTGAACGAGCACTTTTGCCACTATTCTAGGAGCTTACGTTATCTCAAGGGAATTCGATAATATATACTCACTCACACACTATTTGCACAGTATAAATTTTTGACAAATGGAATTTAATTGAATTATTGAACCCCCTTCGTTATATGTAGTTCTGCTCTGTGTACAGATGGTTGCTGAGACTTCATATCTGGTATACTTTGTCTGTTCTGTTTGACTATATCCTCCTTAAGAGGTGTGACAGAGGGCTGTGTAAGGATTGTAAGGTTATTCCTGGTGAGATACTCACAACGCATCATAGGCTCTTGGTGATAGATGTTGGTATTATGTTAAAGAGAAGGAAAAGGTTCGACCGCGGACGACCGAGAATCAGGTGGGGTGCCTTGACTAAGGATAAAGCCCAGGAGTTGGAGGGGCGGTTGTCGGCTATGGGAGCCTTGAGGAACAGTGGTGACGCGAGCATTATGTGGTCAACGACAGCAAAGTATATAAGGGAGGCTGCGAGAGAAGTGTTAGGGACCTCGACGGGCGTCTCTGATAGGCACAAAGGAGACTTGTGGTGGAATGAACTGGTCCAAGGTAAAGTGGAAGCGAAGAAGACAGCATACCTAAAATTAGTAGGGAGCATAAGTGAGGAGGAGAGGAGGGCGTGCATGGAGTGGTATAAGGTAGCTAGGAAGGAAGCAAAGCTGGCGGTCATGGAGGCTAAAACTGCAGCCTATGGCCGTATGTACGAGGAAATGGGGGAAAAAGGCGGAGAGAAGAAGTTATTCCGGCTGGCGAAGACGAGAGAGAGGAAGGCCCGGGATTTGGACCAAGTGAGATGCATCAAGGACAACGATGGTAGAGTATTGATGGAAAATGCTCAGATTAAGAGGAGATGGCAGACTTACTTTCATGAACTTCTGAATGAAAAAGGGGATCGGAATATTGTGCTAGGTGAACTGGAGCATTCCGAGAGTCACCGTGACTTTGGGGACTGCAGGTGCATCGAGGTTGAGGAGGTCGTGGGAGTTATGCGTAAGATGAGTAGGGGTAGAGCGACCGGGCCAGACGAAATTCCGATTGAATTTTGGAAGTGTGTGGCTAGAGCAAGCTTGGAGTGGCTGACTGGACTGTTTAATGTTATTTTTAGAACGAAGAGGATGCCGAAAGAATGGAGGTGGAGTACGGCGGTTCCGTTATATAAGAACAAAGGTGATATCCAGAGTTGTAACAATTATAGGGGTATCAAATTACCGAGTCATACCATAAAAGTAGGGGAGAGGGTGGTTGAAGCGAGGGTGAGGAGGACAGTGTCTATATCCGACAACCAGTTTGGGTTCACGCCGGGTCGTTTTACTACGGAAGCTATACACCTTATTAGGAGGTTGGTGGACCGGTACAGGGAGAGGAAGAAGGATCTGCACATGGTGTTTATTGATTTAGAGAAAGCATATGACAAAGTTCCTAGAGAAGTTCTCTGGAGATGCTTAGAGACAAAAGGCGTGTCGGCTGCCTACATTTAGGCAATTAAGGACATGTATGATGGGGCTAAGACTCGGGTTAGGACTATAGGAGGCGACTCTGAGCAGTTTCCAGTTGTTATGGGGTTACACCAAGGTTCTGCGCTCAGCCCGTTCTTATTTGCCCTGGTGATGGACGTGTTAACACACCATATTCAAGGGAAGGTGCCATGGTGTATGTTCTTGGCCGATGATATAGTTCTGATTGACGAGTCGCGAACCAGTGTTAACGAGAGGTTAGAGGTCTGGATACAGGCCCTTGAGTCTAAGGGTTTCAAGCTGAGCAGGACGAAGACGGAATACCTGGAGTGTAAGTTCAGCACTGAGCCGAGGGAAGTGGGCGTGGAAGTGAGGCTTGAATCACAGGTCATACCAAGTAGCGGCAAATTCAAGTACCTTGGGTCGGTTATCCAGAGGGAAGGGGAGATTGACGAGGATGTTACACACCGTATTGGGGTGGGGTGGATGAAGTGGAGGTTAGCATCTGGAGTCTTGTGTGATAAGAGAGTGCCACCGATACTCAAAGGTAAGTTTTACAAAGCGGTACTTAGACTGTCCATGATATATGGAGTTGAGTGTTGGCCTTTTAAGAACTCACATATCCAGAAGATGAGAGTAGCAGAAATGAGGATGTTGAGGTGGATGTGCGGACACACTAGGATGGATAAGATTAGGAATGAAGATATTCGGGAGAAGGTGGGCGTGGCTCCCATTGATGACAAGATGCGGGAAGCGCGACTCAGATGGTTCGGACACGTACAAAGGAGAAGCTCAGATGCCCCGGTAAGGAGGTGTGAGCGGCTGGCTTTGGAGGGCACGAGAAGAGTTAGAGGACGGCCTAAGAAGTATTGGGGAGAGGTGATCAGGCAGGACATGGCGAGGCTTCATATTTCCGAGGACATGACTCTTGATAGGAAGTTGTGGAGGTCGAGTATTAGAGTTGTAGGTTATGAGGTACATAGTTGAGTCTCCCTTATTTCGTACCTTTGTGAGGCTAGTCTGGTAGGATTTTTGTCGATGTCAACTAGTGGCAAGGTTGTGTCTTACTACTCTTTTGTTTTCCATAGTGTCGGGTCTATGTATTGTCTATCGCGTTTGCTTTGCATCTACTTTCTCATTTTCATGATGTTATTTTTCCTATGGTTTCTATTGGTGATAATGATATTGTCTCTTTTCGTCTTCTTGAGTCGAGAGTCTTTCGGAAACAGCCTCTCTACTCCCTCGGGTAGGGGTAAGGTCTGCGTACACACTACCCTCCCCAGACCCCACTAGTGGGATTTCACTGGGTGGTTGTTGTTGTTGTTGTTGTTATTTGTCTGTCCTGTTTGATTGATGTCTTATCTTTTCCATTACACTTTCAGGAAGTTATGGAAGACCCATATATAGCAGCAGATGGTTATACATATGAAGGTGATGCAATAAAAGGATGGCTGTATAGCGGACATGATACTTCTCCGATGACAAACCTCAAGCTGGATACCTGCGATCTAATTCCCAATTATGCTCTCTATCGCGCAATTCAGGAATGGCAGCAACAGTCCTGAAACTCATTAGGGTCTATAATGCCTTTTACAAACAAAAACAGCTACAAAGTTGAAATATACACTGAAATTACAAAGTTAGCCATACCTCATGGTAGTCCCACTGAGTTAATGCTTGGATTAAGACTTATTTGAACTTGTTAGGAAACGTATACAAGTCTTACTGCACATGTATAGATTTTATCAATTTGTACATTGCATACTACAAATATAGAGCAAAAGGACGAATCCCTGTTCTTCAGTGTGTTTGATATGACGGAAGTTGTATATTTGGGAGAATATTTTCCTTGATTAAATAACTTTCCTGTATTTGTTACCCTGAATTGCTGAATATGTTCTCTTGGGAAAATTTTTTCCAGTATTTTGTTACCTTGAGAAGGGGAGCCTTGGCGGCTTGGCGTAACTGGTAAAGTTGCTGCCATGTGACTAGGAGGTCACGAGTTCGAGCCGTGGAAACAACCTCTTACAGAAATGCAGGGTAAGGTTGCGTATAATAGACTTTTGTGGTCCGGCCCTTTTCCGGATCCCGCGTATACCGGGAGCTTAGTGCACCGAGCTGCCTTTTTATTTTGTTACCTTGAATTGCTGAAGATGTTTTCTCTTGGGAAAATACTTTCAACTGGACAAAAGTATTTGCCTTTACAAGTAGTATCACCTTTACTTAATATAATTCTCTTAAATTAATTCCGCATGATTTATTTTACTCACAATTTTTATGATGTACGCCCACACGCTCGTCACCTAGCATGTGCGTCACCTCCAAAAATTGATATAACACAAAATTCAGGAATTCATACCCTCAAAACTAAGTTTAGAAATGTTACTTACCTCAAACCGTATAATTTTTTACTCTGCTATACTCTTGCATCGCGAATCGGTATCCGAACGCCTCAAATCTGGTGTGTGTATATATATTGGAAATAAAATATGGGGTCACAAATTATGATTAATTTGATTTTCACTCAATATTGGATAGAACTCGACTAATCCAAATTCGTGCTTGTTCCACTTGCGCAAAGTGCACAAAGCCACAAATTATCATTATTACCCAACGTATGAAGTAAGTCAAAAAAATTTGGAATTCAACAATAGATAAGTAAATATATATAGTACTCCCTCCGTTCACTTTTATTTATTTACTGTGTACTTTGCATGTCCCTTAAGAAATAATAAATAAAATATATAATTTACCATAATATTCATATTAATTTATGTATATTTTTAATGAATTTAAAATTTTTTTTGAAATGAGTAATTAATATATGCTAGAAATGATAAATAAAAATAAAAATCTATTTTTATATGTTAGAAGTGACAGCTAAAAGCTAAAATTTATTTTTAGAATAGTTTAAAAAAGTACGGAACACATTTTGCTTTCCATATAGTTGCCCAAAAGGTTACATATTTTTGCTCCTTTACACCATATTCTTCCTTTATTTTCTCACACTTTCCCTACTTCTCACTCTCCCTCCCTTTGGTCCGTCAGCAGATTTCGCCGACTCCTCCTCTCCTCTCCCAATATATATATAAAGGCTCCAGCTATACACACATTAATACATATATATTCACATAGTCTTTTTTTCTCTCTACCGGCGATTTTCAATCCCTCCGACCGCCGGTGATCCCTCGATACTTTTGCGGCACTGGTATGTATTCTAAACTCTACTAAGGAGTATTCTTTTTCTATGTTTTGTACCGGCACGTGCCGATCACGGATCACGTCACCTCAAGCCCTAATTCGACGCACGTTTTCTTTCTTTTTAATCAAGTTAGCTCTACTTTGATCTGATATTAATGTACTTCTTGTTATTGCTTTGTTATTTCATTCATATCATAGAGTCTTATTTATTTTTATTGGAACTTTATTAGTTCTATGAGTTGCTTTACTGTGTAGAAGTTGCATAACTGTATATTTTTTTTATAGCAACCTAAGCAGTGTATTAAACTACTGAAGAAAGTTTAACTTTTGATGCGCTAAATGCGAATGCGTCAATCAGTAACTATGATTCTCATTCTGCATTGGTGATGGAACGGGGAGCTTTTTTTTAAAATTAATATTCTTATTCTAAATGCTGTTGAATCCAACATTTGAGCCCGGTGTACAAATTTATCTATTGTAATCCGCCTCTATGAGTACAAGGTGGGTTGCTCTAATGGTAAGCGCCCTCCACTTCCAAAAAAGAGTTTGTGATTTTTTGTGAGTTCGAGTCACCCCAAGAGCAAGGTGGGAGTTCTTGGAGGGAAGGACGCCGAGGGTCTATTGAAAACAGCCTCTCTACCCCAGGGTAGGGTTAAGGTCTGCGTATACACTACCCTCCCCAGACCCCACTAGTGGGATTATACTGTGTTGTTGTTGTTGTAATCCACCTCTATGAGTCATTGTTGAAATCATAATTGATGGTGAATGTTGCAAACCTCACTATTGGGAATGGTACTTTGAGATACAGTAACAAGTTTTGAATCCCTCGGCTTTGGTCCGATGGTAAGATTGCCACACGTGATGTGTGGATTAGGCGCATGTCTTAGGTTAGAACTTAGAACACTGCCGTCTGCCGTAGACAAAAGCCTGGTATTTAAGTGGAGTAGGGTAGAGGAACAAGACCATTATCGACCAGGTTGTAAATTGTGCACCCCTGGCTTGGGTATTTCTCGGTTATAAAATTAATAAGTTTTGAAACATTATGGTTAACAATCCTTAATGTATGTATGGTTCCTAACCATAATCTTTAGGAATCTTACTTTTTCTTTGATAAAGTAATAATGGAAGGAAGATCTTACATAAGAAGGATAATATGAAAATAGGCTCTGTTGTTAGAAATAAGATTAGGTGAGCTTCTAGTTTTGACAACTGATTTCATTATCTAACATTTATGTATCTTGGCTGATCGTATGGAATCCTTAATTGTATTGGAAAGGATGGACTCTAGTGTCTTAAAAATACATTTGAGATTTGGTTGCGATATTTAAGGAAGTTATTAAGAAAACTCTGTTCTGTATAAACAGTAGATTATTTTCATGGAGATGGTTAACAAGACTGATTATTTGATGGCGCAAAATTTACCTCTTAGTTTCTCTTCTACTTCTGCCCACCTATTCAGTAAGCATACAGGGTAAGGATCTTCAGGATTTCAAGTTAGTTGAAGGGACTGGTGTACACTTCACCATAAAGCAGTAAACCTTTTTCTTGTTGAGATGTTCAAGGAGATCCAGCTGTACCAATAAAAGTCAACTGTACTTGGCTTTTTATGAGAGACTGCTGCTCGAGATCAATTACATCTGTACTATAGAAGGTGAAAAATTGATAGGTGTTGTTCTTATCTAGCCTTCTTTTAGTGACCTGTTGCCTTTTAACCAGTAAATTTTCTATTTATTCATTTGTTGATAGGATATCTGCTTTTTCAAAACACTTCTTCTAGGTGCATTAAGAAAAAGAAAAGAAAGAGAAGTTTCGCTGGTTGAATGCTGGAAAAACCATCTTTCTTGCATGAATTGCTTCAGTTGTAAAACGAGCTAGCGTCACAGAGTCAATTGCATCATAATTGAAAGAATATTTTTAAATCAGTAACGATTGAAAGAATATTTTCAAACAAGGTAGTAGTTGTTGATAGTGGAAGTAGGCTTGCTAAATAATTAAATACAATTTAAATATGCACACTTGGGATCAGCTTCTCATTTAATACTCGAAAATTAATCTGTGAAATGAGCAATGCATGCCTAAACTTCTAAAGCTAACAAGGTAGATAAGTTGAGTTTGTAAAGCTAATCACCAGGTTTGTTTCTGCTTCAATGTAGGGTTTGAAGTTTTTAGCTAGCCAAGGCTATTCAGAAAAACTTCAAAGAAGGTCTGCATCTTTGGATTAAAGGTCAACTTAAGAGATTTCCAAAATCCTTTAGAAGTGAACCTCTTTTTGATTAGTGAAATAAGTATTATGCCTGGTTCCCGGATAGGAAACAAATCAGTACTAGAATATCTTCTTCTTTATGATGATCTCAGGTGCCTGCCGAAAGTAATTTATGCTTCTGAGTGACAATTAGTAGAATAACTGAGATAAGTATCGGAAACAGCCTCTCTGCCCTTCTGGAGTAGGGGTAAGACTGCGTTTGTTGACTTACCTGATTAGGCAAGCCATCTTACCCTCCCCAGGCCCCACTTGTGGGAAACTACTGGGTTTGTTGTTGTTGTTGTTTTAGTTTCCAGATGTTTTGGATTTGCTATATATCTGTTTTAGGTCAGGATGTTTTAACATTGTGGCTGTTCATGCAAGTAATTCTGTTTATTCTTCTTTTCTGTCCATTTGTTTGCTGTAATTTTTCGTAACTCAGTGGCATTCTGTGATTGTATCTTCAATTTATGAGTACAGTTTCAAAAATTTTATTTTCAGTTTCAAAATTTATGAGTAGTGTCTCTTCCAGGTTATGTCTAAAGATACAAGTTGTGTTCATCTTTTACTTTTTTCTTGCGTCTCTTTTTATTTCTGCTGTAAAAAACACATCTTTTGCAGTTCTTGCCTGCCATGATGAAGATATAGTATATCTACACAAGCCCAACTCAGAAACATGCATGTACAGATATATCTGACTCGTGCTGCAGAATATGCGATATTAATTTGGATTGTTGATATCTAATTGATAACTTCTTCTGCAGTTCAATTTTATGAGCCATTAACTGAGAATACATGTCGGTTGCAAAGCTCAGAATAGGTGCTACTCCAGCTGCAATGAAAGCCGATGAGGGAAATGATTCGCTTGATACTCTGATTAGGCAAGCCATAGGCAAGGAGCCTCTTTTTTCTTTCTCAAGAACAGGGGATGGTCCTGTCCAGTGGTTTCAACTGCTTCATGGTTTAGAGCAGCAAGGTAACAAAGTAACGTCTAAAAATGGCTGCATTCATAGCATACATCATTTCTCTAGGTTTTGAGCATATTAGATAAGTGAGTCAGGTAAGTCACCAATATTTCAGTAGGTCTGAAAACCTTGTGGTTGTAAAGAATGTCAAGCTTTTGGCAGTACTTGTCTTTTGTGTGTTAGAGGCAGAACCCTTCAAGTACATGAAATGGACTAAAAATTGGTTACCTATGGAGCTACAGTTGAAGCCATGAGGATTGATTTTGGTTTATGTGGTTCTTTGTGCAGATAATGCTGGTGGTTGGCCAATGCTAACACCGTTAAAACTTCAGAAGTGTGAAAAATGTTCTCGGGAATTTTATGCCCCTATAAATTATCGGAGACATATGCGTCTGCATCGCCGAGCTTTAAACTTTGATAAGGTATCTTTAGATGTCATTTTCCTTTATATTACTTTGTACTTTCAGAATAACAAGTTTGTTTTGTTCCAGAAAGTTATAGGTTTACTGTTTGCATATGTAAACCACCTTTTTCCAATATAATTTCCATTCTGGTGACCTTTACAATGTTTTGTTATAAAACTAAGTGCAGTTGTGTTTGCTTGTCAATAATTTGAATGTGGGTGTGCTACATGTGCATCTTATTATTTGTTCACATTTTGCAGGAATCTCGCAAATATAGGGATCTGCTGGGAGCATTTTGGGATAAGGTACTCCCCTCTGCTCCCCTCTCTAAATTTTCTCTGTAGTGTTGTTCAGTGTCCTTTGTTCCATATGGCTATTTATGTTTGCATAACTACATGCAGCTCTCAGTGGATGAGATTAAGGAAGTTGTATCGTTGCATGATGTTTCAATAAAGGTAAGTACCAGATTCACTTTACCTGTCTTAGGTATTTGTTCGCCTGGAATTTGAAGTGAGTTTTCTTAACATGCAAATTTTGACCTTATCCAAAAAAAAAATGCAAATTTGAGACAAATGTGAAGATCATCTAAAATCAACCATTGATCATTAAATTGCTTGCAGTGATTGTAGTAGGATAATTGGTGATGTGCTACAAGGTGCTTCTTACATCTCTGACGTATATATGTGAAGTTGACAATAGTATATTTATCCTATGATTGTTGTTGTGATACTAATATTGTTTCCTTTTTGTCATTTTGTCATTTTGTCATTTTGTCTTTTTATTTTTTTTTGAGCCGAGGGTCTTTCGGAAACAGCCTCTCTACTCCTTCGGGTTAGGGGTAAGGTCTGCGTACACACTACCCTCCCCAGACCCCATTAGTGGGATTTTACTGGGTTGTTGTTGTTTGTTTGTTTGTATTCTGCATGTTCTACCTTTCTATGAGAAATTACAGCTTAATTCTTATGCACTTAGTTCTATTTCCCTTTATAGAGAGGTAGCAGGCTGATTATTATCACACAAGTAATTGTTAACTGTAGAGGTTAACGGATCTATTTTTTATTCAAACTATCTCTTTATTTCATATAAATGTCTACTCATGCTAGAAATCTCTAGCTTGTTTATAACAGTGTTATGAAGAGCGTGAAGCGAGGAAAAGCGACAAGCCCCTTTTCGCTTAAAGCGTGAAGCGAGAAGCGAAGCACTCGCTTTTTTGAAGTGAATCGGAATTTTAAAAAAAAATACTAAAATAAATATTGCGTAGACAACACATGTACTGTAAGAAAATGTTCAATACTTCAATGCAAAAACTAAAGAGTAGCATCAATGAAAGCACAAAATGAGCATCCTTTTTTTTTACAAGATTGTCAAATTCTTGTATTCCACTATCATTATTATATTCCACTATCATTATTCCACTAGCACAAAATGAACTTGAAGAACTTGAACTTGAAGAATGCTGAAAATGGGCTGATGTTGTGAAAAAAGACTCAGTTTTTTTATTTTTTTCACTCAAGTAACATTGGCTCACTTAAAAGACTGAAGCGCTCGCTACAGTCGCTTCTCGCTTCAGAGCCAGACGCGGACACTTCATCTGACCTACTACACTTCACAACATAAAAGCGACACAGCGGTCGCCTCGCTTCGCGCTTTAAGCGCCGAAACGAGCGCTTTTCACAACACTGGTTTATAATAAGCGTACGACTGGCGGTAAAATTTTCTTTAAAGTGACTGTTGGACTGTAGTACCCTAGAAAATTCTAACGTTTCATCTGCTGATCTTTAAACTTACAAAGGATCATTTTTGTGGTTGATAATGACTTTCAGGACCTTGCTGGATCTTCACTTGTTAATGACCTGGCAACATCTCTGCAAAAGATGGTGATTTGGGCTCATCCTCAAGATTATTATAAGGCTGGTTTAGCTTTGTTGGTAAGTAATCTATTTCAACTTCCTGTCAAGTGCTATCGATGCTCTTCCCGACAAAAGAGAAGTGAGCAGAAGAGCCAATAATGCTCATAGTTAATTTGCAGGAAGTCATCCAAGGTAAACCTTCCAAGCTTCCAATTACCTCTCAGGAATTATTTAGCATCCTTGATGATGCTAGCGAAAAAACATTTTTATGTGCTGGCACAGCCGAGTCGGTGCAAAAATATGTTTTTGACGGGTATGCTGCCAAAAAAGGTCTCGAGTTGAAAAATTTGGTTGCTTGCGCTAGCTTCCTTTTTGAACAGAAACTGGTAGTTCTTTCTCCCCTACCTCTTAATTTTTTTTCTTTATTTCTTGAGAACTAGCTAGCTTTATGTTGTCTGTGTGTACATGTCTATAGAAATATTAACGCCATGCACCAGCATATTGCATTGAAATGAATGTTTCTAGGTTAATTATATTTTGGAAAATGCTGATAGTTGTGCAAAGCATTCTCTGTTTATTTTTTCTTTTTCTCGTATCAGACCGATCCTGTCCTTTAAACCAACATGCACAGTGACTTGTGTCCTGTTATGCCCAGGTAAAAGCATGGTTCGCAGACAAAGATGCTGAAGCTATGAGATGCCAGAAGTTGCTTTTTGAGGAGGAAGAAGCTGCTCAAAAAAGGTGAGGCACTGTTTATTGTATTTCTCGTTCTCTAATATTGCCTTTTCATGTGTCCCACTAGGAATTATGGCTTTTACTGATCATCATTTTTCTTATGTTCTTAGTAGGTAGTCAATAATTGATAAAGAGGTATTCTTTTTATTTTATGGAATGAAGTGTTAGAAAACGTTTACATACTCGAGGTGTGACTATTCTTGTAAACAGATTTATATGTTGTGAAGTTGTGCTCTTGGAGTTTATTCCCTCTTTTCTTGAAGCATATTACTTTTCATTTAGTTCTCAATCCCAGAAATGGTATACATGTTTTGAGGACCGGTGATGTTGACATTTATATCCCTATTAATGTGGCCAATAATTTCCTCTGGTTTCATAGCTGCTTGTTTTGTTACTTGTTCTTGGCCAACTGATTTGTAAGTCTGGAAAATAAATAATGAGGAGATTTCAATAGCTTTTTTAGCATTTCCGGAAGGGGATAGAGTGAGACTGAACCAGCGATTCTTGTTCATAGTTGTTGGGAGAGTTCTCTTCATGCCATGTCAAGAGTTCGAGGCTGAAAGTTGTCAGCAGAGAAAAAGCGATAGAGTGAGACACAAATCAAAGGGGAAAATATTCTACATGCTTAACAACTCCTAGTTACTTGAAAGATTTGTTATCACTTACATAAAAATAAAATAAGATACATGATTTGCCTCCGGGGCATTGATCTAGTGGTAAGAGCACAACATGTGATGTAGATCATCGTTCAAATCCTGCTGGCTGCTGCAGACAAATGCTTGATATTTAAGTATAGAAGGGTATAGGGGCAATGCCCATTATTTATTGAGTTTAGAATCGTCCGTCACTAGCCCTCGGACTTTACTCAGTTATCAAAAAAAGAATAAGATACATGATTATATTTTCAGTTGTGCAGTTACAGAAACTCATTTTCACTATCATTCTTGTTTTCTTGTAGACAAGCTGAGCTGTTGGAAAGGAAAAAGCTGAAAAAGCTTAGGCAGAAGGAACAGAGAGCAAGAGAGCAATCAAATTGGGAAAGGGGAGATTTGGAGGTACCTGCTGATTCTTTTGAAGGTCCAATAGCAGAATCTTCTGTCCGTTCAGCGGCAGCATCTGAATCCAGTTCTAGTACTCCCGAAGTATCTGATGATATTTCCTCCTGCCTTGAACTTGTTCAATTCACTAACAATGAAAATATGGACATTGAAGCCCAACTAAATATCTCTCATCCACACCTGGATCTGGTTGAAATTCAGGATGTTGAACCCCCTCCAGTGTCTGCAAATAGTCGACGGCATTTCCCCCACACCCAGTGGCAAGTCGCAAAATCACAAAGAACAGGGAGAAATGGTTTTCGTAACAGCCAGAATCATGAAGTACAGAAACTTGAACCAGTACAGAAGCATGGAGTTATTAAAGACCGAGGTGCCCCTGTTAATGGCAGTAAGATTTGGACAAGAAAAATTAGAGTGCAAAATGGTGAGCGCTTAAGGCTGGATCCGCAGAAAGAGGCAATTGATCAAGATCAGAGTAACTGTGAAGTGATGATTGGTTCTATATCTGTTCCAATGAAAAATTGCAGCACACATGGACAGGGTAACTGTCCTACTGTCGAAAAAGATAACTTTGAAAGCACAGAGCCAGCCATGCTACAAAAGTTAAATCATGTACAGAAGCCAGCAAAGCATGATGTTCTTCAGGATGGGTCAAATGGAGCAGCTGTGAAGCTCTGGAGGCCTGTGAGCAGGCATGGAAGTGGACAACAAGATCCTGGAGAGGATGTGATCTTTGTAAAGTTGGACAATCGGACTTCCTCCACTGAAAATAATTTGCGATTATGCTCGAGGGACAACCCTACTGGCAAGAGTAAGAATTACACATGTCAGGTTTCAGATGGAAATGTTTTTCAAGGTCTGGGATTTTGCAGTGTATCTGCGAAAGCTTTTCTATCTCAGAGTATGTTTCTATGCTCTTATTCATCTCCTGTTCTAGGTTTTCTACCTGCTTATTATCACCTTCATATTAGTCTGACTGGTCTGAATAAATGTAGGATGGAAGGAGGCAATCTCGGGAGATCATGTTAGATTAGTCCTTTCCGATGACACTGAGGTTTCAGGACAGTCCGACATGCAAAATGGCAGTTCAGAAGCAGCCCTGTCATATGCTGATCAGGACCATGGTATTCTTGTCAAAGCTGACAACCAGCAGGCAAATACTGGAGATCTTAGTTTTTCGTCCAATGGCAACACTAAGGTCAAGTTTAGGCAGAAGCATGATAAGTCTACTAAGATAAAGTACATTCCAAAGCAAAAACAAAACCCATAATTTAGTAGGATAAAGGTATTTCATGGTTATACCAGATTGTGCACAGCTTTTACAGTCCAGCAGAGGTTCCGTTTTACCTGTGGTCTTCTGTCAAAGAGTTGAAGGAAGGTTTTCTAGAGTATACAGTGCCATTCTCTTATTGGAGTTGTCGCCGCATTATGGCTAGGGTAGTTTTCTTTTTGCAGCTTCCAATTTTTCTGTAATAAGTTGGCTTTCTAAATTTTTTGATCTCAGTGCTCGTCATTTTCTGCCGTTGCCGCTCACCAAATCTCATGTTTTCTCGGACAATATATGAATATAGGATCAATTGATAAGATAGTCCCAATTATTTACTGAACAATTAGATTAGCACTCACTCTGAGCTTCTTCCAATTTATTTTTGGTTCAGCTAAGATCCCACTTGTGTGATTATACTGGGTTTGTTGTTGTTTACTAAGGGATAACCTTCTTGCTACACCTGCGTATTCAGGCTCCCACAGGATACTCGCATTCTTTAGTTCGCTGCACTGGCTGTTGATCTTTTTCTATCCTCCTAAGAGAAAATATGAAGAAGGTTCATTCCAACTTGTGCAACATAATTCCTGACGACTTGACAATACGGCCAGTCTTTTGTTGCCCAGCTTAGAATACATACTTAAGTAACTGACTAGGATTGATCTGTGTCTTCAGTTTTCATGGGGAGGCTATTCAGATTGGTCATGTTATAACGGATTAATATCATTATTACACCAGTTGTATAATTATGAATACTCTCATGTTCTAGTCAAATTTAACTGATGTGGAGTTTAAGATTAAAATGTTGAACAGATTATCAAATACAATAATATAAAATGATAATAATAACTGATGTTAAACTCAATCGCTAGAGATGAGCAAAGTTTTCAGCACAGTCAAATAGATAACTTGTTGGAAATGTATTTGGTTGTCTATGAGCATCCCAGTGATAAATAGCCCTGAAACACTTCTTTTAGATATTTTTTTCTGAAGTTAATTTTTTAAGGATAAATAGGAAAGACTAACCAATAGGAAAGAATGTCTAGTTTTACTTTTTAAAAAGGTCATTATTTTTTAATCATCTGCTGAAAAGTTGAATTTGCAATGCATAACTCACGGAAGTAACAATAGTGATAACACTCACGGAAAAAGGGGGCGAAAGAATAAACTCACGGACGCAGTCACTCGACAGGCCACAACTCGACCGCCGAACGATATGCCTCCTTAGTAGCTTCACACATTTTGACCAACGACAAATGACTTAGCTATCTAACAATCACATTGTAGGGCTATACATAATTTGATAAATATCGAATTATCGTACTAAAATTAAAAATTTTGATATTTAGTATTTAATATTTTGGTATTCGATATGTTATTTGGTTTAAGTTTTAACAAAATATGATATTATATATGGTATTTGATACTTTTAAATAAAATACCGAAGTATCAATATTGTACCGAAATATATATTATATTACACAAAACACATATTATTAATTACATCATAAATATAAAAAATTAAAATTTTACTTTCTTTTATTCTCTAAGTTCATCAATTAACTCTAAGCAAGTAAGACTACATTTCTAATGATCAAATTTATTCCTTTATGTGCAATTTTCTCTCTCTACGTTGATATTTGATAGTTTTGGATAAAATTTTTGTCAACTAACGTTTTATGTTTTATACTTTTGAGTACTTTAATTAAGAATATTATAATCTATAACTCGATACACTTGTTAGTATTCAAACCGAATAAATCAAAATCGAAAAGAGAAAAAGCGAATCATATTAAATTTAATTAGGTACGATATTGATATAACATTTTAAAAAATTGAATATCGAAAATACCGAACTCAAATATTCATATCGACTTACGAACAACCGCGACATTCCAAAAATAAACTATTTATCCCCTCCCCAAAAAAAATTGCAACGTCCCCTCTTTTCAGCCACGTATTTTAGCCAGCACCTCCAATTGCCACGTGTACTTCCTTGTCCCCTTACAAGACAAAACTTCTGCAATTTTAACTGCAAGTGGTTCTTCACTTTCTGAACCAGTTAGTTCCTGATTATCTTCAAAAAAAGATCACCATATAAACGAATTTTACTTCAAATCCATCACCAAAAAAGTAACCAAGTAACGAAGTTTTAAAGAAATGTCAGGTGGGGTTGGTGTATGTAGTGACATTAGTTTACCCAAAGATGAACACATTCAACAAGACAATAATCAGACCAAATTTCCCAACAATTCCCAGAAAAAAACTCATCACCAAAACAGACGATTCTTCACTTTCAGACAACTTAACGCCCTTGCCGTTGTAATCGTCTTTTCTTCTAGTGGTATGGTGAGTGTTGAGGATTTCGCTTTTGTCCTATTTTCTCTAATTTACATGTACTTCATTTCCAAAATTGCCTTCCCACCAATTTCTCCTCAAACAGAACCCCCTGTTTTTAGTGAAAACAACAAGTTACTGACTCTTTACGTTACAATTGGAGCAATTGTGGGACTATTTCTTCCCATAGCTTATATTTTCGAAGGTATTTACGAGGGTGATAAAGAAGGTATTAAAGCAGCAGCGCCACATGTTTTCTTGTTGTCCAGTCAAGTTTTTATGGAAGGATTGGCATTTACTGATAGATTTTCGCTGCCCATACGTGTATTTGTTCCAGTTTTTTACAATTCGAGGAGGATTTTTACAATTATGGAGTGGTTGACAAGTGAAATTTCTAAAGTGGATCAAGAATATGGAGGAAATGTGAGGAGGTTGTATATGGGTAGAGCTTTAGCTGTTGCAAATATGGTATTTTGGTCCTTTAATTTGTTTGGTTTCTTGTTGCCTGTGTATCTTCCTAAGGCCTTTAAGATATATTACTCTGGCCGCAAACTAAAAGATTGAGTAATGTAAGTATTTCTTAGGCTTTTATTTTCATCTTCTAAAAGATTCAAGTATGTAAGTTATGGTGAATATATAAATGGATTTGTATTTTCTCTGATCTGTCTACATAATTTGATTGATCAAGAAAAGACCCATAGACTTATTTTTTTTTAACAAAAGTGGAAAAATTAAAAAAGACTTCCTAATTAATATTTCCCATTATAAACAGCGAGCACTAAGAGGGTTATGCACGGATTATAGTTTATCTATTTGTGATAAATTAATTACCATGTCTACTATCAAATTAGCTGGAATTTTTTTTTCTATGTAACTTGATAGTTGAAAATTTTAAACTGTCAGTATAGATTTTGTGTTTTTTCAATTTCTAGACGGATTGCTTTTGTTTTATTTTCTTTATGATAAAGATAGATGAACAGTTCATATGTGTCAGTCTGGCACCTTGTTCTTGCCTCTTTGAAATACACAATACTAATAGCTTGTTTGGCCCATTTTTTTTGGAAGCTTTTAGATGGGCTTTTGAGGAGAAGCAGAAGCAGAAAAAAAATAATTTCTTGTCAAAAGTAATTTTTTGAGAAGAAGTTTTGAGAAAAATACACTTAGAAATATTTTTCAAAAGCTTAGCCAAACACTACTTACTGTTCAAAAGTGTTTTAAATTAATTAGTCAAACACAAATTACTTCTAATTCTAAAGCATTTTTAAAAAAAATACTTTCTCAAAATAAATTGATTTTAAAAACTTGGCCAAACAGGCTATAAGTAGGTGTTGGGACATAAAAATTGTAGTTTTTTTTATAAAAAAAAATAGTATTTGGAAGTAAATTTAAAAATAATATTTATAATTTGAAATTATGTTTGGACTTTTGAAAAAATATTATAATTTTGTGAGTTTGGAAACAAAAAATTCTAAAAATAAACTATTTTTTAATTTTTAAAAAGCTTATTTTTGAATTCTTTTTAAAAAATTTAAAATTTTTTATGGACAAATATATTTTTGAAAAAAATAATATTTATAGACAAACAGGTCCAATTTTTCAGGCACAGGGTCAGGGGCGGAGTTAGCCTTCTGCTTACGGGTTCGGTCGAACCCAATAGCTTATGTGCAGACTTTATATTTGTCTTAAAAAATTTATGAAATATGTATAAACTATTATTATAGAAAGAATCTTGAACTCATAAACTTCAAATCATGGCTCTGCCTCTGCACAGGTATCAGGCTTGCCTTGTCTGTTTCCGGCCAGGAGAAAGATACTATACAACTACTATAAGATAAGCTTGTGAGTTAATATAGAATAGAGATCGCTATGACTCCATTATCCCTAAGCTGGTAAAGTTGTGAAAAAAGTTAATAACTACACCATAAAATCCTAGTAACTAAGTAGAATTCAATTACAGTTTTATTCAGATGTAATTTAGACAATAACCTACTGTTCTTTTAATCTTTCAAAGAATTTCGCACCGAGTGTAGTAGACCCGAGTGCAAGATTTCACTTCAGCACCATTTTCTGAAAGCAACTTTGGGAATAGATAGAGGGGAAAACATAAAAAAAAAAATAACCACAAGTTTACACTAAGTGAGCTCTCACGTTGCCTAGAACACCACACTTACGAGTTGCTCACATAATCCATCCCAAGCCTGAATAAAGGAAGAGAGTCGGAATAAGTTGACAGTCAGCGTAAAACTACTGTCATTCCCAGATGAATCCTCACAATTTATGATATTGAGGTTCAAACAGCCAATCCAACTAACTTGGGATCGAGGCCTGGTTATCGTTTGTTTGTTAACCACAAGCTTAGACTAATTACTTGTACAGTGAAGAAACAGAAGCACGATATCTATTTTGTACATAATATACAGTTACACACCCTGGTGTCAAGTGAGGTATGCCAGCCATTTCATGAGAGAAATGGTCATTATACATTCCTTTTTAAGGGGGAAAAGGCAAAAGCAAATTTAAATTAAAAAATAAAAAAATAAAGCAAAGGGGTGGCGGGGGGAATTACAACAGCCATTTGAACCAAATCAGAGAAGATAAAAGAACAGGTTTAAAGAAATTTGGAATCTATTGCAAAATTGGAAATTGTGTCTGGAAATGCATGGCAAATGCAATGCAAGTTACCATAAACCACAAACAACGAAAACTTTCCTTCTATTTTGATATTTCCCTACACTTTGAGCACTCGGCTTGGCTTATCCAGCGACAAGAACTCACTTTTAGCAGCTTGACAAGAGGGTAGAACTTTACATGCAATGAACAACAAAACATTACCAGCCATCGTTGCAAACAGCGGAGACAGGCACGCTGGCATGTTAAGCTCAAGCTGAATCTAAAAGACGCATTATCCACCATTTCAACCATTATCCTCGGTCCACACCTGCTGCAAAGATTATAGACTCCCAATGAGACACAAGATTCTAGCACAAAACAGTCAGCTTTTTATTTCTCTTGCACAATGCAGACATCTGTTTTATCAAGTCGTCTTATATTGATTCGGGTGATTCTGTTTTTCTTTTTTTTTAGGGTGGAAAATGTTCAAGGAGAGGTGCAAAGCTAACAATCAACAAATAATCATTGTTCACAACCACAAACTAGCCACGAAGTTTAATACACATTCCCAGCTCTAGAAGCCGCGACTAATAAATGAAATGACAGGGCCATGAGAAAAATCATGCACGGAGCTACAAGCATTCAGACTAAATTACTTCCCTAATATGTCAACTCCAAAGAACCATTGAAACTCTGACTACAAAAAGTCAGCTGCAGCAATAAGACTACTTATAAGCCTAATTTCCACAGCAAAAATTTGAAATAAACTAGGTTAAAGATCACCCTGACTCAACCAGGAGAAATCGCTGTGGGAAATCAGAAATGTGACACACGTTAAACAAAAGAGATAGAGTTTTGATTTCAAGGAATGCTTTTAGTTCTTTGAGGGAAGTGCAAACAAATCAAATGCTATACCGCATTAAATCTGGAACCATTTCTGACACTACCGAGGCATTGTCTCATTAGGTATATAATGAATGTCAGATACAATCATGGCAGCTCCATACTACGATATTCTTTTACGATTAAGATTCTACTATTTAATTCAACTTCTCAAAACAGCCTAAAAATTATTGTACTTGTTGGCATATTCCAATCACCTACGGATTGAATTCTTTATTTCACTGCAGCTCAGCAAGATCTTTCCTAAAGAATATTTACATTTTTTCTAAGTTCTCTATAAATGTTTGGTCTGTGGAATCTCTTGGGTAATGCCACCGACTGTTAGGAGCTTGTTGGAAAAGTGGCATAGTCAAAGAGTACCTAGAAGACTGAAGCAAATATGGAGAACCATCCCATTATGCATCTTCTGGACTTTATGGCTGGAAAGGAACCGGGCTTGTTTTGAAGGACATAGGGAGCACATTTTTAGAATTAGAAACAAATGTATTCACATCTTGTTTTATTGGTGTAAAAGTAGTGTATCAATGGAACATCAAAAGTTTTTAGAGTTTCTGGATTTACTAGGAGGCCTATAGGATATGGCTGTTTTGGGGTGTTTTCTGTAACTTTTTGTACCATCTTGGTACCTTATGAATAAAACTTTTACCTTATCAAAAAAAAAAATCTTACCTGTACATCTCTTCAAGGAACCATTTCCATTCATGGAAATTGGTCCAAGCCTTCTCTCTGGAGCCAAAGACAAAATCTGTTGCATCCTGTCCGGCCAGTCACAGTTTAGTCGCCGAGCAAAATCCTCAACCTCCCTGCAATTTAGAAATTCAGAATCAAGTTACAAACTCCATATTTTACCATTGGAATAGTTAAAAGAGAACTTGCCCCATACAGACCATAGAAGCCCATGCTAAGAGTAATATGGAAAGCATCTCTCTGTAATAGATAGTAATTGCTACTTCCACACACAGAGACTAGAACAAGCCCCTTCTCCAAAGACAGAATTATGATGGAACTTCTACATATTCTCAAGGATAAATAATAAGAAATGACCTCTGCTACATAACTAAGGATTTATCGATTGTTATCCATTCCCCATCATACGTGGATGAGATCACAGTTCTACACTGATTAAATAAATCCATATACTATGATATGTAAGCAGATTCCAGCTAGAAGAATGCGAGCATTATAATGCTGATTAACTTGCAGTTTGCACAATGTTTAGGAAAGACAACCAGAATACGAAAGCAGGCAAGAAATTAATGCCAGCAGGGGTTGCACGAAGGAAGCAGGTCAAACAAAGAAATCAAGGAAATTCATGGAATTAGATGAACAAAAGACAGATCATCAAAGGTGTGCCCATAGTAGATCCAGATATAGAATCTAGAGTTTTAAACCAAGGGAGCTATATCACGGGGAAAGACTCTCCATGGGATTTTGGGAAGATAAATATTCTATCTCTAACCCTTTTTCTATCTTTTGTTCTTTTTTTCTTTCCTCCTTTTTTGGGGGTGGGGGTGGGGGTGGGGGTTTAGTTATGCGCATAAAGGCTAAGTTATTAACCTTTAAGCCATGCAATATGCCCTGAAGTATGCAAATCCTTCAGTCTTGCCAGAAAGAAGGGATATCGATAGTTACTTATAAAAAAAAACAGATAGTTCCACTGAGCTTCTTAGATAGGTATGCAACCTCCGCAGAAGCCACTGTCAGTAAGTTCACTAAGCAACACAACAGTCCAGAAGAAGCAGAAGGAACCCAGCGAGAGAGAGAGAGAGAGAGAAGCCAAAAAAAACAGCTTTTCATGAATAAAAACTGTGCTTTACCACCAGAGAACTAGTCTTCCCTTCACCTAAAGAATCCTGCCAAGATCTATGAGAAAAAGAAACATAAACATATACTAAAACTCAACAATTTAACATCAGAAATGCAATCATGTCATATAGTAGAACAACACATCTATCTCTAGAACACTATACAAGATAAGCAAACCTGTCAATTTTTTCCTTCATTACTGGATCTAACTCATCATCCATATCAAAGTCATCAAAGTCGAGTTTAGATGGAAACGTTGCAGATGCCGAGTTTTGCAGCTTCGAATTTCTACTCGGAGAAGACACGTCGTTGATATCACCATTTAGGCAGCCAGATGCAAGGCAACTAGATTCCTGAGTACCAGCAAGGATCAGATCAAAATAAATAAAAGATAGTTCCGAGTAACACACTCTCCTCTCTTTTACACGCATGCGAGCAGAAAAAATAAAAGAAACAGAAAGAAACCTAGAGTCCACGAGATGCCAACCTTATTACAGTTTCCAGCTTCATTATTTGAAGAATTGTTTCTAGCTTGTTCTTTTCTCCCTCGAGTTTTCTTTTTATTTTTTGTTTCTCTCACTCCCTTTGGGTCTGCCAAAAAAAAGTACCATGATACAATTAAAAGAAGGAACTTGTCAGACACAGAATCAAGACCAAGGTTCTCAAAACAATAATGTTGGTTATAAATCATCCAATGTCAGGGGCTTGTAGAAATGAGAAGTATACAGTTCTGAGTTGACTGAAAAGCTAACCTATGCATGTGCATGTACTAATGAAAAAGTCAAATCCTTCAGACGAAGCTAGATTACAGTATTATGAGGTCCAGTGACCATACAGACTACAAATATGATGAATATGCAGCAATTTATTTTCTCTGATTATGCAGATATGCAGCAATATGTTTACTTATCGGAAAAAGAATTTATGCAGCAAAGAATTCATCGAAAGCACAAGAATGACGCATGCCCATGACCATAGCTTGGGCAAACTAAAGATACAAACTATGACACGCAACTCCATCGATAAAGTTGCGTGCACTCCAAAACATGCTCTTAACCTTTCCATCAAGAAAGCATCCACAATACAGAACCGGAGAAATAATGATGTAGTGAAAAGAATTCACACCCAAAAGGTGACTAAAGATAGAAGTCGACAAACAATGATACATAGCGATGCCAGGAAGCTGCAATACAACTTCATCTAGTCATTAGCAATATATGGAAATTAACGTACGCAAATAGCTAAATTATACTACTTATATAACATGTAGAAATTAGAGCAACTCTACACCACAACGGAGGGTGTCAATGAAGTTCATAAATATACCTCCATCTCCACCATTTATGAATGACAAAAGATCATCAACGGATCTTTCATCTACACGTTGTTGTTCTTCCACCTCAACATTCTGGAAAATGTAAATGAAGAGCAGTTCCCCATTAATGAATTGATGCAAAACAAGAGTTGATGCATATACAATCACGCAATAATTAGCGTCAACTTAAGTAACCACAATTAAAGATTCAAACAAAAGCTAAATGTCAAAGCACCTTTAGTTTCTTTCGCTCAT
Organism: Nicotiana tomentosiformis; assembly: GCF_000390325.3. Taxonomy (NCBI): domain Eukaryota; kingdom Viridiplantae; phylum Streptophyta; class Magnoliopsida; order Solanales; family Solanaceae; genus Nicotiana; species Nicotiana tomentosiformis. The sequence continues at coordinate 84,212,176 of NC_090814.1, forward strand.
TCAATTCTTTTCTTTTTTTTGCATAGAGTCGATTTAGAAGGCGGATACGTGGATCATCCGTCATATTTCTTAAAGGCTCCAACTTCTCCTCCTGACGAAATACCACTTCCATGTAAGAATAAAAACAATATGGAAGTAGCGAGCTATCAAAGTTCTATGATAGCGAGACAGACCTCTGTTAGATCATCAGGCAAATGGAAAGTTTCACGTATTTCTTCGGGAGTTTTGCCTTCAATCACCCTGGCAAGTGCACGGCTTGTAAGGTCAACCACAGGCTTTAGTTGAAGGCTGTCAGCAGCAGAAGCCAATTCACATAACTTCTGGGTATCTAACCGGATGTACTTCTCATCAAAAATCTTGCGCTCCTAGATACGTAAAAGACAACTGTTGCACTTAGTGGAAAGCAAATGCTTGAACATCCTATTACATAAAACCTACACATAACATACTGAGCTCTGATTTTCCTTCATTGTGGGGAGAGGACATGCATTGTTAACAAGGAAGCAAGAAATAAACCTTATTAGAACGGCCAGTAACTTGATGGAACCGACAAAAATCCAGTATTAACCCTAAGACAGCAGCATTGACTCGTTCAGGAAGTACAACTGCATTATTTTTCGAGGATCCCGTGCTGTTTTGAAGTACTTCCCTGCATATCACAGGGCAATACATGGCAACCTCTTGCTCCACTTGTTGGATTGAACCATCAGCTGTTTGGAGCCAGATGTATGACTTCATCTGTACGGAAGAACCGCAAAGCAAATTAGCAAGAGTAATTTGGAAACGGTCACTTGATTGGAACCAAGAGTGGGTTGCTCTAGTGGTGAGCACCCTCCACTTCCAACCAAGGGGTTGTAAGTTCGAGTCACCCCAAAAGCAAGGTGGGGAGTTCTTGGAGGAGGGAGCCGAGGGTCTATAGGAAACAGCCTCTCTACCCCAGGGTAGGGGTAAGGTCTGCGTACAAACTACCCTCCCCAGACCCCACTAGTGGGATTATACTGGGTTGTTGTTGTTGTCACTTGATTGGAACATATAATATGGGGAGCAGTGGAAATACACAAAAAATCTATGCCCAAAACTTGGACAGTGACAGAGGATGTCACACGACTTTCCCATGCAAAAGGTATCCAGAAGAAATAACAGTGTCTTTAAATAATAACACTTAATGGCAGCTGTCACACCTCCTTTTTCCCGAGGGGATAGGGAGTTTCAGAAATTAGGTGCTCACAGCAACTAAAATTATGCCACCAGTGCCCGCATTAGAGCTTCCCATTATCAGTTCTCCAACTGGATCAACGCTTACAACATTTCAGCGCAATGATCTATATAACATATCTTGTGTGGTGATGCAACATGGCATCATTAAACTAAGAAACACCTAACTCGTCCATGCAGCATCCATCTTTAAATCTAAAATATGTCTAAAAAAAAGTAAATCAGCAGAGCCAGTTCATCTTAACACAAAAAAACTGATATTCCCAAATCGTGGCATCTCATAATACCTTAAGTGAATGCAACTCACAGCCTGAAAGAGCAACTGATACAAGACACCCTTTAAACGGAATGGGATTGATTGAGGATAAAAGGAATAAAAATTAGAAGGGTGTCCAAAATTCCCATACATCATAACCACTACATGAGCTCATACCTCATGGTCTCTCATACTTCTTTTACTAGATAAATAAATACAGCCAAGTGTCGTTTGAACATAAAAATTTATGGTTTCTCATACCTCTGGTTTGACGATCGCCATAGGACCTCCCGACATGAGCTGCCCAATCTGAGAAAAACTGTTTATAGGCCTTCTCAGAACTAATGCAAGAATAAAGGTAAAATCTTAAAAAATGTAAATGTAGTGAATAAGACAGAAACTTTATTCATTCAGAAGACAAGCATCAGCAAAACCTTCGTAAGTAAACTTTTCCGAATTCCAATAAGACATGCACCTCCAAGGAGATGGTTTCATTAGTAGTATATTCCGCTCAAAATAAAAAACCGCAGCAAGTTGATCAAGTTACATTAATTAACCCCCCCCCCCCCAAAACCCCAAAACATAATATATGAATCTAAAACTACCAACGTCTCCCCCCCCCCCCAAAAAAAAAAAAGAAGGGGCAAAATTAAGAAGTAAAAAAGGAAAAACAATAAACAATCCCCACAAAATACACTAGGTGATTTCTTTCCATCTACCTCAGCTTGGTGGACTTACCCGGTACCCGTGGGAGGTAGCGGGTACCCAGCAGAATAGACGAGGTGCGAGCAAGCTGGCCCGGACACCACCATCATCAAAAATTAAACAATCCCCAGAAATGAACATTTGACAGAGAAGTATCAAAAAACTTCAATTTTCACCCCAATAGTTACCAAATGAATAAACCCGTCAACATTTTCTCCATTTAACCCCAATGAATATCCACCAATTGGAAAACCATATAAAGCAACTCGATTTTTACACGAAATTAAAACCAAGAAACCAATAAAGAACCAATCTTTACTTTACAAAGAGGTAGTTATCAACAATTAACATAGGTAATTAAATTCTTCTTCTCTAACAGAAGTAATTAAACTCAAAATAAAAAAGTGAAAACGAAAATGAAAGGGCACCTGAGGAAACAATGTAGCCACCGTTTGAACAACACCGCAGAAATAAGAGATGGGGAAGACAAAACCCCAGAGGAATATATAGGGTTTTCAGCTAGCAAGAAAATGGAAGAAAGGGAATTTTATTCTTTTTTTGGCTCGTTTAGGGTTTTTATTTTTTTTTATTTTTATTCTTCCCCGATAGGAGGGAGAACAGTTTCTGTAATTGTATGTATATATATCTGGTTTCTGTTTCTGTTTCTGGCACGTGAGTGTCAATGGTAGTTTACCAGATTCGCACGGTTTAGGAATTAGGGCTCTCTATCTCAACGACAATGGTGGCTGCTGGATTTACGAGGGAGCTACTGGTTAACCTCTTTTACTGCCAAATATTATCAACATTTCCTTTTTATTTTTTTCATTTGTTTTCTGTCCGCATTTGGAACTTCAACTATTAAAGAACCTTTAAAGAAATTAACTATGAAAACTGATAGAAAATTTCTATACATCTCTATCACAATTTTTATTATATTATAATTTTCTTTTATTTTTCCTTATCATATTATTTATTATTATTTTTATTCTTTTCTTGTGAAACAAAGTAGATAGTATGAATATTGTGGTAACTTCAAAATATAATAGCCAAATGGAGCAAAATAGGTTATATTTCATGCACATAGCTTAGTTTGAAATTGAGGCGTAATTGTCTTATTTTAAAGTTGATATACAGTGGTTAATTAAATTGTTCTAATTATGTCCAAAATACTACTCTCGGAAGATACTTCTTGTTTCATTTTTTCTCGATAAGCATCTATTTTATGTATAAATATTAGATTTTTACGTTTAAAAAAAGTAAAATAAAATAACTAACTAGTCAAATCTCAACATAACAAGAAAATGGGATGAGTAAAGTATATATTAATATGTAATGTTACACCAGACATAAATTATTATTTATTGTATGTCTGGTGTAACATTACTTATTAATATACACTTTACTCATACCATTTTCTTGTTATGTTGAGATTTGACTAATGTAAATAAACCCTAGTTGAACGTGCATGTTCGTATATAAACTTTACGTTGTTTACCCTGATTTTAACTATACGAGAAAGTTCTAATGATCTAACTATTATTGAACCCTACTATAAGCCAAGCAACAAACAATTTTCCAATGTCTTAGTATTAGTTACTATGCAATGACCATAATTTTGCTTTTCAATTTGTCTTTTCGATCAAATTTAACTCTTTAAATGCTCATTGTCATCTATAAAAGAAATACTATAATGAACTCGCATTTAGTATTCCAAACGAAACATATATTTTAAAATTTTCAAATTGAATTACCTTGGCCACGTGCACAATTGAAATTTTACGAATGATTAAAAATATAACAGATTTCACAGTTAAATTATAATCACTAATTTATAGAATTTCTAACTTAGTTTTTTTTAATAATATTTCCTTTTTATTATATTTCTAAATGCCCTTTGTTGACAAGAAATCGGGTAAAATAATCTCCCACCTCCAATTCTAAATGAATTCAAATGCTTTTCAAATTAAATATAATTTGATTTAATCTCATGTCAATGTGGATTTGTATTATTTTATTTCCATTTATGCTCTATAGTCATTATTAAAATCCTTTCATAAATGATTTTAGCAACTTAATCTTCTTGGATTCAATAAATCTTCTTCACATTCTCTTTTCATAACGGTTTTCCCCCCATAATTTTTAAAGTGCCCAAGAATATTTTTCTTCACATAACCATAATATGTAAATTCAAATTTTTTAAGTTCTAAATTTTAAATCTTTTTATAACTCTCTTCTACCTCGAATTTTCATAATCTCTGTTACCTAATTATTACTTCTAGTTCAAATTGAATTCAAATGCTTTCCAAATGAAATGTTGTTTAATTTCATCTTATGTGATTGATAGATTTTGAATTATTTTATTTCCATATGTGTTCTACATTCATAATTAATATCCTTCCATGAACGATTTTAGCATCTTGATCTTCTTGGATTTCAGCAAATTTTCTTTTGTAGAATTCTCTTTTCATAACAACCAACCCCCCCCCCCCCCCACATTATTTTGCTGTACATTCCCAACAATACTTTACTCGACATAACCATAGTATCTCAATTCAGATTTATAGCAAAATGAATTTCCAATTTTAAATCTTTTCATAACTCTAGCAAATCCTATCTCCATACTCTAGTAGAGCTTGGACAAATATTTTTTGATCTTCCTCAAATCTTATGTTTGTTATATCTTTTTTCCTTTCAAAAAGTTGCAACAACTCAATCATAACACCCTCTTAATCAACATAACTATTCCATTCCTTCCCTATAAGTCTTGGATCTACGACTATTTTGTTTGTTCTTCTAAAAAAATCTTTCAATTTCTATATTTTTTTCCAAAAGTATATTTACTACATAAGTAATTAATTGTTCTTTGATTAAAATTTACTATACCAATATTGAATGTCCATTGTGTTAATTTGTTATCAACGACATTAGTTTGTAAAATTATTGGATTAACATATGAAAGATAAGTCAATAACAGAAATGATACCACACAAAAAATCTAAAAAAGTAAAAGGTTTATAATTTGGAGTCCATAACCCATTTGTGGTTGTTTTTGCCAAGTAGGACAGAAATGCGTGTAAAAAAAAAAAGAGTTACCTAACTATATATAACGCTCTTTTAAAGAGCGCTATACCTTAACGGACGTTTTGGAAGTTAAGGTATAACGCTCTTTAAAAGAGCGTTATATATATATAACGCCCTTATAAACCGCGCTATATATGTATAGCGCAGTTATAAAGAGTGCTATATATGTTTTGTGGGCCCACCAATAAGTCTCATATGTTTAACTGACATAACAATAATTCAAATGTGTATAGCGCCCTCTAAAAGAGCGTTATACGTAAAAATAAAAAAAAAATAAAAAATAAAAAAAAAAAAAAAACAGCCCCTCGAGCTACGCATTGCCTTATTTAAAGGCGTTAGGATTTTACAAAAATCCATTCAAAAATATTCCTTACTCCCACTCAAATTTTTCTTCTTGTTAAATTCTCAAGCATTTTTTCATAATGTCTGAAGAGCGAAAAGCAAGGGTTTCATTATATTGGGGGGGTGAGGTTGTGGTGGCGAATAACTCTGTGAGCTATAATTTATCTCCACATTTTCATGTTAAGTTTTCACTTACAATGGAGTACGATAGATTAGTATCGTTATTATGTAATAAAATGAGTGTGAGGAAACGTTCGGTGAACCTTAAAGTAACCGGAAGATATCTGTATTCCGTCACTCTGCAAGGGGTTGCTTGTTACGCTTAGTTCAACATCGATGATGATGAAACTTTGAGGGATTTTTTGAGGACTCCGGATGAATACTGGGAATTTCTTGTGATAAAAATGTTGGAAATGTACGTCAAGGTCGAAGACGTTCGCAATAATGAGATTGAGCATAGTAGGGATAACCCTCAGCCATCGGGTGGTTATTCTGGAGCAGTTTTTGCCGGACAGATTCCGGATGAAAGAGTTTGCCCTGATTTAAACTTCTCACCACTGGCGAATGAGGAGCGAGGAAATAATTTCTCTCATGTTTTACATAATCCACAAGACGAGTGGTAAACTTCAATTTTCCTTTGTGTTACGATGTATATTTTTGTTGTATTGAATTTGTATTAACGCTCACATATTCCGCAGGGGGTACCAGCCAGATATGACTTTTACAAGTTATGAACCCCCGGCCAGTTGGAATATGCATAGTTTTGGTGTGTTGGATCATGGTGGTTCATCCGGGAGTCGTCACCAACAGGATAATGTCCATCAAGGAATGTCAACACATTACGACTTGTAAGTGAAGTGATACAACTATATGGAAAGTATTTATTAATTTCAGTAATGATGTTTACTTTGTTATTTGTGCAGTAAAAACGAGCAAGTTGAACCACCTGTCCTGACTCAATTTCGCGAAGACGACATATTAAATCGGGATCTGGCAGATGTACAGAGTGAGGAAGAGAACAGTGATTATGATAACAATGCCGATGATTCTAGAGACGACACACCCTTCCCTCGTGAGGATGGTGATGAGGAGGAAAAGAATGAAGGACCTGATTTGACAAGGGAGTATGCTCCACCCCCCGTTAGACCAAGAGTGTACGAGTCTCAAGTGCCGTTTCATTCAAGGAAAATTCCCTACCTTGATCATTTGCCAAATATGCCGGATGTGGATGCTCTGACAAGGGATTTTGATGAAATCCGGACAGCGATGTGGGATGATTCTAGACCAATGGTGCTGGCAAAAGGCATGCTTTTTCCTGATAAAGTGCGCCTAAGTAGGGCAGCGAAAATGTACAGCGTAAAAGAGTATCGTGAGATGACGGTATGGGAGTCAAGTCCGGATGTATGCAAGTTTGTTTGTCACAGATGGTTTACGGGTTGTCATTGGATGCTCCGTGCGAGCAAGAAGAACACAGGTCTGTGGAAAGTGGGTAAATATATTCCCACCCACATATGTAAAATGGACACATTCAATGGGAATCACTGCAACTTGGATATTGACTTGATTTCTCTTGTCCTTATTCTACACCTTGAAGCGTCCATAAGGTATAAAATCAAAGAGTGTATTACATCAGTCCACTAGGAATATGGCCATACCATTACCAAAAGAAAGGCATTTCTCGGGCGCAAACGTGTGTTTGAAATTATTTATGGTAACTGGGATAAGTCATTTGCAACTCTACCCAGGTACATGGTTGTACTGCAGCACTTTAACCCCGGGACGGTTGTTGAATGGAAGCTTGAGCGAAGTCCGGGAAGACCAGAATATATATTCAATTACGTGTTCTGGGCATTTAAACCAGCAATTGATGGTTTTTCGCATTGCCGATCGGTAATATCCATAGACGGCGCTCATGTCTATGGAAAGTATGATATCAAACTGTTGATCGTCGTTGCAGTAGATGCTAATGGACAAATACTTCCTCTAGCTTTTGCTATTTGTGCCAATGAAAGCCAAGAGACGTGGACGCTGTTTTTGAACCATTTGAAAGAGCACATTGTCAAACAGCATTTTCGGTATTTGTCTAATATCTGATCGACATGGTGGTGTCTTAAGTTTTATATAGAATTTGCCTGCATGGCAAGAACCTTATGCCTACCATCGTTACTGTGTGAGACGCCTGAAGGCCAATTTCCAGAAGGCACATCCCAACAAAGATCTGCATGATTTGATGTGGATGGCAGCAACAGAACACTAAGAGCATAAATTCCGGAGGCACATGGAATCTATCAGGCAGGAAGATGAGAGAGCCTATGGTTGGTTGATGCGACATGAGCTTGACAAGTGGACTATGCATGCGGATGGTGGAAGAAGATGGAGAATTCTGACTACAAATGTGTCAGAGCCTTTCAACGGGTTATTGAAGTCGGCAAGAGGATTGCTTGTCACTGCCATAGTGCGCATGTCGTTCAAGCTGATGGCGGAGAGGTTTATTGAAAGGGTTGCAACTGTAACATCATTAATGGAAAGGGGTGTTGAATCTATGCCACTGCCGATGAAGAGATTTGAGAAATACAGGCGGCGAGCACATTGGCATTCATTTTTACAGTATGATCACGACAGAATTTTTTTTGAAGTTCGCACCGCTATCCATCAAAATCGGGGGAATAATATACATACCATAAATGAATATACAAGGTTATGCTCTTGTGGGAAATGATCCATCTATCACATGCCATGCTCACATGCCATCAGGTGCTTTCAACATGTTGGTTTAGGGACAACCAACTACGTTGATAAATAATATAGTGTCGATGCATACTTAAATATCTATAGTGGGCAGTTGCAGCCAGTGGGTGCTGAGCATTATTGATCGCCGAAACCATTTAAAATGGTATGTAACAAGGAGTTTTTGCGGCGAATATAGGTGCAGGTACAGAAGAGAATGCGTATACGGAATCAAATGGATGTTAGCGATACCATTTATGCGCGCAAATGTGGTATATGCTCGCAAACAGGACATGACCGTCAAAAATGTCCTTCGGCTAGTTTGGGTGGCGGTGGTAATCCAGCTCCTGGTGGGAGTTCTTCTAATGTGCCCAACTATCAAGGATACATGTAGTAACTGGGTTTCGTAATGTAGTTGTAATAAGTGTATGTACTTGTTTATGTTGCAAGATGTATCAAATAAAATTATGTTTCCATTGTTGTTAAATCTTATTGATAATGGTCCATTTTTCAGTTGAGTAAATTAATGAATTTCTCCCTCTCGCTCATGTAATCAAAAATAGTATTGGATTTACAAACGGAATTTTTTTTAGTAGACCTTCGAATTTCATGCTAAATTTATTATTAGAAAACTACACTGTGAGAGGAGGAAGATTTTTGATAAATATGTGAATATATATAACGAGGTTAAATATTACGTTATGTGTTAGCATAGCACGGTTAAATACTACGTTATATGTGTTGTCTTGTCGAATTTAAAAGCTGCCCGCCTGCGAAAAAACTATTTTGTATCCGAAAGAATCTTTAACACGCGAAGCATAGCGCGGTTAAATACTACGTTATGTGTAAGCATAGCGCGGTTAAATACTACGTTATGTGTGTTGTCTTGCCTATAAATAATAGGTGCATTCTAGTTATTTTCTGCGCTTAACAATAACCAATATCAAAACTCTCCATAAAGCAGGGTTTTTTTCGCTTTAACAAATGTCTGAACGCCTTTATGTACCAAGGTGCCAATGCGGCAAAAAATGTATGATGACGGACTGTTGGGATGATGGTGAAGTTGTGCGCCGATACTGGATATGTGTGAACAAGTTTTATAGGATTCCCGATGAACCTTTTTGTAATTTTGAGGTATGGATTGATGAACCATGTAAGAAGGAATGCTACAAATAAACTTTGCAGTATATTCATGATTTGAACAAAAGATACGAACGTGATGAGGTTATGTATAAACGAGAAATTGCGGCGTTTAAGGAGAAATTAAAAGAGGTGGAAGAAGAAAAAAATAAGTTGTTGGATCAATTTGAGTGGTTAAATAAGAGAATAGTTGACTAAACAAACCAATGTATGTGTTGAGTATTGTATTTTATCTTTATGCTTTCCATGTCATGTATTTTCATTATGTGTGCCGAATTTAAATTATGTTAAGTTGTTGTGTTTGTGTTTGTGTTGCAGTATTAAAATAACGAAGAACCCGAGAAATATATACATAATGCGCATATAACGAAAACAATAAAATTTGTTGCTATTATTTACATAAAATAATATTTACATCAAATACAAAAAAAAATTAAAAAAAATCAATGTGTTCCACAGCCTGTGTGCTTCAATGCAGCCGTTGGCCTGAGGCGCATCCCATCCCGCCCAACTACGCTATCAGGATCATCCTCATCACATCGCCTCTTTATAGCAGGATGCGCTGCAGCATGATCATCAGTAGTGCTGGCAGGATCGGTAGAAGGGTCGTCGGTCCAGTAGTAACCTACAAAAGAATAAGCCAGATCAGTAAAGGAAAATATATATTAAGTCACAACAATTTAAATTGTCTTACCACGATCTCGTTGGCCTCCTGAATATAATCATCCGTCGCAGTCAGGTCAGCATCGCACAAAGCGGCCTCCGTGACAGGCGAGGATGAAGCCTTAATAAGAAAATTAATAAAGTTATTTTATGGAAAATAAATGAGAATTTTTTTAAAAGTAAATACTAATAAAAACATACTTGCGCCTGTGAAAGCTCCCCAGCACCCCTCGATGATGAGCCATAACTCAGCCGACGCCCACTATCCACATCTCGGGTCGGGCGATCCTCAACAGTAGTCGATGAGCCTGGGAAGTATGCATCCCAATCCTCTCCGGTAATGTCCGTGCCCGTGATCAATAATGGACCTGACGGGGGTCACCTGCGAAGTTCCTAGAGTGAGCTGCAGCCCACGGATATATGACAGCATGTTGTTGCGATACTCGTCTGGCTCATGAAGGTCACCCAGCAAATCAGCATCAATATAATCAACATGGGCCTCAACGCCCCCTTGCTGGGGACCACCTCCTCGCCGCCCACCACGACCCCGTGGGGCAGCCCTGCCTCGTGGGGCACCCCTACCTCGTGGGACACCCCTACCTCGCTGGTACTGCTCTGGCGCCACATAAGCAGGGTCGTGTCCTAAGCATTGATATTCTCGGGCTCGTTGCAGTGTCCGGGCAGCCACCTCTGCAAGCTGCCAGCCATAATCGTGCAAAGCGTCTGCTCCCTCACCGGTATGCTGTTGCATTTGCAATCCCATCTAGTAGACTATATGTAGGCCAATAGCCTGCACAACGTATAAAATATAAACTACAGAATACTATGTTACAATTATATAAGTAATAATACCAGAAAATATACTAGGGCCTCGTGCCGCCCGGCGTATGGAACGTACCGACCGCCAGCTCGATGAATGGGATTCCCGATGAAAAGTTGGGTAACACGGCGGTACTAGGGCATATACTCATGAATAGTATCCGTCCGGCTCTGTGAAGGGGGGAGGGGGGGCTGAATCAGGGGGGAATCAGGTCAGCTCACCGGTCCCAAGTATCGACCTACGCCTCTAGCCATGCCATATGTGTGTCTTCCACCCTGGAACGATCATCCCGCTGATAATGTGTGGGCTCCCATATGGGCCCTCTCGGTACAAGCTGCGGACGGCCAAACTGGCATAGTATCCTCTCCGTGGCATGATGCTCCACAATATCGAGGCACATCAGCGGGACTGAAGTGCTCCAAATTAGTCGGCCGACCGAGCAATAATCGGGCAGGCCACCTATCAAGTCGTCGCTGTATGGCGTCCAGATGAACTATTAAATAAAAATAGAAAACGTGAGTATGCGCAACACATGTGAAGCTATACCAAGTAAACTTAGGTATACATTTACCTGTGCGCCCTCCGGCATATCCAACAAATCCCTGCAAAGGGGGAGATTATGCCGAGCCTCATAGATATGTACGTATCCCCGCCGGAGAACCCACCTTCTAGTTAGAGGGAGAAACGGAGGTGGTACATCCAGAGGTAATGGTGGTAGAGGTGGCTACAACTGCAGTAACGGCTCCCGGCCCCAAACCTAATATACAAAGTTGACGTAAAATTTAAGATTAATTTTTACTAGATATGTTATAGTGAATAGAGTATTCGAATATGTTGTCACCTATAGAAGCGGCAAAAATCCACATACGTCATGTTGGGTGCCCATGCTCACCGGCACATCTGCCTGTACAAGTAGGCGAGAACAGCAGCACCCTAGTTGTACTGGGGTAAATCATCTAGCCGCTCAAGATGATGAATAAATCTCAAGCTGACTAGGTTCCCCGAAGTGTTCGGGAACAAGACCCCTCTAAACATAAGGAGTAACAACAACCTCATATACCGGTGAATATGCAGATCATTTGTCTCGCCAGTGATGTCGGGGTGCAATATCTCCAAATGTTGTCGAATAGCTGTCAAACTCATGCGACTGGCCTCTGAGTGTGCAGTCTCATCCTGTGGCATGAAACCAGTGAGCTGTTGTAGCATGTCCAAATACTACCCACGCGTCATCTCTCTCATGGCCTGAGGTAGTGCAACGGGCAGTCCATCAACGGGCAGGCCATATAAAACCTCCACGTCCTGCAGCGTGATAGTGGCCTCGCCAATGGGCAGGTGGAATGTGTGCGTCTCCGGTCGCCACCGCTCTATCAGGGTTGTGACCAAAGACTAGTAGAGCTGCAACCGCCCGATCTCCAAAATCCTGTAGAAACCTGTAACCTGTAGGCGCTAGATTATACAGGGATGGAGATCTTTGTCTTTCATAAAATCCCACATGTCGTCCACTCTCCTGGCACGGAGAGTCTGGGCCAATAACTCTCCCTCACATACGTGCGCGGACCTATGATCGCCTTGTAACACTAATAGCTCATCGGAGAAAGGTCCGGGATGCATAGGCGGCATGCCCATGTCGTCTACTGTAAATTAAACAACATTAATTGTATGTTTGATCTGTAAATTAAATAATTAATTTTTATAATTCTACAATATTTAATTGGACAGAGTATATATCTATGGGTTTCAGGCTCAATATTTGAGGCCCAGTAGCACCAAGCTATCCTGAATTCTTGTATGTTTCAATTTTGTTATTTTCATAATTTTGTATGTTTGATCTGTTAATTAAATAATTTTTTTAAAGTTATACAATATTTAATTGGACAAAGTATATATCTATGGGTTCCATGCTCGATATTTGAGGCCCAGTAGTACCAAGCTATCCTGAATTCTTGTATGTCAATTTTATTATTTTCATAATTTTGTATGTTTGATCTGTAAATTAAATAATTAATTTTTAAAGTTATACAATATTTAATTGGACATAGTATATATCTATGGGTTCCAGGTTCGATATTTGAGGCCTAGTAGAACCAAGCTATCCTGAATTCTTATATGTAGGGGTGTTCATAAAAAATAAAAAACCGAGCCAAACCGAAAACCGAACCAAACCGACTAAAAAACCCGATACTTTTTAGGTTTGGTTTGGTTTTGGTTTTAAATTTTAAAAACCCATCAAATTTGGTTTGGTTTTGATTTTAATAAAAAAATAACCAAACCAAACCGACTATAAAAGTAGCTATATAAATTTATTATTACTACTATATATATGTATATTTTTATATAAAGTTTCTGAAATTTTATGGTATATATTAGTCATTTGTATTTTTGGTCTAGTCCTTTGCTATTATAGTAATCTAATTATTTGTCTTCTAGTTTGATTGGTAGTTTTCTTTTGCTAAGCACAAGAATTTATTTCATGTTAAAAATAATCAATTTTTAATTGAGTACTTAAATTATTCATCACGATTTGAGTCAATTATTATCAATATATCTTAGTAAATGATAGATTTCTCAAAGAGCAATTAGTTTGATAGTATTATGTTGAAAATGTAGTCGCCGAAATATGCATTTTGTAGTGTATGTCTCATATTTAAGAGAAAACCGATAAATAATCGAAAAACCCGAAAACCCGACAAAAATCGACAAAAACCGAAACGATAAAAAATCGACTTAATTGGTTTGGTTTGGTTCCAATATTTGAAAAATCGACTTACTTAGTTTGGGTTTTTTTTTTAAGGAAAAAACGGACCCAAACCGAACCATGAATACCCCTATTTATATGTGTCAATTTTATTATTTTCATAGTTTTGTATGTTTGATCTGTAAATTAAACAATTAATTTTTAAAGTTATACAATATTTAATTGGACATAGTATATATCTATGGGTTCCATGCTCGATATTTGAGGTCCAGTAGCACCAAGCTATCCTGAATTCTTGTATGTGTCAATTTTATTATTTTCAAAATTTTGTATGTTTGATCTGTAAATTAAATAATTAATTTTTAAAGCTATACAATATTTAATTGCACAGAGTATATATCTATGTGTTCCAGGCTCGATATTTGAGGCCCAGTAGTACCAAGCTATCTTGAATTCTTGTATGTGTCAATTTTATTATTTTCATAATTTTGTATGTTTTGTTGTGTAAATTAAATAATTATTTTTTAAAGTTCTACAATATTTAATTGGACAGAGTATATATCTATGGGTTTCAGACTCGATATTTGAGACCAGTAGCACCAAGCTATCCTGAATTCTTGTATGTGTCAATTTTATTATTTTCATAATTTTGTATGTTTGATCTGTAAATTAAATAATTAATTTTTATAATTCTACAATATTTAATTGGACAGAGTATATATCTCTGAGTTTCAGGCTCAATATTTGAGGCCTAGTAGCACCAAGCTATCCTGAATTCTTGTATGTTTCAATTTTGTTATTTTTATAATTTTGTATGTTTGATCTGTAAATTAAATAATTAATTTTTAAAGTTATACAATATTTAATTAGACAGAGTATATATCTATGGGTTCCATGCTCGATATTTGATGCCCAGTAGCACCAAGCTATCCTGAATTCTTATATGTGTCAATTTTATTATTTTCATAGTTTTGTATGTTTGATCTGTAAATTAAATAATTAATTTTTATAATTCTACAATATTTAATTGGACAGAGTATATATCTATGTGTTCCAGGCTCGATATTTGAGGCCCAGTAGCACCAAGCTATCCTGAATTCTTGTATGTTTTAATTTTGTTATTTTCATAATTTTGCATGTTTGATCTGTAAATTAAATAATTAATTTTTAAAGTTATACAATATTTAATTGGACAGAGTATATATTTATGGGTTTCAGGCTCGACATTTGAGGCCCAGTAGCACCAAGCTATCCTGAATTCTTGTATGTGTCAATTTTATTATTTTCGTAATTTTGTATGTTTTATTCTGTAAATTAAATAATTATTTTTTATAATTCTACAATATTTAATTGGACAAAGTATATATCTATGGGTTCCAGACTCGATATTTGAGGCCTAATAGTACCAAGCTATCCTGAATTCTTATATGTGTCAATTTTATTATTTTACATGTTAGTTTCATAATTTTATATGTTTGTTTTGTAAATTAAATAATTAATTTTTGTACATTGGACAGAGTTTGTGTTTGATCTATCAATATAAGAGATACTTAAACTACAGGGATACTACGCTAAAAGGCTCTACATTTTACTACGCTAAAAGGGCACTATATTACTAGTCTTTAAGCAAATAAATAATCTAAACTAGATAAACAAATAATAAATTTAATCACAAAACATTCACGGAAATACATATAAAACAGTAAAAGAAATTTATTAAATATTTTTATTAACAAATAATAATGATTTCTCAATTTTTACATATTTTTTTAGAACACTAATATCTTAGCCCGGATAAAAATAACATACTAGTTTAATCGCAAAAAAAAATACGAAATAACATGAAAACACATTCAAAACAACTAATATGCATTATTTATACGAGTTTCGACATAAACTAAATCGGAATAGCTCGATTTATGTTTTTCGGAAAGTTGATAAATTGAAAATTTGAGTCCGAAACAAGCAAACCACAACATAGAAGGCTTGGCTACGACGTGGGACCTACAATCTTGTCGTTTTGTGTGACGGGTGGGGTCCACTCGGATTTTTTTTGGAGATTTTTTTTGGGGGTGGGGGGTGGGGTGGGAGGGGGGCTTCAGATTTTTAAAAAAAAGGGGTAAGTGGACTGGTGGGGAAGAAGGGAAGGGGACCGTTTTTATCTATGTATAGCCCGGTATATAACAACGCTATACATATAGCGCTTTTATATACCGCGCTATGCATAGTTGTCTTATCAGCTCAGGCATAACGCGATTTATATATATATATATATAAGCTCTTTTAAAGAGCGTTATACCTTAACGTCCAAAACGTCCGTTAAGGTATATCGTTCTTTAAAATAGCATTATATATAGTTAGATAACTCTTTTTTTTTACACGCATTTTCGTCCTACTTGGCAAAAATAATCACAAATGGGTTCTGGACTCTAAAATTTGAGGGTATAAATAGACTTTGCATATAAGATCACTTGTTAATTATCGGATTTTGAGATATGATAAAGGAAACATTCAAAGTTTAAAGTTGGAAGAAAATATTAATTTTGTTACAAAAAATGAAAGGAGAAAAAATAAATTTCACACAAGAATTCACTCAAAATGGATAAAAATTAATGTCAAAACCAATAAAGTCCAAAAGGTGGATTAACCATTATATTATGAGAAAAATGATATGGTTAGTGTTTAACTTGTAAAAATAGTAAGGTGTGTAGATTGGGCAAATGTGTAGGCTAGCACTTCCACTTGGCAACATACGCTCCACACCAGGTACATTCATATTCTTGGTCAGACAACTGCAATTTTTAATTTTGCTGCTACTTCCGTGTCAGTCCGCTAATTCAGGAAAGTGAAACATGCAAGTCGTAATTTAATTTAATGTTTGCTTTTAATACACATTTATCTGTGCATTAAAGCAAAGCTAACTTCTGCACTATTTTCCAGTTCCCATCTCTTCCATTTATCTACAACACAGACAAGCATAAAAACAAACCAAGAAAACTAAAATGTGGTTTTTCAGGAGAAAAGGGGCATCTGGGTTTTCGTATAATTCTACTGCTGAGGAAGTTACTCATGGAATTGATGGCTCTGGTCTCACTGCCATTGTTACAGGTTACACTCTGCTTCCTCCTTTTTACTTTCTTGAAAATTCCCTTTTTGATTCCTGCCTATAATGGTCTAATTTGAACTCGATCGTTGCTATTGTTGGTGCATGCAACTATTTCCCTTAAAAAATGGAGGACAACCCGGTGCACATAGCGCGGTATCCGGATACCGGAAATGCCGGATCATAAGGGTCTATTGTATACAAACTTACCCTACAATGGTCGTGTATTGTTTACACGGCTCGAACCCACGATGACATCAAACCGCCATGATTCTCCTTCCATGCAACTATTTCCTTTAGTATGTTAAATTAAAAAAGGGTGACACCTTCATCGATTAAGGGTATGAACCAATAAATTAAAGTTGATTGCTGACAATATTCAATTTCAACTTCATTTTGTACCAGACCAACATAATTGGTAATTGAATTTCATTCATAATCTCATGATGTACTGAAAAGCTAATGAAATATTGAATTCCTTAAAGTAGTCATCAGTCATCAGGCAATTTCTTGACTACGACCTTGTTACCAATGCTTATGTGGCCCAGCTAATGCAAAAATTGGTCTACACAACGATTAGACTATTGCAGAAGCTGCAATCTGTATATGTAGTTGAAGCAATTGGTCTATTATCACCAAGTGTGAAGTAGAAAAAAATCTATATTGGTTAACTTTAATTGATACATTCTCATGTTGACCTCTTCTTCATTTTCCATACTATGGCTACTAGTGATTTATCATAAACAGTGAAATTGAGGAGGTCACGAGTTCAAGTCGTGGAAACAAAATCTTGCAAAAATGATGGTTAAGGCTGCGTACCAGGGGTGGACCGACCTTGAAGCAAAGGGGTGTCATGTGACACCGCTTCGTCAGAAAATTTTATTATATATATATATATATATATATATATATATATATATATATATATATATATATATATACACACACACACTGTGCATATACCTATATATAGAAAGAAAATGACACTTTTTAGCGTTAAGAGTCGCTAGCATTGGTTCGGCGCATGATTTTGTTCGCCGATGTTGCAGGTTCGAGCTTCACCCTAAGCCTATTTTTGGCAAATAGGACCTCTGTGGCTAAAAGTTGTCGTTATGTACTAGCATCGCACCCACTTGCCTCTTAAAACAGTATTTGACCAATGGGTCAAGGCTATCTATTACCTAGAGATGTGATACTAATAATTTTGTTATCTCTTTTATAAATATCGACACTGCTTACAAGAAATCTTACGTACGCCCCTGCTGTGTACAATAGACCCTTGTGGTCTGGCCCTTCCGCGGACTCCGCGCATAGCGGGAGCTTAGTGCACCGGGCTGCCCTTTAGTGAAATTGACAATACTAATGTAAATACGCATGTTTGAGTAAACTGGCTTTTTTAGACAGTTGAGATTACACATTGGATTCTCTTAGGTAAAGTGTGTGCAATGTCTTTATTAAGAGGCGGGGAGGCAGGAAATGTTAAGCGTTTAGCAGTATCTGGTTTGCTCATGAACATCCATTTGCAGGAGCATCAAGTGGTATTGGATCTGAAACTAGCCGTGTTCTTGCTTTGCGTGGAGTTCATGTTATCATGGCCGTCAGGAATATGGCTGCTGGAAAAGATGTTAAAGAAACAATAGTTAAGGAAATCCCTGCTGCTAAAGTTGATACGATGGAGTTAGATCTTAGCTCATTGGCATCAGTGAAGAAATTTGCTTCTGACTTTAAATTATCAGGTCGCCCATTGAACCTTTTAATGTAAGTGAAGAATAAGAGTGATAATCAAGTACCTGAATTACTCCTTATATATCATTTAAGTAGCTTTGTTCTCTGTGTGAATCTGTTCCCGCTTCATATATCTCCACATAGGTCAGTTAACATCATCTTCTTCTTTGAAAGTAATAATGCAGGAGTGATGGCAACTCCCTTTATGCTCTCAAAAGACAACATAGAGCTGCAATTTGCTACAAATCATCTAGGTAACAACTATTTGATAGATATATGTTTCTATGCATATATCGATCATGGAATGAGGAAAAGCATAATTTGGTTTGGAGAAGATATTATTGATGTTTTATAGTAGATCATAGAATACTTGCATTTTCTTTTATCTTTTCTTTTTTGTTCCAGCAACAGTTCATTTTATCTCCCTTCCTGATTTTATTGAGATGAAGATTCAGTTCTCGCTGAAAAGAGATCAATAGTTGATTCTCAATTTTGACATCTTAGGCTTATGTTATAAAATGCATACATAAAAGACCATCTGAGACCTGCTTTAACTTGTATATCCAACAACGATACAAAGGAGATAAAGCATGATTGTAGAATCACACGGGTAAGCGGGCAATTAATGTCCCTTTTGTATATGTTGTCATCCTACTCTTCTGTAATACAACACAGAAATGAAAAATCTTACAAGGTTGGTAGTAAGTTGTAGATAGATGATAGGCGCGCAATGATTCTATAAGTAAGCTTTCAAGACATTCTTCCTGTTTATTTGTCTTAGCCATAATTATTCTATTTTGTTGTGTTTGCAGGTCATTTTCTTTTGACGAATTTGTTGTTGGACAAGATGAAGGAGACAGCACGTAAAACAAAGAGAGAGGGAAGGATTGTGAATGTTGCATCAGAGGCTCATCGATTTGCATATCGCGAGGGAGTTCGGTTTGACAAAATTAATGACCGCAAAAGGTAATTTGATTAAATTTTATTGCCTAATTTTCAGAAAGTTCTCCATATTGTAAGAGAAACCTGTGTTTACTCAAACCATCACTTTTTTGATGACTTCTTTAATCATCCTGGAATTTTCACAATTTCCTATCTAAAGCGCCAGTAGTTCCATGAGAGTGTATATATTTAATACTATGTATTTTCAATGTTATCATACCTGAAACTAGGATGAGTACTTGCAATTCGTTACAAGTTCTTGGTTGACCATCTCTCTTGTTAATTTTGTTGACTGCTGTTGTTACCTGGAGAGTACTGGAGTTATGCTATTTGTATTTTAACTTAAATGAATTATTTTAGACTATCAATTAAATGATCACTTAACTTGTTTGGTTTCTTTCAATCTTAATAGTTGCTCATTTCGACTATTGTACCAACCAAAGAAGACAAAATTTTCGTGCTAAAATTGACGATTCATTGTCGTCTTTTTCACTTAAAGCTACATAACCATGATTACGATTACATGACAAAAATAGTCTTGCCCTGTGGAGAATTGATTTTAATTGTCTATGTTGTTTGTTATCTTATGCGCAGCTACAACAGCTTCGGTGCGTATGGCCAGTCAAAGCTGGCTAATATACTGCACGCGAATGAGCTTACGAGACGCTTAAAGGTGATCTTTCAGAAAATAATTACATACTGATTTTAATTCTGATTTTATCTCAGCGGTTCTTGTGTAGTCATGATATGTCTCCATTCCTAGAGGCAAACACATATATTTCTTAAGGTGGATATTTGGACCTCTTTGCACATTAAGAGAATTCTTGGTTTGGAGTCTGACTTCTGTAGCCCAATCATAGCTTTATATGAGGGTCCATGCCATTCAATTGAAATCGAAGATTTGAGCGATCGTTGTTTCTAACAGGAAGATGGAGCGGAAATAATTGCAAATTCACTTCATCCTGGAATGATCACAACCAATCTTTTCCGTCACATGGGTGTTTTTGATGGTAGGAAGATTCTCTTTTCTTCTTTTTTCTATTTAGTGGCCGGTGTCTGATTAATATGAATGGTATGTGCAGTCTGTTATCTATTTTCTTTATGTCTGGAAAAAAGCATCTGTCCTCTTACTAATGCTAACTCATGGCATAATGAGAAAAGGCAGTCGTATTTTGATCTGTAGATTTGTGGTGCGTCATCGCCCTTCTTTTTCCAACATTTGACAAAGTTAATCCTTAGTCTGTGTCGACAAGTCACTCTAGCTCTTTCCTCTTTTTCTCTTTATTTTATTTTTTCCTCAGTGGGGTAGAAAGGGAGGGGGGTTGTTAAGAACTCGACCACTACAAATTTAGGGGAGGAGAGGGGGATGGAATTGAACCCTCACACTAAGTCTAATGGTCATTATCGAGCCACCAGGTTGTCTCCTTGCTGACTTTGCATAGCTTCGTGAGATACACATCTCTGTGACATTTAACTTCAGAAAGTCTTCATATATAGTTCTAAGCCCACGGTCATTGTAGAATATTCACGTGTAATGTTTGTCTCGCGTGCTGCCTGGAGAGAAGCGAACATGAAATATTCCTTTCTTCTTATAACAGGTCTTGTAAGCAAGCTTGGAAAACTTGTGCTTAAAAATGTACAACAGGTATGTTTCGCATCGAAGCATTTAAATTTGAAGTATGCACAGATGTATAATTTGTACTTCAAATAGATCTATTATTTTGCAAATCTATTCACTGTGCAGTGAATTTTGACATGTTCTTGAACAATTAGTTTTGCTCACGATGGGGAAAATGCCTAAATAGTATAGGCATACAGCACCTGTTCTTGCTATCAGAGGGTTTTTTCTTAGGATCAATAATCAGTTGGATAAATATATTCATCAGTCTCATCTAGAAACATAATTTGTATTTCTCATAAGTCTTCTGATAAAATTCCCTGGTATGTACATGGGAAATTTAAGAAAACGGAACCTGACCAAAAAACAAATTCCGGGAGGTAAGTCACAAAACAAAACTAGAGAATGATTTGTCGATACTCTATACAGAATAGCTTGTCTAATACTCTCTTGACGCACATGACCTTTGCTCAGACCAAGAAGGCTAGAATATGATTCACTAAAGAATAAAAATCATGATGCTATGGCAAATGACGAGTTTAACGTTCGTGTTTCTTCTCTATAGGGAGCATCAACCACCTGTTATCTTGCATTGCATCCACAAGTGAAGGGAGTAAGTGGTGAATATTTTCTGGACAACAATTTGGCGACAACAACAGCGAAGGCTAAGGACATGGATTTAGCTAAAAGGCTTTGGGATTTTAGTATGGATTTGGTCAAGTAAACATATAACATGTTGTACCAGTGATATAGAAAAGTAACTTTGTATTTGGTCGTTTATGATCTTATTATTGCACTAAGTGTTAGAGATGGATATCGTGCTGTGTTTAGTGTTTAATCTTCAGCTTTCTGCAGATGTTCAACGTTTGGACCGAGCATGCTTAAAATGAAAATCTTTTATGAGCCGCTCAAAGCAAGAAAGCCTGAGCGGGCTGTTCTCTTAAACAAACTGGATCAATATTCTATTATGCCACTCCGAATTTAAGTTCTATGCACTAACTTTTTATAAAAATATTTATACAGTCATGTCACCTAAAAGGTAATTATATGTAATATGGTAAGTAACATGTTATAACAAGTTAAATTACACTGGTGGTGTAAAAGAAGAGTATAACTTAATCTACTAGTCCTAAATCATAATTGTCCCATCAACTACTTCTTTTTCTTTGCTTTTTATATTTCCTAAATTTTGGGCCATCTAAAATTTCCGACTCTGTACATTTCAATCCACTATTAACAATCAAGAAAATGAAAATAAGGAGAAAAGAAGACAGGATTCAGAACACAATTACTCCTATTATACTAGAGAACAAATTCGAGGGAAGAAGACTGGTAATTGGGGTAGTTTTTATGGGACCTGCTCGGGTTACGGTCATTTAACTTTGTCCAATATTTCGTGTAAATAGAACGGGCTAGTCATTTTTTGTGTAATTAACTTTCGTGTAATTGAAAAATAATCAGCATTTGTAAAGTCATTGAAAAATAATCATTATTTTGCTGAAACACGAAAAGTTCTAACATAATATGCGGGATTATGGAGCTCCTACGTATAAGCTTCCAACATATTATATTGATACTCCAGCACACGGAAAGTTCACGCATAACATGCTAGATTATAGAGCTCATGCATATAAACTTCTCGCATATTATGTTGGAACTCCAACACATTATGAAATTCCAGCACATTATGCTAGAATCTCATATGTAAAAAATTCGAACTCCAGCATATTGTGTTGGAATATTTTCGGATTTTTAAGGGAGTTTTTGTTCAGATGTTTTCTTTACATGAAAAATGGCTAAATTTCGATCACTTTTGAAATTGTGACTATTTTTCAGTTACCAGTTGTAAATCTGACTATTTTTTTTTCCAATATTTATATAGAAGAATATTTATTCATTATACCAGTAAATCTTAAAATTATTTCTTGTTATATTAAATTAGATAAATTTTCAAACTTTGACAATAAAGTAACAAAATTATTTTTGTCACATTAAAGTAATCGATTTTATCCGCTATAGGATTAAATTCACAAAATTTTAACCATAAATCGCCTTGACGAATAAGTTTGTTGTAATAGTGGACTTTAAAATGAGTAAAGTTAAGTTAAGTTACTTTAATATAATAAAAAATAATTTAGTGACTTTATTGCTAAAATTATTAAAATTTAGTAACTTTATATAATTTTGTAACTTCTTATAACATAGATCATGATCATTTTATTTGTTCTTTGGTAGCAGACGAGCAGTAATGTTCCCGAAATACTGAACACGTGTGGTGAGATGAAAAAGAAAAAAGAAAAAAGAAAAAAAGAAGAAGATGTGCAGTGTGATTGATGTAGTGCCCGGTAAGCAAAGCTGCATTTTGCATTTTTCCAGTTTGCATATCCATAGGTAGATGTATGGAGATTCTACACAATTAATCTGAGCTATTAATTTAGTGTCAGTACCATTAAACTCCGTGTAAGCAAGCAGAGCAGCAAAGCTAAACAAAACTATGTGGCTTTTCAACAGGAAAGGGCCATCTGGCTTTTCATATTCGTCCAAGTCACCCATGGAATCGGCGGCTCTGGTCTCACTGCCATTGTTACAGGTTCACTCTCCTTTCTCCATTTCACTTTCTTTTTTGTAAAACAAATAGTATTCCCTTTTGGTGGCATGCAATAGGTGTTTGTATATATGACTACTTCTTTTAAGTCTACTTTCAGCTCTTTGCTTTAATAACAATAATTCAAGTGTGACACTCTCATGGATTAAGTATATAAGTATTTATCAATTTCTCCTTGAAAATATATGTTGCTTTGCATATATTTTTTGTCCTATACATGGACATATAATTACACGAGATATAGTGCCAGAGCCACCCTTCTAGAAGGCGTGTCGCTGGAAACTTACACAGTGTAATTAATATGTAACTTGTATTTTGGCACATCTTGATTAGTTTCTTTTTCTTCTCAATGGTGGTATTAGCACCTTGTTGTGCTCATTCCATAGGGGGAGGAAGACTAAGAAAGATATTGCCATGATATTTAATGCTATAATAAAAATATAACGCATTGATTTGAATATCTCTTTACAATATTTTTGTTCTTTTATATATCTTAAGCTATACATATAGTATAATATAGTATAGTATAGTATATATATATATAAGCTTATATTTATAAGCTTATATTTATACTATACTATAGTCTATACTATATATACATCTCATAAGATATATAAGCTATATTCGATATATATATAAGCCTATATATATACTATCGAATACGGCTTATATACTATAGTATAGTATAGTATAATATATATATACTATATATACAACTTAAGATATATAAACTATATTCGATATACTATATATACATCTTAAGATATACTATATATCTATACTATACTATATATACATCTTAAGATATACTATATATACATAGTATACTAGATATACTAGATATATATATATAGTAGATATACATGTATATATATAGTATATCTTAAGATGTATATATAGTATATAAATCGAATATAGCTTATATATAGTAAGATGTATATATATTATAGTATAGTATAGTATATACTATATATACAACTTAATATAGTATAGTATAGTGTATATATAGTATATACTATACTATACTATAATATATATACATCTTACTATATATATTATATATATCTTAAGATGTATACTATCGAATATGACTTATATACTATATATATATATATAGTATAGTGTGTGTATATATAAGATGTATATATAGTGTAGTGTGTGTGTGTGTGTGTATATATATATATATATATATATATATATATATCTTAAGATGTATATATAGTATAGTATAGTATATATATAAGCTTATATATATATATATGTATATCGAATATAGCTTATATATCTTAAGTTGTATATATAGTATATACTATACTATACTATAATATATATACATCTTACTATATATAGTATATATATCTTAAGATGTATACTATCGAATATGACTTATATACTATGTATATATTGTATAGTGTGTGTATATATCAGATGTGTGTGTATATATCTATATATATATCTTAAGATGTATATATATACTATATATATACTATAATATATATACATAGTTTATAAGTCATATTCGATAGTATACGTCTTAAGATATACTATATATACATCTTACTATATATATATATATATATATAGCTTATATATCTTAAGATGTATATATATCTTAAGATCTACTATACTATACTATATATATATATATATATATATATATATATAGTATATCTTAATATATATATATATATATATATATATATATATAATATATATATATATATATATATATATATATATATATATATATATATATATATATATATATATATATATATATATATATATATATATATATATTTTAAGATATATATATAGTATATAAATCGAATATAGTTTATATATCTTTATTACTATTTTTTTTCTCTAACTTCTATAAAAAAAAATAATTAAAAATACAAAGTTTCTGTTGGGACCGTTAGTTCGTGGTCTCGAGACCGGCCCACTTAACTCGGGACCGTTAGTTCGTGGTCCCGATCCCGAGCCGGTTCCAACAATAAGCCCGCGAAGCCCGGGACCGTTTAGGACCGGACCGCATAGGACCGGTCCACTTAGGACCGGCCCACTTAGGACCGGGCCTGCGAAGCTCACTTAGAATCGGGCCCGGCCCACTTGCCACCCCTACTTACACTATGTAGATAGGTAATATATATATATATATATATATTAATTATATATTAATTTCTCTTGATTTTTTCGTGTGTTTATTTTTTTATATATTTTGAGTCCCTTCGGCGAAAGTTTCGGGCAAATCCCAAGCAAGTTGGAGATGAATCTTCTATAATCATTCCAATTCATTTGGGCGCCTATCATTCCACTACTCAATAGTTTATCTCGTAGGATAACTTAGATTCTATAGCACTACGGATTCTCGAAATTTATGCCCCTTTTCTATACTGTCATACTATCTTTAACTACACTCGAAAAGACTCCTGTCAAACAGTGAGCTTTATATAAATGTGTGAATAACGACTAGCCTTATTCCTAGCTCGTTGATATCACCTACACAAGTATATATGCTTGGCTTCCATTCTGCTATGTTTTTCACTAAGTCCGCATGTATTTCAAGAACTTTATTTGTTAGGTCTTTTATGAAAACTTTCCTCCGTATGATTGTTGGTCTACCTCGAATTCTTTTAACACCTTCAATAGTCATGTTACCAGCTACGGATTAGTGCATTTGCATGTTACCAGCTACGGATTAAGCAAACCATCTCCGATGACATCTTTAACATTTTCCTCTGTTTGTTTTACTTGTACCTTTTGGCAATTGTCATCATTTTTAATCTTGTCTAATTTTTATATGACCAAATTATCCATATGTCTAGGACATTCATCTGCTACTTGTAGATAGATAGAGGCCTAACATTAATGCGCATATAGCATTGTTGGTCTCACAACTTTTCAATAAAAATAAAACTTTTCACTTTGTTACATATGGATGACTTTAATTTATTGGGAATGCAGATTTTTAGGTTTACTTCCATTTCCCTATCATGGGTATTGCTAATGTATGCTAAGCTTCGCGATTGACACTACTGATGTAAATACGTGTGTTTCTGACCAACTTGGCTGCTTATATACATCTCAGAATCTTTTATGCGAAGTCTGTGCAAGGTCAAGCACAAAATAGTAATTTTGGAAAAAATAATAATCCCGCCCATGAATAATATCCACGGCAAATAATAAAAATATAAGAGAGTAATAACGACATCAACTCTTTTAATTGGTAAAATACAATACCCGAGCGGAGCAATATAATCACTATAATATTACAACTTAGTAGTGTCAAGAGACTACTACAATCTTGAAAGAAATAACACTCTTTATTTGAAACAGCTCACTATAATATTACTCACTATTTATCTCACAGACTACAATCTATGGATTACTCTCTCTAACTTCTATTGCTTCTATCTTATTTTTGGTGTCACTGAAATGAAGAATGGAGTCCTCTATTTATAGTAAGAGATGTCATTCAACTACTATAAAGAAGATGTCTTGTTGTTGATTTAGTCATATAATTTTTCAACAAAGTTAGGCACCTCCCATTTTCTTCAAAAAAGTTGTCAACAAAGTTAGGCACCTCCCATTTTCTTCAACAAAGTTGTCAACAAAATTAGGCACCTCCCATTTTCTTCAATAAAGTTGTCAACAAAGTTAGGCACCTCCCATTTTCTTCTTTGTTTTTCTTTAATAAGCCCCACAAATCTCTCCCTTAATTTTGATTTTTCTTTTTCATTCCAAGACTTGATCTCAATCTCTGAAAATTCTCAAACTTAAGAGGCTTTGTAAAGATATCTGCAGCATGATCATGAGACTTCACATATTTGAGCTTGACTTCCTTCTTGGCAATGCACTCTCTGATGAAGTGATATCTTGTATCTATATGCTTGCTTCGATCATGATACACCGGATTCTTGGCGAGTGCCTGTGCAGATTTGTTATCAATACAAATCTCTGTAGCTTCAATTTGTGGCAAATTGAGCTCATTCAATAATCTTCTTAGCCAAATAGCATGACAGGTACATGATGTTGCTGCTATATATTCGGCTTCACAAGTCGAGAGAGTAACTATGGATTGTTTCTTTGAACTCCAAGAAATAACAGAATCACCCAAGAAAAACACAAAGCCAGTTGTGCTTTTTCTATCATCAATATCTCCCGCATAATCACTATCACAAAGTCCCATAAGGTTGAAGAAGAATAAAATAACCCAAAGTTGATCGTACCTTTTAGGTAACGAAGAATTCTTCTAGTGACTTTCAAATGGGTGGAGGTAGGAGTTTTCATGAAGCGACTTACTACTCCAACTGCAAAGAGTATATCTGGCCTGGTACAAGTCAAGTTCCTCAAACTTCCCACAAGACTTTTGAAAAATGTGGGATCCATATTTTCTCCTTCATCAAACTTGAACAATTTTGTCCCACTCTCCATCGGTGTGTTCACGGAGTTGCAATCGAGCATGTTGAACTTCTTCAAGATTTTCTTCGTATAGCTTTCTTGAGAGATGAAAATTCCATCCTCCATCTGCTTCACTTCTAGGCCCAATTAGTATGACATGAGCCCTACATCTGTCATCTCGAACTCACTAGACATATCTTTCTTAAAAGCTTCAAACAAACTTGGGTTATTACCCGTGAAAATAAGATCATCAATATAAAGACAAACAAGTAAGATATCTCCATTAGTATGAACTTTAAGGTAAATAGCATATTAATGGAGACAACGAGTAAACCCATTGTCTTGAAAATACTTGTCGATGCAACTATTCCATGCTCGTGGGGCTTGCTTTAATCCATATAAAGCTTTCTTCAATCGCAACACTTTATCTTCATGGTTTTTGACCACAAAGCCCAATGGTTGTTCAACATAGACTTCTTCTTCAAGATAGCCATTCAAGAATGCTGATTTGACATCTAGTTGATGGATCTTCCAATTCATTTGCTCCGCCAAAGAGATCAGCAAACGAATTATCTCTATGCGGGCAACAAGTGCATAGACTTCTTCATAGTCAATGCCTTGCCTTTGCTTGTAGCCTTTATCCACAAGCTGTGCTTTGTATCTCTCCACATCTCCATCAACATTCTTCTTTGCCTTGTATACCCATTTAACTCCAATTGCTCGATGACCATTGGGAAGTGTTGGTAACTCCCAAATGTTGTTCTTCTCTATTGACTCGATCTCCTCCTGCATGGCTTGTCTCCACCTTTTGTCTTCAACAGCTTCATCAAAGTTCATTGGTTCACTATCAGCAAAGAGACAATATAAAAAATCAAAATTAGTAACTTCTTCTGTGTCCTCATAGAGCTCTTGAATACTCCTTGTCCTTTGCGGTTGTTCATTTGAACTTTCTTGAGAAGAGGGAGATGCAACATTTATTGGAGAAAGAGGTGGAGTTTTATCCTGCACAGGTTTCACGGTTTCTGGTTCTTCTTCATCACCAAAGTATGGAAGAAAATCATATGAAGTTTCTTCCTGAGCTTCCCAGTTCCATGCCAATTCTTCATCAAATTCAACATCGCGACTTACCACCATCTTGCCGCTACTTGGGTTATATAGCTTGTAGCCTTTTGAACTCGTATCATAGCCAACAAATACATGCTTGACACTTCGATCGTTAAGCTTCGCTCTCCCTTGATGTAGCACATGAGCATAGGCTATGATCCCAAAGATTCTCAAGTGCTTGACACTTGGCTTTCTTCCACTCCATGCTTCTTGAGAGGTTTGATCTCTAACATTTTTTGTTGGAGACTTGTTGTTCAAATAAACTGCATAATATACAGCTTCTGCCCAAAATTTCTTGGGCATATTTTTAGCTTTTAACATACATCTAGCCATATTAAAAATCGTTCGATTCTTTCTCTTTGCAACTCCATTTTATTGGGGTGAATAAGGTACCGTTAGTGGGCAATGAATTCTATGAGATTTACAAAAGTCATTAAACTTTTTTGAAGTGAATTCGCCTCCTCTATCGGACCTTAAAACTTTTATTTCATAGCTACTTTCTTTTTCTACAAGTACTTTAAAATTTTTAAAAGTAGCAAAAGCTTCAAATTTTTGGTTCAAGAAATAAACCCTAGTCTTTCTACTAAAGTCATCAATGAAAAGTAGAAAGTATTTACTTTTACCAAAGGAAGGTGGATAGATTGGTCCACACACATCAGTATGAACAAGCTGAAGCGGCTTGGTTGATCTTGACATGGCCTCCTTTGGAAAACTCCTCATTGCATGTTTTCCAAGAAGACAAGCTTCACACAATTGATTGGGATGACTTATTGATGGTATCCCATGCACCATGTTCTTCTCCCATTGATTTTAGCGCTTCAAAATTCAAGTGCCCAAATCGCATGTGCCAAACACCATGATTCATATTGTACATTAGCCTTCAAACACTTTGCATCAATTGTCTTAAGATTCAGAGAGAATAATCTATTCTTAGCCATATGCACTTTAGCAATTAGAATTCCACTTGAATCTCTAAGCCAAAGATGCATATTTTTCATGTGGATGTCATATTCCTTTTCAAGAAGTTGGCCCAAACTCAAAATATTACTTTTTAATTTTGGGACATAATAAACATCTTGAATTAACTTGTTACTACCATCTTTACAGGAGATCATAATCGTACCTATCCTTTCAATTTGAATCTTTGAGGTATCTCCAAAGGACACATTACCTCTCACCGTTTTATTGATTTCCACAAACTTCTCTTTGCATCCACACATATGATTGCTTACTCCATTGTCCAAATACCACGAGCTGTAATCATCCTTATTTTCTTCCTTGAGTGCCATCAATAACGTTGACTCAACTTCTTCTTTCTTGTCGTCAACAAGGTTAACTTTTTCTTTAACATTGCTATGACATTCCCAAGAGTAATGACCAAATTTATGACAATTATTATACTCAATTTTTGATTTGTCATACCTTTGTCCATTATTTTCTTTGGTAGTAGCCACGTCCTCTTCCTCCTCTATGTCCACGACCACGATCTCTTAATGTCTGGTGGATTTTAACTTCATTGTTGAAGTTGTTAGCGTTGCTTCTTCCTCTTCCATGACTGCCACGACTTCGTCCCCGTCCATTCCCTCGATAGCTCTTTCACCTCCATAATCTTTGAAGGATGCCTGAGTTTTAAGAAGTTGCTCCAATGGTACTTCTTGTCTCCTCTTGATCTTTTATTCATGGGCCTGTAAAGAACCCTCCAATTGCTCTACCATCATATAGTCTAAATCTTTAGACTCCTCAATAGCACACACCACAAAATCAAATTTAGGTGTTAAAGTGCGAAGGATATTTTCTACCACACGGACATCTTTTATATCCTTCCCATATCTTCTTAATTGATTTACAACAACCTTCACTTTTGAACAATAATCTAAAATGCATTCGGATTCTTTCATTTTTAAAACTTCAAAATCAACCCTTAGAGTTTGAAGTTTTACCTTCCTCACCTTGTCAACTCCTTGAAGAGAATTTTGTAAAATCTCCCAAGCTTCCTTTGAGGTGATAGCATCTGCCACCTTTTCGAATATGGCATCATCCAGACATTGATGGATGAGCGTGAGGGCTTGTTGATCCTTCTTCCTTGTCTTTGCCAAGACATCTTTTTCATTATGAGGCAGAGCTTTCTCATTATCGGGTTTTGCATACCCTCTATCTACGATTTTTCACACATCCTGAGAGCCAAGAATGACTTTCATACGTAGACACCATTTTTATAATTATCTTTTGTGAGACGGGGTACTGAAAAGACAGCGTACCATTATTTGCCATGGCTCTGATACCACGTTGTTAGAAAAAATAATAATCCCGCCTAGGAATAATATCAACGATAAATAATAAAAATACAAGAGAGTAACAATGACACCAACTCTTTTAATGGGTAAAATACAATACCCGAGCGGAGCAATATAACCACTGTAATATTACAACTTAGTAGTGTCAAGAGACTACTACAATCTTGAAAGAAATAAACTTCAAAGCTCACTACAATATTATTCACTATTTATCTCACAAACTACAATCTGTGGATTACTCTCTCTAATTTCTATTGCTTCTCTCTTATTTTTGGTGTCATTGAAATAAAGAATGGAGACCTCTATTTATAGTAAGAGATGTCATTCAACTACTATAAAGAAGATGTCTTGTTGTTGATTTAGTCCTATATTTTTTCAACAAAGTTAGACACCTACCATTTTATTCGACAAAGTTGTCAACAAAGTTAGGCGCCTCCCATTTTCTTCAACAAAGTTGTCAACAAAGTTAGGCACCTCCCATTTTCTTCAACAAAGTTGTCAACAAAATTAGGCACCTCGCATTTTCTTCAACAAAGTTGTCAACAAAGTTAGGCACCTCCCATTTTCTTCTTTATTTTTCTTTAATATGAGCCCCACAGTGAAAATCTTGAGTGTTCTATTGAGAGGCAAGAAATTTATTCATTTAATAAATATTTGTTTCGCTTATAGACATCCATTTGCAGGAGCATCAAGTGGTATTAGATCTGAAACCAGCCGTGTTCTTGCTCTGCGAGGAGTTCATGTTATCATGGCTGTCAGGAATATGGCTGCTGGAAAAGATGTTAAAGAAGAAATAGTTAAGGAAATCCCTGCTGCTAAAGTTGATGTAATGGAGTTAGATCTTAGGTCAATGGCATCCGTAAGGAAATTTGCGGCTGGCTTTATATCATCGGGTCACTCGTTGAACATGCTAATGTAAGTGAAGAGTAAAAGTGGTAACCACATACTAGAAGACTTTGCACTTTTGCTACCTAGTTTTCCCCTTTTGCACGAATCCCTTCCCCTCTTCATATATCTCCACATACATCTATTAGTATTATCTTGTTTTCCATAAGTAATAATGCAGGAGTGGGGGGGAATTCCCTTTATGCTTTCCAAAGACAACATAGAGCTGCAATTTGCCACAAATCATCTAGGTACGGCTGTTTGTTATACGTATGTTTCTGCGCAATATATCGATCACAGAATGAGGAACAACATAATTGGACCATTCTATGAGGAGAAGATATATTTTTTATGTTTGCAGTAAAAGAGAGCTCGAAATATTTGTATCTTTTTTCAATTCCAGCAACAGTTCATTTTAAAGAATAAAGCATCTAATCTAAATGTATCTCCGTTCCTATTTTTACTGAAATGAAGATTCAGTTCTCACTTAAAAGGAGATCAATAGTCAATTCTCAATAATGTCATTTTAGGTACGGCTGTTTGTTATACGTATGTTTGTTATACGTATGTTTCTGCGCAATATATCGATGATTTGTCATGTCAAATGATAAGTTTAACTTTCGTGTTTCCTGTTCTATAGGGAGCATCAACCACCTGTTATCTTGCATTACATCCACAAGTGAAGGGGGTAAGTGGTGAATATTTTCAGGACAACAATTTGGCCACGCCAACAGCGATGGCTAAGGACATGGATTTGGCTAAGAAACTCTGGGATTTTAGTATGGATTTGGTCAAGTAACATCTAACATGCATGTACCAATACAACAGAAAAGCAACTTTGTATTTTTTAGTTTTTTTTTATCTTATTGGAGATGGATTTCGGGGAATATTGTTACTATATCATTTATTTAGGAGAAATCGAGAGAGGATTAAGAACACATGTATTATACTTGTGAACAAATTCGATGAGAAGAAAAGACCAATTTTCTTTTTTCTTAAGGTTTATTATTGTATAAATGATAAATAGTCTATTTTAACTTCTAATAGAACTGTAACAACTTGTTTTAATAGAAAGAGCCAATAAATAAACTGAAATGTTGAAATCTCATCAAAGATAATTTCATGTGCTCCACATTATTACAAGTTGGACTAATGTTGATTTTGAACAATGAGTATCGGGGAGAGTCCATGCATTTGCTTATTTTTATTTTTATCTTTTTGAATTTAAATGCATGTCAAAGTGTGCAATATGGATTTGTCCAATCTCCGCAATGACAAGGAAATCCCAAAAGAGAAATACAATGAAAATTCATTGTTGTGTTATGCATTTATTTATTAAGAAAGGGTGAAAAGTCAATTTCTATACGATATTTAGACTTGCTCATTGCATATTCTACTTATTCTTGTCGTTATTAAGCCAACTCAAATTTACAGTTAGATACTCAATAAATGCATGTCTGTGATGACCCAAAGTGTCATCTTTAAATTTAATAAGTAATTCTGTATTCTAAGACCTCGAAAAATACTATTTATCATTCCTCGACTTGCATGCGCAATCCGCATAATTTTTCGAAAAGTTTTTATGTGAAAAATAGATTAAAATGTGAAATAGAGCTTTAAAACTCAACCGAGTTGACTTTGGTCAACATTTTGAGTAAACAGACTCGGATCAGTATTTTGACAATTCCGATAGGTCTCTATCGTGATTTGGAACTTGGGCATATGCCCGCAATCGAATTTCGAGGTCCCTACCCCGAGATATGAAATTTTGATAAAAAATTAATAGTATGAAAGCTTAATGATTTTTAAGAATTTACTGATGTTGGATTTATTGACACCGGGTTCGTATTTTAGTTTCAGAGCCCGGTATAGGTCCACTATAATATTTATGACTTGTCTGCAGAATTTGGTGAGAAACGGAATTCATTTGACGTGATTCGGATGTCCGGTTGTGAAAATACAAGTTTTAAAGTTTTCTTGAAAATTTTCTTTGATATGGTGTCCGATTCGTAGTTCTAGGTGTTAATTTGCAGATTTGATTGCGCGAGCAAGTTCGTATGATGTTTTAGGACTCGGGTGCATATTTGGTTTGGAGTCTTGAGGGCTCGGGTGAGTTTCAGATAGGCTACGAGATGATTTCGGACTTAGAAAAATCTGGTGTACTGCAGACTTCAGGCTTCTGGTGTGTTCTTCTTCGCGTTCGCGAAGGTACTCTCGCGAACGCGAAGAGTAAATTGGACTGGCATGTTTTTTGCTTCGCGTTCGCGATAGAGGGAACGCGTTCGCGAAGGGTCGAGGTGCAAAGCTTCGCGTTCTCGATTGAAGCCTCACGTTCGCGAAAGGTAAATGGCCGGAGAGAAATTTGCCTTCGCGTTCGCGAAGGGCAGCTCGCGTCCGCAAAGGCAAAGCTAGGCAAGCTTCCCGTTCGCGAAGGGTAAAATTAGACAGCACAAATTTGTGCTTCGCGAATGCGAGGCACTGACCTTGTTCACGAAGGGTAAAAATTCGAGAAACAGATGTTCTAGAAAATGGGATTCGTTTCATTTTCAACCATTTTCCATTTTTAAGCTCAGATAGGGCGATTTTTGGGCGATTTTCACGAAAAAATATTGGGGTAAGTGTTCCATATCCTATATTGATTATATTTCACGATTCCATACTTATTTATATCATGAATCAGTGAAATTTTGGGAGAAAAATCAGATTTTTATAAAATCTTCCAAAAATAAAAATTTAAGATTTGAAGGTCCATTTGACAACGGAATTTGATAATTTTTGTATGGTTGGATTCGTCTCTGAATGGGTGTTCTAATTTCGTAAGTTTTTCTGAGATTTGAGATGTGGACCCCACTGTCAATTTTTAAAGTGAATTTCGAATTTTATCCGGAAAATTAGTAAATTCATATGGAATTAATTCCTATGATTCGTATTGAGTATATCGAATTGTTTGTGAATAAATTTGATGCTTTTGGAGACAAATTCAAAAGGAAAAGTTGTGGTCGAGTAATTGATTGAAATTATAAAGCGAGGTAGGTATCGTGGTTATCTTGACTCGAGGGAATAGAACCCTTAAATTATTTGTTATGTGAATTGCATGTGAACGACGTATAGGCGAGGTGACGAGTGTCTATACGTCGTCAAATTAATTGTTTGCATAATTATTTGAAAATCCTAAATTTGTTTTAATACATGAATTAATTATTATGATAATTGTTTTCTCCTATTCTTTGTCAAATATTAATTCTTGAATTCCTGCAATAATTGCTACATGGTGATTTGATTTATGTGCATTAATTGTTACTTGACATTTAGCATATTAAATAGTAAATTGTCTATTTTCTCCCTGATTTCCATAATAAATTGCTATTTGTCATTGTTTGTTTCATAATTAAATCATAATTTTTGTATGCTTGTCATCTTTAAAATTTTATATTAATTATTGCATTTATCAGGGCAATTTCTTCTATAAGAATTGGTAAATAGATATATTGGAAGAGCGGGTTGCACGCTGTAACAGAATTGATCAAAATAAATATATTGGGAGATCGGGTTGCACGCCGCAACAGACTTATTAAAAGTCTATATTGGAGGATCGAGTTGTACGCCGCAACAAACTTATTAAAAGTCCATATTGGGAGATCGGGTTGCACGCCGCAATAGACTTGTTTAAAAGTCCATATTGGGGGATCGAGTTGCTCGCCGCAACAAACTTATTTAAAAGTTTATATCTACTTGATTAAAATAAATATATGGGAGGATTGAAAACAAATATGTTGTGGGAGCGGGTTGCACGCTGCAACAAAAATTGATTGAAATAATATTTGGTTATGACTGTTGAGTTGGCTTCAACTATTAGAAATGAGTTACCTAATTTAATTCTATTATTATGGTTATTATTATTATTATTGCGTACAAGTTAATGTAAGTGACATGCTTTAGCCTCGTCACTACTTCGTCGAGGTTAGGCTCGACACTAACCAGTATATGGGGTCGGTTGTATACTACACTCTGCAATTCTTGTACAGATTTCAGAGTTGATCCAGCGGTGTACCATAAACTTGCTCGGGTTTCAGTTACCAGAGAAGACTTGAGGTATAATTGCACGGCGTCCGTAGTTCTGAAGTCCCCGTCTACTTTACTTTAGTTGTGTGTTTATTTTCAGACAACTTTATTTTTTTCAGACCTTTATCTGTATTATTCTAGAAGCTTGTGCACTTCTGACACAAATTCTTGGATGGTATTTAGACACCGTTATTTTTATGAATTATTCACTACATTGCAAACTTTACTTCCGTATTTATATTTTTGTTATTAATAAATTTAAAAATTATTTTAAAATGGATAATATTATTCTAACGTTGGCTTGCCTAGCAAGTGAAATGTTAGGCACCATCACAGTCCGAAGGTGGGAATTTCGAGTTGTGACAGTTGGTATCAGAGCCCTAGGTTACATAGGTCTCATGAGTCACGAGCAAGCTTAGTAGAGTCTGAAGGATCGGTACAGAGACGTATGTACTTATCTCTTAGAGGCTATGAAGTTTAGGAACAATATCACTTCTTTCTTATTCTGTCATGCAAATTTTTTCTAACATCGATGATTGAACCATTCTACTCTTATTCTTTCGCAGATGGTAAGGACACGTAATACATTTACCGATGGACAGGGACTAGGGCCCCCGGTGAAAACTATGGCCAAGGGGAGAGGTCGAGGCCGAGGTCGTACTAGAGGCCGAGGCAGAGGAAAAAGTAGAGCTCAGTCTAGAACTCGAGTAGCAGCACTTGTTGTAGAACCTCAAGCGGATCTTGAGGAGGAGGTTCCAGTTCAAACTATACCAGTTGGACCAGTTCAGGTCCCGGAAGGATTTATAGCTACTCTAGTACTTCAGGATGCTCTAGTCCGTCTGATGAGTCTTATGCAGGGCGTAGCCCAGGATGGTACATTTCCGTAGCACCAGTCATCTCACAGGCTGGGGGAGGAGCACAAACTCCCACTACTCCCACTCTGGAGCAGATGGCTCCCCAGAATCAGGCTCCAACAGCCCTGCCAGTTGGGGTAATTCAGCCAGTTGTTGCGGCACAGACCAGTGATAGTCCTGCCATGTCCTTTAAGGCCTTATTGAGACTGGATAAGTTTACTAAGCTCTTTCTAGTTCACTTCAGTAGTACATCTTCTGAGGACCCACATGTTTATCTTGACTGCTGCCATGAGGTGCTGTGAAACATGGGTATAGTTGAGACCAATGAGGTTGATTTTGCTGTATCTCAGATGACGGGTTTCGACAAGAGGTGGTGGAGAGATTGTACATTGACCAGACC
The DNA here is from genome assembly GCF_000390325.3 of Nicotiana tomentosiformis. Classification (NCBI taxonomy): domain Eukaryota; kingdom Viridiplantae; phylum Streptophyta; class Magnoliopsida; order Solanales; family Solanaceae; genus Nicotiana; species Nicotiana tomentosiformis. The sequence continues at coordinate 84,249,816 of NC_090814.1, forward strand.
AGTTGGATCGTCTACACTTACCTGGGAACAGTTCTCGCAGCTATTTCTGGAGCAGTTCCTTCCTATCACACTTAGAGAGGATTACCGCAAGCAATTTGAGCGTCTACAGCAGGGCAGTATGACTACTACTCAGTATGAGTCCCGTTTTGTGGATTTAGCCCGTCATGGTCTCCTTTTACTACCTACTGAGAGAGAGAAAGTGAGGAGGTTTATTTAGGGACTCACTCACCCTATCAGGCTTTAGATGGCCAAGGAGACCGGAAGCGAGATTTCTTTCTAGGCAGCTGCTAATGTCGCGAGGTAGATCGAGATGGTTCTTGCACAGGAGAGAGGGCAGAGGTCTGATAAGAGGCCTCGTCAGTTTGATGGTTTTAGTGGTGCATAGTCTGGAGGCAGGGGTAGTTTTCGTAGGGGTCATCCTCCCAGACCGTTTTATTCAGCACTTCAGGCATCTCTCGGTGCTTCAGGGAGTCACGATCCTATTATGCCTTACTCAGGGTAGCCAACACTTAGTGCACATTCAGCTCCTATCAGTGCATCACCACTCCAGAGTCACTACAATGGTTATCCGGCCCATTCGAGTCAGCTTTAGCTCCAGCAAACACGGTATCAGGATGTGTGCTATTAGTGTGGGAACATTGGTCATATCAGGAGGTATTGCCCTAGGTTGGCGAGTAACAAATCTCGATAGGATTCTCGTGCCATCATACCAGCACCGGTTGCTTCACCGCCTGCTCAGCCAACTAGAGGTAAGGGTCAGGCTACTAGAGGTGGAGGTCAGGCCATTAGAGGTGGAGGTCAGACCGTTAGAGGTGGAGGCCAGTCAGCTAGAGGCCTTCCCAAGGACGCAGTTCAGAGTGGTGGGGCTCACCCCCTATTTTATGCTTTTCTAGTTAGGCCTAAGGCCGATTCATTCGATGTTGTGATCACATGTATTATTCCAGTTTGCCATAGAGATGCTTCAGTTCTATTTGGTCCAGGATTTACTTATTCCTATGTGTCCTCCTATTTTTCTTCATATTTTGTGCCTTATGATTCTCTAAGTGCTTCTGTGTGTGTATCTACACCGGTGGGAGACTCTGTTATAGTCGATCATGTCTACCATTCGTGTGTGGTTACTATTGGTAGTTTTGAGACTAGTGTTGATATTCTACTTCTTGATATGGTAGATTTTGATGTCATCTTGGGTATGGATTGGCTTCCACCTTATCATTCTATATTGGATTGTCATGCCAAGACAATGACCCTAGCCATGTCGGGGTTACCTCAGTTAGAGTGGAAATAAACTCCTGGTCATTCTATCAGCAGGGTTATTTCTTATATGAAAGCTCAGCGTATGGTCTAGAAAGGGTGTCTAGCCTATTTGGCATATATTCGCGATCCCATTGAAGATGTTCTTTCTATGGACTCAGTACCAGTTGTTCGTGAATTTCCAGAAGTATTTCCTGCAGATTTGCCGGGGATGCCACCCGATAGAGATATTGAGATATTGACTTCTGTATTAATTTGGCTCCGGGCACTCAGCCCATTTCTATTCCACCATACCATATGGCCCCGCCGGAGTTGAAAGAATTGAAGGAGCAGTTACAAGACTTGCTTGATCAGGGATTTATTAGACATAGTGTCTCGCCCTGGGGTGCACAAGTACTATTTTTAAAGAAGAAAGATGGCTTTATGCGGATGTGTATAGATTATTGGCAGTTGAACAAGGCCACTATCAAAAACAAATATCCGCTGCCAAGAATTGATGACTTATTTGATCAGCTTCATGGTGCCATCGAAGATCAATTTAAGGTCTGGTTACCATCAGTTGAAGATTAGGGCATCTGATATCCCTAAAATAACTTTTCGGACTCGGTATATGCATTACGAATTCCTAGTGATGTTATTTGGGTTGACAAATGCCCCAGCAACAATTATGGATTTGATGACTCGGGTGTTCAAGCCCTATTTGGATTCTTTTGTGGTTGTATTCATTGATGATATCTTAATTTATTCCAGCAGTCGAGAGGAGCATGAGCAACATCTTCGGAGTGTGCTTCATACTTTGAAGAATAATCAGTTATATGCCAAAATTTCAAAATGTGAGTTTTGGTTAGACTCAGTTGCCTTTTTGGGGCATGTAGTATCGGCAGAAGGCATAAAGGTAGATCCTAAGGAGATTGAGGCTGTTCAGAATTGGCCTAGACCTACTTCAGTTATAGAGATCTGGAGTTTCCTTGGTTTGGTAGGTTATTATCGTCGGTTCATGGAAGGGTTTTCATCTATAGCAAGCCCATTGACCAGAGTGACCTAGAAATGTGTCCCATTCAGATGGTCAGACGAGTATGAGTTGAGCTTTCAGAAGCTCAAGACTGCTTTGAGTACGACATCAGTGTTGGTATTACCCACAGGTTCATGATCGTATATGGTATATTATGACACATCTCACATTGGGCTTGGCGTAGTATTAATGCAAGATGGCAGGGTGATTGCATATGCATCGCGACAGTTGAAAGGTCACGAGAAGAATTATCCTGTTCATGACTTACAATTGGCAGCCATTGTTCAAGCGCTGAAGATTTGGAGACATTACCTCTACGGTGTCTCATGTGAGGTATTTACTGATCATCGTAGCCTTCAGTATCTGTTCAAACAAAAAGATCTTAATTTGAGGCAGAGAAGATGGTTGGAGTTGTTGAAAGATTATGATATCACCATTTTGTATCACCCCGAAAAGGCCAATATGGTGGCTGGCGCTTTGAGTAGAAAGGCTGTGAGTATGAGTAGTCTTGCGTAAATTCTGGTCGGTGAGAGGCCATTAGCTGCAGATGTTCAGACTTTGGCTAATCAGTTCGTGAGGTTAGATGTTTTAGAGCCCAGTCGGGTTTTAGCTTGCACCGTCGCCCGGTCTTCTTTATATGAGCGTATCAGAGAGAGATAATATGATGATCCTCATTTACTTGTCCTTAATGACACGGTGCGACACGGTGATGTAAAATAGGTTATTGTGGGGGAAGATGGACTTCTGCGAATGCAGGGTCATATTTGTGTGCCTAATGTGGATGGACTTTGCGAATTAATTCTTGAAGAGGCACACGGTTCTAGGTATTCTATTCATCCAGGTGCCGCCAAAATGTATCAAGATTTGCGGCAACATTATTGGTGGAGGAGAATGAAGAAGGATAGAGTTGCATATGTACCTCGGTGTCTGAATTGTCAGCAAGTTAAGTACGAGCATCAGAGACCTGGTAGTTTGCTTCAGAAGTTAGAAATTCCCGAGTGGAAGTGAGAGCGTATCACTATGGATTTTGTTGTTGGATTTCCCCAAACTCAGAGAAAATTTGATGCAATATGGGTTATTGTGGACAGGCTGACCAAGTCGGCACATTTCATTCTAGTGGCAGTTACCTATTCTTCAGAGCGGTTAGCTGAAATTTATATTCGTGAGATTGTCCGTCTTCACAGTGTGCCCGTGTCTATTATTTCAGATTGAGGTACGCAGTTTACCTCACACTTCTGGAGGGCTGTATAACGTGAGTTAGGCATGCGAGTTGAGTTGAGTACAACATTTCATCCACAGACAGACGGTCAGTCAGACCACACCATTCAGATATTGGAAGATATGCTTCGCGCTTGTGTTATAGACTTTGGAGGTTCTTAGGATCAGTTCTTGCCACTTGCGGAATTTGTTTATAATAATAGCTATCAGTGGAGCATTCAGATGGCTCCATATGAGGCATTATACGGAAGGCAATGCCGTTCGCCAGTTGGCTGGTTTGAATCGGGAGAGGTTCGGTTGTTGGTTACTGATTTGGTACAGGATGCCTTGGATAAGGTCAAGATTATTCAGGATCGACTTCGCACAGCTCAGTCTAGGCAAAAGAGTTATGTCGCCCTTAAAGTTCATGATATTGCCTTCATGGTTAGAGAAAGAATATTGCTCCGGGTTTCACCTGTGAAAGGTGTAATGAGGTTCAGAAACAAGGGCAAGTTGAGCCCTATGTATATCAGACCTTTTGAAATTCTTGAAAGGGTGGGTGAAGTAGCCCATTACCACCTAGTTTATCAGCGGTTCATCCAGTGTTCCATGTGTCTATGCTCCATAAATATCATGGTGATCCGTCCCATGTGTTAAATTTCAACTCAGTCCAATTGGACAAAGATTTGACTTACGAGGTGGAGCCGGTGGCTATTCTAGCCCGGCAGGTCCGACAGTTGAGGTCTAAGAGTTATCCTTCAGTTCGGGTGCAATGGAGAGGTCAACCAGTAGAGGAATCTACCTGAGATACCGAGTCGGACATGCAGAGTAAATATCCACACCTTTTCTCCAGCTCAAGTACTTTTTCTAGCTCCGTTCGATAACGAACGTTTGTTTTAGAGATGGAGAATGTGATAACCCAAAGTATCATCTTTAAATTTAATAAGTAATTCTGTGTTCTAAGACCTAGAAAAGCACTATTTTTCATTCCTCGACTTGCATGTGCAGTTCACATAATTTCAGAATGTTTTTATGTGAAAAATGGATTAAAATGTGAAATAGAGCTTTAAAACTCAACTGAGTTGTCTTTGGTTAACATTTTGAGAAAACGGATGCGAATCAGTGTTTTGACAATTCCTGTAGGTCTGTATCGTTATTTGGGTCTTGGGCGTATATCCGAAATCGATTTTCGAGGTCCCTAGCCCAAGATATGGAATTTTGATGAAAATTTAAAAGTTTGAAAGGTTAATGATTTTTAAGAATTTACTGATGCTGGATTTATTGACACTGGGTTCGTATTTTGGTTACGGAGCCCGATATAGGTCCACTATAATATTTATGACTTGTCTTTCTAATTTGGGGAGAAACGAAGTTGATTTGACGTGATTCGGACGCCCGGTTGTGAAAATATAAATTTAAAGTTTTCTTGAATTTTTTTTTAATTTGGTGTCCGATTCGTAGTTCTAGGTGTTGATTTGACGATTTGATTGTGCGATCAAGTTCGTATGATGTTTTAGGACTTGGGTGCATGTTTGGTTTGGAGCCCCGAGGGCTCGGGTGAGTTTCGGATAGACTACGGGATGATTTCAGACTTAGAATCTAGTTTGCTGCAGACTATAATCTGGTTTGCTGCAGACTTCAGGCTTCTGGTGTGTTCTTCTTCGCGTTCGCGAAGGTACTCTCGCGAACGTGAAGGTACTCTCGCGAATGCGAAGAGTAAATTGAACAGGCACATTTTGTGCTTCGCGTTCGCGACAGATGAAACGCGTTCGCGATTGAAGCCTCGTGTTCACGAAGGGTAAATTTGCCTTCGTGAAGGCCAAGCTAGGCAAGCTTCGTGTTCGCGAGGTAGCCCTTGTGTTCACGAAGGGTAAAATTGGCAGAACAAATTTGTGCTTCGCGAACGCGAGGCACTGACCGCGTTCGCGAAGGGTAAAAATTCGAGAAACAGAACTTAAGTTCTAGAAAATGGGATTCGTCCTATTTTCAACCATTTTCTATTTTTGAGCTCGGATAGGGCGATGTTTGGGCGATTTTCACGGGAAAATATTGGGGTAAGTGTTCCTTATACTATATTGATTATATTTTAAGATTCCATACTTGTATATATCATGAATCCGTAAAATTTTGGGAGAAAAATCTGATTTTTATAATATCTTCCAAAAATAAAAATTTAAGATTTGAAAGTACATTTGACATCGGAATTTGATAATTTTTGTATGGGTGGACTCGTCTCGGAATGAGTGTTCGGATTTCGTAAGTTTTTCTGAGATTTGAGATGTGGGCCCCACTGTCAATTTTTAAAGTGAATTTAGGATTTTATCCGAAAAATTAGTAAATTCATTTGGAATTAATTCCTATGATTCGTATTGAGTATATCGAATTGTTTTTGAATAGATTTGACACTTTTGGCAACAAATTCAAAAGAAAAAGCTGTGGTCGAGTAATTGATTGAAATTGCAAAGCGAGGTAAGTGGCGTGGTCAACCTTGACTTAAGGGAATAGTACCCTTAAATAATTTGTTATGTGAAATGCATATAAACGACGTATAGGCGAGGTGACGAGTGTCTATATGTCGTTAAATTAATTGTTTGCATAATTATTTAAAAATCCTAAATTTATTTTAATACACGAATTATTTATTATGATAATTATTTCTCTCCTATTCTTTGTCAAATATTAATTCTTGAATTCCTGCAATAATTGTTACATGATGATTGGATTTATGTGCATTAATTGTTACTTGATATTTAGTATATTAAATAGTAAACTGCCTATTTTCTCCCTGATTTCCATAATAAATTGCTAGTTGTCATTGTTTGTTTCATAATTAAATCATAAATATTGTATGCTTGTTGTCCCAAAAATTTTATATTAATTGTTGTATTTATCGGGGCAATTTCTTCTATAAGAATTGGTAAATGGATATATTTGAGGAGCGGGTTGCATGCCGCAACACAATTGATCGAAATGAATATATTGGGGGATCGGGTTGCACGCCGTAACAGACTTATTAAAAGTCCATATTGGGGGATCGGGTTGCACGCCGCAACAGACTTATTAAAAGTCCATATTGGGGATCGAGTTGCACGCTGCAACAGACTTATTAAAAGTCCATATTGGGAGATCGGGTTGCACGACGCTACAAACTTATTTAAAAGTCCATATTGGGAGATCGGGTTGCTCGCCGCAATAGACTTATTTAAAGGTCTATATATACTTGATTAAATAAATATATGGGAGGATTGAAAATAAATATGTTGTGGGAGCGGGTTGCACGCTGCAACGGAAAATGATTGAAATAATATTTGATTATGACTGTTGAGTTGGCTTCAACTATTAGAAATGAGTTACCTGATTTAATTCTATTATTGTGATTATTACTATTATTGTGTACAAGTTAATGTAAGTGACATGCCTTAGCCTCGTCACTACTTTGTCGAGGTTAGGCTCGGCACTTACTAGTACATGGGGTCGGTTGTACTGATACTACACTATGCACTTCTTGTGCAGATTTCGGAGTTGATCCCAGCGGCGTACCATAGACTTGCTCGGATTTCAGCTACCAGAGGAGACTTGAGGTATAACTGCACGACGTCCGTAGTTCTGAAGTCCCCGTCTACTTTACTTTAGCTGTGTGTTTGTTTTTAGACAGCTTTATTTTTTTCAGACCTTTATCTTTATTATTCTAGAAGCTTGTGCACTTGTGACACCAATTCTTGGATGATATTTAGACACAGTTATATTTATGGATTATTCACTACATTACAAACTTTACTTCCGTATTTGTTTTTTTGTTATTAATAAATTTAAAAATTATTTTAAAATGGATAATATTATTCTAACGTTGGCTTGCCGCAAGTGAAATGTTAGACGCCATCACGGTTCGAAGATGAGAATTTCGGGTCGTGACAATGTCAAAGTGTGCAATATGGATTTGTCCAATCTCCGCAATGACCTGGAAATCCCAAAAGAGAAATACAATGAAAATTCATTGTTGTGTTATGCAATTATTTATTAAGAAAGGGCGGAAAGACAATTTGTATACGATATTTAGACTTGCTCATTGCATATTCTACTTATTCTCGTCGTTGTTAAGCCAGCTCAAGTTTACAGTTAGATACTCAATAATGTTTTTTCTTTGAAATTTTTCAAAGAAATTTTAAGTATATTCATCATTAAGTTTGTGTTCAATAAAAAATTTAGTTTTTAATTTGTAAATCATGTTTAAAGAAAAAACTCAAATAATTAGTTAGGTTGACTGTTGACCAAGAAACTAGAGACAATAATTGCTCCTACTAGCGGTTTACAATCACCTTAATAGATAGGTTTGTTATTATAGTGAATAAAATTTAATGACATTATTGTCAGAAATTGTATTTGATATTATAATGATAAAGTTAAATGAATTAGGAATGTGACTTACTCTTTATTCTCATCCCGTAGCTACGTTAACAATGACAACTTGTTTGATGCATTTGGTGATCTTTAGCAGGGAGATCACATGTTGTTGATGCACATTTACAAGTATTGAGGGAAAGAATAGAAAAAGTGAGGATCAAATAAAGATTGGAGAAATCTTTGATGTGTGAGCAGGGATACTGCATGCAATTAAGCTTACAAAAAGCTTAAAGGTGCGTTTTTTCGGAAAATAAATCTTACATGCTACTTTTCGCGTGCCTCCATTCCTCGAGAGTCTAGAGGTGGCAATAGTTAAAAGAAAATCCACTCATATTATCCATTAAAAAATGAGTTAAATAATGAATTTTTTAAAAATGGATCGAATATGGATAAGAACCATATTATCCACTTAAAAAATTGTTAACCAAATAGATAACAATTGTGTTTAACTTTTACATTTATAAAGCCTCAAATTGGAGATTCCTCAAGTTTGGAAGATTAGGAATTCTCCCACAAGTGATCATATTCAAGAAGATATGAATAATATGGATACCCATATTATCCGCCGGCTAACCCATTTTGTATCCATCTAAAATACGGATCTGGTCGGATAATTTATCCATTTTTAAATTATTCATTTTTGACCTGCTCATACCCGACCCGCCCGTTTGCCACCTTACTCAAGACAAATACATATATTTCTTGGAGTGAATTTTTGGGCATTCCTTTTTGCACATCAAGAAATTCTTGGTTTGGTGATACCAACTTGTCACGATCCAAAATCCCACCACAGACGTCGTGATGACACCTAGTATCTAAGACTAGGTAAGCCGATTTCCATTACATTTCGAAGCCATTTCTTTTTGAATATGAATTGAATAGGTAATCAAAACCAACATCGGAACAAATATGAATATAACAACCTCCCAAGACTGGTAGTACTGAGTCACGAGCTCTAATTGAATACATGAAATGATCTCAAGGATCGAATACTCAATACCGTTTGATTAATAATTAACAGTACAATAAAATAAAAAGACTTCAAGGGACTGCGACGACCAAGCAGCTCTACCTTGAATCCTTACGATCACACTTTAACTATGTCCGAGTCCGATAGCTCCAATACCTGGCTCTGCACAAACAATATGCAGAAGTGTAGTATGAGTACACCACGGTCGGTACCCAGTAAGTATCAAGACTAACCTCAGTGGAGTATAGACGAGGTACAGTCAAGACACTCACTAGTCTAATAGCCTGTGCAATAAGATATATAAAATAATAGGAAATAAATAACAATAAATGCAACAAGAACGCCATTAATAACGCTCAACAATTTATAAATACAAATACACCCAATTAAATCAAGTATTTCAAATAAATATCTTACACATATAATTCTTCCGAATAAATCTCTTTCAAATATAATTCCTTCAAATAAATATCTTTCAAATATACTTCCTTTAAATAAATATCTCTCAAATATAATTTCTTCAAATAAATACCTTTCGAATGTAATTCTTTCAAGTAAATCTTTTTGAACAAAAATCCTGCCAAATAAATCTTTTTGAATAAAAATCCTTCCAAATAAATATTTTGAATATAATTCTTTCAATTAAAAAGTCACCATGTGACACTTCATTTCATAATCATACAACTACGAGTCTCAGCCCATTTTCATATTTTTCATAAACACGTGTCTCAGCCCACTTTCATATTTTAATGGCACTTCGTGCCTATAATTAAATCATCATATTTCCCCAGCACCTCGTACCCTCATTTCATATCATAATTGCACAGACAATTCACGTGCCAATATCATCATTATTTACTCATGACACCTCGTGCCCATATTTCATATCATAATCCGCCTGGCAATGGCCACATACCCCAATTTTAACATAAATCATACTATTACCAATTTACCAACATCAAGACCAATTGCACAAGATATAAAAATAAACACAATAAAAATTACAACATCACATAAAAATTTCCAACGCAACAACCCCACATCATCACATATCATCCGTGACAATAGCCACCCTTATCTCTCCTATAGCCACCCTTATCACTCCTATAATAGCCTCCCTTATCCCTCCGCCCTGATAATATCAATAGCCACCCTTATCGCTCCGCCCAGACAATACCCCAACACACATAACAACAGTGAAATACCTCTCTTATGCCCACATAATATCAACAGTGAGATGCCACCCTTATATCCTCAAAATGATAACTCAATTAACACAACAATTTACACGGAATATTATCACGGCAACGTAACAAAAATCAATTCATATCACAATTTGCACAATGGTTACAACCAATTCTCAGGATATAACAAAATCAATTAATTTCACAATAAATAGCCCAAGGCTCCACACAATATATATAAAACCTCAAAACAATCAACAGAGATAGAAAAATAATCAACATAGGGAACACCTTCATTAATCCAAATTTAGATAATTATATTAACACTTCTTCTTAAGCTTGCTTAATTAATTATTTTCATAGGAAAAATTCATAATGAAATAAAATTTCAAGAAATATCAAACCATCAAACTTACGGAAATCACATAACTATACAAGTAATAATTACATCGAATTGTCATATAAAAACAAGTTTAATAATTGATTTGAGGCATGGCAATTAGATGATTAAATATATACCAAATAATTATCCAATTTACTACACAATATGCCCAAGACTTTAACTCAATAAATTTTGCACATATAAGCCCGAGTACGTACTCGTCACCTCGCGTACACGACTTTTTATATTTCACAAATGGCACATAAGACTCGATGCCTAAGGGGTAATTCCCCCACTCGAGGTTAAGCAAGGCACTTACCTTTTTGAAATAAGTCGATATTCCAAAATAGCCTTCTTGCTTGAATTGACCCCCGGACAGCTCAAATCTATCCAAATTAACTGTACAACTTCATTAAAATTCATCGAAAACAATTCTGAATAATAAAACATCGATTTTAAAATTTATTCTAAAAAGTCAACAAAAGTCAACGCATGGCTCGCCTCACGGAATCCGACATAATTTTCACGAAATCCGAACACCCATTCCGATACGAGTTCAACCATACCGATTTTATCAAATTCGATAATAACTCGATCTCCAAATCTTAAATTTTCGTTTTTGAAAGATTTTGCAAAAATCTTGATTTTTCTTCCATATATTCAGGGATTCATGATGTAAATGAGCATGGAAGCATGAAATATAATCAATATAGGATAAGGAAAACTTACCCCAATATTTTTCCATGAAAATAGCCTAAAAATCACCCAAGAACCGTGCTCCAAAAATCCAAAATAAAATGAAGGAAATAACCATTTTTGGTCCTTATGTTTCTGCCCATCTGTAACTAAAAGTCCATTTTCCGTCACTAAAAGACCACACCAGAACTTGCTTGCACCAGCCTTTATTCAATCGATCATAACTTTATGTACAAATACCCAAATGATAAATGGTTTAACTTTCTTGAAACTATAATCAAACGAATACAACTCTCATGTTTTGATAATTTTTTGATTCCTTATGAATTGCGAGATATAAGCTTCCAAAGTCGGCTCCATGCATCAGAAATTTCTAGCAAAACTGCTTTACCAGCCTTCATTCAATCTATAATAACTTTCTGTACAAATATCCATATAATGAATGGTTTAACTTTCTGGAAACTAGAATTAAAGAGCTACAAATTTGACGTTTTAAATATTTTCAGATTCCTTATAGATTAAGAGATATAAGTTTTTCAATTTGGCTCCATGCACCAGAAATTTTTGGCGAACAGCTCTGCAACAGAAATTTCCAGCAACCCTCTTTGTCCGAAATCCATTCCGTTTACCTTCCGAAATCCACCCGAGCCCCTCGGGACCTTAACCAACTATACCAACATTTTTCAAAATATAATACGAACTTAGTCGAGGCTTCAAACTACATCAAACAATATTAAAACGACGAATTGCACCTCAATTCAAAATCTATGAACTTTGAACTTTCAAATTCTATATCTTGTGCCAAAACACATCAAATTAATTCGTAATGACTTCAAATTTTTCACACAAATCATAAATGACACAACGGACTTGTTACAATTTCCAGAATCGGATTCCGACCTCGATATCAAAAAGTCAACTCTCGGTCAAACTTCCCAAAAATTCAACTTTCGACATTTCAAGCCTAATTCCACTACGGACCTCCAAATAATTTTTCGAACACGCTCCTAAGTCCAAGATCACTATACGGAGATATTGACATCATCAAAATTCTATTCGGGAGTTATTTGCTCAAAAGTCAACTCTCCGGTCAACTCTTTTCATTTAGGCTTCTAATTAAGGATTGTTTCTTTTAATTAATTTTGAATCTTCCGAAAAATCAAGCTCGACCACACCCGCGGGTTATAATACTTATTACGAAGTTTCTCGAGACCTTAAGTCGCTGAACGGAGCGTTAATTCTTAAAACGAGAAGTCGGATCGTTACATTCTCCAGCTCTTAAACAAACGTTCGTCCTCGAACGTGGTAAGAATTATTCCGAGGTTACCAAATTGATGATTTTACTTTTACACATATACTTACGGTTGATCCCACATTACCTTATTTGAGATAAGTCCGACAACACCGTCTCAGTTGAGATTATTTCTTTGATTTACACTTATAAGCCTTAAAACTAATTTCTTACACTCCAAACATTTTTAAAAGGCCTGATTTTCACATCAACGCACGGTATTAGTCTCAACTGGCTATAGCCATTAGCCACTCGTGTCTCCACACACATCAACTTTCTTGATAGTGCTGAAGTACTTTGAAATTATTCCGGGGTGTTACGTCCCCCCTCTTAGGATCATTCACTCTCAAATACATAACATAACTTATCTCTTCTTTTGCACGTCTCAATCTCCCAAATTTTTACTAACTCCCAATTGTTTTAGAAATTTCGGCAGAGTCTCCCCTGTAAATGGGTCTATCCACTTTCCAGAGTAACACCAAAGCAACTCCTAACAACACATCCACAACCCAACAAAGTACCACAATGTATACATCAATAACACTAATCTTAGCATTACATGCACCGCATTATCATAATGATATCAGGACTAGAAGCACATCATATGTATGCCCATCACCACATCTCTGGTCTTAATAGTTGTTCATAATCGATTACAACATCGCTGATTAACCTCATATTAACCAAAACCTCATTTTGAATTTTTCCCAGCTCTGACAGCAAAATGGGAGGCATGAAGACCTCATAACTATTTACCCGACTTAACGAGTCACATTTAACGCCACCTGGGCACTCACTTCGTAGGCTAAAACTCAATAACTATGGCACAATTATGGTACAGAAACACATAAAAGAATTATCACATAAGCCTATCAGGCTTAACTCCCTATTAGTACTTTAGTATAAATTAAACTTCACAAAGGGAGAATTTAAACTCATAAATATTTCACCACAAGAACCTCGTTCTTATATAACTTCCACTGCGGCTTGTATCCCGGTTTAAATATCTCACATCATATAAAAATGCGAGCATCTCGTCCTCAACTCCGAATCACAAGTATTTTGCACATTGTGCCAACTGAAATTTCAATTTCCTTTCTTTCTTCTTTTTAATAAATTTCGTAAACATTTTTCATAACACATAATGAACCCTCATACCGGTAGGGCATATAATTCATAAAATTGGAATCAATTATTCCGAAACACATCAAACCCACTGTAATGACTAATAAAAATTACTTTTTGACTTATAGCTCTCAATGGTGCCCAAAAATATAATGATTGACACGAGCTAACATCATCAAACCTCCCAACATGGATAAACATATAAGTGGTTCACAAAATTACGATGCTCACCCATAAGAGGAGCATAATAGGAGGACTCGCCTCAATATACAGAACCAAATCAAATTAAGGAAAAATATTCTTTATAACAAATCAGGATCATACCTGTAACGACACCATCTGGTGTATCGGTTTCAGCCAAATCATAACGATTATATCAATGGGTCGGGCCTCCACCTCTTAGGCGCCCTCTACTCGTCTGTCCTCCACCCATAACTGGCTGTGCACGTGAGGTAGTTGCTGCACTGGGGTCCATAGTCTGAGTGTTCTGATAAAATCCACCCCTCCCAATTCTGGGACAATCTCTCATAATGTGCCTAGTTTCACCACACTCATAACAGCCCCTCTGAAGTCACGACTGCTCGTACTGAGTCTGTGCCGGTTAATTGGAATAACCACTGTAAAAATCTCGTGTCGGTGGTGCACTATAAGAACTTACTGGGGAACCCCAAATAATCTGATGTGCGGACTGAGCTGGTCGACTGCTCGAACCTCCGCCATAATGGGTCATACATGAAATGTAAAATCCACTGAACCCTCTAGAGCTTCGAGACCTTTTGGCCTCCTTAGACTCCTTTTCCTCACCTAAAACACCCTCAATCATCCTCGCAATGTCCACTACTTGCTGAAATGGAGTATCAATTTGCAACTATCAAGCCATGCATATTTTAAGATCATAATCGATCCCCTCAATGAATTTGCGGACCCGTTCTCTGATGGTAGGAACCAAAGTAGGTGCATGACAAGCTAACTCACTGAACCTGATGGCATATTCTGACGCTGTCATGGTGCCCTGACGCAACCGTTCAAACTATGTACGTCACGCATCTCGGAGGTTCTGGGGAACAAATTCCTTCAAAAACATCTCTGAAAACTGAGCCCAAGTAGGTGGTATTGCATCGACTGATCTATCTTCTTCATAGATTTGCCACCACTGATACGCTACGTTTGAAAGTTGAAATGTAGTAAAGGCAACTCCTCTCACTTCCACAATACCCATGGTGCGGAGAATATGGTGACAATTTTCTAGAAATCTTTGGGCATCCTCTGTAGTTGTGCCACTGAAAGTAGGTGGACTGTATCTCTTAAACCTCTCAAGTATCTTTTGTCCTTCTTCTGATGCCTCTGGCCTAACCTCAGGCTGAACCGGAATAACAGGTTGTACTGGTATTACACCCGTAACCTGACCAACATGAACCTGCTCCTCTGGAGTCGTGGTAGAAGTCTGAGCTACTCCCCCAATCTGCGAAATATTTGGTGCAATGGAGATCAATCTCGCTTGAGTTAATGTACCAAACATACTCAGGAACTGTGCTAAAGTCTCCTGAAGTCTGGGGGTAACAACATGTGCTTCTGATACCTGTCCCCTGACTGGAGCTACTGGCGGCTCCTCAAATGCTGTTTTGACAGGTGCTCTAGTCGAGGCATGTGCCTTTTCTCGACCTCTACCTCAGCCTCTACATCGGTCCCGGCCTCTTGCAGCCCTAGCAGTATGTGCCGATGCCTGCTCAGCTAACCCGGTAGCATGTCTCCTCACCATCTGTGAGAGAATAGAGATACAAAGGCTCCGATTCCAAATTCAACAAATTTCGTACGGCATGAATGAAAGAAGTGGAAATTTTCTAACAGTTCTGTAGCCTCTCGAAGATAAATACAGACGTCTCTGTACCGATTCGTAAGACTCTACTAGACTCGTTCGTGACTCGTAGAACCTATGAACCTAGAGCTTTGATACCAACTTGTTACGACCCAAAATCCCACCATAGGCGTCGTGATGACACCTAGTCTCTAAGACTAGGTAAGCCGATTTCCATTACATTTCGAAGCCATTGTTTTTTGAATATGAATTGAATAGGTAATCAAAACAAACAGCGGAACAAATATGAATATAACAACCTCCCAAGACTTGTAGTATTGAGTCACGAACTCTAATTGAATACATGAAATGATCTCAAGGATCGAATACTCAATACTGTTTGATTAATAATTAAAGTACAATAAAATGAAAAGACTTCAAGGGACTGCGACGACCAAGCAGCTCTACCTTGAATCCTTACGATCACACTTAACTATGTCCGAGTCTGATAGCTCCAATACCTGGCTTTCCACAAAAAATGTGCAAAAATATAGTATGAGTACACCATGGTCGGTACCCAGTAAGTATCAAGACTAACCTCAGTGGAGTATAGACGAGGTACAGTCAAGGCACTCACTAGTCTAATAGCCTGTGCAATAAGATATACAAAATAATAAAAAAATAAATAACAATAAGTGCAACAAGAACACCATTAATAACGCTCAACAATTTATAAATATAAGTACACCCAATTAAATCAAGTATTTCAAATAAATATCTTTCACATATAATTCTTCTGAATAAATCTCTTTCAAATATAATTCCTTCAAATAAATATCTTTCAAATATACTTCCTTTAAATAAATCTCTCTCAAATATAATTTCTTCAAATAAATACCTTTCGAATGTAATTCTTTCAAATACATCTTTTTGAATAAAACTCCTTCCAAATAAACTTTTTCAATATAATTATTTCAATTAAAAAGTCACCATGTGATATTTTATTTCATAATCATACAACTACGGGTCTCAACCATTTTCATATTTTTCATAAACACGAGTCTCAACCCACTTTCATATTTTCATGGTACTTCGTGCCTATAATTAAATAATCATATTTTTCCAGCACCTCGTGCCCTCATTTCATATCATAACTGCACAGATAATTCATGTGCCAATATCACTATTATTTACTGACGACGCCTCGTGCCCATATTTAATATCATAATCCGCCTCGCAATGCCCACAGACCCCAATTTCAACATAAATCAGACTATTACCAATTTACCAACAACAAAACCAATTGCACAAGATATAAAAATAAAGACAATGAAAATCACAACATCACATAAAAATTTCCAACGCAACAACCCCACATCATCACTTATCATCCGTGACAATAACCACCCTTATCTCTATTATAGCCACCCTTATCACTCCTATAATAGCCTCCCTTATCCCTCCGCCCCGACAATATCAATAGCCACCCTTGTCGCTCCTATAGCCACCCTTATCGCTACTATAGCCACCCTTATCGCTCCCCCCAGACAATACCCCAACACACATAACAACAGTGAAATACCTCCCTTATGCCACATAATATCAACAATGAGATGCCACCCTTATATCCTCAAAATGATAACTCAATTAACACAATAATTTATACGGAATATTATCACGACAACGTAACAAAAATCAATTCATATCACAATTTGCACAATGGCCACAACCAATTCCAAGGATATAACAAAATCAATTAATTTCACAATAAATAGCCCAAGGCTCCACACAATGTATATAAAACCTCAAAAAAATTAACAGAGATAGAAAAATAATCAACATAGGGAACACCTTCATTAATCCAAATTTAGATAATTATATTAACACTTCTTCTTAAGCTTGCTTAATTAATTATTTTCATAGGAAAAATTCATAATGAAATAAAATTTCAAGAAATATCAAACCATCAAACTCACGGAAATCACATAACTATACAAGTAATAATTACATCGAATTGTCATATAAAAACAAGTTCAATAATTGTGATTTGAGGCATGGCAATTAGATGATTAAATATATACCAAATAATTATCCAATTTACTACACAATCTTCCCAAGACTTTAACTCAATATATTTTGCACATATAAGCCTGAGTACGTACTCATCACCTCGCGTACACGGCTTTTCACATTTCACAAATGGCACATAAGACTCGATGCCTAAGGGGTAATTCCCCCACTCGAGGTTAAGCAAGACACTTACCTTTTTGAAATTAGGCCGATATTCCAAAATAGCCTTCTTGCTTTAATTGACCTCCGGACATCTCAAATCTATCCAAATTAATTGTATAACTTCATTAAAATTTATCGAAAATAATTCTGGATAATAAAATGTTGACTTTAAAATTTATTCTGAAAAAGTCAACAAAAGTCAACGGGGGCCCCGTCTCTCTGAACCCGACATAATTTTCACGAAATCCAAACACCCATTTCGATACGAGTTCAACCATACCGATTTTATCAAATTCCGATAATAACTCGACCTCCAAATCTTAAATTTTCGTTTTTAGAAGATTTTGCAAAAAACTTAATTTTTTTTTACATAAATTCACGGATTCATGATGTAAATGAGTATGGAATCATGAAATATAATCAATTATAAGATAAGGAACACTTACCCCAATGTTTTCCCGTGAAAATCGCCCAAAAATCACTCAAGAACCGTGCTCCAAAAATTCAAAACGAAATGAAGGAAATGACCATTTTTGGTCCTTAAGTTTCTGCCCATCCGTCACTAAAAGTCTATTTTCCGTCACTAAAATTCTACACCAGAACTTGTTTATGCCAGCCTTCATTCAATCGATCATAACTTTATGAAAAAATGCCCAAATTATGAGTGGTTAAACTTTCTGAAAACTAAAATCAAAATACTACAACTTTCATGTTTTGATAATTTTCCGATTCTATATAAATTGCGAGATATAAGCTTCCAAAGTCGGCTCCACGTATCATAACTGGCCAAATTTCTGACGAAACTGCTCTACTAGCCTTCATTCAATCCATGATAATCTTTTGTATAAATTTCCAAATGCTGAATGGTTTAAATTTCTGGAAAATATAATCAAAGGGCTACAACTTTGACGTTTTAAATATTTTCTGATTTTTTATAGATTAAAATATACAAGCATCCAAAGTTGGCTCTACGCACCAGAAATTTCTGGCGAACAGCTCTACAACAGAAATTTCCAGCAACCCTCTTTGTCTGAAATCCATTCTATTTACCTTCCGAAATCCATCCGAGGCCCTCGGGACCTTAACCAATTATACCAACATAAAATACAATACAAACTTAGTCGAGGCTTCAAACCACATCAAACAACATCAAAATGACGAATCGCACCTCAAATCAAAATCTATGAAGTTTGAATTTTTAAATTCTATATCTTGTGCCGAAACACATTAAATCAATTCGGAATAACTTTAAATTTTGCACACAAGTCATAAACGATATAACAGACCTATTACGATTTTCAGAATCGGATTCCGACCTCGATATCAAAAAGTCAACTCCCGGTCAAACTTTCCAAAAATTTAACTTTCGACATTTCAAGCCTAATTCCACTACGAACGTCCAAATAATTTTCCGGACACGCTCCTAAGTCCAAAAATTATCATACGGAGCTATTGACATCATCAAAATTCTATTCCGGAGTTGTTTGCTCAAAAATTAACTCTCCGGTCAACTCTTTCCATTTAAGATTCTAATTAAGGATTGTTTCTTTTAATTAATTCTGAATCTTCCGAAAAATCAACCTCGATAACACTCGCGGGTCATAATACTTATTACAAAATTTTTGGAGACCTTAAGTCGCTCAACAGGGCGTTAATTCTTAAAACAACAAGTCGGGTCGTTGCAATTATAACTTTGGGTGAGGGGTCCATGCCATTCAATTAAACTCTAAAATTTTAAGTGATCTTTATTTCGAACAGGAAGATGGAGTTGAGATAACTGCAAATTCACTTCATCTCGGAGAAATCACAACCAACATTTTTCATCATATGCGTATTGTTGATGGTAATAGCAAGATTCTCTTTTCGCCCTTTTCTATACTAGTCTTAGAGTACGTGCGTTACACGTGTATACTGAGTCAAACAATTAAATTTGTGTAGAAGAAGAAGAAATTATGTAAAACAACAATGTACGTTAAAGAAGATATAATATTGATTTATCATATTAACGCAATAGTTGAATTCAAAATAATTGAGTATCTTCTGGATTTATAAAGGTGAACAATTTAATATGAACGTGCATGTTTCTCCCGTGTTAGCAATAGCAATACTTAAGCAAGTCTTACATGGACAACTTTGCAACTAATTGCAGTTGGTTTGGAAATACTTGATAGCCTATTATTTAGGATGAGAACTCTTAATGATTTACAAATCCTATGTTTTTTATTAACATATCCTATGGTAATTTGAGTTTTAGTGCTAGTTACAACTTTAACCAACATTAAATATACTTTAAAGATTAACAAAATCGATCAATATTTTAATATTTTATTATTATACATACGTAAACATGCTCGAGTATATAACACAATATATGTATAATAAACACATTGAAATAAAATATGCGTTGAATTTGACATCCTAGGTTCAATCAAATTTTTCTCGCATATTATAGACTTTATCCTATTGTAATTGTTGCAAATTTCTTATAAAATTGATTATCTATATTTTAATCAAACATATATATACACCACCAAATAATAAAATATAACGACAACAAAACAATCAAGCACAATAAATGCCTATAACAAATAAAAAATACAACATACTTTTACCCTCATTCAAATCTTCAAACACTATGCCACACACCATATTCCTTCTAGATATAGGATAAAAATTTAAAGTCATTTTTTACCAACTACTATTTCATAAATTCTTAAAATACAAAATATGATATTTTAATTATTCCCAACTTATTGAGCCTCCTATAACTAATCAATATAAAAAAAAACATTTATCGATTAAGACTAAAGCAAAATATTATCACGACCCAAAATCACACCTGTCGTGATGGCACCTACCTTAATACTAGGCAAGACGACAACCTTAATAAACCACAAATTTTTTTAAGCTTGAAAATATAATATTTAATTTTAATAGAAAACCCTACACATACTGATATAAATACACTCCCAAAATCTGGTGTCATTCAGTATATGAGCATCTAAATGAAAATAAAGTCCGCCTGATAAAAGCATTGTCTGAAAATATAGAACAATATAAAAACTGAAAGAAAAGAGAGTCAAGGTCTGCGGACGTCAAGCAACTACCTCGATAGTCTCCAACAGATAAAGCTCCAAAACATTAGCAACCGCCGTGTCCAAAAGTACCTAAATTTGCACACGAGGTGAAGGGTGTAGTATGAGCATAATCAACTCAGCAAGTAATAATACTAAATAAAGAAGTGAAAGTGGTGACGAGCTTCACAACTAAATCCAATTACAGTAATTTCCAACATAAGAAGGTAGGTATGCTTTCAAGCTCACTATTTAAGACCCAAACATTAATCTCATATCAAGTTCAAATGAAACCAAAGATAATATCTCTCAGAAATTCCCAAACAGTGATATATGACAGCTGAAATGTAAAAAATATGGAATCAATGCATCCTCGTAGAGCAACAGTCACTCAGTCCTCCCATTCACTCCAACCTCACAATCACTATTTCCTCACAGTCACTCATTCCTCTCAATCACTCAGCACTCGGCACTCGCAATAAGTAGGTACCTGCGCTCACTAGGGGTGTGTACAGACTCCAGAGGGGCTCCTTCAGCTCAAGCGCTATAACAAGACAGTCATGGCATAAATCAATGAAACATGCTGCGGCGTGCATCCCGATCCCATATATATCCTCACAATCAGGCCCCCGGCCTCACCCAGTCATCAACATCTCCAGTTTCCCGGGCTCTCAGAAATCAGGATAAGCAGCCCAAACAACAATGACATGATGCATCAATAATGAAAAATAGAGACTAAGATGTAATGTGCAAGTAAAACTGTGACTGAGTGCAAAAGAATAATTTAGCAGATAATTCAATATATACGCGACCTCTGTCGGCCCCTACAGTGTCAACACATGTTTTAAACATGATTTATAGTTTGATTTCTTTAATACGTGAAAAATAAACGGATATCAATAGATTATTCAAGCACACAGTTCCATGGAATTTATCAAGTCATAATTCCTACGGTGCATTCCCACACGCCCGTCACCTAGCATGTGTGTCACCTCAAAACCAATCACATATCATAGAATCTGGGGTTTCATACCCTCAGAGCTAACTTTAAAACTGTTGCTTACCTCGAACCGTGTAATTTCTTACTCTACTATGCCTTTGCCTCGCGAATCGGTCTCCAAATGCCACGAATCTAGTCATAATTAATTCAATCTAGGCAATATAAATTATAAGAATTAATTCCATATGAAAATACTAATTTTTCAACAAAATCCGAAATTTAACTCAAAAATCGGACGTGGGACCCATGTCTCGGAACCCGACAAAACTTATAAAATCCGAAAGCACATTCAACCACGAGTCTAACCATACAAATTTACCAAATTCCGACATCAACTCGACCTTCAAATCTTAAATTCTTATTTTAAAATCCCTTGGCCCAAATCCTCTACGTTCACCTCAAAAACATGTAATGATCACAAGTGACTTACCTCAAATTTTTCCGTGAATTCCCTCTGAAAAATCGCCCAAACCTTGCTTGAAATGTCAGAAATGAAGTCAAAATCGCGAACCCTTGTTTTTAACATTCTGCCCAAACGTTTCGCTTCTGCGGCTAATTATACTTATGCTGAATCTGCGATGGAGCCTGCCCCTCCGTGTTCCGCTTCTGCGATCACAAAGCCGCTTATGCGGCTTCGCAGATGCGGCGAAATCTTTGCACCTGCGCACACTGCCTTGCCAGCCCCCCCACTTCTGCGCTTGCCCAGATCGCTTCTGCGAGCTCGCACCTGCGAGAAAATGTCTGCAGGTGCGATTACACCAGAAGGCAAAATTTTCAGATTTTTTCTTAAGTCCAAATTTTGATACGTTAACCATCTGAAACTCACCCGAAGCCCCCGAGACCTCAACCAAGCATACCAACAAGGCCTAAAACATCATACAAACTTAATCGAAACTTCAAATTACATTAAACAATGCAAAACCCATGAATCATACCCCAATTCAAGATTAATGAAACTAAGAATTTCCAACTTCTATATTCGATGCCGAAACCTATCAAATCAAGTCCGATTGACCTCAAATTTTGCGCATAAGCCACAAATGACACAACAGACGTATTCTAATTTTCTGAATCGGATTCCGACCCCGATATAAAAAAGTCAACTCCCTGGTCAAACTTCCAAACTTAAATTTCTATTATAGCCATTTCAAGCCTAGTTTAACTACGGACTTTCAAATAATTTTTCGGACACACTCCTAAGTCCAAAATCAACATACAGAGCTATTGGAATCATCATAATTCTATTTCGGGGGTCGTTTATACATAAACCAATATCCAGTCAACCTTTTCAACTTAAGTTTTTATTTTTGGAGACTAAGTATCTCAATTCATTTTAAAACCTCGCCGGACCCGAACCAATTACCCCGACAAGTCACATAACAACTGTAAAGCACAAATTGAGCAGTAAATGGGGGAACGAGACTGTAATACTCAAAATGACCGACCGGTTCGTTACATTCTCTCCCTTCTTAAACAAACATTTATCCTCGAACATGTTTAGAATTATACATGGAGCCTCAAATAGGTATGGATATTTGCTCCGTATCTCCCGTTCAATCTCCCATATAGCTTCTCTGACTGGCTGGCCTCTCCACTGCATTTTCACTGAAGTTATGTTTTTTGATCTCAGCTTTCGAACCTACCGGTCTAAAATGGTCACCGACTCCACATCATACGTCAAATTACCATCCAACTGTACTGTACTAAAATCAAACATATGAGACAGATCCCCGACATACTTCCGAAGCATCGATACATAAAACACTGGATGAACACCCGATAGACTAGGCGATAACGCAGTTCATACGCCACCTCCCCAATCTTTTTAAGTATTTCAAATGGCCTAACATCAAACTTCCTCAAAGTCTACGGGAGCCCAACTATGAAGTGCATGGTAATACGCTCCCACTTACACTCCGGAATTTCAAGTCTCTGAAGTAATCCGCCCGGTCTCTGATGCTCGTACTTAACCTGTTGACAATTTAAACACCTAGCTACAAACTCAACTATATCATTTTTCATTCTCCTCCACCGACAGTGCTACCTCAAATCCTGATACATCTTCACGACACCTGGATGAATGGAGTACCACGAACTGTGAGCCTCCTGGAGAATCAAATCACATAAACCATCTACATTAGGCACACATAGCATGCCCTGCATCCGTAGTACAAAGTCATCCCCAATAGTGACTTCCTTGGCATCATCGTGTTGAAATGTGTCCTTAAGGACATGCATATGTGGGTCATCATACTGACGTTCTCTAATACAATCATAAAGAGAAGACTGAGAAACCACACAAATCAAAACTCGGCTCGGCTAAAAAATATCCAATATGACAAACTGGTTGGCCAAGGCCTGAACATCCAAGGCTAAAGGCCTTTCTACTACCAGTAAGTATGCTAAGCTGCCCAAACTCTCCGCCTTACGACTTCAGACATCGGCCACCACATTGGACTTTTTGGGATGATAGAGAATGGTGATATCATAATCCTTAAGCAACTCCAACCATCTCCGCTACCGCAAATTAAGATCTTTCTGTTTAAACAGATGCTGTAGACTCCGGTGATCGGTATAAACCTCACAATGGACACCGTACAAATAATGCCGCCAAATCTTCAAGGCATGAACAATAGTTTCTAACTCAAGGTCGTGGACCAGATAATTTTTCTCATGTACCTTTAATTGTCTAGACGCATAGAAAATTACCCTACCGTCTTGCATCGAGACCAATATGCGAAACATCACAATACACAGTATAAGACCTTGAACTTGTAGGCAACACCGATATTGGTGTTTTAGTCAAAGTTGTCTTGAGCTTCTGAAAGCTCTCTTCACACTCATCCAACCACCTGAACGGAGCACCTTTCTGGGTTAATTTAGTCATAGGCGCCGCAATAGACGAGAAACCCTCCACGAAGCAAATAACCGACCAAACCGAGAAAACTCTGAATCTCAGTAACTGAAGATGGCCTGGGCCAACTCTGAATTGCCTCTATCTTCTTCGGATTCACCTTAATTCCTTCACTGGACACTATGTGTCCCAAGAATGCCACTGAACTAAGCCAGAACACACACTTAGAGAATTTAGCATAAAGTCTCTCATCTCTCAGCCTCTGCAATACAATACCCAAGTGTTGTGTATGCTCCTTCTGGATACATGAGTACACTAGGATATTATCAATAAATACCACGATAAATGAATTAAGATACGGTTGGAATATGCTATTCATCAAGTGCATAAATGTTGCTGGGGCATTGGTCAACCCAAAAGACATCATGAGAAATTCATAGTGACTATAACAGGTCTTTAATGCCACCTTTAGAATATCCAAACCCCGAATTTTCAACTAGTGATACCCGGATCTCAAATTAATTTTGGAGAATACCCTCGCTCCCTGAAGCTGGTCAAATAAATCATCAATATGCGGCAAATGATACTTATTCTTGATTGTAACTTTGTTCAGTTGCCTGTAATCGATGCACATCCGCATAGTACCATCTTTCTTTTTCACAAACAGAATCGGTGTACCCCAAGGCGACACACTAGGCCTACTGAGCAATAAGAGATCAACTCTAGTCTCCAGTCCCCCAATAATTACCACTCATGACCAATACATACGGTCCACAATAATAGTATCGCCCACCGGAGTAGATACAAAAATAGGTGAAACTAAGGACTCACGGGGAATATCCATATAATGAGCAAAATACGATGATACATATGAATAAGTGGAACCAGGGTCAAATAATATAGAAGATTCCTGTGGCACACTGAGACAATACATGTGATCCCTGCATCTGAAGCAATAACATTTGGCCTGGCAGGAAAAACATATAATCGGTCCTGACCGCCACCTGATCGGCCTCCCCCTCTTGGGCGACCCTTAGCTGATTGAATCCCACCTCAAGCTGGCTGGGCAGGTGACGAAGTAACTGGTGTTAAAGTCGTAGTATGACTCAACTGCTGTGCTGGACCTCCCGGGCGATGAGGACACTGCCTCCACATATGCCCAAAATCCCCTCACTCAAAGCGACTCCATGGTATTGGTGGTGGTGAGGACTGAATCGGGCCCCGAGAACCAAAATAACCGCTAGAAGCACCCGATGCAAATGAACCCTGAACTGAAGGAGCACAGGATGAACTCTGGGCTGGAAGGGCACTGAGAGATGACTGACCCTGATGAGAACTGTATGAACTATGGCTGGATAATGCACCATGGTGAACTGGATGACCCATCTGATCATGTCAGAAAGAATGACCCGTGTCGTGGTAATACTGACCCCCTAAAGGAACTCCGCTAAAACCACTCGATCCACGAGGCCTCTTGGCCTCCCTCTCTCCTTGATCCTAACTACGGACCATCTCTATCGCCGAGCAATGTCAACCACCTCGTCAAAAGTAGCACCAGATACCCATTCCCAAGTCATAAGTAACCACAGCTAGTATGTGAACCTCCTAATCCTCTCCCTATCAGTGGGAACCAACCAAACTGCTTGACGAGCCAACTCATAAATCCTTATCATGTACTGGGTCACAGACATTCCATTTTGCTGAAGCTGCTCAAACTGTCTGCGCAGCTCCTCCCTGCGAGACTGTGACACGAACTTCAAAAAAGAGACTAGAGAACTCCTGCCATATAAGTGGTACTGCACCGATTGGCCTGCGTTTCTCTTAAGCCTCCCACCATCTGAAGGCAACCCAGAAAACTAAAAAGTAGTGAACGAGACCCCACTGGTCTCCAGAATACCCGTTGTCTGAAGCATCCGCTGGTCATCTGCCATAACAGGGACTACCAGGTCCTGAGCAGCTGCAACCTGCTGGGCTAGTAGTGCCCCCAGTATCTGAAGTCCCTGCACTACCTGCTCTGGAGTACGGGTAATAGGGGTATGAGTACCTCCCCCGACCTAAGAAGTAGTTGGTGCGGTCTGAGCCGAAACCACCCGAGCAAGGCCACTGCAAACAGTCAATATCTGAGCCAAAGCCTCCTGAAGGCCTGGAATCATAATGGGCACAGCTGGTGCCTGAGCTTGTCCCGCCAGCTCAACTATATCTAGAATTTGTTCCTGAATTGGAGCAACTAGTGATGTTACAGGTGCTGCTCCAACTCCTGTACGAGCTACACCTCGACCTCTACCTCGGCCCCGACCTCTACCACGACCCCGACCTCTCGCGGCCCTAACTGGTGGCACTGTTGGCTGACCTACCGATCCGGTAGTACGTGTCGTCACCATCTGTGAAAGAATAGAATAACAAAAATTTAGTTTCCGAAATTAACAAATTCGCATGACAGAATACAAGAAAGTGAAATTTTTCTAAGGGTTCGGCAGCCTATCGAAGATAAGTACAGACGTCTCCGTACCGATTCGCAAGACTCTACTAAACCTGCTCATGATTCGTGAGACCTATGTAACCTAGGCTCTGATACCAACTTGTCATAATCCAAAATCATACCGGTCGTGATGGCGCCTAGCATAATACTAGGCAAGCCAGCAACCTCAATCAACCATAATTTCTTTTAAGCTTGAAAATATAATATTTAATTTTAATTAAAAACCCCACACATACTGATATAAATACACTCCCAAAATCTGGTGTCATTGAGTACATGAGTATCAAAATGATAATAAAGTCCGACTGATAAAAACATTGTCTGAAAATATAGAACATTATAAAAACTGAAAGGAAAGAGAGTCAAGGTTTGCGAATGTCATGAAACTACCTCGATAGTCTCCAATAGATAAAGCTCCGAAAAACTAGCAACCGTGATGTCCAGAAGTACCTGGATCTGCACACGAGGTAAAAGGTGTAGTATGAGTACAACCAACTCAGCAAGTAACAATACTAAATAAAGAACTGAAAGTAGTGACGAGCTTTACGGCTAAGTCCAATTACAGTAATTTCCAACATAAGAAGGTAGGCATGCTTTCAAGCTCAACATTTAAGACCCAAACAATAATCTCATATCAAGTTCAAATGAAAACCAAAGATAATATCTCTCAGAAATTTCCAAACAGTGATATATGACAGCTGAAATGCAAAAATATGGAATCAATGCATCCTCTCAGACCAACAATCACTCAGACCTCCCATTCACTCCAACCTCACAATCACCCTTTCCACACAGTCACTCATTTCTCTCAATCACTCAGAACTCGGCACTTAGCACTCGCACTCGCACTCAGTAGGTACCTACGCTCACTTGGGCTGTGTACAGACTCTGGAGGGGCTCCTTCAGCCCAAGCGCTATAACAAGCCAGTCATGGCACAAATTAATGAAACATGTTGCGGCGTGCATCCCGATCCCATATATATCCTCACAATCAGGCCCTCGGCCTCACCTAGTCATCAACCTCTCTAGTCTCTCGGGCTCTCAGAAATTATGATAAACAATCCAAACAACAATGACATGATGCATCAATAATGAAAAATAGAGACTAAGATGTAATAAGCAAGTAAAATTGTGACTGAGTACAAAAGAATAATTTAGCAGATAATTCAACATATACACGACCTCTGTGGGTCCTTACAGTGTCAACACATGTTTTAAACATGATTTATAGTTTGATTTCTTAAATATGTGAAAAATGTACGGATATCAACAGATTATTCAACCACACAGTTCCATAGAATTTATCAAGTCACAATTCTTACGGTGCACGCCCACACGCCCGTTACCTAGCATGTGCGTCATCTCAAAACCAATCACATATCATAGAATCCGGGGTTTCATACCCTCAGAGCCAACTTTAAAACTGTTGCTTACCTCGAACCGTGTAATTTCTTACTCTACTATGCCTTTGCCTCGCGAATCGGTCTCCAAACGCCTCGAATCTAGTCATAATTAATTTGATTCAGTCAATATAAATTCTAGGAAATAATTCCATATGAAAATACTAATTTTTCAACAAAATCCGAAATTTAACTCAAAAATCGTCCGTGGAACCCACATCTCGAAATCCGATAAAGGTTATAAAATTCAAAAGCCCATTCAACCACGAGTCTAACCATACAAATTTTACCAAATTGCGACATCAACTCGACCTCCAAATCTTAAATTCTTTTGAAATTTCTAGGCCCAAATCCTCTAATTGTACCTCAAAAATATGTAATCTAGTCGAAATACTCAATGATAATCCAATATTATTGACTAATAATGATCACAAGTGACTTACTCAAGTTTTTCCGTGAATTCCCTCTGAAAAATTTTCCAAACCGTGCTTGAAATGTTAGAAATGAAGTCACAATCGATAACCCTTGTTTTTAACATTCTTCCTAGACTTTTCGCTTCTGCGGTTCACTAAGCCGCTTCTGCAGCGAAGCTGCCGCTTCTGCAGCTAATCACGCTTCTGCAGAATTTTGTCCACTTCTGCGAAGAAGCTGTCCGCTTCTGCGATGGAGTCTGCCCCTCCGTGTTCTGCTTCTGCGATCACAAAGCCGCTTTTGCGGCATTGAAGATGCGGCCAAATATCCGCACCTGCGCACACTGCCTTGCCAGCCCCTCCCCACTTCTGCGCTTTCCCAGATCGCTTCTGCGAGCTCGCACCTTGGAGAAAATGGCCGCAGGTGCGATTATACCAGAAGACAAATTTTTTAGATTTTTCTTTAAGTCCAAATTTCGATACGTTAACCATCCAAAACTAACCCGAGGCCACCGGGACCTCAACCAAACATACCAAGAAGTTCTAAAACATCATACGAACTTAATCCACATCAACATTATTTTTAATCCCCTTAGCGGTAATTCTGCCTCCGCTACTAACTATCTCTCTTCTCTATAATCAGTATGCAATCCACAATTTCTCTAACTCTCCGCTTGTAATCCCAATTATTCTCACTGAACAACCGAGCTGCTTCTAGGTTTGCAGGACAATTCAAGTTTGGCTAAGATGGCAATAACTGAATAGATGCAAGCAAGGGCGGCTGTAGCGTAAGGCAGGTGAAGCTATTGCCTTGGGCCCCTAAATATTTAAGGCCCAAAAAATATAAAGTACTACTATATCATTATATAATATATGTAATTTCTATTTATACAATTATTAATAAAATATTTTAAATTTTAATATATTTAAAAGATTTGGTAGAGCTAGGATTGAATGTGTTAATAGGATAAAACTTTTCCCTCACTAAATTAAATACTATATTTACCTTCTTATCAATTCTATTTTTCTTTCTTTCTTTTTTCATATTTTTCACTATTTTACTCCCTAATTTCAACTCAAATTCTCTAAATTATCTATTCTTTTTTGTTATATTTGATTGATCTACACATCAGAAAGCAAGTTCTTTTATGTCTCATCTTTTTTAACTAAGAAATTTCCGAGACAAGTATCGCAAGGTTTCAAATACAATGAATAATAAGCTCAACTCTTTTACCATTTTCACTTAATGCTAAGTTTTTGTATAGGAGAGAGTTCAATACCATATAACGTGCGCCTAACCCACACATTATACATTGCTCTCTCACCACTAGATCAAAGCCATGTAGACTTTTTTTGTCTCAATATTATATGGATTTTATGAAAAAAATTTCAGGGTCTTTTAATATGTTTTAGGTTTAAGCCACCAATTCCGATGAGCCACGATGATTAATGTTCAATAATTATTTATAGATTACTGCCCCATTAACGTGTTGTTCAACCAACTTCATTCACATTTGGTAACTAAATAACACATTCATTGATTATTATCTTATCTTAATTGAAACTCTATAAAATTTGATTTAGAATGCCAGGAGTGGACAAGTGGCTCAAGTAGGAGACTAGTAAAGCTTTGATTTAGGTTTCCAATTGTTTTCAATAAAGTATTTCATGATCTTATTTCAACTTAGGCAATATTAAAGTTTTTGAAAAAGAAAAGTACAAAAATCCTTGGAAAGAAAGCAAGATTTTCTACTCTTTAACACTAAAAATATTTTAGAACTTCGAATTAAATTACTTAAATCTTTATATTAGTAAATATATTTTTTACAACAATAATAAAGGTAACATATTGAAAATACATGTCTAACATTTTATTTATTTAAGTTGTAGTAGTCTCTTGACACTACCAGGTTGTAATATTATAGTTGTATTATATTGCCCCGTTCGGGTATTGTATTTTATCCCGTTACAAGATTTGGTGTCGTTATTATTTATTGTTAATATTATTCATGCGCGAGATATTATTTTTTTTCCAACAAATACTAAATTCATAAAAGAATAGTGAAGTGGATGAAGTTTAGTGACTTTAGAACGAGTAAAATTTAACGTAATGAAAAATAATTTGGTGACTTTATTGTTAGAATTTTTAAAATTTAGTAACTTTACTAATGATAGTGGGTAATATTCTATTACTTTAATAAGATAATTTTGTAACTTCTTGTAACAAATATCATGATAATGAAATTAACCCAAATTGCTATCTTGGAATCTTGGAGATTTTTTATTTGTTCATTCTTCATTGGTAGCAGACGAGCAGTATTGTTCCCGAAATACCGAACACTGAAGCTGTGCGCAGTGCAGTGCAGTGTGGTGAGAAAGAAAAGGAAAGAAAGAAAAACATGTGAGCAAAGCTGCATTTTGCACCATTTTCCAGTTCGCATATCCATAGGTAGATGTATGGAGATTCTACACAAACAATCGGAGCTATTAATTTAGTGTCAGTACCATTAAACAACGTGCAAGCAAAGTTGCCGGTTTGCACCATGTTCCAGTTAAGATCTCTTTATACACAAACATATTCTAGAAAAAACAAGCAGATCAGCAAAGCTAAACAAAACTATGTGGATTTTCAACAGAAAAGGGCCATCTGGCTTTTCATATTCGTCCAAGTCACCCATGGAATCGACGGCTCTGGTCTCACTGCCATTGTAACATGTTCCACTCTCCTTTCTTCATTTCACTTTCTTTTGGATGAAGAAACATGCCCATTTGGTGGCATGCAATAGGTGTTTGTATATATATGACTATTTCTTTTATGTCTACATTCAGCTCTTTGCTTTAATAACTTTAATTTAAAGTGTGACACTTTCATGGATTAATTGGACCATTCTTTGAGGAGAAGGATTGTGAATGTTTCCTCACGGCTTCATAGATTGGCATATAGCAAGGGAATTCAGTTTGACAAAATTAATGACCCCAAAAGGTAATCTTACTATATTAGATGCAGAATTTCCAAAAAGTTTTCTTGATGGTTATCAAGTGAAACCCGTTTCACTTAAATTCATCACCTGCTTAATGAGATCCCGGAAATTTGACAATTACTGTCTAATAGCTTCAGCAGTTCCATGCTGAGTGTATAATATATTGAATACAGATTTCTGTCACGGTCCAAAATCCAACCAGTCGTGATGGCACATAACCCAACCCGCTAGGTAAGCCAATTAATAATTATTCAAATTAATGAGATTTTTCAAGAAAGAAATGATAATAAAACTACTTTTATACAAGAATTCTAAGGACTGGTAGTACAAATCATGAGTTTCTAAGATTTAGAATTTATAAAGCTGGAATGAAATAAAGTACATAATCTGTTTGAAATATACATGAATAAATTAAGATTCTAAAGCTACCAAGATCAAGAGGCAACTATGACCGGAACGCAGGTACATCTTCAAATCCAGCTCCCATCGTGCACATCAACATCAACAATATCCAACATCTGCACGCAAGGTGCAGAAGTGTACTATGAGTACAATCGACCCCATGTACTCAATAAGTAACAAACCTAACTTTAGGTTGAAAGTAGTGACGAGCTGGAACAAAGGTCGGAGTCCAACACATATAGCCAACAACGGTTCATAACAACATAATAAAAATGATAAAAGAAATAACTCAGAGATATAGTGCTCAGCTCGTTCACCGTTCCGGAAAATAGGTATGCTTTTCGAGTATGTCAGTGAAAATCCAAATCTTTTACCGAAATCACCAAAATATGAGTAAGTTGTAAAATTGCGATTTTTCCCAAAAACTTTCAGGAGGTAAATGTTTCATTTTCAGATGGCATGATGAAAGTACATCTTTATGCCTACATGCTAATGTGTATGTGAAGTCGTGAATGACACAATGTCGTACAATATGAGAAAAATGCATCTCTATGCTTGTATGTCAAGTGTGCATGTCGAATACAATGCATCTCACTGATAAAACTATATGCATACTCTCAGAGTATCAATTCATTCAGTCCTCCAAATCGCTTGGCACTCGCACTCAGTAGGTACCTGCGCTCACTGAGGTGTGTACAAACTCTGGAGGGTCTCCTTCAGCCCAAGCGCTATAACAAGCCAATCATGGAATAAATCAATAAAACATGCTGCATCGTGCAACCCGATCCCATCATAAATCAATAATATATGTTGCGGCATGCATCTCGATCCCATCAATATCCTCACCATCAGGCCCTCGGCCTCACTCAGTCATCAATCTCTCCAGTCTCTCGGGCTCACAATGTCATGAAAATCAGCCCAAAAATGATGATGTGATGTATCAATAAATGGTGACAGAGACTGAGATATGATATGCAAATGAATGCGTATGACTGAGTATGTAATTGCAATGTAAACAAATAACTCAACATCAGAAATGACCTCAGTGTGTCCCAATAGGATAAGCATATAGCCTAGACATGGTTTCTAACATGGATCACAACCCAATTACTGTAGCACGTAGAGATTTTATAGATACAAATAAGATTAGGTAACTACACAGTACCACAGAAATAACTGAGTCACAATTTACACGGTACACGCCCACACGATGTTCAAAACTCAAGAATTCGCTTTATGAAACTTTAGCCAAAAACCCCTATTTCTCTTTTGGAACCCTCAATCAAATACCGAAAATGAAGATAGATTCATAATATAAAATCGAAAATGAGTAGAGAACACTTACTCCAATCCACATGGTGAAAATTGATTGAAGAATCGCCTCAATCCGAGTTCCATAGCTCCAAAAATGCAAAAAATGGTCGAAACCCCTGAAATATAGTACTTTATAATCACAAGGCGAATTAATGAAACGCGATCGCGGAAATACCATCGCGATCGCAAAGAAGAAAATTCCACTGCCCAGAAAATACCTTATGCGATCGCAAATAAAGGCCCGTTAACGCGAAGAACAAACCATACTGCCTCACAACACTAAACTATGCGATCGCAAATGTACCCATACGAACACGAAGCACACAGGCGACCAAGCTTCGCGCATGCGTCCAATAATACACGAATGCATTGAAGAAGCTTCCAACTCCCGCTCTCAGCTCAGCCCTACGCGAGCGCGACATCCACTATGCAAACACGTACAGTCTTCAACACCAAGCTACGCGATCGCGGATGACCAATTGCGAATGCGGATAGGAAACAGCCCAACTCCATATTTCCCTCTATGCGATCGCATATACTAATCCGCAATCGCGAAGAAGAATCCATCCACTAGAAACCAGAACACACCAGTAAGGCCAAAATGAAGGAAAATGATCTGAAACACGTCCGCAACACACCCGAGCCACTCGGGACCCGTCCGAATATACCAACAAGTCCCATAACATAACACAGACCTACACTAGACCTCAAATCTGACATAACAACATCGAAACGACGAATCACACCCAAATTCGAACTTGGGTGAGCTTTGAACTTTCAACTTTCAAAACTCGCGCCGAAACATATCAAATCAACTCGGAATGAACCCAAATTTTGCACACAAGTCCCAAATGACATAATGAAGCTATTTTAATTCCCGGAACCACAATCCGAACTCGATTTCATCAAATTCAACTCTCAGTCAAACTTATGAACCTTTCAAAGCTTTAAATTTCCAACTTCCACCAATTAGTGTCGAATCCTTCTAGGAATATCCAAATGCAAATCTGGGCATACGCCCGAGTCCAAAATCACCATTCAAACCTAACGGAACCATCAAAACTCCATTTCGGGATCAATTCACAAAAGTTAAACTTGGTCAACTCTTCCAACTTAAAGCTTAAATCATGAAATTCATTCTTCCAAATTGATTTCGATTAACCTGAAAATCAAAATCGACGATTCACACAAGTCATAATACATCATACGAGTCTACTCATGCCCTCAAACTATTGAGCGAAGTGTAAATGCTCAAAACGACCGATGAGGTTGTTACAATTTTCGTCGTCATCATACCAGGATTATTACTCACAATTTGTTACATGTTCTTGGTGTACCATCTCTCTTATTGATTTTGATGTCCTAGACTTTCTAACAGCACCTTGAAATTCGTTTTGCAATATGTTGTAGATGTATTGGTGTGACCTGGAGAGTACTGGATGTTATACTCTCCGTATTTGAGCTTTAATATAAATTATTTTAGATTATCCTTTATTTGCGATCGCATCATTTGAATGATCACTAATCTTATTTGCTTTCATTCAATATCAATAGTTGCTCATCGCTACTATAAAATTAATCAAGATGGCAAGCTTTTCTTGCTCAAAATTGAGATTTCATTGCTGTCTATTTCATTTCAAGCCGCATAAACATGACTATGTTTACATGATACAAATGGCTTTGGCATGTGGGAACTTACTTATCATTTGTTGGGAAAAATAATAATCCCGTACAGAAATAATATCTACGATAAATAATAATAATAATACAAGAGAGTAGCAATGACACCAAATCTTTTATTAGGGTAAAATACAATATCCGAGCAGAGCAATATTACCACTATAATATTACAACTTAGTAGTGTCAAGAGACTACTACAAATTTGAAAGAAATAACACTCTTTATTTTAAAAACCTTACTATAATATTACTACCACTCACTATTTATCTCACAGACAACAATATGTGGATTACTCTCACTACTTTGCTTTCTGCTTAGCTTCTCTCTCTTTTTTTTTGGTGTGTTTGGGATGAAACTCAATGAATCTATTTATAAGGGAAGACATACTTGTAATAATATCACCAAACGAACATTTTGGAAATGATACCTTTATTTCCGTGTCTTCCAGCTACTTTATCGCCTACTTTGATTTCACATTTTTGTAAAATATATACAAGAATCGTTTCGGGATTATAACTGAAACCACGCCATCTAATTTAGCCAAACATAATTGACTTTTGCAATTTGCATTACAAATTGCTAAATTGCTTCGGCCGCCCATACGCAATGTAAACCGCTAAACTTGACTTTTTTTTTAAATTTTTATTCAAGTGGGTCCCACAAAATTCTATTGCTTTTCCTTTTCCTTTTCAAAATTTTTCTCTTTCTTTCTTTTCTTTATTTATTTTTTTATTTAAATAGGTCCTACAAATTTTCTCCTTAATTTTGATTTTTCTTCTCCATTCCAAGATTTGATCTCAATCTCTGAAAATCTTTAAATTTGAGAGGCTTTGTGAAAATATCTACAACTTGATTATGAGACTTCACATATTTGAGCTCGACTTCCTTCTTGGCAATGCATTCTCTAATGAAGTGATATCTTGTATCTATATGCTTGCTTCGATCATGATACATCAGATTCTTGGTAAGTGTCTATGCGAATTTGTTGTCAATACAAATCTCCGTAGCTTCAATTTGTGATAAATTGAGCTCCTTCAATAATCTTTTCAGCCATATAGCATGACACGTACAAGATGTTGCTCCTACATATTCAGCTTCACAAGTCGAGAGAGTAACTATGGATTGTTTCTTTGAACTCCAAGAAATAACAGAAGAAAAATACAAAGCAATTGTGCTTTTTCTATCATCAATATCTCCTGCATAATCACTATCATAAAATCCCATAAAGTTGAAATCATTATAAGAAGAATAAAATAACCCAAAGTCGATCGTACCTTTTAGGTAACGAAAAATTCTTCTAGTGACCTTCAAGTGAGTGGAGGTAGGAGCTTCCATGAATCGACTTACTACCCCAACTGCAAAACGTATATCTGTCCTCGTACAAGTCAAGTACCTCAAACTTCCCACAAGATTTTTAAATAATGTGGGATCCACTTTTTCTCTTTCATCAAACTCCCACTCTCCATCGGTGTGTTCAGGGGGTTGCAATCGACCATGTTGAATTTTTTCAATATCTCTTTTGTGTAGCTTTCTTGAGAGATAAAAATTCCATCTTTCATCTTCTTCACTTCTAGGCCCAAGTAGTATGACATGAGCCCTACGTCTGTCATCTCGAACTCACGAGACATATTTTTCATAAAAGCTTCAAACAAACTTGGGTTATTACCCGTGAATATAAGATCATCAACATAAAGACAAACAAGTAAGATATTTACATTAGTATGAACTTTAAGGTAAAGAACATATTCATGGAGACAACGAGTAAACCCATTATCTTGAAAATACTTGTCGATGCAACTATTCCATGCTCGTAGGGCTTGTTTTAATCCATATAAAGCTTTCTTCAACTATAACACTTTATTTTTATGGTTTTTAACCACAAAGCCCAATGGTTGTTCAACATAGACTTCTTCTTCAAGATAGCCATTCAAGAATGCTGATTTGATATCTAGTTGATGGATCTTCCAATTCATTTGCTCTGCCAAAGAGATCAGCAAACGAATCGTCTCTATGCGGGCAACAAGTTCATAGACTTCTTCATAGTCAATGCCTTGCCTTTGCTTGTAGCCTTTATCCACAAGTCGTGCCTTGTATCTCTCCACATCTCCATCAACATTCTTCTTTGCCTTGTATACCCATTTAACTCCAATTGCTCGATGACCCTTGTGAAGTGTTGTTAACTCCCAAGTGATGTTCTTCTCTATTGACTTGATCTCTTCCTACATGGTTTGTCTCCACCTATTGTCTTCAATAGCTTCATAAAAGTTTATTGGTTCACTATCAGCAAAGAGACAATATAAAAAATCAAAATTAGTAACTTCTTCTGTGTCCTCATGTGGCTCTTGAATACTCCTTGTCCTTTGCGGTTGTTCATTTGAACTTTCTTGAGAAGAGGGAGATGCAACATTTGTTGGAGAAGGATGTGGAGTTGTGTACTGCACAAGTTACACGGTCTTTGGTTCTTCTTCATCACCAAAGTATGGAATAAAATCATATGAAGTTTCTTCCTGAGCTTCCCAGTTCCATGAAAATTCTTCATCAAATTCAACATCGCGACTTACCATCACCTTACTGCTGCTTGGATTGTATAACTTGTAGCCTTTTGAACTCGTATCATAGCCAACAAACATAGGCTTGACCCTTCGATCGTCAAGATTTGCTTTCCCTTGATATGGCACATGAGCATATGCTATGCTCACCAAGATTCTCAAGTTCTTGACACTTGGATTTCTTCCACTCCATGCTTCTTGAGGGGTTTGATCTCTAACATTCCTTGTTGGAGACCTGTTGTTCAAATAAATTGCACAAGATACAACTTCTGCCCAAAATTCCTTGGGCATACTTTTAGCTTTTAACATAAATCTTGCCATATTAAGAATCATTCGATTCTTTCTCTCTGCAACTCCAATTTGTTGAGGTGAATAAGGTACCGTTAGAGGACGACGAATTCCATGAGACTAACAAAAGTCATTAAATATTTTTGAAGTGAATTCGCCTCCTCTATCGGACCTTAAAGATTTTATTTCATAGCCACTTTTTTTCTCCACAAGTACTTTGAAAATTTTAAAAGTAGCAAAAACTTCAGATTTTTGATTCAAGAAATAAACCCAAGTCTTTCTACTAAAGTCATTAATGAAAAGTAGAAAGTGTTTACTTTTACGGAAGGAAGGCGGATTGATTAGTCCACACACATCAGTGTGAACAAGCTGAAGCAGGTTGGTTGATCTTGACATGGCCTCCTTTGGAAAACTCCTCCTTGCATGTTTTCCAAGAAGACAAGCTTCACACAATTGATTGGGATGGTTGATTGATGGCATCTCATGCACCATGTTCTTTTCTCCCATTGTTTTGAGCACTTCAAAATTCAAGTGTCCAAATTGCATGTGCCAACACCATGATTCATCTTGCACATTAGTCTTCAAACACTTTGCATCAATTGTTTTAAGATTCAGAGAAAATAATCTATTCTTTGCCATATGCACTTTAGCAATTAGAATTCCACTTGAATATCTAAGCCAAAGATGCATAATTTTCTTGTGGATGTCATATTCCTTTTCAAGAAGTTGGCCCAAACTCAAAATATTATTTTTTAATTTTGGCACATAATAAACACTTTGAATTAGCTTGTGACTATCATCTTTACAGGAGATCAGAATCGTACCTATCACTTCGATTTGAATCTTTGAGTTATTTTCAAAGAACACATTACCTCTCACCATTTTATTGATCTCTACAAACTTCTCTTTGTATCCACACATATGATTGCTTTCTCCATTGTCCAAATACCATGAGATGCAATCATCCTTATCTTCTCCCTTGAGTGCCATCAACAACGTTGACTCATACTTTCTTGTCATCAACAAGGTTAGCTTTTTCTTCAACATTGCTACGATATTCCCAAGAGTAATGGCCAAATTTATGATGATTATAACATTTAATTTTTGATTTGTCATACCTTTGTCCATTATTTTCTTGGTAGTAGCCACGTCCTCTTCCTCCTCTTTATCCACGACCACGACATCTGAATGTTTGGTGGATTTTAACTTCATTGTTGAAGTTGTTACCGATACTTCTTCCTCTTACATGACCGCCACGACCTTATTTTCGTCCATTCCCTCGATAACTCTTTTCACCTCCATAATCCTTGAAGGATGCCTGAGTTTTAAGACGTTTCTCCAATGGCACTTCTTGGCTCCCTTTGATCTTTTCTTCGTGGGCCTGTAAAGAACCCTCCAATTGCTCCACCATCATAGAGTCTAAATCTTTAGACTCCTTAATAGCACACACCACAAAATTAAATTTAGGTGTTAAAGTACGAAGGATCTTTTCTGCCACACAGACATCTTCTATGTCCTCCCCGTATCTTCTTAATTGATTCACAACAACCTTCACTTTTGAACAATAATCCGAAATGCATTCGGATTCTTTCATTTTTAAAATTTCAAAACCAGCCCTTAGAGTTTGAAGTTTTGCCTTCCTCACCTTGTCAACTACTTTGTGAGAATCTTATAAAACTTCCCAAGCTTTATTTGAGGTGGTAGCATCTGCCGCCTTCTCAAACATGGAATCATCGAAACATTAGTGGATGGGCGTGAGGGCTTGTTGATCCTTCTTCCTTGTCTTTGCCAAGACATCTTTTTTATTTTGAGGCAGAGCTTCCTCATTATCGGATTTTGCATACCCTCTATCTACGATTTGCCACACATCCTGGGAGACAAGAATGACTTTCATACGTAGACAATATTTCTCATAATTATCTTTTGTGAGACGGGGGTACTGAAAAGACAACAAACCATTATTCGTCATGGCTCTGATACCACATTGTTGGAAAAAATAATAATCACGTGCAGAAATATTATCCACGGCAAATAATAATAATACAAGAGAGTAACAATGATATCACATCTTTTATCGAGGTAAAATATAATACCCGAGCGGAGCAATATTATCACAATAAAATTACAATTCAGTAGTGTCAAGAGATTATTGTAACTTTGAATGAAATAAACTATTTATTTTAAACACCTTACTATAATATTACTACCACTTACTATTTATCTCACACACAACATATGTGGATTACTCTCACTACTCTACTTCTGTTTTGCTTCTCTCATTTTTTTGGTATGTTTGAGATGAAAATGAATGACTTGATTTATAAAGGACTTGTTGCTAAATTGCTTCAGTCGCACATATTATGCAATGTAAACCACCAAACTTGACTTTTTTTTTTTTTAATTTTTATTCAAATGGGTCCCACAAATTGCTTTTGCTTTAGCTTCTCCTTTTCAAAATTTTTCTCTTTCTTTTCTTTGTTTCTTTTTTATTTAAATAGGTCCCACATCATTGTCTCTATTGTTTGTTATTTATATGCAGCTACAACATCATCGGTGGATACAGCCAATCAAAGCTCGCCAACATACTGCATGCAAATGAGCTTACAAGACGCTTAAAGATATTTTTCAGAAAATAAATCTTGCACACTACTTTCATTTTGAGGTGTTTTTAAGTAAATAAATCTTACATACTGCTTGTCATTCTGAGGTGTTTTTCAGAAATTAAATCTTACATACTACTTTTCATTCTGATTTTATCTTGGCAATTCTTGAGTAGTCATTATGTGTCTCCGTTCCTCGAGACAAATACATATATTTCTTGTCATGAAGTTTTGGGTATTCCTTTTTGCACATCAAGAAATTCTTGGATTGTAGTCTCGACTTCTGTAGCCCAATTATAGCGTTGGCTGAGCGGTTCATGTCATTCAATTTTTATTTCTCGGACTCTCCAAAAATATTGTCGTGTCGGATCCTCTAAAAATAATATATTTTGGAGGATCCAACATGGGTGTGGCATCATTTTGGAGAGTCCGCGCAATATACCGTTCAATTAAACTCTAAAAATTTGAGTGACCTTTATTTCGAACAGGAAGATGGAGTGGAAATAACTGCATATTCACTTCATCCTGGGAAAATCACAACCAATAATTTTTGTTATATGCGTGTTGTTGATGGTAATAACAATATTCTCTTTTCGTCCTTTTTTCATATAGTAGCTGGTGTCTGATTAATATGAGTGGTAAGTTAGCTACCTTTTATATGTCTAGAAGAAAGTCTCTAGTGCTCTGAGTATCACTAATTCATGGCATAATGAGCAAAAGGCAGTCGCGTTTTGATTTGTACATTTCTGGTGCATCATTAATTAGCTCATATTTTGTTTTCCACATCTGACAAATTAATCCGTAAGTTTGTGTTGACAAGTCACTCTAACTCTTCCTTTTTTCTTACTTTGTCATCTTCCTCCTTAAGTATAGTGGTCGTTATTGAGCCACTAGGTTGTCTCCTTGCTTACTCGCATAGCCTTGTGAGATACATATATCTAGTGACAGTTGACTTCAGACAGTCTTTACATATAGTTTTAATCTAATCCCACAAGCCATTGTTAGAATATTTACATGTAATGTTTGTTTTGCATGCTCCCTGAAAATGAAGCAGACACGAAATACTCCTTTCTGCTTATTTCATTGAATTTATGCTCCATTTTCTCTATGCTATAGGTCTTGTAAGCACGCTTGAAAAATTTATCTTCAAAAATGCTTAAGAGGTTTGTTCCGCATTGAAGTATTTAAAATATGTAGTATGCACATATTCTTTTGCAATCTATGCATAGGAGAACGATTGGCATTTTCTTCCGGAGCAAGTAGTTTGGCTCATGCTAAATGTCTAAATAATATTCGGCATATAGTACCACTTATTGCTATCAGAAGCTTTTTTAGGATTGTTAATGATGTTCTCGTGAATCAGTTATATAAATATTGACCAGTCTCATCTAGAAACATAATTTGTTCGTGTTTCTTTAGCCTTCAGTTAGAATTCCTGCTATGAACAGTGGAAAGTGTCAAAATCTTAGCCATTGGCGAGCACTATGAACGTGAAGAAGAAGAAGAAGAAGAAGAAGAAGAAGAAGAAGAAGAAGAAGAAGAAGAAGAAGAAGAAGAAGAAGAAGAGAGAATTGAAAAATTTCCAACTAACATTTACAACTCCAACTAACTCAGTATATACAAGCTAATTAGAAAAATTGAAAATAATAATAGAGAACCCCCAATTTTTAGTAATTACAATATGGTCCCAATAATAACTAACTACTTCACCTAACTAACTTCCTAACTTCCAATACTCCCCCTCAAGCTGGAGGGTGAAGAATGTTGAACACTCCCACCTTGCTTAGTAAAAAATGATGTTGTATAGATGTTAATCCCTTAGTGAAGAGATCTGCTTGTTGATCTTTAGTGAAAACATACTGAGTAGTTAAGAGACCTTCTTTGATACGTTCACGAACAAAATGACAGTCTATCTATATGTGTTTGGTCCGTTCATGGCATATGGGATTCGCAGCTATTTGCATCGCTGCTTTGTTATCACAGAACAATGTGACAGGCTTAAGAATAGACACTCCCAACTCTGAGAAAAGCCCCAACAACCACACTATCTCTGAAACTGCTGATGCCATGCTGCGATACTCTGCTTCAGTGTGTTGCTTCTTTGATTTTCATGAAATCAAGGACTCACCAAGTTTAACTGCATATCCACTAACATACCTCCTTGTCATTGGGCGCTGGCCAGTCAGAATCACAAAATGTTGTCAATGTATCAA
Source organism: Nicotiana tomentosiformis (assembly GCF_000390325.3). NCBI lineage: Eukaryota > Viridiplantae > Streptophyta > Magnoliopsida > Solanales > Solanaceae > Nicotiana > Nicotiana tomentosiformis. Next base: position 84,292,596 of record NC_090814.1, read on the forward strand.
CATGACCTCATTTCAACAGGACTCCCATTCCTGGTGTAGATTTTAAGTATTTGATCACTCTAATTGCAGCATCCATATGTAACTTCTTAGGCAGTTGCATAAATTAACTTAAAGTCTGCACTGCATAGCTGATATCTGGTCGAGTGACTGTTAGATATAGGAGTTTTCCTATCAACTTTTGATAGCTATTTGCATCTGTCAAAGGATCTTCATTTTCTACTCCAGTGGCTTTGTCATACTCTACTGTGGTGAGCTTTTGGTTGACTTCAAGTGGTGTTAAGGCTGGTTTGGCATCACTTAAGCCCGACTCAGAGATGAGCTCTAAGGTATACTTTCTTTGGTTAAGCAGTATTCCATGATTGGATCTCAATACCTCAATGCCTAAGAAATACCTCAATTCTCCCAAGTCTTTGAGTTTGAATTGCTGATGTAGAGCTGCTTTCGCTTCATCAATCATGTCCTTATTGCTTCCAGTCAGTAGCAAATCATCAACATAGATGAGGATCATGACAATATCCTTGCCCGACTTTGTGGTGAACATAGAATAGTCATAAGTACTCTGCATAGAACCTGCTCCCACCAAAGCTTCTGTAAGTTTTAAATTCCATTGCCTTGACGCTTGTTTGAGACCATATAAAGACTTAAGCAAGCTACACACCTTTTGCTCCCCCTACCTTTGGAAACCCTGTGGCAAATCCATGTAGACTTCTTCAAATAGGTCTCCTTGAAGGAAAGCATTAAAGACATCCATTTGGTACAAGGACTAATCCTTTGAGGCTGCAAGGGCTATCACAGATCTAACAATCACCATCTTTGCAACTGGTGAAAAAGTCTCATGATAGTTTAGTCCCTCTTGTTGATTGTATCCCTTTGCCACTAGTCGTGCCTTGAATCTTTCTACTTCTGCATTAGCTTGGTACTTTATTTTGTACACCCATTTGGACCCAATAGAAGCTTTGCCTGGTGGTAAGTCAATAACCTCCCAAGTCTTATTATCTACTAATGCTTGTATCTCTTGTTTCATGGCTGTGATCCACCTCTCATCCTTTACAGCTTCCTTGAAGTTATAAGGCTCTTTCAGGACTGAAAACACTGACACATAGCTTCTGTACTTTGAGGACATCTTCTCATAAGACATGAAGTTTGAGATTGGATAGTTGCATTTTGAGGACTTCTGTGGCTGCAATACATAGTCCTTTTTCCATATAGGTGGATTTTTTTACTTTGAGTGACTGTCTAGTTGGTGCATTGGAACTAGACTCAGCATTAATTGGCACGAAGCATAAGCAATCACCCTACCCTCCTGCATCAGAACACATCCAATACCTATCCTCGAGGCATCATAATACACAGTGTAAGAACCTTAAGCTGATGGCAGAACTAACACTGGAGTTGTGGTCAAGGTAGTCTTGAGCCTCTGAAAGCTCTCCTCACACTCATCCGACCGCCTGAATGGAGCACCCTTTTGGGTCAATTTGGTCAAGAGCGATTCAATAAATGTTGTTGTTCTATTTTCTTAAATAGAAAATCATGCTCCCTGAAAGAAACATCCCTGCTAATGAAGAATGTTCTAGTGGTTAGGTCATATAATCTATAAACCTTTTGAGAAGTTGAATACCCCATGTGAACAACTTTTCTTGCTCTTGCAGCAAACTTATCATCTAGCACCAGATTAGTGGCATAGCATAGACACCCAAATACTCTTAGATATGCTATTGAGGGCTCTCTACCATACAACATTCCATAAGGACTCTTTCCAGCCAAGATTCTGGTAGGCAATCTGTTTATTATGTAAATAGCAGTTTGTACGCACTCCCCCCAAAACATATTTGGAACATGGCTTTGAAATTTTAATGTCCTCGCAGTATTCAGTATATGTCTGTGTTTCCTTTCAGCTATCTCATTCTGCTGGGGTGTATACACACAACTACTTTGGTGAATAATACCTTGTGATAACAAGAATTCACTCCACAGTTTGTTGAAAAATTCCTTTTCATTGTCTGTTATCAAGACCTTGACAGAAGTATCAAACTGTGTTTTAACCATGTAAACAAATTGCTTCAGGAAAATAATAGTTTCGTTCTTAAACTGCATCAAGAAAATCCAAGTTGCCCTAGAAAAATCATCTACAACTGTAAGAAAGTAATGCTTCATACCATGAGTGCTCTTCTTATATGGCCCTCATACATCCATGTGAACCAATTTAAAAGCTCTAGTACTCCTTTTTAACTATTAGGGAAGCCAAGTCTACACTGTTTAGATAAAGGGCAAACAATACATTTATTTTGCATATAACTATCTACTTTATTTTGCAAAAAAGAGACATATTGCATAACAGGAACAGAGGCATGGCCCAATCTCTCATGCCACAAGCATGATATTTCACCACTTGATCCTTTCACATCTATATGAGCTGCTAAAAGTCTGACTCCTCTTCCTTTCAGTATATATAAACCTTCATCTTCTTTATCAATCGCCTTCATCCTGCCATTGTAAAGGTCTTGAAACACACATAGTGCAGGTAAAAAGGTGGCAGCACACTTTAGATCTCTAGTTAGCTTGGACAATGACATTAGATTAAACTTGAAATCAGGAACATGTAGAACATTCTCTAGTTTATCAACATATGACAAATATGAACTTCCCACATGTTTAATTTTTGTAGTAACACCATTTGGCAATGTTGCTTTATCTTGTGTCCTGTCATCTATTCTTCTTACATCACTTATTAAATCTAAAGTAGATGATATGTGATGTGTTGCTCCTGAATCTACAATCCAATCATCATTCCTTTTGTTTGAAACATGCACACTGGAAGATAATGCAGTAATTATACCTGCAACAGTTGCTTGATTTTGAGTCTTAATGTCACTTGGTGGTGAGTCTTTGCTGAGCAAGTCTAGGATCTGTTGGTACTGTGCTTATGTGAAAAAATGATCTCCTCCTTTAGACTGTGATGCTACTGATGCTCCTTGTGAGCCTTGAGCCACATATCCTTCTTCATGATTCACAGAACCTTCCACATGATTTGCAGCAGTTAGTATCCCTTTAGGTTGAAATCCTTTCCTTCTTCTGAAATCTTCAGGGTACCCTACGATCTTGTAGCAATTTTCTTTTGTATGTCCTCTCATACGACAATGTTCACATTGCAGATATTGTTTTCTTCCACGAAAACCTTGACCTCTCCCTGCTTGCATAGCTAATGGATCTGTCTTATGACCTATAATTCCACCTCATGCGCATTGTTGACTATCATCCTGTGTTATAAGTGCATATGCCTGATTAAGGGGTGGTTCAGTGGTTTTCATTAAAATTTGCCTACGAGCCTGATCGTATGTATCATTTAGTCCATCTAGGAACTGCATAACTCTTTGTTGTTGTAAATGAGTCATATGCTCTTTAGATTTTGGACAACCACAGTTCGGAGATGGTACTAATGCATCATACTCTGCCCACAGCTCCTTCAACTTGGTAAAATACACAGCTACATAATCCGCTCCTTGAGATAATCGCGAAATTGCTCTGTGTAATTGAAAGATACGCACTCGATTCACCTTATCAAATCGCTCCTGTAGGTCTTCCCAAACTGCATGTGCATCTGATGCATAAATGATCCCACTAAGCAGATCCTTCGAAACAGAGTTCATAATCCAGCTGTGCACTATCGCATTACAAGTTTCCCATTCCTCATGGAGATTCTCCTCGAACGACACCTTGGCACAAGCTCCTGTTACAAACCCTAGCTTCTACTTAGCTTTGAGAGCAAGACGCATCGATCTTCTCCACAGTCCATAGTTTTCCGAACCTGTGAGCTGAATTGGAATTAGAACCAATCCTGGCGTGTCTGAAGGTTGAAGGAAAAGTGGATGTGTATGATCGATTCTCTCCGTCGCCATTAATGCACCAGTTCGAGCAATTTTTCTCAAATTGAAAAACCCCCCAGAGAATTTGAAGTAAAGATTAAGAGAATGAATTGAATAATCAATTAGTTGAAGAAATTATACGGCTTCACAGATCAGTCTCCAAAGCTCTGATACCATGTCCAAATCTTAGCCATTGGAAAGCACTATGAACGTGAAGAGGAAGAAGGGAGAATTGGGAAATTTCCAACTAGCATTTACAACTCCAACAAACTCAGTATATACAAGCTAATTAGAAAAATTAAAAATAATAATAAAGATCCCCCAACTTCTAGTAATTACAATATGGTCCCAATAATAACTAACTACTTCACCTAACTAACTTCCTAACTAACAATAGAAAGCATAGAATGAAACCTTACTAAACAATGAAAATGTAGAAACTGAAACCTGACTGAACACTGACAACATAGAAAACGAACCTGACTAAAAATATTCCTAGAAGGCAAGTCAAAACACAAACCAAAGGATGATTTGTCACAGAATAATTTGTTGACGAGAAGTTTTATGGCGTGCCCTCTTTTTATCTCACAAATTTGTAGATCGATATCTTACACTTTTGGGTCCACAAAATTGTGAGACAAAAAAGAGAAAAATAAATTGTTTCCATGTTGACTAACTTATGGCCTTTGCTTAGACGAAGAAAAACATTTAATGAAAGAATACAAAATCATGATGACATGGAAAATAATGAGTTTAACATTCGTGTTTCCTCTTTCTACAGGGAGCATCAACCACCTGTTATCTTGCATTACATCCACAACAGCGATGGCTAAGGACATGGATTTGGCTAAGAAACTCTGGGATTTTAGTATGGATTTGGTCGAGTAACATCTAACATGTACCAATACAACAGAAAAGTAACTTCGTATTTGTTAGTTTTTTTATCTTATTGGAGATGGATTTCGGGTAATATTCTTACTATATCATTTATTTAGGAGAAATCGAGAGAGGATTAAGAACACATTTATTATACTTGTGAACAAATTCGATGAGAAGAAAAGACCGATTTTCTTTTTTCTTAAGGTTTATTATTGTATAAATGATAAATAGTCTATTTTAACTTCTAATAGAACTGTAACAACTTGTTTTAATAGAAAGAGCCAATCAATAAACGGAAATGTTAAAATCTCATCTAAGATAATTTCATTTGCTCCACATTATTACAAGTTGGACTAGAGTTGATTTTGAACAATGAGTATCAGGGAAAGTCCATGCATTTGCTTATTTTTATTTTTATCCTTATCCTTTTGAATTTAAATGCATGTCAAAGTGTGCAATATGGATTTGTCGAATCTCCGCAATGACCAGGAAATCCCAAAAGAAAAATACAATGAAAATTCATTGTTGTGTTATGCATTTATTTATTAAGAAAGGGTGGAAAGTCAATTTGTATACGATATTTAGACTTGTTCATTGCATATTTTACTTATTGTTGTCGTTATTAAGCCAACTCAAGTTTACAGTTAGATACTCAATAATTTTTTTTCTTTGAAATTTTTCAAAGAGATTTTTAGTACATTCATCATTAAGTTTGTGATCAATAAAAAATTTAGTTTTTAATACGTAAATCATGTTTAAAGAAAAAACTCAAATAATTAGTCAAGTTGACTTGTTTACTATTGACTTTGCACACCCATTAAAAAATAATAAATAAAGTGCATAATTTATCATGATACCCATATTAATTGGTGTATGTCTTAATGAATTTGAAAAATAATTTGGAATGAGTAATTAATGCTAAGAAAAAAATAAAAAAAATAAATTATTTAACTCTTGATATGCGAAAAATGACAAGTAAAAATAAAAAATTATTTTTAGAATATTTGACAACTAAAAGTGAACGGAGGGAGTATATTTTTTGGAGTGAATGTTTGGGCATTCCTTTTTGCACATCAAGAAAGTCTTGGTTTGCGGTCTGAAGCCCAATCATAGCTTTGGCTGAGGGTCCATTGTTTATCCGAAAATTTGTACAGTTGAATTTGTTCGAGGTTTCTAGACAAATGGATTGATCTGGTCCAAAGAAGTGATGAATTAATCAATTTGGATGGGAACTACTTAGCTCAAACTGCAGATGGAACTGTTGATCTAATGAGCCCGAGGACAGAATCTCCGGGCACAATAATGATTAGATCAACAAGCTAGAGAGAGAAAAATAGTATCAAGATGCTGTATTGGAATGTATTCTTTGATGTCCAAAAAACTGTCCTTACAATGGGCTTTGAGCCTATTATTTATAACTCAATGGGCGTAATGGTCGGGCCCACCACTAATGAAAGTTATTGAAATGCAATAATGGAAATCTAACGGTAAAAATAAATGCTCAAAACTCTGTAACGAGCCATTACTCTTTAATGTTGTGGAATATTCTTCATTAAATTCCACCGGGCACAACGTGCTTAATGCCTTTATGAACTTGCCTTTCTCGGTGACATACGTGGTAGCTGTGCCTGGCTTTCCGTCCTTCTGGCTTTGGTTCTACGTGTCCCCTTCTTTGGTGGCCACGTGTCGTAGCATATTTTACTCAATATAGATAGTCCCCTTGCTTTCTGGTGACATAACTTTGTGTTACCGGAAAGTTGGTGAAATCCTCTTTCGGAGGGAATTACTATAATTCCTTTTGGAGGTTACTGACGGTTGATTAGACGCATGTCTCTCCGCATTTAATTTCCCAAACATGCATCTTCTTATGATTTAGCACGCCTTTTGCCAATTATCGAGGTAACCTTAGCCAAGTATTTAGCCGCTCAAAACTCCACTCATACGTATCAACTTCCCTTTCCTTTGGGTCTCAAAATTGCTTGAACTTCCGATTTGCATCCCTGTTCTTCATCCCTTCTCTAATTTCCTTACAACACAAAATCGTTTCTTCCCCTTTTCTAATGGCATCTTCATCTAAACGTACCGGTTCTTCGAAGAGCAAGAACAAAAATGAGGATTCTGTTCCTCCAACAATAAGTTCCATAATCCCAAGATGGCTCAATACTTCAAAAGATTCTGAAGAGAAAATTTCCACTGAAAACCCTCGTTCATGGGCGCTTAGCAGATACCCATCATCCATTCATCCTACCAGTATTCCTACTGTGAAGGAAGATTGCAGCTGCTAGGAATTGGACATTATTGCTCCTGATTTGTCAGAGCGAGTGACTCTCCCCATGGCCACCACACTTTGATATCTAGCATGGATGATGACAACGACCGAGAGTGGATGGAATGATTCGTTGTAGTAGCCTCTGGCAACATTAATCCTTTTCGGTTGCTTGAAACTGCTCTCGTAAGTCCCTTTTGATGCGTTTTTCTCCTCCTAAACATTCTTTCATGCATGTATAAGCACTGATCCTTTGTCTCCCGTATGTCTCAGCGATTCGATGTATCCCACCGATGGTAGAAGGCGTTGACCGGTGGGTTCATAAGATCTTGGACATCACCACGCCTGAAATCCACTTGTAGAAAGAGCTGTCCATTAAATATGGATGGAAGGCGAAAAATCATGGTAACTTAATTTTCCCTCGCTTTAGCTTCTGTATATGAGGAATTTGGTTGAACCCTTCTGATTTGCTAATGATTCATTAAATTAGGTCTACATGCGGGTTCGGTTGAGATCCCCGATGAGGATGCTTTGGTGACCCTACTGACGCGACGAGGCTGCTTCAAGAGGCACTTACTCGAACTGGTGCCTTCGCGTCCGCTTAGGGCGCAAGCGTGTCTTTACAGAGCCCCCGGCCAGATAAAAAACAACTGAAAAGAAGGCGTTCCTCTGCGTCCGGGGAAAAGAAAAAGAGGGCAAAGGTTGATGCTCCCGAGTCATCCCTGGTGGCGACGAGGGCTGGTCCTCCTTCCGGGCCAGTCATTGACACTGTGAGGATCGATGGTGATGAAGAAATCTAGTGATGAAAGAGCTTATTTACATAGAAGACAACGATCCTTGTCCTCTCAACAGGGTGCTCAACGTGTTGATGCAGTCACATCCACCGAGGATGATGTCTCGGCACTTTGGGGGGAGTTTGATTTGGTGGTAAATGCCAACTCCCGTTCTCAGCCCCCAATTGTTGTGCCCGGTACTGTGAGCTAGAGTATCGAGTCTTTGCCTTCTTCGGTTGGCGAGCACCCAACAGCCAGTGCTGCCTTCGAGGCCGCTGTTTCCCGTTCTTCCCCTTTATCAGCTTTATCACCACCTTCTCCGCCACCAACAACTGCTACATCATTCCCATTTCCATCCACGCTTCCAACAACAACATCATCTCCAACGACCACATCTGACCGTTTTGAAGGCGTTCCTCTTCCTCAGTCCCCTGTTCATGGGAATTTTGGGAAAAATTATGATGGCCTTTCTAAAGATCCTCAGAAGAGGAGGAGTGTTACCCTTTTGGTCTCTACCGGGTTCAACCTTCTTTCCCGTCCGGTGGAGCTTGCAAATAATCTGAAGCCCTTGGCTTCAGAGAAGGATTAGGAAAAGATTCAGACACAGAGTGTTTGTTGAACAATGCCATGCATAATGCTGCAGCGGTATGTTTCTTTCTTTCTCTACTATTTTTTCCAGTTTCTAAATGAGTGCATTTTAAGTTTTACCTGTTCTTATCTTGCATGCCAATTTTATTGCTTCCGAGGACCTACAAAGGTTAATACGTGAGAAGGAGGAGCTCTCTTCTGAACAGGATCAACTTTTGGCAGAACGAGACCAGACTGATCTTCGCCTCTTGGAATTGGAAACCAGGGACACTGAGGCCGTTATTTTGGAAGCCCGTTTGCAGCTAAGTGAGCAGGAAGTGGTAACCCTCAGCCAAGAAGTTGGGCCGCTAAAGGCCGGTTTTGATGAAGTCAAGGTTAAATGGGCTGAGGTCCAGAATTCCTTTCTTGCTGCCAATGATCGTGAGGCTACTGTTGCCAAAAAGGTAAATAATTTAGAAGCAGCCTTGAATTCTAAGGCCGAAGAGCTTACTGCCGCGGGGGCAAGATATGCCCGGTTGGAGTAGAAGTATAAGAAAACTATCGAGCACAACAGGTTCTATAGTTCGACTGTCCATGACCTTGATGTTAGTCTCTGATCTGCAAGGTCCGCCCCGAATAATCTTTCTGTCGAGATCACTCAACTCAAAGATGAACTCAGGCACCGAGAGGCTTCTACCGTTGTTGAAAACACTTACGCCACGTACAACATGAGAGAAAAAACCTTGGAAGGAGCCAAAACTGGCATTATTGATATTGATGTTGAAATTGCTAAGGCACGCAACCTTGAGTTGGCTGCAAAGAAAGGACTCCCAACGCGGTCTGATGCTCCAGGTTCTTCCGATTCTTGTTCCGAGATTTTGGACACTGAAGAGAAATCGAAAGGCGATGATGCCGAAGATCAAGCTGGGGAAGATGTTGAGCCATCGGTTGAACCGTCTACTGTTCCCGGGGATATGGATACTTCTCTTCCTCCCTATTCTGGTGATGATGTAGCTTAGCTTTTTCTTTCTCTGTTTTGTATTTCTTTTGGCACATTCTTGTAAATAAATATATTTTTTTTCTCAAATGTTTGATCGAGTCTTACTTTTGCTTGAATATTTATGCATTTTTTCCTGTATGTGGTCTCAGATGCATTTTCTTCGATGCACTTCTGTCTCCGACAATTATCCTTTTTACATGAGGGTTTCAATAAGTATTTGCGCAAGTTTTGCTTCTGCGTCTTTTTCATATGTGGCTTCGGGTGTATTTTTCCCCGATAACATTTTTGGTTTCGAACATATATTCTTCCGTAACCAACCCTTTAACATGAGGTTTTTCATAAGTATTTGTGCAAGTTTGGTTTCTGCGTCTTTTTCATATGTGGCTTCGGGTGTATTTTTCCAAGATAGCTTTTTTGGTTCTGGGCTTATATTCTTCCGGAACCAACCCTTTAACATGAGGGTTTTTATAAGAGAGTGTGTGCTCTTGAAGAGGACAACTCCTATTCATTACGGCACTAACATTTGAATACTTGTTTAACTTTCAAATGATAAAATTAGCTCATCTTTCAAACAAGAAACAAGATAAAATCAAAAGGATTTCATTTCATTCCTTCTGTTTTCATAGTTTACATAGGCGTTTTGCTATGCAGAAAAAATGTTCCCATGACTTATGGCTATCTTGTACAACTTGTTTCTACGGGGTTGTCTGTGCAATCCCCGATCCCGATGATGTGTGGCATTCAATGTTGCCTTGCTGAATTTTCGTTCCCGGTTGACGTGGAATTCAGTGTTACCTTGCCGGATTTTCATTCCCGGTGGACGTGGCATTCAGTGCTGCCTTGCCGGATTTTTATTCCCGGTTAACATGGCATTTAGTGTTACCTTGTCCTCATATCATTCTCCCCAGTGTTCGAATGCGAAGAATGCAAATCGGAATACTGGAAGTCTTGTGTCTTCGAAGATACCACCGATGAATCGCTAGGTAATCCTTCGTTCGACAACATATCTTGATTCCCATTAGTAATCTATGCTATCGAGTGAAAGAAAACCTAACAGCCCTCTAGTGGTTTGTGCTCGTGAACGATCGTGTAACTTTTATTCGGTAGCAAACTTTACTTCCCGGTGGGAATTTGCTATCGAAGAAAAGATTACCTTATCGTCCCCGAGTGAAAATTTGTTTGTTTGACTTGTCACCGAAGGTCTTATCAATGCTGTCTTCGTAATATGCTTTTCCATTTCTTTCATTTGTCTACTGTTTGTCAGCAGAAATATGTTTTGAGGTGAGACACGTTCAAGTTGCTGGGTAACTTGCCTCCGTTGCGGTTTTCCAACTCGTATGACCCCTTACCAGTGGTAGCTGAAACCCGGTAAAGGCCTTCCCATGTAAAGGCTAATTTGCCCGCGTTGAGTTCTCGGGTGTTCTAAGTCACCTTCCTCAATACCAAGTCTCCCACTTTGAAATAACGGAGGTTGGCTCTTTGATTGTAATATCACTCCATTCTCTGCTTTTGAGCTGCCATTCTGACATGTGCCAAGTCCTTGCGTTCTTCAAGCAGTTCCAATTTGATTAGCGTTGCCTCGTTGTTTGACTCTTCGTTTGCTTGAAAATACCTTAAGGATGGTTCCTCTACTTTCACCGGTATCAAAGCTTCTGCGCCGTACACAAGGGAAAAAGGGATTTCTCCTGTGCTTGACTTGGCCATTGTTCGGTAGGCCCATAGTACCCTAGGTAATTCTTTGGACCAATGGCCTTTTGATGCTTCTAACATTTTCTTTAGGTTTTGCACAATTATTTTGTTTGTTGACTATGCTTGGCCATCTGCGCTCGGATGGTAAGGTGAAGAGGTAATCTTTTTTATCTTCAAATATTCAAGGAATTTTGTAACTTTTGCACCGATAAATTGTGGCCCGTTGTCGCATGCAATCTCTTTCAGTATTCCGAACCTGCAAATTATGTTTTCCCACAGGAAGTCGACCACTTCGCGTTCTCCGATCTTTTGATAAGGACCTACTTCCACCCATTTTGAAAAATAGTCAGTCAAAATTAAAAGAAACCTTACCTTTCCAGGAGCTGGTGGTAGTGGTCCAACGATGTCCATTCCCCATTTCATGAACGGCCATGGGGACAGAACTGAATGCAGGGATTCCACCGGTTGATGTTCTAGTGATGCGTGGCGTTGGCACTTATCACATTTTCATACAAAGGTTTTGAAATCTTGTTCCATACAGGGCCAATAATATCCTGCTTGGACTAACTTCAGCACCGGAGAATCTGTGCCCGAGTGGTTGCCGCATATCCTTTCATGGACTTCTCTCATGACATAATTGGCTTCAGATGCACCTAAGCACCAGGCCAACGGGCCTTGAAAGGATTTTATGTAGAATTGGTCTTTCTTGAAGCTATATCGTGCAGCTTTGGCATATAATGCTCTCGATGCTTTGGTGTCTTTGGGCAACTTTCCATGCTCGAGTTAATCAATTATCTCGTTTCTCCAGTCCCAGACTAGATTAGTTGAATTTACCTCGTAGTAACCATCTGTGTTCAAGGCTGAGTTCATCAGTTGTACTACCGCACCTGATTCCGGTCCTCAGATTTCTGTTGATGATCCTAGATTTGCTAATGCATCCTCTTCCGCATTTTCTTCCCTCGGGGATGTGGGTCATTGACCACTCTCGGAATTGTGACAATAAATCATGGACCTTTACTACGTATTGTTGCATACGTTCATATTTGGTGTCAAAATTTCTATAGACCTGATTTACCACAAACTGTGAATCACATTTGATTTTGTCGGCTTCGGATTCGAGCCCCTGGGCCAATTCGAGTAGCTGCAATCAAAGCTTCGTACTCTTCTTCATTGTTAGTTAAAGGAATCATTCTGATATATTGCCTTAAGGTTTCCCCCGTAGGCGTGATCAAGACTATGCCGAGCCCGAACCCTTTCACGTTTGAAGATTCGTCTGTGAACAAGCTCCAAACTCCCGATGTCGGTTCCGACACCATTATTTCCTCTTTGGCAGACAGGGGCAATAGTCCCGGGATGGAATCGGCCACGAAGTTAGCGAGGATGTGTGATTTAATCGATGTCCTCGCTTTATACTCTATGTCGAACTCGCTCATTTGAACGACCCATTTGGCCAATCTACCTGAGATCTCGGGCTCATGGAGTATATTCCTTAAAGTAAATGTAGTTACCATGGCTATCGAGTGGCATTGGAAGTAGGGACTTAGCTTCCGAACGACAACTACGAGAGCTAAGGCCAGGTTTTCCAGATGCGGGTAGCGAGTTTCTTCTTTTTGAGCAGTGCGAAGAAGCGATGACACGAAGGGCTTGACAAGTATTCCTTCAAGGCTTGTTGACACTTCAGTGTCCATTCGAAATTATTTTTCTTTTTGAGCAATGCGAAGAAGTGATGACACTTTTCCGATGATTGGGAAAAGAACCTGCTCAAAGTGGCTAATCTGCCTGTGAGTCTCTGGACTTCCTTTACGTTGAATAGTATATTCTGGATATCCTCTATCGCTTTGATTTTGTCGGCATTTACCTCAATCCCCCTTTGTGAGACTAGGAATTCTAAGAACTTACGTGAACCGACCCCGAACGCACACTTCTCGGGGTTAAGCTTCATATTATGCTTCCTCAGTATGTCAAAAGTTTCTTGCATATGCTTCAGGTGATCACCTGCATTCAAAGACTTAACGAGCATATCATCTATATATACTTCCATAGTCTTTCCTATTTGTTTTTATAAACATTTTATTCATTAGATGTTGGTAAGTGGCTCCGGTGTTTTTAAGCCTGAAGGTGTCACGACCCAAAATTTAACTAGTCGTGATGGCACCTAACCCAACCAGCTAGGTAAGCCAACTTTCAACTATTCAATTCCAATAATAATTATTTAAGAAATTTAAGTAAATAAAGATCTTAAACTTATATATTTCCCAAGAACTGGTAGTACAAATCATGAGCTTTCTAAGAATAGAGTTTACAAAGCGAAAATGAAATAAATACATAGTCTTTTTGAAAAGTACATAAACAGAGTTTTACAGATCTAATGCTACCACGAGCAAGATACAACTGCAACCGGGATGCAGGTACATCTTCAATCCAGCTCCAATCGAACACAACAATATCAAAAGCCAACATCTACACGCAAGGTGCAGAAGTGTAGTATGAGTACAACCGACCCCATGTACTCAATAAGTAACAAACCTAACCTTAGGTTGAAAGTAGTGACAAGCTTGTACCAAGGTCAGGTCCTAAATTCAATAACCAACAATAGTTCATAACAACATAAAACCAGTAATACCAGAAGTAACTCAACAATCAAATGCTCAACAAAATATGATTTCTGAAAATAGTTCTACCTTTCAAGTACTTCAATGAAACCCAAATCGTTTACCAGAGTTACCAAAATTATGAATAAGTTTGAAAACAATAATTTTCCCAAATATCATTTCCATAATAAATAAGATGCTTCATTTTCTTTCCAGATAACAAGTGTAAAACAAATGCATCACTATGCCCATCTGTCAACATGTGTGAGAAATCATGAATGATGTGATACCGTACAACATGAGAAAAAATGCATCTCTATGCATATATGTCATTTGTGCATGTCAATGCAATGTATCTCAGAGATAAACTCGTGTACTCACACTCTCAGAGTACTAAATCTCATTGTCTCGCATTCTCTCTCACTATGATCAAGGCTCAGCACACTCAATCACTTAGTGTTGTACAATACATGCTGTGGCGTGCAACCCGATCCATATATGACCTTAAGGCCCGTTGCGGCGTGCAACCCGATCTACATATATATAGTCGATTGCGCTCATTGGGGGTGTGCAGACTCCAGATGGTCTCCTTCAGCCCAAGCGCCATATTGCTGTGGCGTGCAGCCCGTTCCAATATTGTTGCGGCGTGCAACACGGTCCAATAGTATATATATATAGCCCAAAGGCTTGTTGCGTTGTGCAACCCGAATCATATAAAATATAATCAATATCATATGCTGCGTCGTGCAACTCGATCACAAAATGTTACTCACTCACGGGCTCACAATGCCATGAAACTAGCCCGACAATAATGATATGATGTATCAATAAACAACAACTGAGACTGAGATATGATATGAATGCATGAATATGACTGAGTACAATATATCAATGAAATCAGTGAGATAACAGCAAGGAACGACCACTATGGGTCCTAGCAATATCAACATAAAGCCTAAACATGATATTTAACATGATTGATAGCTTAACTGCTTTATCACATGGTGAAAACATGGATATCAACAAGTAGGACCACTATACAGTGCTATGGGGACAACATAGTCTCAATTTACATGGTGCACGCCCACACGCCCATTACTAGCCTGTGCGTCACCTCAACACAAATCACATAACACGTATTTCGGGGTTTCATTCCCTCATAACTAAGATTAGAAGAGTTACTTACCTCGAACAAGTCAATATTAATGTTGAGCAAGGCAGGCGATGCTCCAAAGATGCCATCCCACGCGTTCTGACCTCTGAACGGCTCAAAACTAACCAAAAACAACTCAAATCTGTCTCCAAATGTCCCGAATCTTGCCACAAGCAGTTCAATACAATCAATATAGGCTAAAGGAATTAATTCCACAAGAACTTATAGCCAAAATCCGAAATCGACCCAAACCCGACCCCCGGGCCCACGTCTCAAAATTCGAAAAAGTCACAAATACGAAAGTTCATTCACTCACGAGCCCAACCATACCAAATTCATCAAAATCCGACACCAATTGGTCATTCAAATCCTCAATACCAACTCTCCAAATCCCTAGCCTCAAATCCCCAATTTACACCTAAAAAACACACCATCTAGGTGGGAAATCAGTGGAGAAACATAATTATTGAAGAAAAATGAAGACAAGGAACTTACCTCAAGAATCCTGCTTGAAAAGCCCTCTCAAAATCTCTAACATCCGAGCTCAAAATGATGAAATGAAGCCAAAAATCTTGGACCCCGCTAATATAGGTTCTGCCGAGGCACTTCCTCACCTGCGGAGCCTAGGCTCACACATGCGCGCCCACTTGTGCGAAAAATCTGGGTGCACCTGCGAAAATGACTAATTCCGGGTGCCTCCGCTCCTGCGACCCATGGTCCGCATTTGCGCTATCGCTGGTGCTGAGAAACCATCGCACCTGCGATCCCTGTTGGTCTCCACCTTTTCCGCACCTGCGCTCAACCTGCCGCACCTACGACATCACATATGCAGTCCCCTCTCCGCAGGTGCGGTCACACCAGCAGCTCTCAGACTTCAGCAAGTTCTCAAATCACATTCCAAGTCTGTTAATCACTCGAAATCCACCTGAGCCCCCCCCGGGACCTCAACGAAACATACCAACAAGTCTTATAACATCATACGAACTTAATAGAATCTTCAAATCACCTCCAACAATATCGAAAACACGAATTACATACGGATTCAAGCCTAAGAAAATTCAAATTTTCCAAATTCTACAAATGACGCCAAAACCTATTAAATCACGTCCGATTGATCTCAAATTTTGCACACAAGTCACATTCGACGTTCCAGACCTGCTCCAACTTCCGGAATCGGAATTCGACCCCGATATCAAAAAGTCCACTCCCGGTCAAACTTTCCAAATTTTAACTTTTTCCATTTCGAGCCAAATTCAACCACAGACCTCCAAATCAAAATACGGACGCGCTCCTAGGTCCAAAATCACCCAACGGAGCTAACGTGACCATCAAAATTCCAATCCGAGGTCAAATATTAAAAAGTCAAACTTGGTGAACTCTCCCAATTTAAAGCTTAAATAATGAATTCTTTCTTCCAATTCGATTCCGAATAACCTGAAAGTCAAAACCGATGATTCACACAAGTCAAAATACATCATACGTAGCTACTCATGCCCTCAAACAACCAAGCGATTTGTAAAGGCTCAAAACGACCGGTCGGGTCGTTACATCCTCCCTCACTTAAACATACGTTCGTCCTCGAACGTGCCAAGAGTTGTTCCAAAAGCCATCAAATCGCCGTGTAACCTTACCATGCACATACCCGGGGGTAATCTCATGTTACCCTATTCTATATAGGCCCGACAACACAGCATAACTATAGTTTCTTAATTCAACCTAGCCTATAAACCTTAGAATCCAATTTCCAACATCCGAAATTTCTATAAGATCAGAATCTCACATCTACACACTGTATAAGTCTGCACAAGTTGTAACAAGCCTTTACCATAACCCAAGATGTAATCACATGATGTACCACATAACTTATACTCATAGCGATAATTTCAAATCACAGTAGCTGCTCAAAACAACCCAATATTGGTAATAAACCTCATATAAAACAAAACCTCGTTCTAAAACCTTCGTACCTGCCGATGATGAAAGAAACACGCAAAACTCATAACCATTCATCAGATCAACCACCCATGGAATTCCATTTCATTCAACAAGAACTATAGCAAATTCTAAGCCGACTTTCGATATTATCCTTCCAAACATGCTGTAATCAATTTCGATAATATCCATTCTAGGTTCAATGATCTCATCTCATCTAACACGACCACTCTAGTGACATGCCACATCAATACAATCGGACGCCATAACCTGTGCAATCCGTGCACCAATAAACAACCTTCAAAATATACTCAAATCATAGAAAACTGATTCAGACGGCAGAACTGTCCTGCGAGCTCAACAAATACCACCACAATGCAATTCTAAGAACCTATCACACACCGTAGAACCAAAACACACGAATCTAACACAAGGGATCATATCTCAGCATAACTCTGCTGCAATACGTGACCCCATCCAAACACTGGTCAATATGAAATACCTTAGCCACCATGCTCAAAATCAATAACCATGCAAAATTCGACATCAAGTACCCAAGGTGCATTATCGTAACCCCGGAGAGCAAATAGCACAATACCACAATCCGGAAAGAACATAGCCAACGTGCAAACAATCACGCACTACTCAAATACTCATCTCGCTCAAATTCCGCTATAAAGCCCAAATAGAACCACACCGTGTGTGCATATAACCCACGAATCGCAACCCCTTGCAACATAGAAGAGTAACTCACAGATCATTTCAAAACACGAATAAAATCAACAACAACCAAATGGCACAACCCTCAATAATAGCAGTACGGAGCCAACTAATCTGACTCGACGTAGAATACCCATCCTAGTTGGGCCTACCAATGGGCCCCCAAATCAACTCTGGGCACCCACACATGGATAAATAACCCTTCGAAAGCCGACATGACTGAATCATAACAAAAACTATGGTCTAGCTAGCTTCGGCCATGACTTCACAGTCCACAACCATGAAAACAACCTGCTCTTGAGAACTCCAGTCTCCAAATCCATAGAACACACGAATCCCATATCTAATCCCAACTCCACCATCAGAATGTCTAACACATCTCTCATACACGATCATCCCACGAGAAATACATCTAAAATTCTTCCGTGCCACATGGCAAAATTTGATTATCAGCAGTCGATCAACCAAGAGAGTGTCGTAATACTAATGAAGTGCCCATAAATCAAAACACATTGCCCCTTCTGAAATGTATACTCTCATCAGGCCATACTGATTAGTAATATCATTTGCCTAGTCATCTGAAACCGTTCATGTTGCCTACAAAATTATGTCCTTCCCTTCAAAACTGAACTGTGACCTTGCACAAGCAAATCTCAATCCCACGCAATACACCGTGTCTACCATGCCATCCTGCGAAAGGTACAAAAATCTTATAATCAACTCTGAGTAACAAAAATAATACATACTCGATTAGTCAGCAACCTTCCATTTGATCTCATCCTCGAGAAAAATTCTAATACGCAACATATTCCTCACGCCGGTAGGAAATATACTCCTCGAACCGTGGTAAAAACCATTAAGAACTCCTTGAAACCCATTTGCACATAACCAAGCTATCAAAACCAAATCTCTCTAACTCAACCCAGCCACGCTGGTCGCCAAAAACCAAGAGCATTGCCACGAAACACCTGTGGAGACTAGCCACATCATAGGTACTTAAAGAACCGACTATATCCATTATTGTGCTGATCCAACCTACTACCACACTGTCCTATTTATCCAAGTCCCTTCCAAATTGCCTTCAAATTGATACTTCTCCTTGCTTGAACACCACGATCCTTAACCAAAATTCACCACACAAGAGACACTAGTATAAAACCACAACGCCCTAAGGCCCATAAGTCACTGACTCCTCTCTTAAGCACCCCAAAGTACCACAACTGCGCCACCCACTCTAAGAAGACCTTATGTTAACCTAAAACGGTTTCCTTCACCTTCTTGATGCTGAAATGCATAATCCACAACGGTATAAAAATTCCCAAGTCTCGAAACCATCCAATGTAACTCTCAGTTTCTAGCCATATACAAATCTTGAAAATTTCAAATCGCTACATATAAATCCTGAATCCATTAGAACCATTCTCGAGAGTCATCCACTCTACTCAAATATCAATTAAACAAACCAAACAGACCGAACGACATGCACCCCATTAGCATACCAACACCCAAGGGAGTAACCCACACTCCTAAGCAACTGAGCAGATTCCTACTCCATGTACACTACACCCTTCACGAATAACCACTCAATTATTTTATGATTCACTTATACCCATAGAGTATAATACAACCTGCATCCCGAATTTCCTTTACTTGAGTCATCCTCGATCTCGACCTCTGCAAGTCATAACTGATTCATCAGTCTAATACAACACATCCAAACTCAAATTGCACAATTATCATTTACTGGTAAAGGAGAACTCTTTACAAAACATCATAGGGATCACACAACCTCAAAACACCTTGCAGGAGATAACCCACCGGCTTGCCTCAAGCTGACATTTCTCTATACTCTCCCACAGTCACGACTACTATGCAATCACTTAATTTTCTCGATTCTGAACTCATCAACAAGACATGAGAATCTACTTCACTCCATAACTAAACAACATGAGAGATCCCTCAACACACCCATAATTCGAGACCATATGCCAAATCAAGACATAAATCAGACACCCCATAGTCCTTACTACATCTCAAGTAAACTCTTCTCGTCACATTCGAACAATCTAAACACATCTTGCAGTTACATCATACTCACCACATAGTCATCCAATCATAAATTCCACTAATAGGGACACCAACGGACCTATATATCCCAAAAGCACGTGCTCAGACAATCGAAATCTCCATGCCCAAGCTACCGTCAAAACCCGACCTCAAGTCCTCCAGACTGGCCCATCATCAGCATGCCAAAATCACATCTCGCACCTCAACCATGGAATCACAAGCCACCAACGCACATCTGATACCGAGCTCTCATATGCGCATAGGAATGCGTGAAAGAAATTCAAAGGGCTACACTTCAAGCTGAATCAATGTCGCACGATTAGGAAAGGAAGATGGGAATTATATCCTAAATGTACTGTAGCCTCTCAAAGATAGGTATGTACGTCATCATACCGATCTGCAATACTCTACTAGACACTTGCTCATGACTTGTAGAACCTATGAATCTAGAGCTGTGATACCACCTTGTCACGATCCAAAATCCAACTAGTCGTGATCGCACCTAACCCAACCCGCTTGGTAAGCCAACTTTCAACTATTCAATTCCAATAATAAATATTTAAGCAATTTAAGTAAATAAAGATCTTAATCTTATACATTTCCCAAGAATTGGTAGTACAAATCATGATCTTCTAAGAATAGAGTTTACAAAGCGAAAATAAAATAAATACATAGTCTATTTGAAAAGTACATAAATAGAGTCTTACAAATCTAACGCTACCACGAACAAGAGACAGATGCAACCGGGATGGAGGTACATCTTCAATCCAGCTCCCATCGAACACAGCAACATCAATAACCAACATCTGCATGCAAGGTGCAGAAGTGTAGTATGAGTACAACCGACCCCATGTACTCAATAAGTAACAAACCTAACCTTAGGTTGAAAGTAGTGACGAGCTTGTACCAAGGTCAGGTCCCAAATTCAATAACCAACAATAGTTCATAACAACATAAAACAAGTAATACCAGAAGTAACTCAACAATCAAATGCTCAACAAAATATGATTTCTAAAAATAGTTCTACCTTTCAAGTACTTCAATGAAACCCAAATCGTTTACCAGAGTTACCAAAAATATGAATAAGTTTGAAAATAATAATTTTCCCAAATATCGTTTCCATAATAAATAATATGCTTCATTTTCTTTCCAGATAACAAGTGTAAAACAAATGCATCACTATGCCCATCTGTCAACATGTGTGAGAAATCATGAATGATGTGATACCGTACAACATGAGAAAAAATACATCTCTATGCATATATGTCATTTGTGCATGTCAATGCAATGTATCTCAGAGATAAACTCGTGTACTCACACTCTCAGAGTACTAAATCTCATTGTCTCGCATTCTCTCTCACTATGCTCAAGGCTCAGCACACTCAATCACTCAGTGTTGTACAATACATGCTGCGGCGTGCAACCCGATCCATATATGATCTTAAGGCCCGTTGCGGCGTGCAACCCGATCTACATATATATAGTCGATTGCGCTCACTGGGGGTGTGCAGACTCCAGATGGTCTCCTTCAGCCCAAGCGCCATATTGCTGTGGCGTGCAGCCCATTCCAATATTATTGCGGCGTGCAACACGGTCCAATAGTATATATATATAGCCCAAAGGCTTGTTGCGGTGTGCAACCCCTGGGCCAATAAATCATGGACCTTTACTGCGTATTGTTGCATACTTTCATATTTGGTGTCAAAATTTTCGTAGACCTGATTTACCACAAACTGTGAATCACATTTGATTTTGTCGGCTTCGGATTCGAGCCCCTGGGCCAATTCGAGTAGCTGCAATCAAAGCTTCGTACTCTTCTTCATTGTTAGTTAAAGGAATCATTCTGATATATTGCCTTAAGGTTTCCCCCGTAGGCGTGATCAAGACTATGCCGAGCCCGTACCCTTTCACGTTTGAAGATTCGTCTGTGAACAAGGTCCAAACTCCCGATGTCGGTTCCGACACCATTATTTCCTCTTTGGCAGACAGGGGCAATAGTCCCGGGATGGAATCGGCCACGAAGTTAGCGAGGATGTGTGATTTAATCGATGTCCTCGATTTATACTCTATGTCGAACTCGCTTATTTGAACGACCCATTTGGCCAATCTACCTGAGATCTCGGGCTCATGGAGTATATTCCTTAAAGTAAATGTAGTTACCATGGCTATCGAGTGGCATTGGAAGTAGGGACTTAGCTTCCGAACGACAACTACGAGAGCTAAGGCCAGGTTTTCCAGATGCGGGTAGCGAGTTTCTTCTTTTTGAGCAGTGCGAAGAAGCGATGACACGAAGGGATTGGCAAGTATTCCTTCAAGGCTTGTTGACACTTCAGTGTCCATTTGAAATTATTTTTCTTTTTGAGCAATGCGAAGAAGTGATGACACTTTTCCGATGATTGGGAAAAGAACCTGCTCAAAGCGGCTAATCTGCCTGTGAGTCTCTGGACTTCCTTTACGTTGAATAGTATATTCTGGATATCCTCTATCGCTTTGATTTTGTCGGCATTTACCTCAATCCCCCTTTGTGAGACTAGGAATTCTAAGAACTTACGTGAACCGACCCCGAACGCACACTTCTCGGGGTTAAGCTTCATATTATGCTTCCTCAGTATGTCAAAAGTTTCTTGCATATGCTTCAGGTGATCACCTGCATTCAAAGACTTAACGAGCATATCATCTATATATACTTCCATAGTCTTTCCTATTTATTTTTATAAACATTTTATTCATTAGATGTTGGTAAGTGGCTCCGGTGTTTTTAAGCCTGAAGGTGTCACGACCCAAAATTTAACTAGTCGTGATGGCACCTAACCCAACCTGCTAGGTAAGCCAACTTTTAACTATTCAATTCCAATAATAATTATTTAAGAAATTTAAGTAAATAAATATCTTAAACTTATATATTTCCCAAGAACTGGTAGTACAAATCATGAGCTTTCTAAGAATAGAGTTTACAAAGCGAAAATGAAATAAATACATAGTCTTTTTGAAAAGTACATAAACAGAGTTTTACAGATCTAATGCTACCACGAGCAAGATACAACTGCAACCGGGATGCAGGTACATCTTCAATCCAGCTCCAATCGAACACAACAATATCAAAAGCCAACATCTGCACACAATGTGCAGAAGTGTAGTATGAGTACAACCGACCCCATGTACTCAATAAGTAACAAACCTAACCTTAGGTTGAAAGTAGTGACGAGCTTGTACCAAGGTCAGGTCCCAAATTCAATAACCAACAATAGTTCATAACAACATAAAACAAGTAATACCAGAAGTAACTCAACAATCAAATGCTCAACAAAATATGATTTCTGAAAATAGTTCTACCTTTCAAGTACTTCAATGAAACCCAAATCGTTTACCAGAGTTACCAAAATTATGAATAAGTTTGAAAACAATAATTTTCCCAAATATCATTTCCATAATAAATAAGATGCTTCATTTTCTTTCCAGATAACAAGTGTAAAACAAATGCATCACTATGCCCATCTGTCAACATGTGTGAGAAATCATGAATGATGTGATACCGTACTACATGAGGAGAAATACATTTCTATGTCTGTATGTCATTTGTGCATGTCAATGCAATGTATCTCAGAGATAAACTCATGTACTCACACTCTTAGAGTACTAAATATCATTGTCTCGCATTCTCTCTCACTATGCTCAAGGCTCAGCACACTCAATCACTCAATGCTGTACAATACCTGCTACGACGTGCAACCCGATCCATATATGACCATAAGGCTCGTTGCGGTGTGCAACCCGATCCATATATATGTATAGTCGACTGCGCTCACTTGGGGTGTGCAGATTCCGGAGGGTCTCCTTCAGCCCAAGCGCCATATTGCTATGGCGTGCAGTCCGATCCAATATTATTGCGGCGTGCAACCCGATCTAATAATATATATATATATATATATATATATATATATATATATATATATATATATATATATATATATATATATATATAGGCCGAAGGCTTGTTGCGGCGTGCAACCCGATCCATATAAAATATAATCAATATCATATGCTGCGGCGTTCAACCAGATCCCAAAATGTTATTCTCACTCAGTCATCAATCTCTCCAGTCTCTCTCACGGGCTCACAATACCATGAAACTAGACCGACAACAATGATATGATGTATCAATAAACAACAAATGAGAATGAGATATGATATGAATGCATGAATATGACTGAGTACAATATATCAATGAAATCAGTGAGATGACAGCAAGTAACGATCACTATGGGTCCTAGCAATATCAGCATAAAGCCCAGACATGATATTTAGCATGATTGATAGCTTAACTACTATATCACATGGTGAAAACACAGATATCAATAAGTAGGACCACTATGCAGTGCCATGGGGACAACAAAGTCTCAATTTACATGGTGCACGCCCACATGCCCGTCACCTAGCATGTGCGTCACCTTAACACAAATCACATAACACGTATTTCGGGGTTTCATACTCTCAGCACTAAGATTAAAAGAGTTACTTACCTCGAACAAGCCAATGTCAATGTTGAGCAAGCCAAGCGATGCTCCAAAGATGCCATCTCGTGCGTTCCGACCTCTGAACGGCTCAAAACTAACCAAAAACAACTCAAATCTGTCTCCAAATGTCCCGAATCTAGCCACAAGCAGTTCAATACAATCAATATAGGCTAAAGGAATTAATTCCACAAGAAAAATACGAAATTATAGCCAAAATCTGAAATCGGCCGAAACCCGACCCCCGGTCCCACATCTCGAAATCCGACAAAAGTCACAAAATCTGAAAGCTCATTCACTCACGAGCCCAACCATACCAAATTCATCAAAATCTGACACCAATTGGTCATTCAAATCCTCAAAACCAACTCTCCAAATTCCTAGCCTCAAATCCCCAATTTACACCTCAAATACACACCATCTAGGTGGGAAGTCAATGGGAAAACATAATTATTAAAGAAAAATGAAGACAAGGAACTTACCTCAAGAATCCCACTTGAAAAGCCCTCTCAAAATCTCTAAACTTCAAGCTCAAAATGATGAAATAAAGCCAAAAATCTCAGACCCCATTGATATAGGTTCTGCCTAGGCACTTCCACACCTGCGGAGCCAGGGCTCACACATGCGCGCCCGCTGGTGTGAAAAATCTTGGCGCACCTGAGAAAATGACTAACTCCGGCTGCCTCCACTCCTGCGACCTATGGTCCGAGTCTACGCTATCGCAGGTGCGAAGAAATCATCGCACCTTCGACCCCTGCTGGTCTCCACCCTTTCCACACATGTTCTCAACCTTCTGCACCTGCGGCATCGCATCTGCAGTCCCCTCTCCGCAGGTGCGGTCACACCAGCAGCTCTCAGACTTCATCAAGTTCTCAAATCACATTCCAAGTCCGTTAACCACCCGAAATCAACCCGAGCCCCCCTCCCCCCCGGAACCTCAACCAAGCATACCAACAAGTCTTATAACATCATACGAACTTAATCAAATCTTTAAATCACCCCCAACAACATCGAAAACACGTATTACACACGGATTCAAGCCTAAGAAACTTCAAAATTTCCAAATTCTACAAATGACACCAAAACCTATCAAATCACGTCTGATTGACCTCACATTTTGCACACAAGTCACATTCGAAGTTATGGACCTGCTCCAACTTCCAGAATCCAAATCCAACCACGATATCAAAATGTCCACTCCCGGTCAATCTTTCCAAATTTCTAGTTCCGCCATTTCGAGCCAAATTCAACCACGGACCTCCAAATCACAATCCGGACGCGCTCCTCAGTCCAAAATCACCCAACAGAGCTAACAAAACCATCAAAATTCCAATCCGAGGTCAAATTATAAAAAGTCAAACTTGGTCAACTCTCCCAATTTAAAGCTTCAACAATAAACTTCTTTCTTCAAATTCGATTCTGAATAACCTGAAAGTCAAAATTGATGATTCACACAAGTAAAAATACATCATACAGAGCTACTCATACCCTCAAACATTCGAGCGAAGTGTAAATACTCAAAACGACCGGTCCGGTCGTTATAGAAGGGCATTACGTTATAACAATATATGCCAAAATTCATTATAGGTTCATTTTGATTTGATTATACCCAGATTAGGCATCGAGGAAACTCATTAACTCATTCCCGGCTATGGCATCAATCATTTGATCTATATTTGGCAATGGGAATAATTCCTTTGGACATGCCTCATTAAGATCCTTATAATCTACGCACATGCGAAATTTTTTATTTTTCTTAGGAACCACTACTACATTAGCTAGCCAATCTGGATATCTTACCTCTCGGATCGAACCAATCTCAAGTAAACGTGTTACCTCTTCTCTGACTAATTTATTCCTTGCTTCTACAATAGGGTGATTCTTTTGTCTTACCGGCGGTATGCTTGGATCCAAGATTAACTTATGCACTACTATCTCTGTCTGGATTCTTGTCATATCCTTGTGCGACCATGCAAAGCTATCAACGTTAATTTTATAGAATTCTATAAAAGCAGACCTGAGCTCTAGGTGTAGTCCTGTTCCCAAATAGAATTGTCTTTCTAGAAATTCTCCGAACAGTGCAACTTGCTCCAGTTATTTTGCCGTGGACTTCGTTGCGTCAGTTTCCTCCGGTACTTGAAAATACCTTGGTATATGATAGTGTTCCAACTCCTCTATCTCTGGGGAAATTCCCTATGGTTTGGGGGCGGAAGCCGGTCCCGGTAACTTCTATGTCGTAGGTTCCTTTCCTTTGCTTTGGGAGACAGATATCGCATTCATTTCTCTTGCGGCCGGTTGATCACCTCT
Source organism: Nicotiana tomentosiformis (assembly GCF_000390325.3). NCBI lineage: Eukaryota > Viridiplantae > Streptophyta > Magnoliopsida > Solanales > Solanaceae > Nicotiana > Nicotiana tomentosiformis. The sequence continues at coordinate 84,318,914 of NC_090814.1, forward strand.
TATCTGTTTGATCCCATCGGGTGTGGGAAATGTCAGCAATTAGTGGTACGTCGAAGGCATATCTTTCATCTGGTGCAGCGATGGTCTTTGTTACGCCCACGGCATACGTGAGGAGTAAAATTTCCCCTTGGGTTGTCACGCTTGCGAGGTTGAATCTAGCAAGGAGCTTTGTTGTCGGGATGTGTCTCCCAGTGAGTTTAGCTTGATCCGGACTCTCCATTGTATGATATTAGCGGAACTTCCTCGATCTACTAAAACACGTTTAATTCTAAAATTTAACACATTTAAAGAAATTACCAGTGCGTCATTATTCGGCAGTAGTAATCTGTCCGCATCTTCATCCGTGAACGTGATATCATCCTCCCGGGGCATCTTACTATGGGTTGTTGATACTTTTGTCTTCTTTGTGGCCGAGAAGGTGATTCCATTATTCTCATCCCCCCACCCCTCGAAGATTATGCTGATCATTTTACGTGGAGGTCACTCTCCTTCTTTCGAGGTTTGCGTATCGTCCCTATCCTGGACATAGTTGTTTTTGGCCCGGTCACTTAATAATTCTCTGAGGTGAACATTCTTTAATAGCGTTGCCACTTCTTCCCGGAGGTGTCGGCAACCCCCAGTCCAATGGCCATTAGTGTGGTGGTATTTGCACCATAAATTTAGGCCCCTCTGGCTGGGATCGAACCTCATAGGTATCGGGAATCGTGCCTATATGATATCTCTCATGGCCGACACTAAGTCTACCATGCTGACGTTAAAGTTATACTCTGATAACTTTGGATAAGGAGAACCTCGAGGTCCAGAGGTTTCTCTATCCTGCAACAATCTGTTGTTCCGCCAACGATCGATCCTTCTGTTGAAAGTGAACTTGTCTGACATCCGGACGCCCTTGTCATGACCTTTCGTCCGCACATAGGATAAAAATCGTCCTATTGAAGTCCACCTATCCGAGTCAACATCATCTTTCATTTTTCCTTTATTCTTCTTCCGTCTATTTGCCGATGATGGAAAGTCAACCTGATCATCTTCGATCATTATTTTTGAGTTGTGCCGGTTGTGGACATACGCCCAAGTTGTTGCTTGAAACTCCAGGAGACTTTCCTTCAGCTTCCGGAAAGCGTCCGAACTTCTCGAGTTTAAACCCTTAGTGAATGCTTCAGCTGCCCATTCATCTGGGACAACTGGTAACAACATACTTTCCTTCTAGAACCGGCTAACGAATCTCCATAATAAATCGGAATCTCTCTGCACGCTCCTAGATATGTCGTCCTTTCGGGCTTGTACCTTTCTAGTACCGGTGTGGGCCTTATGAAATGTTCGGGCAATAACGAGTACCACGTCAAGACTCCCCTCGTGAGAGTCTCAAACAAATTTCTTTAGTAGCATAAACTCAATTTCGTGAGGAGCCCCTTTACCGACGTTGTGTAAGTGGTAATGTGCTCATGTGGATATGAAGTTTCGTCACATTTATGCACTTTAGGCATTCTACCGCTTAGGGATTAGTTCTGGGGCCGCACTCGGCTTGTACGATAATTGAATATACTTCTTCGAGTTCGGACCTTTCAATACCGGTTGTGCACCCGGGATCTGATCCATGCGGGCATTAAATTCCTTCATGAACCGCAAAAGTTCTTCCTTAAATGGGTCGTTGTCGTTGTTGAGGTCAGATCTACTCCCCCCAGCCCCGTCGGAGCCAACTTCACCCCTGGAGTGTTGTTATCAATTCTCTGCGCTGTTTGATTTACAGGAACGACTTGAGGAATTGTATCTCGCCTATTCGCATTATTTGAAGAACCTGACAATGCCTGCTTTAGTTTCGTCATAACCTGATCCTGTCGTGTAAAGATGGATTAGAATGATTTCCTGTTGCTCTTGCAGGATCCTCACTGCATCCGCCACACATCCTTCGTCAACATCATTAGGAGTCTCCTCTCGTACTTGTCTAGGGTATCTCTCGTCATATACCGGTGTAGCGTCATCCCTCTCATTGCGAGTGTCGCTGATTGAGTCCTCTAAATGAGGATATCCCCCTTTAAATTAAGGGTTGTGGGTGTTGTTAACGGTATTGATTGCCATTTTTCTGTGATATTTTTGCCAAGATAGAAAACGATCAAAGCTTGTGAATGGAGAGAAAGCAATGACCAATTTAATCGCATGACTGTCTAAGACCACGGTGGGTGCCAAACCGTTTACCCAAAAATTGGTACAGTTAAATTTGTTCGAGGTTTCTAGATAGATGGATTGATCTGGTCCAAAGAAGTGATGAATTAATCAATTTGGATGGGAACTACTTAGCTCAAAATGCAGATGGAACTGTAGATTTGATGAGCCCGAGGATAGAATCTCTGGGCACAATAATGATTAGATCAACAAGCTAGAGAGAGAAAACTAGTATCAAGATGTTGTATTGGAATGTATTCTTTAATGTCCAAAAATTGTCCTTACAATGGGCATTGAGCCTATTATTTATAGCTCAATGAGTGTAATGGTCGGGCCCACCACTAATGAAAATTATTGAAATGCAATAATGGAAACCTAACGGTAAACATAAATGCTCAAAACTCTGTAACGAGCCGTTACTCTTTAATGCTGTGGAATATTCTTTATTAAATACCACCGGGCATAACGTGCTTAATGCCTTTATGAACTTGGCTTTCTCGGTGACATACGGGGTAGCTGTGCTTGGCTTTCCGTCCTCCCGGCTTTGGTTCCACGTGTCCCTTTCTTTGGTGGCCATGTGCCGTAGCATATTTTACCCAATACATCCATGCCATTCAATTAAACTCTAAAAATTTGAGTGACCTTTATTTCGACCAGGAAGATGGAGTTGAAATAACTGCAAATTCACTTCATCTCGGAGAAATCACAACCAACATTTTTAGTCATATGCGTGTTGTTGATGGTAATAGCAAGATTCTAGTTTCGTCCTTTTTCTATATAGTAGTTGGTGTCTAATTAATATGAGTGGTAAGGGTGGTACATTAGCTACATTCTTTATGTAGCCTCTAGTGTTATCCATATCACTAATGCATGGCATAATAAGCAAAAGTCAGTCACGTTTTGATTTGTACATTTATGTTGCATCATTAATTAGCTCTTTTTTCCCTTCTACAAATGACAAATTACTCCGTAAGTTCTTTCTTTTTTCTTACTTTGTCCCCCCCCCCCCCCCCAAAGCTGAGGTGAAGAGGAGTGGGGAGGGAATTGTTGAGAACATGACTCTGAATTCGAGGGAAGGGGATTGGATTTGAACCTTTATATTAAGTCTAGTGGTCGTTATTGAGCCACTAGGCTTGTCTCAGTGCTGCTCGCATAGCCTTGTGAACGGGGGAAGATTTAAGGGAGCGGAAGGGTGTTCACCCGAACCCCCTTCGTCGAAAAAGTACACTGTATATATAAGGTAAAATCTATTTTTTATCTCTATATATTATGTTTTAAATCCTCTTGACACAACCCAAAAGTATAGTTTAATGGTCTATGAGGGTTCAAACCTCTATTCCCACTAGCTACAATATTTATTTTTGAACCCCCTTAGCGGTAATTCTACATCCGTCACTGACTATCTTTCTTCTCTGTTATCAGTATGCAGTCCACAATTTCTCTAACTCTCTGCTTGTAATCCCAATTATTCTCACGGAACAACCGAGCTGTTTCCGGGTTTGCAGAAGAATTCGGGTTTGGCTCACATGGCAATAACTGAATGGATGCAAGCAAGTGTGGCTCTAGGATAAGGCAAATGTAGCTATTGACTTGAGCCCCCAAATATTTTAAGCCCAAAAAATATAAAGTAATACTATATCATTATATAATATATGTAATTTATATTTATACAATTATTGATAAAATATTTTAAATTTTAATATTTTTAAAAAAAATTGGTAGAGGTAGGATTGAATGTGTTAATAGGATAAAACTGTTCCGTCACTAAATTATACCTTCTCTTCAATTCTATTTTTCTTTATTTCTTTTTTCATATTTTTCACTATTTTACTTCCTAATTTCAAATCAAATTCTCTAAATTAGCTATTCTTTTTTGTTACATTTGATTGATCTACACATCAGAAAATAAGTTCTTTTGTGTCTCATCTTTTTTAACTAAGAAATTCTCGAGACAAGTGTCGTAAGGTTTCAAATACAATGGATAATAAGCTCAACCCCTTTTTACCATTTGTACTTAATGCTATATTTTTGTATAGGAGAGAGTTCAATACCATATCACGTGCGCCTAACCCATACATTATACATTGCTTTCTCACCTCTAGATCAAAGCCATGTAGACTTTTTTTGTCTCAATATTATATGAATTTTATGAAAAAATTTTCAGGGTCTTTCAATATATTTTCGTTTTAAGCTACCAGTTCTGATGGCCACCCTGATTAATGTTCAATAATTATTTATAGATTACTACCCCATTAACGTTTTGTTCAACCAACTTCATTCACATTTGGTAACTAAATAACATATTCATTGATTGTTGTCTTATCTTAATTGAAACTGTATAAAATTTGATTCAGAATGTCAGGGGTGGACAAGTGGCTCAAGTAGGAGACTAGTAAAGCTTTTATTTAGGTCCCCAAAATTTTTCAATAAAGGATTTCATGATCTTATTTCAAGTTAGACAATATTAAAGTTTGCGAAAAAGAAAAGTACAAAAATCCTTGGAAAGAAAGAAAGATTGTCTACTCTGTAACTAAAAATATTTTAGAACTTTGAATTAAATTACTTAAATCTGCATATTAGTAAATATATATTTTTACAACAGTATCAAAGGTAACATATTGAAAATACATGTCTACCGTTAGTATAAATAATAATATTACTTTATGAAGTTAAAAGGTTGATCATTTAGGAATGTTATACTAAAAAATAACAAGTATGAAAAAAATGACAACACTAACTTTTTTCTACATATGTATTGTACTAATAAAAAAAAAGTATAAGATCTCTTATTAAAATTTGGTTTTAGGCCACTAATTTAATGGAGCCGCCCTTGGATGCAAGTATACCTGCAAAAAGTAGTCAATGTTGGAAGAAGGCAAAATACATTATAGCAACTCGGGCGGGTTGGATTATAAGGAAACGGGTGGGTTTTACTTTTGTTTACTCCATAAGATACACATGTGGTTAGAAAATGCCATCTCTCATCTGTTAGCTTTAAGGGCATATTTGAACCAAAAATAAAATACTAAGGGTACTTGGCCCTTTTCCATTTTAAGAGACTAAGTGCACACGTCTGGTAGCAAAATTTTAGGACACTTTTGAAATGATTCACCAAGTCCTTTGCTAATCGAGCAACTATTCAAATAACATGTAAAATGCATCGAAACCACCAGAAAGTTAACAGTGAAAAGAAAAATAAGGAAGCAATACCTTATTATCTCTAAGCAAAGCTTGGATCCAGAATGCTCTTCTCAAGTAACTGATTAGTATATAAAACCAATAATTCTTTGTGCACTTTCTCTAGCATAAACCTCTTTTTTACAAACCCTTTAACAGATACAATGATTTTAAGAACTAAAAGGGTAACAGATACAATGATTTTAAGAGCTAAAAGGGTATCAAATTCTATAAGTGACATTATTTATTTTAAATGGGATTTTCTCAAAAATCGCCACTTGACATAAATCTTGGTGTGCCTAGTCACTATTTCAAAAATAATTTCCCTTCGGAACACATTTGACTCCGAAACTGAGTTGTACTAGAAATTCTGAGTAAGCGAGTTCATTTGACTCGGGAGAAGGTGTTAGGCATTGTTAGAGTCCTATGAAAGTACTCGAATTGGAGGCACAACACACAGAAAGAAAATAAAACACAAAAAAAAGGTTCGAGGTTGTCCCCTCTTAGATAAAGGTAAAATAAAAGAAAAGAAAAAGAAAAGAAGGTACCAAAAGTCTTAAACTATCCTACACTATGTTTCTTCCCCGGTGTCCGTCAAGGCCTCTAATTACATGATACCACGGGGCATTTCCTTAAATAAAATATTTACAAACTCTTCGGGGCATCTCCTCATAAAAACTAAAGGGGTAACCTCTTACCTCAAAGCTGAAAATAAAATATCCTAATATTTGCTTACTCTGTGTTGACGACATAAGCATGCTCCTAGCGATTAAAGTGAAAATAAAACATAACTAAATAAATAAAAATCCATTTCAGATTTTCATTTCTTGTATTTGACCAAAACCCATTTCCTAAGCATGTGAGCAAGTTAATATCTAATGGGTTCGGCCTTTTCCCCCAACTCCCACGGCTTAACAGGCATTCAAGATACAATCATATTTAACATATGTGATATCCCAAACAAGTAAACATTCAAACAAGCAAATCAAATAGGAGAGCAAAAAGAAGAAAGGACAGTAAGGAAATAAAACAAAGAAAAGTGAATTCAAAACATGATTAGAGCTATAAGTCCGTCAAGACTAAAATTTAACTTTACCAAAGATATAAACCAAAGGTCATAAAGATTCTGAGATTGGTTTCATGCAAGAATCACATGAAAAATCAACCTCATTGTGGGTAAAAAAAGTGAAATATAACTTGCCAACTATAACTATAAAATATGGATATTATAATATCACTTCAAACAATAAAAAGCTCACTAATCCAACTTTGAATTATCACACAATTGCAACAAGATAAGACATTCATGCTTTAAACTTCATGTAGGCAAACCAAGACAAATAATTGTCGCATGCTAAATTCCAAAGCACAGAAACTGAATCAACCCAAACGTCGAATCAAGAAACTTGTTCTTGATGTTTTGATGGTCGACATCATAGATTAAAATGGAGATATTCAAATCTTTTCAAATAGCAAAATCTCTAGTAACGCAGAAGATCAACTAAGTGTCAATCTTAACAACATAGAAAATAAGAGAACATGACAATGAACACCACACACTTTCACGTTAGAAGCAAACGACTGAAAGTATTTACTCATGTTATGTTATTTTGGGAATAAACCCCCTAGAGAAATAATATTCACAGTAATAAAAGCGGAATAATAACGTAGCACTGAGATACGGTAATTAACAAGAATAAAAGAGTGACAACGACACCAAGATTTTTACGTGAAAAATCTTTTTGAATAAGGGAAAAACCACGGCCCCGAGACGAGCAACTGGTTTCACTATAGCAAGGAATTTTATACTTTGTAGGTCCAAGTAAAATACTCCAAAGACTACTACAATACTCAAAAGAAATAACCCTTTTTTGATATTCCCACCTCACTACAATATCGCTCACTCTCTATTTTTCTCATAGACTATTTACTTACACCTTGTCTGTGAAGTCTCACTCTTTCTTTTTCTCTTTGTTGGGGTATAGAGATGAGAGCCGAAGCTCTCCTTTTATAGGAGAGCCTCACTCTCTCACGTCTACTATATTTGACATTTTCCTCTCTACAGATTTGCAAATCACATAAGTGCCTACCATATTTGACAATTTTTCTTTCTGCAGATTTGCAAATCACATAAGTGCCTACCATATTTGATATTTTTCTTTCCATTTCTTCTTCATTATGGGGATGGACCCCACAATATTCCCCTCCAGACCCATTCACCTGAAGGAGGTAACACCAGACTTCTAGCTTGAGTGCATGCCGACAAGTTCTTTGCACAATTCGAACTTGTCTCTTGGTACCACCTTGGTCAGCATATCTGCGGGATTCTCACTTGTAGAAATCTTCAAGACTTTTAGAGATTCATTCTCTACCATTTTTCGAATCTAGTGATATCTCATGTCGATGTGTTTGGTCCTTGCATGGTACATGGAGTTCTTGCTAAGGTCTATTGCACTTTGACTGTCACAATAGACGACATACTCCTTCTAATACAATCCAAGCTCTTGAAGGAACCGTCTCAACCATATCATCTCCTTGCCAGCTTCAGTTGCGGAAATATACTCTGCTTCAGTTGTAGAGAGTGCGACACTTTTGCAACCTCGACTGCCATGATATAGCCTCCCTGAAAATGGAAACAAATATCCAGTAGTAAATTTTCTGTTATCAATGTCAACTGTCATATCAGCATCTGTATAGCCTTTCAAGGTTGGATCAGATCCTCCAAAGCACAAACAATCTCCCGTGGTACCTCTCAGGTTCCTAAGTATCTACTTGACTGCTTCCCAGTGTTCTTTTCCAGGATTTTCAAGAAAAATGCTGACAACACCAACTGCGTGAGCAATATGAGGTCTAGTGCACTCCATTGAATACATCAAACTTCCGATGGCAAAGGAACAAGGAACCTTGGTCATGCTTTCCTTTTCCTCCATTGTTGTAGGACACATCTTCTTGCTTAACTTCATATGACTAGCAAGAGGTGGGCTGACTGGCTTAGCATTCTTCATGTTGAAGCGTTCCAGTACACGTTCAATGTACTTCTCCTAAGACAGCCACAACTTTCTGCTTGTTCGCTCTCGAACTATCTTCATACCCAGAATTTGTTGTGCTGGCCCAATTCCTTCATATAAAATGACTTGGACAAATCTCCCTTCAACTTTGCGATCAGCCCCTTATTTTTTCCTACAATTAACATGTCATCCACATACAACAACAAAATAATAAATTTGTTGTCAGAAAACTTTTTGAAGTATAAACATGGATAAGAATATGTCTTTGTGTAAGTTTGACTTTTCATGAATGAGTCAAACTTCTTGTACCACTGTCTTGGTGTTTGATTCAATCCCTGAAGACTCTTAATCAGTTTGCACACCATGTGTTTCCTTTCAGCTACTTCAATTCCTTCTGGTTGATCCATATAGATCTCCTCTTCCAAATCTTCGTGAAGAAATGCAGTTTTCACATCCAACTGCTCCACTTCAAGATCTAGGTTAGCTGCTAAGCTCAAAATTGTTCGAATAGAAGTCATTTTGACAATAGGTGAAAATATTTCGTCAAAATCAATACCTTTATTCTTTTCGAAGCCTTTTATCACCGATCGAGCTTTGTATCTGACCAGCTTGCCATTTCTATCTTTCTTGAGTTTAAAGACCCCTTTGTATTTGAGTGTTCTTTTCCCTTTGGAAGTTAAACCAGCTTGTACGTGACATGTTTTGTAGAGATTTCATCTCCTCTTACATGGCTTTCATCCACTAGTTCTTTTCTGGATAAGACAACACCTCCTTAAGACTTTCTGGCTCCCTTTCATCACTGATGAGGACATACTCTGTGTAAGGGTACTTGCATGACTCTACTCTTGGCCTCTCTGATCTCCTCAGATGTTGAGGTTGTTCTTCTTCCTGAGTGGGGTACTCCACTTGCTTGACATCATCATCAAGTTTCTCCCCCTGCTCAATAACCTCACCAGGTTGCTCCTCCTGCTCACCAATCTCGTCGGTCCTACTTTCTGCACTTGTGGGATTGTTAGAAGTAGAAGGAATAGTAAAAAGGTTAGGAATTATACCATTCTTGGCCTTCTCTAGCATATCATCAGTAGTTCCAACTTCACTTTCCCGGAAGAATACATCTTTGCTTCTGATGACCTTCTTCTTTACAGGATCCCACATTTGTATCCGAACTCTTCATCTTTATATTCGATGAATATGCAGGGAATAGATTTATCATCCAGTTTTGTTCTCTGCTCCTTTGGTACATGTGCAAAAGCTCTACGGCCAAACACCTTCAGATGTGAGTAGGGCACCTCCTTGTTGATCAAAACTCTCTATGACATGTCAAATGCCAACTGAACTGATGGACTCCTATTAATCAGGTAACATGTTGTCTGAACTACTTCACCCCAGAATGACTTAGGCAGTTTAGTCATTCTGAGCATGCTTCTCACCTTCTCCATAATGGTGCGGTTCATCCTTTCGGCTACGCCATTGTGTTATGGGGTTCTAGGAATTATCTTTTCATGTCTGATCCCATGGCCCGAACAGTACTTTTCAAATTCCCTTGAAGTGTACTCACCTCCATTGTCACTTTGGAGATGCTTTAGCTTTTGGCATGTCTCCCTTTCCACCATAGTATGAAACTTTTAGAAAACTTGAAACACCTGATCTTGAATTTTCAAAATATAAACTCATAATTTTCGTGAAGCATTATCAATAAAAGTAACAAAATATTTGTTACCGTCCATCGATTTAATTTCCATTGGACCACAAACATTAGAATATACCAAATCAAGTATATTCAATTTTCTTTCAGACGATGTCTGAAATGAGACTCTATGTTGCTTACTAAATAAGCGGTAGTTACAAGGTATTACCATTGTACCTTTGACATAAGAATTGAGTGATTTCCTCACAAGAATATGCAATCCCTTATCGCTAATATGACTCATCCTTTTATGCCACAAATCTGCAGAAATCTCATCTTGTGACGCGTTCAATTCACCTTGGCATATTTCTGCATTTGTCCTGTACAATGTGCCACGAGAAACTCCCTTTGCAATAACCAATGATACCTTGGTGAGTCTCCACTTTTTATTTGCAAAGTAGTTCTCGTATCCATCTCGGTCTAAAATAATTCCTGAGATCAAGTTCTTCCACAAATCAATTATATATTGCACGTCCTTTAGAACCAATGTGCATATGACATTTGTCTTGATACAAATGTCACCAATCCCCGCAATCTTTGAGTAACTTATGTTGCCCATTCTTACAGTGCCAAAATCACCTGCTACATATTTGCAAAAAAGATCTCTTACCGGTGTGGCATGGTAAGATGTTACTGTATCAACCACCCATTCCGACTCTGGATCTGATAAGTGCATGCATTCATCTTCCTCATTTATAAAGAGGACAATATTATCATTGTTTTGTACCATGACGGTTGTGTTGTCGTCATTCTTCTGGCCACTGCTTTCACCTTTGCCCTTCCTTGGATTTGGGAAATCTCTTTTGAAGTGACCTGGTTGATCACAATTGTAGCAATTTCTGGCTCTTGATTTGGATCGATTCTTAGACTTCCCACGAGCTCCGGATCTACCATAGTTGCTCGAACTCCTTTGATAACTCCTGCCTCTACCTTTTGTGATGAGATCTTGTCCTTGATTTTCAGGCTTCTTTCTCATCTTCTCATTGAGTAGAAGAGCCGATGTGACATCTTTCAACTCAATGGTAGTCTTACCGTACAGGATGATTGTTGCCAAATTATCATACGAAGATGGCAACGAGTTCAATAGTAATATGGCTTTATCTTCTTCCTCGATTTTCACTTCGAGATTGACGATCTGTGTGATTAGTCCGTTAAATACATTTAAATGTGACAAAATATCTGTATATTTACCCATGTGTAAGGCGTATAGGTGCTTCTTCAGGTACAATTTGTTTATCAGCATTTTGGACATGTATAGGCTTTTCATCCTTGTCCAAATACCACGTATGATGTCTTCATCAATGATGTTATTTACCACATCATCTGATAAGTGCAACCTGATTGCACTAGCAGTCCTTTCATCCAAGTTAGCCCAATCCTGAGTTTTTATGGTATCAGGCTTTTTGGCATCAACATCTAGTACCTTGTGTAATCCTTGTTGGATGAGCAGATCTCTCATCCTTCTTTGGTATGTTGAGAAATCTTTATCTCCGTTGAATTTTACTACCTCGTACTTTACTCCGGATATTTTTTTTTCACCGAGTATAGTACTACCGATAGTGAATAGTACTTCTGTGAGCGAGCAGAACCCGTGCTCTGATACCAGTTGTTGGGAATAAAACTCTTACAGAAATAATATTCACAGTAATATAAGCGGAATAATAACGTAGCACCGAGATACGATAATTAACAAGAATTTTGGTGTCGTTGTCACTCTTTTATTCTTGTTAATTACCGTATCTCGGTGCTATGTTATTATTCAAATAGAAATGTTTTTGAATAAGCATTTATTATACCGTATCCAACGTGGAAAATTCATTTGAATAAGCATTTATTATAACGTAGCACCGATACGGTAATTAACAAGTGTTTGACACTTTTCTTTCCTTTTCTTCTTCGTTACGGGGATAGACCCCACATTATCTACTAAATGCTTTTGCAATCGAATGCAAGTTCTACATAAAATAGAAATTCAAACACTTTAGTCTCACTTAACACATTAAAGACAAATTTAACTAAAGGAAATTGGAAGACAACAGCCAGAAGACATATACTGCACCAAGAGAAATCAATCAATCGACACACACTATCACTGCAAAATCAACCTCTATCTCTTAATGGCTCTTTTGAAGCTTGGTTCCTAATAATCCATACTAAGTGAAGGAAAGGAAATGAACCTGTCAAAGCAAACGTTTCTTCCTCTATCTCTTAATGGCTCTTTTGAAGCTTGATTCCTAATAATCCATATTAAGTTAAGGAAAGGAAATGAACCTGTTAAAGCAAACGTTTTTTCCTCTATCAGCAGAAGAAATAGGCAATTCTAAAATTCGGAGAAGCAGCAGTACAAAGGATAAGCAGAGACCGCGAACCAATAGCAAATTTCGAACGGCGCCGGAGAACTCGAAATTTGAACACCTCAGAAAAATCGAGAAAATGAAAAGAAGAAAACAGAATTTTTCGTTTTGTATTTTACTTGTTTTTCTGGAATCAAAAACTGCTCAAAATTCAAAGAAAAGGAACTTTTCAAACTTCCAGTTTCTTCTGGCTTTCTCTCCTTTTTATCCAATGATCCGAAAAATTGGAAAGAGCTCCAATATATATAGCTACTAGTATACGTGCTTGCACTTCGCGCGGTATATGAAAAAAGTAAAGTATAGTTTCATGTAATATCATAATTTTTATTTAAAAAATCAATCTGTACTAAGCAAACATTTTTCATGTTCTTCTACCACCATATGTGAAATTTATCAGCGGAATATGTAAATTTGAGTAAAAGAAATAGAAAATTTAAAAAAAAATGAAGGAGAGAAAAATATAATGTAAAGAACAGGTCAACAGGGATGTACACTTGAGATGCCTCCCTCCCGTTTGTTAATCTTCTTAGTATGAATTATTGACACTCAGAGGTGGATTCATGATTTGAGATTTATGGGTGCCTACTGTAATTTCAAATTAATATGCAATAATAACTGGGTCTACACAAGAGTTACTGGGTTCTCGAAAACCCATATTCAATGCTCTAGGTCCGCCCCTGTTGAAACTTATATTTCATAAGATTGATATGTAATTTTCATTTCTCTAAACAAAAATTGTAAAAAGGAAAGGAAATACTAATGGGTAAAGGAGAAAAAGAAAAAGAACAATCAAATAAATTTTGTTCTCTAAGGCATTTTCTTTTTCTTTTCTTTCCATTCTTTTGTATATCTCCGGCCTATTTTCTCACTGTTCTAATCCCCGTCCAAAATTCCCAACTCTGTCACAATTATGTTAAGAGTGCATTTGTGTGTGTGGTTTTGTTAGCTCAATTTGATTGTTAGGCACAACTCTAAACTAAAAACATATCAAATCTCAATAATTTAGTGTTTCTCTCAGCAAATATTGACATTTAGGGCAAAACAACAAATTATTCACGAAATGAACAAATAACTGTATCTAAAGACATAAAGACATAAATGAGTAACTGTATTAAAATGCGTGAAAATGCGAAAAGATAAGAATGGAAAAGTCATATATGCAGCTTTGATAAACAGAAGTTCAAAGAATATGGCCAGTTAACAGTCATTTATTAGAGTACATTTTTCTTAGTTGTGACAAAAAAAGGTAATAGCAAGGAGTAAACTTGATGCTTAAAATATTATACTATTTTAGAAGCTCACAAATCGTTACTACGCTTTTATTAGTAAACAAATATATATATATATATATATATATATATATATATATATATATATATATATATATAAATGAACAAATAAAGATATCGAAAGAAATAAAGACATAAATGAGTAACTGTATTAAAATACGTGAAAAGGTGAAAAGATAAGAACGAAAAAGTCATATATGCGGCTCTAATAAACAGGAGCTCAAAGAATATGGCCAGTTAATAGTTATTTATTAGCATATATTTTTTTTAGTTGCGACAAAAAGAGATAATAGCAAGGAGTAAACTTGATGCTTAAAATATTATACTATTTCAGAAGCTCATAGATCATTAGTACGCTTCTATTAGCAAACAAATATATCAATGAAAAAAGGATACAATCCTCTGTTAGCCAATGAGTATAACTTCTCATGCCTTCCCCTCCTTGAACCGAACATATAAAGAGTTGTAAAAGTTAGACGTGACATATAGATAATACTATTCTCAAACATGTATACATTCTTAAATGTGTAAACACTTATCATAGGATGTAACTTTAAATGGTCGCTTTGCTCATTATATTATGAAATTTAAAGATAGCTTCTCGTTGTCAAGCTATCCTAGATGAATTACCGACATATTGCATCGCTTGAGATTCATTGTTATAAAAAAATTCTCGGAGCATGAGATGAATCACCATTGTAGAACATTAAGAAAATTGATAGGCTATATGTATATCCCTGTTAGATTTTGATGATCTAACAAATTTACTGTCAAGATTCAGATAAGGAACCTGTTACACATTCTCAAGACCTTAAGATCAAAAGGTTCCAGCTTGGGATACGGTTCAGCTCTTCAGAGTCAAAGAAACAATAGAGGGAACATATAGCTACCGTTTCCCGAAGAAACTGCATAAGTCAACTGCCCTAGCTGTAAAGTTGCTGCCTGCACACGCTACAATGCAAAAACAATGTAGCAGTCAACTCATATCTTTGGCAAATGTGTTAATTGATGCTTATCGCAGTCTTATAAATGATAAATATACTTTAACTTTAGAATTAGGAGAAGCAGAACAGACCAGAGATGACCTAGTAGTCGTTATAGTTGATTTAAAGGAAACAATTAAGAACCTCAAGAAAAAGAAGGATGCCTTAGATGAAAAAAGTGCAAATATAGAACATGAAAGAAATGATCTAATGGTCGTTGTGGTAGAACTAAAAGAGACCATTGAGTGTGTAAGAAAAGAAAAAGAAGTCTTAACTGAGAGGGTTGCTAATATTGAGCATGAGAGAGATGACCTATTAGTGGTGCTCGTGGACTCGAAGGAAATAATTGGGGAACCTAAAATGGAGAGTAGGCCTGAAAATTCTCAAAAGGGAAAGGAATTTGCAAGTGAGGCACACATTAAACTTGAAAGTGGGTTAAATTCAATAAAGTCTAGTCTGTGTGTTGAGCTTGAGAAAATAAACAACTTCATGAAGAACTAGGAAGAGTGAAGAGTGACCTTGAAAAATCACTCAAGTGGACCTGGTCCTGTGATGTTATCACTACCATGTACACCAACAATGGGGAAAACATGCAGGGGATTTGGTTCCAAAAGGAAATGATTCCTTACAATCCTCATAGCAAGTAGGTTACTGTACCTTATAGTTGGCTTTGCACTCGCTGTGGCAACACTGCACTTTAAAGAAAATTGTAAAGCCAGATTTCAGTCACTTCAGAAAAATAAAGTTTTCGTTGAAAAAGTAACTACTGGTAGAGAACCTGGCCCCTCATATAAAAAATGCATGATGCCTGTTTGGACCAGAAGATCCCTCATTCACCCCTTTCCTCATTACAAGGGACCCAAATTCCAAAGTCTAACTCTTCATTTTTTTCCTGTACAGGGAACATTGAAAGGAAGCAGCCTACAATGGTACATGGATAGCGGTTGCTCAAAGCATATGACTGGAAGTACAAATGATTTTCTTTCACTTAAGGCCCTGCAAGGAGGGAGTGTATCCTTTGAAAATAGAAAGAAAGGATACATTCTGGGAGTTGGAAGGATTGGGAAGTCTCTCTCACACTCAATCGAAAATATGTACTACGTGAACGGGTTGAAGTATATCTTGCTAAGTGTTTCCCAGATCCGTGACAAGGGAAACAAGGTGAAATTTGTGTCAAAAATATGTACAATCACAAACTTAGTGACTGGTAGTAGCAAAAAGATACAAAAATATCTATATTGCTGATTTGGAGTCTCTGCAGAATGGTGATCTCATTTGTCAAAGTGTTGTTCATGATGATGCTGAATTATGGCATATGAGGCTGGGTCATGCAAGTTTCACGTTGCTGAACAAATTGGTCAGGAAGGACCTGGTTCGTGGTCTGCCCAAGTCAAGTTTCAAGGATCACAAAGTGTGTGATGCATGTGTAAAAGGCAAGCAAGTCAGATCCTCATTCAAGCCCAAAAAGGAAGTCAGTACCTCAAGGCCACTTGATCTTCTTCACATGGATTTTTGTAGACCCATGAGGGTGGCAAGCAGGGGAGGAAATAAATATATCTTCGTTATAGTTGACGATTACTCCAGATTCACCTAGACTCTGTTTCTCAGAACCAAGGATGAAACCTTTGAAGTGTTTGTTGCCTTCGTCAAAATGATTCAAGTGAAGATGGGTAATAATGTAGCTGGCATCAGGTCTGATCATGGGACAGAGTTCGACAATGCCAAATTAGATGGGTTCTGTACTGAAAATGGTATCACTCACAATTTTTCAACTCCAAGAACACCTCAACAAAATGGTGTTGTGGAGAGGAAGAATAGAACTCTTGAAGATATGGCAAGGACAATGTTGATTGACAGTGGGATTGCAAAGAACGTTTGGGTAGAAGCTGTAAATACTGCTTGCTACTTGGTGAATGGGTGCAAGATCAGGTCCCTTCTGAACAAGACTCTATATGAACTGCTGAATAGAAGGAAGCCCAAGCTGACACATCTAAGAGCTTTTGGGTGTAAATGTTTTGTCCTCAACAATGGAAAGGAAACTCTTGAAAAATTTGATGCCAAAAGTGATGAAGGAATCTCTCTGGGATACTCATGTCAAATCAAAGCTTACAAAGTATACAACAAAAGGACTCAATGTGTTGAAGAGAGTATACATGTTATCTTTGTTGAATCTCACCTCTCATGTGAGAAGGACAGACGTGTTGACCAAGATTGAGAACCTTTATCTGTTCCAGGTGAAGTTATTGACATGGAAAATGGAAAGGCAGACATGATGAGTCATGTCAAGGAATCTAGTGAAGATGATGCAAATACATCTCCATCCATTGGAGAAGAACCTGGTCTCACAATCACTATAACTGAAGTTGAAAATAGAGTTGTTGATACAGTCCAAGGTACAAAGAAGCAGCCAAGAACCTTAATTAGATATACCTGGATCCTCTACCAATGAGATTTAGGTACCAAATTGGAAGCACAAAAGCTCACATCCTCTTGAGAACATAATCACTCCTCTCGACTCAAGAATTCAGACCAGGTCAAAAGCTAGAAACTCACTTGCCTTCTCAGCCTTTCTTTCTCAAATAGAGCCCAAAAACATCAAAGAAGCTTTGAAAGATGCAGACTGGATCAATTCCATGCAAGAAGAGCTGCATCAATTTGAAAGAAACAAAGTATGGCACCTGGTTCCTCGACCTGTAAATCGAACCGTTATATGAACTAGGTGGGTATTCAGGAACAAACTTGATGAGTTTGGAAACACAATAATAAATAAGGCAAGGCTTGTAGTTCAAGGCTACAATCAGGAAGAAGGGATTAACTATGATGAAACTTTTACTCCAGTTTCTCGAATGGAAGCTATCAGAATCCTTATAGCCTTTGCATCACATATGGAATTCACACTATTCCAAATGGATGTCAAAAGTGCATTTCTGAATGGCTTCCTAAAAGAAGAAGTTTATGTCAAGCAACCTCCTGGTTTTGAGAGCCACGAGCATCTTGAGCATGTGTTCAAACTGGACAAGGCACTCTATGGGCTAAAGCAGGCTCCCCGGGCTTGGTATGAATGGTTGTCAAAGTTCCTTCTAGAAAATGGCTTTACAAGAAGGAAAATTGACAACACTCTTTTTTTGAAGAAACGGGGGAGGAACCTACTCATTGTTCAAGTATATGTTGATGATATCATTTTCGGAGCCACAACTGACTCTCTTTGTGAAGAGTTTTCAAAACTCATGGGGAGTAAGTTCGAGATAAGTATGATGGGAGAATTATTTTTTTTCCTCGGACTTCAAGTGAGGCAATCTCAAAAGGGGACATTGATAAGTCAGCAGAAGTACATCAAGGAGCTGCTGAAAAGGTTTGACATGGAAGCATCAAAAGTTATTGACACTCCTATTGCCACAGCTACTCGTCTAGACATGGATGGACCTGATTCCCCTATAAATCAGACCATGTATGGAGGGATTATAGGATCACTCATGTAT
Organism: Nicotiana tomentosiformis; assembly: GCF_000390325.3. Taxonomy (NCBI): domain Eukaryota; kingdom Viridiplantae; phylum Streptophyta; class Magnoliopsida; order Solanales; family Solanaceae; genus Nicotiana; species Nicotiana tomentosiformis. The sequence goes on from NC_090814.1 coordinate 84,337,051, forward strand.
CTCACTGCAAGCAGACCAGACATTGTGTTTGGCATGGGTCTTTATGAAAGATTTCAATCTAATCCAAAGGAATCTCATATGAATATTGCCAAGAGAATATTGAGATATCTCAAAGGAATGCAGGACCAGGTTCTCTACTATCCCTCATGTGACAACTTTAATCTTGTTGGGTATGCTGATGCTGATTATGCAGCATATCTGGTGGACAGGAAAATAACGTCTGGAATGGCACATTTCCTAGGTTCCTGTCTAATCTCATTGGGTACAAGGAAGCAAAGCTCTATGGTACTCTCAACTACATAAGCGGAATATGTAGCAACTGCTTCTTGATGTGCTCAATTTCTGAGGATCAAACAGTAGTTGGAAGACTTTGGAGTATTCTATGACTGTGTGTCCCTCCTGTGTAACAATACAAGTGCACTCAATATGGCCAAAAATCCATTCCAACATAGGAGAACCAAGCACATTGATGTGTGTCACCACTTCCTCAGAGACAATGTTGAAAAGGGGCTCATTTGCATGAAATTCTGCAGCACAGAAGATCAGATTGCAGATATATTTACCAAGGCCTTGAAAAGAGAACATTTTGAAAGAAATCACCTAGAACTAGGGTTGATAAAACCCAACTGAGAACCTGGTCCCTCGATGATTGGCTATAAAAGAAATGTTCGGGAAAATTAGTTAAAAAGTGTTTTCTGGCACAGTCTAACTCATTTCTATACCGTTACAGGTAGACACGCATGATGATTACAGAGAAAATAGGCAGTGGATGTAGTACACGCTGGTAAAAAGGACAAAGCTTACAGATGCAAGATTAGTCAGGGAACCTGGTTCTCCTGACACAAGTTAGCAGCTTCTCTGTTCTCTCATGCACAATTTTGAACGGTTAAAACAAGTGCCATGTCATCAGTGCGACATTTTCGTTTCCTTGCGTCTTTTGAACCCAAACGTCTCACCCGTTAATAATTGACCAGACTCCCAAAACTGCCGCCCTTTCTTAACCGGTCCCTCATCCATCTTAAATACATTCATCACTGTCACAACTCTTCACATCAAACTTCAAACTCTCACTTCATTTTTCACTCTTCAAACTACCCATTCCTTTTCTTCAATTCATCACTTCTCACCATGGCTGAAAATCATGAAAACTCAAGTGTTCTAAGTAACACCCCAACTGAGTCCTCACCAGTTAAAATACCAATTATGGACTCTTCGCTCCCCACTACTACTATCCAAAACCCTAGGACAGAGTCACCCCCACTCTCAGTTTCCTCTCCCAAAAAATCGAGTTATGGTTCTCATAGGAGTCACAAAAGCTCGACTCCTAAAAGGTTTGTGGCTACGAGCTCTCTTCTTGCTTCGCCGGAAAATCTGGTGAAAAGGGTACAGTTGAAGAAGAAGAAAATCACGAAATCTCTAGTCTTCCTTTGGATGAAGGCTCAAATGCAGACCAAATTGCTAGTTCTGAGAATTCTTCAGTTCCTAATCTTGAGCCCTCAAGTACAACTCTTTCTTCTTCTGCGTTTTCCATGAAGTTACAAGAGAAAGAAGCAATAGAAAACATGCTATCTATAGCTAATGAAGGGGTTATTATCGAAGAAAGTGTGGATGGGTATGAGGTTTAGGGGGGAGAGTCTAAGACTATGGTAGAGGGTAGAGAGCTTGTGCATGTTGAACAATCGGTACAGGACAATACTATCGGGGTACCAAATGAGGGACCCGATACCTCCTCAGAGGATCCAACTCAGAGGTCCTCTCAACAGCCCCAGGTCAATATTGATCCTGCTCCCTCCCCTTATTTCGATGCTGAGCCTTTGTCTGTGGTTGTGCCTGAGATGAGATTTGATTCTGAAGAAGTAGTTGGGGAAAATGTAGAGGATTCTGATGATATGCCAATTTCTAGCTTACCTAGGCATAGACCAATGGTTTCTTAAGAGTCTACTCCTAAGCGGCCTACTACAAGGTTGCAAAGAAATGAGGCTCTTGAGTCTGCGCTTAAGAACATCCAAGCTACACTACTAGAAATTCGGCAAAAACCGATCAAGGTCAACCGACCAACTTTGGTCGGTCAAAAAATCAACCAAAGTTGGTCGGTTTTTCAAAATATTTTATTTTCTAATTTTTTTTTACGAAACCGACCGACTTTGGTCAATTTTCTTTGGCGCAAAAATGCGGGAAACTATTTTTGAGTCCCGCAAAATTTATTTTTCAAGAAACCGACCAACTTTGGTTGGTTTTTCAATTAAAATAAATAAAAATTAATATTTTTGGTCGGTTAATTCGATCGGTCATTTAAAAAAACCGACCAACTTTGGTCGGTAATTTTACTTTTTAATAAAGCCGACCAACTTTGGTCAGTTATTTTCGTGCGAAAATACAATTAAAGAGTATAAACCAAATAAAAGGCAGTCTTAAAATAAAATGCACCAATGATCTAGTGGTAGAATAGTATCCTACCACAGTACAAACTCCGATTTGATTCCCAGATGGTGAATCTTTTGATTACATAATTAAAATACCGACCAACTGTGGTCGGTGCAATATTTCTTTTTTGAATTTAATTGACCGACCAAAGTTGGTCGGTAATTTCCGACCAACTTTGGTCGGTATTCCTTTCCGACACCAAAAATACCGTTCACACGTAAATGGTCACATTTTGGTCGGGTATTGGCCATTACCGACCAACTTTGGTCGGTTGTTTTGGTCGATTTTTACCGAATTTCTAGTAGTGCTAAGTCAAGGAGAAGAAAATTAGTGAAAGATGGGAAAATTGTGAGCGAGAAGTCAGTGCCAATTGTGAATGTGGATGATGAAGTAGAAGAGAAACTTGTTTCCTTGACTAGAAAGCGCTTATAGAAGCATGGTCTCCCCAAGCCTAAAAGGGGATCTTCTGTGTCTGTTGAAAGTTTGAACAAGTTTGATGATGTTGTCGCTAGTGAAAAGGTGGTGAAAGAATCTGGTGATAAGTTGGTAGAAGAGTCTGCTTCCAAGGTGATGGAAGAATTTGAAAAGTCTGTGAAGTCTGATGAAAAAGGAAAGAATGTTCGCAAGTCTGCTAAGAGAAAAGCTGATACTGATGAGGAACCTGGTTCCTCAAAGAAGGCCAAAGTTGGTGATCCAATGAGTGTTGGGAAAGGGAAGTTGAGGAATCAAAAGGTGCTATGGGGCCACACATTTGCCCCTGATATTTTTGAGGAGGCTAGTATGATATAGCTGGTTGAAATTTTTGAGTTTCAACAGTGGACATCTTTGTTCACAAGTGATCCTCCAAAGGTGTATGAGGAGGAAGTTCAAAGGTTCTATGTCAACCGCTTCAAAGTTGAGAATGATCACATCTGCATGCTGGTGAATAGAGGTGATATGGTAATAGAGTCTGCTCTGTTGGTATCTATTCTGGGTGTGCCTGCTAAAGGGCTATCTAGTGTTCAGGGATCTTGTTCTCAAAATTTCAGAAATGCCATCTTGAAGGACAGAGCAGTTCATCAAGGGGAACGGGTACAGAAGAAGGCCCTCCTTCCAGTGTACCAAATGCTATTTGAGTTGGTGATAAAGGTCTTGCTCCCTCGTGCTGAGAGAAGATCTATCACTTCTCGTGCATACGTGTTCATCATGGAAGCACTAGACAACTTCACTACCATCAACGTGCCTGGGATCATGAAAGAGCACATGCAGAAAGTGGCAGATTTTAAAGATGGTAATCATGGGCTGCCTTATGGGTTCCTTCTCACAAAGGTCTTTGAGTATTTCAAGGTTCCTATGGGACAAGCTAAAGTGGGGACTAAGAAGCAAACATTCTCCAAGTCCACTCTGGAAGAATGTGAGTGCATTGATAGGGATGGAGGAGTTGGAAGCACTTCTACCATTTCTCAATTGATCAACGCTCAGAACAATGTTGCTACTGATATAAGGAAGTTGAAAGCAAGGAATGATATTCTTGAGAGTCAATTGAGTCAACTTCAGGAGGCACCCAGTTCCAGCATCTCACACAGTGAAGAGGTTTTCCATCTGACCATGGAGAATGCTGAGCTCAAGAAGCATGTGGAGGGCCTGAAAGAGAAACTGCTCAATAAGAAAATGTCGGCGAATGCTCGAATGGATCTCGTCCTCCAAACCCTTGCCTCTACCTCTAAGCCCTCTCCTTCCAGTGCTCCTTAAACAGTTTCCCCTCAGTGTCAAGGCTTAAGTATTGGTTTCCTATGATTAGTTTTTTTTTTATGTTTGTGATATTTGTTTTTGTTGTTCTGAATTATGGATGGTTTTCACTAACATTGACTCTGCTCCCTGTTTTCAAATTCGAATTGGGATATGGTTCAGCACTTCAGAGTCAAAGGAACAATAGAGGGAACAAATAGCTACTGTTTCCCGAGGAAACTGCATAAGTCAACTGCCCCAGCTGTAAAGATGTTGCCTGCACACGCTATAGTGCAGAAACAATGCAACAGTCAACTTTATGGGGAGTGTCTTTTACCTACCTTGCTTACATTATCCTTGTGATGTCACAAATGCATTATTAACATCAAGGAAGGTAAAACAAATTACTTGTACACTTAGAAAATTTACTCAAGCCATTCACTATGATTGATCATCAAGAAAACGATTCTCAAGTGCATCAAGAACAAAGAACAACACTACTACTCACCAGTTCCCCATATCAAGTTATTGTATGTCCTTAGTTGAGTTGTAACTTTGTAATAGTTCTTCAATTATAATTCCTACTTAGCTTGTTTAGAAGCATTGCGTAGGAAACCCTTTGTAAATCATAAACTCTTGTGTTTGTGTCTTGACTAGAGTTAGTCGAGTTATAAAGTCTTTGTAATAGAGTTATTACAAAGTGGCTTGTAATAGAGTGTTACATGTTAGTGAGGGATTAAGAGGTTAATTCCTAGGTTACATAGGTTGTAATCTGAAAGTTGCTCAGTAGTGTAGTTGAAATCCTACAAGGGTAGGTCGTGGTTTTTAATCCCTTTGAGCTGGGAATTTTGCACGTAAAATTCCTCCTGTCATTTACTCACTATAGTGTGCGTGGTTTCTGTAGGAACTTATAGAGAACCTGGTTCTCTATATAGTTTGGTGGACCAATAAATCCTATCAATAAAATAGATGAATACGTAACAGTGTACACAATTATTCATAAACATAAATCATTAGAGAATAAAAAGATAAATTCTTCAACGTAATTCTACTCTGACATATGATCATATAATATATAAATATCCCTCACACTTGGAATTCAAAAGAAGTTCTTGAAGATCTAGCTAGTTACCATTAATCATATCATATGGATATATGCTCCAGAAGAAGAATTTGGTTAGATGAAGAAAGGGGAAAATGCTTGAAAGGTGATCTTGTAACAGAACTCATTGACCAATTAATTTCACTTGAGGAATCTAAATAGGCAATTCCTGGTATGGTGAAGTAAAAGGAGGCAGAGAAAGATGGGTAAATGATGGTGGGAAGTGAAGTTCAGAAGATGAAAGTTCATGTGTAATATGTTACAAAAGACATTCAAAGTGTAATTATTTAAATCCCGAAAAAGTTGTGACCGATTAGAAACGGTAGAAAAAGAAAGCGAGGCGTTTGAAAAGTTGTAACCAAAAGAATACATCTGTTTGATCAGTTCTTTTGAAACGCCAGAAAAGACATAGTGGCTTAATAAAAGAATAAGGAAAATAAGGAGAAAAGTAAAAACAATCTAAGAAAAAAAGGTATATGGTAATTCTAGCTTAAGAGATGTGCCATGTCAGCACCTCTTGGCCCTCCTTTATAGATATATATATAGATTCTCGAAAGTTCTTCTCCACCTCTCCAAGAAATCGTGTGGGACTGTGATAACCCAAAATGTCATCTTTAAATTTAATAGTTAATTCGGTGTTCTAAGACCTTGAAAAGAACTATTTATCATCTCTCGACTTGCGTGCGCAGTCCGTATAATTTTCCGAAAAATATTTATGTGAAAAATTGATTAAAATGTGAAATAGAGCTTTAAAACTCAACTGAGTTGACTTCGGTCAACATTTTGAGTAAACGAACCCGAATCAGTATTTTGACAGTTCCGGTAGGTCCGTATCGTAATTTGGGAATTTGGTGTATGCCCGTAATTTAAATTGGAGGTTCCTAGCTCAAGTTATGGCCATTTGACGGAAACTAAAAATTTAAAGGCTAAGAATTTTTAAAGTTTGACAACGAATTTGACTTTTTGATATCGGGGTCGTATTCTGATTCCGAAAGTTAGAGTAGATCCGTTATGTCATTTACGACGAGTGTGCAAAATTTGAGGTTAATCGGACTTGATTTGATAGGTTTCGGCGTCGAATACAGAAATTAAAATTTCTTAGTTTCATTAAGCTTAAATTGGGGTATGATTCGCGGTTTTAGCGTTGTTTGATGTGATTTGAAGTTTCGACTAAGTCTGTAATATGTTTTGAGACTTGTTGGTATGTTCGGACGGGGTCCCGAGTGGCTCAGGTGAGTTTCGAACCATTTTTAGGCCATTTTAGTTGATGGGTTTTGGCCACAGAGGTATGCATCACGATCATGGACAAACGGTCGCGATCGCGAAGAGCAATTTTGCTGTTTGGACACTGTGAATCGCGATCGCGTAAGCCTTTTCGCGATCGCGAGGAGGAAAATCCAGTTGCACTGACCCGATATTGAAAGCTTATATCTCACAATCTATAAGAACTTTGGAGATGATCCAAAAATAAAAGTTGTAGCTCTTTTTGTCTAATTTTCAGAAATATAAACCATTTATAATTTAAAGTTGTGTACAAAACATTATGGTAGATACACTATAGGCTGTCTGGGAAGAGTTTGGAAATATCTGTTGCATAGAGCTGACTTTGGAAGCTTATATCTCGCGATATATAAGGAATTGGGAGATGAACAACAAATGAAAGTTATATCCCTTGGTGTCTAGGTTTCATAAAGTTAAACCATTTGCAATTTGGAGTTTTGTACAAAAGGTTATGACCATTATACTAGAGGCTGCCTGGAAGAGCTAGGCACTTGTTCTTCGCGATCGCAAAAGGCAAATTTTGGGCTGAGAAAAGTTGTGCTTCGCGATCGCGAAGACTTTTCCGCGATCGCGAAGACTTTTCCGCGATCGCGAAGAGTAAATACCCGGGAAGTAGCTATATTTCGAGATTTCAACCATTTTTAACATATTTGGAGCTATGGAGCTAGGATTGAAGCGATGTTTTAGGCGATTTTCACCATATGGATTGGTTAAGTGTTCTATATCCTAAAGTGTTTATATTTCATGAATATATGATTATATTGATCGTTTATTTCGGATTTAGATGGAAGAAATTGTAATTTTTGTAAAACTTTCCAAAAATGAAAATTTAAGATTTGAAGGTCCATTTGACATCGAAATTTGATAATTTTTGTATGCTTGAACTCGTATCAGAACGGCCGTTCCGATTTCGTAAATTTTTCTGAGATTTGATATGTGGACCCCACTATCGATTTTTGAGATGAATTTCGAATTTTAATCAAGAAAATTAGTAAATTCATATGGAATTAATTCATGCGGTTTGTATTGAGTATATTGAATTGTTTATGACTAGATTTGAGGATTTCTGACATGAATTCATGAGACAAAGGTTTATTGGATTCTTGAATTTGGTTGTAAAGCGAGGTAAGTGTCGTGGTTAACCTTGACTTGAGGGAATAGAACCCTTGAATTATTTGTTATGTGAAATTCACGTGAACGACGTATAGGCGAGGTGACGAGTGTCTATACATCGTCAAATTAATTGTTTGCTTAAGTTTTTAAACATCTTAAATTGTTTTGAAACACAAATTAATTATTATAATAATTGTTTCTCTCATATTCTTTGTCAAATATTAATTCTTGAATTCCTGCAATAATTGTTACATGATTATTTGATTTATGTGTCTTAATTGCTACTTAACATTTAGCATATTAAATAATTAAACTGTCTATTTTCTCTCTGATTTCCACAATTAAATGCTACTTGTCATTATTTGTTTCATAAATAAATTATAATTACTGTATGACTTGATGTTTAATAGTTTCTCATTGAACGTGGTATTTATTGGAGTATTTTTATTACATTTAAGAGTTATATGAATATATTGGAGGAACGGGTTGCACGCCGCAACATAATTGATTGAAATGAATATATTGATGGAACGAGTTGCACGCCACAACAGAATTGATTGAAATGAATATATTGGAAGAACGGGTTGCACGCCGCAACAGAATTGATTGAAATGAATATATTGGAGGAACGGGTTGCACGGTGCAACAAAATTGATTGAAATGAATATATTAGAGGAACGGATTACACGCCGCAACAAAATTGATTAAAATGAATATATTGGAGAGGATAAGGTTAGGACTTGCGGTATGTCTGCCTACTTAATAATCCTATACTTCAGTACCAAAGGAGTTAGAGAAACAACTTTAAATATACAGAAGGTCTACTCAGCGTGGATGTCATGATTGCGGATTTTGGGGTGATTCGGAGGAAGTACAGTGGTTGACGAGATTCTGGACTATGTGGTTCGTTCTAAGAATTGTCTGTATGGAGCTATACTTTTGCGATCGTTGTATATAAATAGGGGTAAAGGTTACCCAAAAGAAGAATCGAAGAGTATGTTAAGAAATAGGTCAGCTCGGCAGTGTTGAGTCAGCATAACAAAAGAAGAAATTAGCCTTGGGAGAGATAATTCTCCATAGGTGTTCTTGGCAAGCCTATGAAGAGGGCAAGCCAGCCAATGCAACACCGCCCACTTGGCTCAGTTCTCGGAAATGCTTTTGAAAGAGTTTGTTTCCCAGACTCTCTGTAATGCGTGGCGCATTGGGTTTAAAAGGTCACGTCAGGTCACCATGATGGTGTCAGAATATGCCATCAGGTTCAATAAGTTAGCCCGTCATATGCCTAATTTCCTTCTTACAGGCAGGGAGCAAGTCCACAAACTCATTAAAGGACTCAATTATGATCGTAAAATTTTGTATGACTTGGGAGTTACAGGCTGATACTTCATTTTCACTAGTGGTAGAAATTGCCAAGATATTAGAACTTGTTCGGAGTGAGGAAAAAGGAAACTAAGGAGACCAAGACGTCTCAAGGTTCTGGGGGATTCAGTGGATTCTACTCTACGAGTATAAATCATTATGGCGGGGGCCCGGACAGTCGGCCAGCCCAGTCCGCACATCAGATTATTCGGGGTGCTCCAGTAAGTTATTTTAATGCACCACTGACATGAGTTTCCTACAATGGTTATTCTAGCTATCTGGCACAGACTCAGTATGAGCAGCCAAACCCTCAAAGGGGTTGTTATGAATGCGGTGGTATTAGGAACATCATGAGAAAACTGTCCCAGACTTGGGAGAGATATATTTCATCAAAGCACTCAGGCTACGTGCCCCATTGCAGTTACTACACCACCCACACGACCAGTTAGGGGTGGAGGACAGACGGGTAGAAGGCGTCCTAGAGGTGGAGGCCCAACCGCTGATATTTTTTTTTATGGTATGGTGGAGGTCGCTACATCAGATGATGTCGTTACAGGTACGACCTCAATTTAATATAAAGGAATAATTTCCTTAACTTATCCGGTTCTGAGTATCGAGACGAGTCCTCCTATTATGCCCCACTTATGAGTGAGCTTCATAATTCTATAATCTACTTATGTGTTTGCTCCTATTGGGAGGTTCTATGGAGATAACTAAGCCCACCATTACATGTTGGACTCTAATAAGAGCTGTGAGGCTAAATGTGGCTTTATGATACTCATTTAGGTAAGTTTCGATGTAATTTCCGGATAATTAATTATAAATTATGAATTATATGCCATGCTGATACATTTAAATGATGGTTCATTTGTGTACCTATTATTATATGTTGATGACATGCTCATTGCTGCTAAGGATTTAACAGAAATTCACAATTTGAAAAGTCAGCTGAAAAGTGAATTTAAGATGAAAGATTTGGGAGCAGCTAAGAAAATCCTTGGCATGGAGATCAAAAGAGATCGAAAAGCCAATAGGATATTTCTGACCCAGAAGAAGTACTTGGAGAAAGTCTTGGAAAGGTTTAGCATGAAAGATGCTAAACCAGTTAGTACCCCTCTTGCTGCCCATTTTAAGTTATCAGCTGCTCAGTTCCCGCAGTCAGAGGAAGAAGAGAGGTACATGGCACATGTTCCTTATTCCAGTGCAGTCGGCAGTATTATGTATGCAATGGTTTGTACACGTCCAGACATTTCACAAGCAGTGAGCGTGGTAAGCCGGTATATGGCTTGCCCTGGTAAAGCACATTAGCATGCTGTGAAATGGATTCTCAGATACTTGCGAGGTACTTCAAACACATGTTTGGAGTTTGGGAGAAATACTAACACTTTGGTTGGTTTTATAGACTCAGATTATGCAGGTGATCTTGACAAAAGAAGATCACTGACAGGCTATGTATTTTGCATCGGAGGTTGCGCTATTAGTTGGAAAGCTACATTACAACATGTAGTAGCTTTATCTACTACCGAAGCAGAATATATGGCAGTGACCGAGGCGATCAAAGAAGCTTTATAGTTGAAGGGTCTATTTGCGGAACTCAGTTTACACCAAGGTGGTATTACCATTTTCTGTGATAGTCAAAGTGCCATTCACTTGACTAGAGATCAAATGTATCATGAGAGGACGAAGCACATTGATATAAAGTATCATTTCATCCGAGAAACCATTGCTGAAAGAAAAGTTTCTGTTCAGAAGATCAACACTAGAGACAATCCTGCTGACATGTTCACAAAACCTCTTCCAGTATCCAAGTTCAAGCTTTGCCTGAACTTGATTGGCATTTATGAAGAATGATTTTGTCCATTGGGGTTTTTGCGGAGAAGGTGGAGCAAATTTACTATAAGCCGAAATTAGGCCAAGGTGGAGATTTGTAATATGGCCAAATTTTCATGACATTTGCCCTGACATAATATCCATTATAATAAATTTGTGGTTCATGACATTTGCCATGACATAATATCTATTATAACAAATTTGTTGATCATGACATTTGCCATGACATAATATCCATTATTAGGCCAATAATTTCTTGCTATAAATAGAGGAGTTTCTCCTCATTTGCAAACACACCAATTCAAGAGCTTTTCACTCTTGTCTTTCTTTCTCCTCATTTATTTCATTATAGAGTATTTTGTAAGAGAGTGAGTGTTGGAAAATACTTGTGTGAACCCTTTCTTTGGAGTTGATCTTGTGAGGTTATTCTCTTGGGGTATTTGGGATTAATTAGAGTATTTACTCTAATTTTGTACTCTTGTTGGTATAGTGAAATTGCTCATCTCCGCTTGTGGACGTATGTCATCTTGACCGAACCACGTTAAATTTGTGTCTTCTTTATATTCTTTAATTGCCGTTATTATCAACTTCCATTGTCTTTGTTATTGTTATTATACCGTTGTTTGGCTAAATTCCGCACTACCCGGATTCCCGATCCTAACATTAACGCTTTTCTCTTAACCTCCTTTTCCCAAAAATTTTGAAAATCCAAACATATGGTAAATGACATCCCTAAAGACCTGTTAAGCAAATTCTCTGAAGAATTTCTGCAAGACACAGTATTACCAAAATACCCTTGGCTCTATAGATGTAAATGAAGAACTAGAAACCTAGAAGCAGATTAGTAAATTCAAAGCAAACATGGAAATGAACCTAACACTCTGCACATAAAAGTTTCTTTTTCTTTCACTTGTATTCTTTTTCATAATCGTAGTGTTCAGCTTGCGTGTAGCTCGAGTAATTCCCTTGGGTTGCATTCTATAACACCATTTCAAGCAGAGTTCTATCCAACGAACTGGAAATCCAATCTGCTTTATTTGAAATTTCAAAAGCAAAAGATAGACCAAAGATAAATGTATCTTTTCCACAAGAACAGTATACAAAACTAAATCTGTGTACAAAATTTTATTTTTTTTAAAACATTAACCTTAGAAAACCACTGATTAGAAAAAACATAGCCGTGAAAATGAATGTACTTATATTCGCCTCTAAGGGTCAATTGGCAGCCTGGTTTTAATTTGAATCGTTATGTTAACAAAAAGAAATAAACTTTAAGAATCGAATCGTTACGATAACAAAAAAGAAAAATCACAATTAAATTAAAACAAACTCGACAAAGATTTAAACTTTCAGGAAAAGAGATCCGCATTTTATCATACCACAGTAATTCAAATGCAGAAAACAAACAAAATTAAACTCAGACAAGCTCAAATTCAGAACAAAAATCTCCACAAGTTGTACCCAGAATTACTTTAATACCCTTAACAACTTTGGAATCAAGTTCTACTTGAATTAGAAATGACTCCAAGAAACAACCAGAATAAACAATTGAAGCAAAAAATAAAAATAAAAAAGACAGAGAGCGAGAGAGAGATTTAGGACTTGCCTTTAGAAGATACCAGGTAACTGTTGCAAATGGTGAACAAGTTTTTGGATCGTTGGTTCACTTCAGCATGTGTGTTTGTGAAAATGTGCGGGGTGACAGTGTAGCCGGTTAATTTCTTTCAACTATCTTTTAATTTCACTAAAGTCATTTAACTAGTTTTTGTCACTTAAAAATAACTAAACTTTATTATTATTACTTAAAAGTTATTTTGGCTCAAACCCTATCATAAATATGACATGACATAAAATTTATATACCGGATTTTTACCTAGCTATAATATATTAGAAACTTATTTACCTATATTCTCTATGTTTTATAGTTTTTAATAAATATCTAGATTTTTCTTACAAATTATGTAGATTGCTCCTTAAAAGACTCTCACCTCATTATTAGTGTCTTCAATTACATCCTTTCCTTTTTTATCCCTCTCCTCTTCTCTCTCCTTTTTTTTACATAAAAATCTCTTAATCTATGCCCAGAATCTCCGTCTTCTCTCTTCTCACCATTGTTGACAGCCGACTCAGACTCCCAGGTGGTTGCCTCAATGGGCTAACCTCTTCACTGCACTCGTACTAAAGGAAAACTCTTAGACCTCAACTGTCGGACCTGCCTGGCTAGAATAGCTATCGGCTCCTCCTCATAAGTCAAATATTTGTCCAGTTAGACTGAGCTGAAATCTAACACATGTGACGGATCACCGTAATACTTTCGGAGCATGGAAATATGGAACACCGGATGAACTGCTGATAAACTAGGTGGCAATGCATGCTTGTAAGTCACCTCACCCGCTCTTTCAAGAATCTCAAAGAGTCCGATATACCCAAGGCTCAACTTGACCTTCTTTCCGGAACTCATCACACCCTTCATTGGTGAAACCCTGAGAGCAATAACCTCTCTCTCCAACCATGAATGCAACGTCACGAACTCTATGGTCGGAATAACTCTTTTTCCTAGACTAAGCTATGCGAAGTCGATCCTGAATAATTTTGACCTTATCCAAGGCATCCTGTACCAAATCTGTACCCAACAACCAAGCCTCTCCCGGTTCAAACCAACCAACTGGAGAACGACATCGCCTCCCATATAATGCTTCATAAGGGGTCATCTGAATGCTCGTCTGGTAGCTATTGTTATAGGCAAACTCTGCAAATTGCAAGAATTGATCCCAAGAACCTCCAAAATCTATAACACAAGCGCAAAGCATATCCTCCAATATCTGAATAGTGCGCTCAGACTCTCCGTCCATCTAGGAATGAAATGTTGTACTCAACTCAACCTGCGTGCCTAATTCACGCTGTACGGCTCTCCAGAAGTGCGAGGTGAACTGCGTACCTCGATCATAAATGATAGACACAGGCACACCGTGAAGACAGACAATCTCGTGGATGTATATCTCAGCTAACCGCTTTGAAGAATAGGTAACTACAACTGGAATGAAATGTGTTGACTTAGTCAACCTATCCACAATGACCCATACCGCGTCAAACTTCTTCTAAGTCTGTGGAGTACAATAAAATCCATAGTAATACGCTCCCACTTCCACTCAGGAATCTCTAACTTCTGAAGCAAACCACCGGGCCTCTGATGCTCATATTTTATTTGCTGACAATTTAGACACTGAGCTACGTATGCAACTATATCCTTCTTCATCCTCCTCTACCAATAATGCTGCCGCAAATCCTGATACATTTTTGCTGCGCCCGGACGAATAGAATACCGGAAGATATGTGCCTCCTCAAGAATCATCTCATAAAGTCCATCCACATTGGGCACGCAAATATGACCCTACATCCTCAAAACTCTGTCATCTCCAACTGTAACCTACTTGGCACCACCGTGCCATACTGTGTCCTTAAGGACAAGCAAATGAAGATCAGCATACTGTCGCTCTCTAATGAGCTCATACAAGGAAGACCGAGCGACTGTGCAAGCTAGAACCCGACTGGGCTCTGAAACATCTAACCTCACGAAATGATTGGCCAAAGTCCGAACATCTGCAGCTAGCGACCTCTCACCAACTGGAATATACGCAAGGCTGCCCATACTCACAACCTTTCTACTCAAGAAATCGTCTACCACATTGGCCTTCCCGCGATACAAAATAGTGATATCATAGTCGTTCAAAAGCTCCAACCACCTTCTCTGCCTCAATTTCAGACCCTTTTATTTGAACCAATACTATAGACTCCTATGATCCGCAAATACCTTGCATGACACACCGTAAAGATAGTGTCTCCAAATCTTTAGCGCGTGAACAGTGGCTGCCAACTCTAAGTCATGTACATGATAATTATTCTCATGAACCTTCAGCTGCCGCGACATATATGCAATCACCCTGGCATTTTGCATTAATACTGCACCGAGCCCAATACGAGATGCATCAAAATATACCGTGTAAGTTCCTGAACTTGTGGGCAATACCAACACTGACGTCGTAGTCAAAGCAGTCTTGAGCTTCTGAAAGCTTAACTCACACTCGTCTGACCATCTAAATGGAGCACCCTTATGGGTCAATCTGGTCAATAGGGCTGCTATGGATGAAAAACCCTCTACGAACTGACGATAATAACCTACCAAACCTAGGAAACTCTGAATCTCTGTAGCTGAAGTAGGTTTAGGACAATTCTAAATTGCCTCAATCTTCTTAGGATCTACCTTTATGCCTTCTACCAATACAAGGTGCCCCAAGAAGGAAACTGAGTCTAGCCAAAACTCGCACTTTGAAAACTTGGCATATAACTGGTTATCTCTCAAGGTCTGGAGTATAATCCGAAGATGCTGCTCGTGCTCCTCTCGATTGCGGGAGTGGATCAAGATATCATCAATGAATACCACCACAAAAGAATCCAAATAGGGCTTGAACACCCAGTGCATCAAATCCATAAATGGTGTTAGGGCATTTATCAACCCAAACGACATCACTAGGAACTCATAATGCTCATACCGGGTCTGGAAAGCTGTCTTAGGGACATCAGATGCCCTAGTCTTCAATTGATGGTAGCCAGACCTCAATTCAATCTTGGAAAACACCTTGGTACTCTGAAGCTGATCAAATAAGTCATCAATCCTCGGCAACAGATACTTATTTTTGATAGTGACCTTGTTCAACTCCGATAGTCTATACACATTCTCATCTATCCATCTTTATTCTTTACGAACAACACGGGTGCACCCCAGGGCGAGACACTAGGTTTAATAAAACCCTTATCAAGCAAATCTTGTAACTACTCCTTCAATTCTTTCAACTCCGGCGGGGCCATACGTTATGGTGGAATAGAAATGGGCTGAGTGCTTGGAGCCAAATCAATATAGAAGTCAATATCTCTATCCGGTGGCATCCCCTACAGATCTGCAGGAAATACCTCTGGAAACCCAAGGACAACTGGTACTGAATTCATGGAAGGAACATCCATACTAGAATCGCGAATATGAGCCAAATAAGCTAGACAGCACTTCTCGACCATACGTCGATCCTTCACATAAGAGATAACCCTACTAGTAGAATGGCCTGGAGTCCATTTCCACTATAATTGAGGTAACCCCGGCATGGATAAGGTCACTTTCTTGGCGTACCAATCCAATATAGCATAATAAGGTGGCAGGCAATTCATACCCAAGATGAAATCAAAATCTACCATATCAAGAAGTAAAAGATCTACGTTTGTCTCAAGACTCCCAATAGTAACTACACACGAACGATAGACACGATCTACAATAATAGAATCTCCCAGCAGCGTGGACACACACAGGAGAACCCAAGGAATCACAAGGCACAATCAGTTATGAAGCAAAATAGGAGGACACATAGGAATAAGTAGATCCCGAATCAAATAGAATTGAAGAATCTCTATGGAAAACTGGAACAATACCTGTGATCATGGCGTCAGATGAATCGGCCTCATGTCTAGTTGGAAAAGCATAAAATCAGGGCTGGGCCACACCACCCTGAACTACATCCCTGGGAGGGCCTCTAGCTGGCTGGCCTCCACCTCTAATGGTCTGACCTCCACCTCTAGCTGTCTGACCTCCACCTCCGGCTGACTGACCCTTACCTCTAGCTGGCTGCACTGGCGGTAGAGCAATCAGTAATGACCCGCCCAGTTGTTTTGAGAGTATTAGCCTCGATCCTCTATTTATCACTCTCTTTATTTCATTTTGTCGTTACGAGACTTGTCGGGGTGCCTGGTGTCGAGTTTGGGAGAGTTTCAGAGTGGAATGAGACACATAGTCCCTAAATTAGAAGTTTAAGTCATAGGATTAACCGTAGTTTGACCTATATGAAGATGACTCTGAAATGACATTTTGATGGTTTCAATAGCTCCTTATGGTGATTTTGGTCTTAAGAGCGTGTCCGGACGTTGATTTGGAGGTCTGTAGGTCATTTCAGCGTGAGTTGGCGAAAGTTGGAAAATTGGTGGAAGTTTGGGAAGTTTGACCGGGAGTGGACTTTTTGATATCGGGATCGGATTCATATTCCGAAAGTTGGAATAGGTCCGTAATGGCAATTATGACTTGTGTGCATAATTTGGTGTCAATCGGAGTTGTTTTGGTATGAATCAGCGTCAGTTCCGAAATTCAAAAGTTTATAAGTTCTTAGGATTGAATCGATACGCAAATCATATTTTTAGCGTTGTTTGATGTGTTTTTCGGCCTCGAGTAGGTCCTTTAGGTGTTTTGTAACTAGTTGATACTTTTGGACGGGGTCCCGGGGGGCCCCAGTGTGATTCGAATCGATATTAGATCATATTTGGACTCGTGCAAATGCTAAAGCTCCCTGTTCTGGTGTCATCGCACCTACCGAGGGATTGACCATAGGTGCGGACTCGCATATGCAAGATTTGTATTGTAGAGGCGAAGCTGGCCTTGCCCAGCTGAGGTCGAAGAAGGAAGAAATTCTCCGCAGAAGCGCCTTCGCTTCTGCGATGGCAGATGTGCAGAAGCGCCAGTGGTCACAGGTGCGACATTTCATGCATAGAAGCGCAAGCGCAGGTGCGCTTAGGGTCTCCGCAAAAGCGAGAGTTCAACGGCCTAAGTGAGGGCCTCACTTGCGATGATTTTTCTGCAGGTGCGGAGCTGCAGATGCGGAAGTAAGGTCGCAGGTGCGACATAACTGGACAGAAAAGAGGATATTTTGAGGGTTTGCTTCATTTTCATTTTTGGGACTTTGAGAGCTCGGATTGAGTCGAGATTTTGAGGGGTTTTTAGAGAAAGTGTTAGGGTAAGGATTCTTGTCTCGTTTTTGTATAAATCCCATGAATCTACTGTTAATTTCATTCTTTAATTTGTGTTTGGAGTTTAAAATTGGGGGAAAAGGTGCAAAAGTTCTTAGACCAAATTCTTGAGTTTTGAAAGGCGAAATGAGATCGAATTTGAATAATTATTGTATTGTTGGACTCGATATCAAATGAGTGTTCTGATTTTATAATTGTGGTCGAGTTCTGAGATGCGGGCCCGGGTTGACTTTTGGGGGTGATTTTCCAATTCTTTGCTAAAATCATAATTTCATTATTTAGATTAGTTTCCTATAATTATATTTATAGTATGTAATTATTTTTGGTTAGATTTGAGTCGTTGAGAGTCAGAAAATCGAGGAAAAGGCCTTCTAATTGATTGATTGAGCGTGGTCTGAGGTAAGTGACTTGTCTAACCTTGTGTGGGGAAAATTTTCCTTAGGAATTGGTGTTATTGTGATAATTTGTAATACGTGAAGGCCATGTACTTAAGGTGACGAGTGCGTACACGGGCTAAATATTAAAATTTCGATTTTAGCTACGTTGTTTCCTTTTCATGCCTTAATTGAGTTACTTTAACATGTTATAGTCATCGTGTTTAGTATAATTTTACATGTCTACTTGTCTTACCTCCTAATTACAACTTGTATTACATGCTTAGTTGAATTACTTATTTTCTTGATTCCGTATTCATTACTTAATTGTGGAGTTCTTTACTTGAAATGGCTATCCTTGAAATATCTTGCTGTTGAGTTTGTGTAAGTTGTGAAACTTCATGTTATTTAGTTGTTATGTTTGACTTTCGTGTTATTATTTAGGTAATTTTTTAGTTGTTTGCACGAGGTTTCTGTCATGCCGTTGTGATTATTGATACGCATGTGGTGGTATAAGGCCTAGGTGTTGAAACACATGTGGTGTGATAAGGTGGGCTTGATACGCGTGGCTAGCAGGGGAACTACTAGAAGCCATGCAATCTGATAAGGTGGGCTAAAATGCGGGATGTTGTTTCGGGAAAATGATTTTTCAAAACTAAATATAAAGGCTCCCGCGGTAATATAAGGAAAGACATTGAGTTATTTTATGATTTGGGACTACGAGGCGGTACCTTGGGAGTGTTCCTATTGATCTTCTCTATTTGTTGGATTGTTGTTATTGTTGTTGTTTTCCTTAACCTGTAAGATTCTTGCTCCCTTTTGTGTTGTATTTGTTTTCTTTTGACTCCGTGTTGTTATTTTTCGTAAACTCTTTATTGTTTCACTTCCCTGTCATTCTTATTATATCATTATATCTACTGTCTTGTTTCTTATTATCTCCAGTAGGGCCCTAACCTGACCTTGTCACTACTCTACCGAGTCTAGGCTTGGCACTTACTGGGTACTGTTGTGGTGTACTCATACTATGCTTATGCACATGTTTTGTGCAGATCCAGGTACATTCTATCAACCTCAATATTAGAGTGTTGCATTGCTGCTTGGAGACTTCAAGGTACACTTGCCCGCGTCCGCATGCCACAGAGTCCCCTTCTATCCGGTCCTTTCTTATTTCTTTACATCTTTATAGACAGTGATGTATAGGAGTGTTCATTACTGTATTTAGCGCTCGTGACTTATATCTTACCGGGTTTTGGGAGTTGTATATATATATATATATATATATATATATATATATATATATATATATATATATATATATATATGGAGTTGAGTTTTCATTTTTTATAGTTGATGTGTTGAGATTTTAGGTTATTGTTTCAGTCATTCCACATGTTTGTTAGGCTTACTTTGTCTTAGAAACTAGGTGTCGTCCCGACATCTTACGGAGGGAAATATGGACCGTGACAAGTTGGTATTAGAGCTCTAGGTTCATAGGTGTTATGAGTCACAAGCAGGTTTAATAGAGTCCCGCAGATTGGTACGGAGACGTCAGTACTTATCTTCGGGAGGCTATGGAAACTGTTAGGAAAAGCTTCACTTCTTTGATTCCTTATCGTGCGAAATTGTGACTACGGATTCTAAACTTCTGTCTTTCTATTCTCTCACAGATGGTGAGGACACATACAACTGGATCGGATGACCAAACACCTGTGACCCATGTAAGAGCCGCGAGAGGCCGGTGCCGTGGTAGAGGCCGAGGACGTCCACGTGGTGCAGCCAGAGCACCCGCAAGAGCTGCTACAGAGGAGCCACCCGTAGCTTCAATTGGAGAGCAGGCACCTGAGACGCCTGTTACTGCACCAACCCTCCAGGAGACTCTCGCCCAGATTTTGAGCATGTTCGGCACTTTAGCGCTGGCAGGGTTGATACCACTTGCTCATGCCATATCTCAGGCCGGAGGAGGAGCACAAACTCCTGCCGCCCGTACCCCAGAACAACGAGATCAGGTCGACCAGGTTTCAGAGGTCATACTAGTACAGCTGGTAGCCCCAGTTCAGCCTGAGGTTAGGGCTGCAGTTTCTGATGGGGAGCAGCTCAGGTTCGAGAGGTACAAGAAGTAACACCCTCCTACTTTCAGTGGCTTGGCGTCAGAGGATGCCCAAGATTGTCTCGAGGAGTGCCACCATATTCTCCGTACTATGGATATCGCGGAGTCTAGTGGGGTTGCTTTTACTACATTCTAGATTAAGGGAGCGACTTATTAGTGGTGGCGAGCATATGAGCTGGGTAGTCCGGACGAGGTAGTTTCACTCACTTAGACTCAGTTCTCAGATATGTTCTTAAGGAAATATGTTCCCAGAGTCTCAGAGATGCATGGAACGCAGAGTTTGAGCAGTTGCGTCAGAGTTCTATGACTGTGTCAGAGTATGCGGTCCGGTTTAGTGATTTGGCTAGGCATGCACCAGCCTTGGTTACTACTGTTATAGAACGGGTTCGTCGATTTATCGAGGGGCTCAACCCCAGAATCAGATTTAGCATGGCCCGAGAGTTGGAGATGGACATCGCATACCAGCAGGTAGTGGGTATTGCTAGGAGATTGGAGGGTATGTTTTCTCGGGAAATAAAGGAGAAGGAGGCCAAGAGGTCTCGAGAGTCTAGCATATAGTGGTACTGGTGCCCTAGTTGCAGCTCGTCATGGTAGGGTCTATGTGAGTTGCCCTGTTCATTCAGCACTTCCAGCTTCTAGCAGTATTTCGGCCACTCCTAGGCCTCATGCTCCCTATCATGCACATCCATTGTATAGTGCACCTCCTGTACAGGGTACTTTCAGTGGTCAGTCCAGCCGATCAGGCCCGAGCCAGCCACAACAACCACGCCGTCCGAGAGCTTATTTTGAGTATGGTGACACTCGTCATATGGTGAGGGATTGCCCCAGACTCAGGAGGGGTGCACCTCCACAGACTACTCATGCTCTACGTGCTCCACCAGGTCCTCAGGCCATGGTTACCACACCAGCTACCACTCCACCGGCACAGCCAGCTCGAGTTGGAGGTCGTGCAGGTAGAGGTCACCCTAGAAGGGGAGGCTAGGCCAGATATTATGCTCTTCCTGCTAGGACAGAGGCAGTTTCATCCGACTCTGTAATCATAGGTATTGTTCTGGTCTGTCATAGAGATGTATCAGTCTTATTTGATCCAGGCTCTATGTGTCATCTTATTTTGCTCCGTATTTGGGGTATCCCGTAATTCTTTGAGTTCTCCTATCTATGTATCTATACCTGTGGGAGATTTTATTATTGTTGACCATGTGTATCAGTCGTGTTTGGTTGTTCATAGTGATTTTGAGACCAGAGTCGATCTATTGTTGCTCAATATGGTAGATTTTGATATTATTTTGGGCATGGACTAGTTGTCGCCTTATCATGTTATTCTTGATTGTCACACCAAGACCATAACGCTGGCTATGCTAGGATTACCACAGTTAGAGTGGAGAGGTACCTTAGATTATGTTCATAACAGGGTTATTTCATTTCTAAAGACTCAATGGATGGTTGAGAAGGAGTCTGATGTGTATCTAGCATATGTGAGAGATGTCAGTTTTGATACTCCTACCATCGAGTCAGTTTCGATAGTGAGGGATTACCCAGATGTATTTCCGGCAGATCTTCCAGGCATGCCGCCCGATAAGGATATTGACTTTGGTATTGATTTATTACCGGGCACTCACCCCATCTATATTCCTCCATATCATATGGCCCCACCAGAGTTGAAGGAGTTAAAGGAGCAATTGCAGGAGTTACTTGAAAAGGGCTTCATTCGGCCCAGTGTGTCATCTTGGGGCGCTCCAGTCTTGTTTGTGAAGAAGAAGGATGGTTTTATGCGCATGTGTATTGATTATCGTCAGTTGAAAAAGGTTACAGTGAATAAGAGGTATCCATTACCACACATTGATGAACTATTTGACCATTACAGGGTGCCAGAGTGTTCTCCAAGATTAACTTATGTTCAGGCTATCATCAGTTGAAGATTCGGGAGCCAGATATCCTGAAGACTGCCTTCAAGACTCGGTATGGTCATTACGAGTTCCTTGTGATGTCATTTGGGCTGATCAATGCCCCAGCAACATTCATGCACTTCATAAACAATGTATTTTGGCCCTATATTGACTCATTCGTCATTGTGTTTATTGACGACATTCTATTGTACTCCTGGGGCCGGTAGGATCACGAGCAGCACCTGAGGGCTGTGCTTCACACCTTGAGAGAAAAGAAGTTATATGTGAAGTTTTCAAAGTGTGAATTCTAACTAGATTCAGTGGCATTTTTGGGTCATGTAGTATCGAGTGAGGGGATCAAGGTAGATCCAAAGAAGATTAAAGAAGTGCAGAGTTGGCATAGACCGTCCTCAGCTACGGAGATCTGGAGTTTTCTTGGTTTGGTGGGTTATTACTGTCGATTTATAGAGGGTTTCTCATTTATTGCAGCACCTATGACCAGAATGACCCAGAAGGGTGCTCCGTTCAGGTGGACCGAGGAGTGTGAGGAGAGCTTTCTAAAGCTCAAGACTGCTTTGACTACAACCCCAGTATTAGTATTGCCTATAGGTTCGAGGTCTTATACGGTGTACTACGATGCGTCGCGTATTGGTCTCAGCACGGTTTTGATGCATGATGGTAGGTGATTGCCTACGCGTCTAGACAACTAAGGGTACATGAGAAGAACTATCATGTCCACGACCTTGAGTTAGCAGCTATTGTTCATGCCTTGAAGATTTGGTGGCACTATTTGTACGGTGTCCCTTGTGAGATCTACACTGATCACCGGAGTCTGCAACATCTATTCAAACAGAAGGATCTTAACTTGCATCAGTGGAGGTGGCTAGAGTTGCTTAAGGACTATGATATCACCATTCTATATCATCCCGGAAAGGCCAATATGGTAGTCGATACCTTGAATCGTACGGCGGAGAGTTTGGACAGTTTAGCATATCTACCAGTAGCGGAGAGGCCATTAGCATTGGATGTTAAGGCCTTGTCCAACCAGTTTGTTCGATTGGATGTTTCTGAGCCGGGCTGAGTTTTGGCTTGTGTGGTTTCTCGGTCTTCTCTTTATTATCGTATCAGGGAGCGTCAATGTGATGACCCCCATCTGCTCTTTCTCAGGGACATGGTTCAACATGGTAATGCCAGGGAGGTCACTATTGGAGAAGATGATGCATTGGGGATGCAGGGCAGGCTATCTGTGCCCAATGTAGATGGTTTGCGTGAGTTGATTCTCTAGGAGGCTCACAGTTCACGGTACTCCATTCATCCAGGTGCCGCGAAGATGTATCAGGACTTGAGGCAACATTATTGGTGAAGGAGGATGAAGAAGGATATAGTGGAGTATGTAGTTCAGTTCCTAAATTGTCAGCAAATGAAGTATGAGCATCAACATCCAGGTGGATTACTTTAATAGCTAAAGATTTCGGAGTGAAAATGGGAGCGAATTACTATGGATTTTTTTTTGTTAGACTCCGACAGACCCAGAGGAAGTTCAACGCAGTTTGGGTGATTGTAGATAGGTTGACCAAGTCGACTCATTTCATTCCAATGATGACCATTTATTCTTCTGAGCAGGTGGCTCGGGTTTATATCCGCGAGATTGTCAGGCTTCATGGCGTACCGGTATCCATCATCTCTGACCGGGGTACACAGTTTACATCCCGATTCCGAGGTTATTTACTAAAAAAGTTGACTCAAGTCAAACTTAACCATTTTAAGCCATTATTAAGGAACTAAGTGTTTCGATTTGAACTCGACCCCTTCCAAACCTGAACTAACCATCCCCGCATGTCATAAAGTAGTAAAAGCACATACGGAGAGTCTTAATTAGGGGAACGAAGATCTAAAAAGCAAAATGACCGGTCGAATCGTTACAATACCTTATCCAACATCTCCTCAATAACATCATCACTGAGCTTTTCACCCCAACTTTTCTTATGAACATTATCGCAATAAGAAGCAAGAAGCTATGCACTCGAACAACCTTATAAAGTCTTGTCACACAAGACCTCAAATGCCTCCTTGAGAGCCTGTATAAGTCAAACTTTAGCCATCATAAACTTTGACAAATAAGACAAAGTAAAAGAGATCAGCAACAACTATTAACAACTGAACATACCATATGCAAGAAGAAGTTATTATTAAAATATTCCGTAACATAAGCCATACACTTGTCGTGAAGCTCAATCAACTTCCTAACAAAGACCTGAGAAAAGGGATGAGTTCATGACTAAGTGAATACTACCCATACATAAAAGTGAAATCAAAATATGGGAATATGGTTCTACCTGCTCCCCTGAGCCCGAACGTTCTGCCTGTGCAAGAACACACATATCAGCACCTCAAATGAAAACATAATAAATTGTTATCATGAACAAAAGTTTCTTGAAACCATAGGATAACAAAGCTTCAGAGAAACTTCACATATATGTACTTCATTTGTACAAATGCTTTCAATTTCACTCAAAATCTTTTGTTCTCGAAATGGTGTTTCATGTAACCCCCCCACTGTTTCTTCCCTATTAACAACTTAAAAGGACTTTAGACTCGCTTATAATTAACAGATAATCATCATTCTTAGGTGTAAACCCATAAAAATATAAAACATGAAGATGCCACTTCACTTGCTTGCCAGATCTTCAGCTTGTTGCACCAGGATCTCGCCTGCAGATGTTTAGCCAAAATTCCAAAACTAAATAAATAATCCTTTTCTTAGTCGCTAATTGCCATAGATTTTTTTTCACATGTTTAAACATATTTGCAACATGTTCCAATCCCATCGAAATTCTGTGGAATAGCCTTTTCAGTGGAGAAGTAAGGCAAAATAGAGCAGCATCAAATAACATGTAAAATACATTGAAACCACCGAAAACTAATAGTGAAAAGAAAAATAAGGAAGCAATACCTTATCATCTCTAAGCGAAGCTTGGCATCCAGAATGCTCCTTCTCAAGTTTGATTGGTATATAAAACCAATAATTCATTTTGCACTTTCTATAGCATAAATTTAGTCCTAGCATTAAAGATAAATCCAACAAAAGGAAGATTTTTGACATGTAGAAAGTCTGAATTTTCAGCATTCTAAATCAAGTATATATCAGATGGATACTTTAAAGCAATGACATCAATAAGAAGTGTAAGGTTTTAACCAAATTCAAAGGCTGACCTCCAGAAGTTTTTCCTCACTATTAAAGTGGAGATAATGAGACACTCTATCCTGCTCTTTCGTCGGGCACTACTCCTCTGTATGTGTTAGCAAAGCACGGTTATCAAAATTTACTCTGGCAACTTAAAATAATAACCAAACCATTTACAAACTCAAAAAAATTGTAAAAATGAACTGTACCTTCAACATATAATCTGGACAAGAAAATTCTAGGATCCAACTTGAAGCCTTCCGAGAATAATAAGCTACATGACTCTCATTGAATCTTCAAAGTCATTTTCATAACACTCCATTTGCCCCATTCTAATTCCAACAAATATATCAAGTACGTTCTTCAGTAAGGCTCTGTCAATCTTCTCACCATCACGTTCTTGATCAATCTAATTTAAGAGGACTCTTAATCTAACCCTCATAACTAGCAAATAATATCGCAGGACTTGGGGTCAAATGAAAGGGGAAGAAACAAAAATAAAATGAGAGGATAGGATACATGCCAACACTATAACTGCATCTCTAGCTTTACCATTCAACTCCTGATAAACCTATTGTCAACAAAAAACATAAAAATAAGTTGCCCACAGAATGAAGTTATAAAGAAAGGCCATCCCCCAAAAGAACAAGAACAATAATATTTTCAATAAATAGATAGGAGATGCAAAAAGCATACCAGATCCCGGAAGCACGTTAGACTAAATTCGCTAAGTACAGGTAGTAACCTTCAGGCAAGAAACATACTCGTCAAGATATAAGAAGAACTGTGAGAGCCATCTGACAAAAAGATTATAATTCCCCCATCTTTTCACAAACTCCCTCAACATAGACTCATCCTGCTTCGCTCTTAAATCATGCAAAACCTAATAAAAAACATAAAATACTAATTTCAAAATTGAATGGCAATAGCAAACTCAAGTTCTATTCATTAAGTGCCTAATTAAAGTACAACTCCGACAAAAGGCCTGATAATTGCATGAAAGGTAAATATGTTTGCCCCATCACATATGTAACCATCAACTAATAACTTTCGATACCCAATTATAATGAGAGACAAGGTTAACAGTTCTTACAGTAGACTTGATGTATTTGTCAAATGCTTCCTTGCACTTCTCATACAGCTACTGTAAGTAATCATGCGGGGGATTCTGTGTACACGTCCCAAATATAGTTTTGTAGAGTGTCATGTACTCTTCAGAGCTGAAATAATCTTGCTGTCCTTCTACAATCTGCTTCCAAATAATGATTGCTATCTTATAAGCACATGATGTATTACCACCTGGATATGAGACATTGAACCACACATAATCACAAGACTACAATATATAACAAGTGTTCATAAGTAAAAATCAATCCCAAACCAATGTACACTTTTGCAATTAGCTTTATACATGTTGGCACATACAAAATGACCTAGACTCACATGCACTTTTCTTTTTTTAAAATAAAACTTTTTTGCATAAGTTTTCAGTACTCTAGCATTCTTAAACTGAAATATGTCTTTCAATTTCAGTTTGCATTCAAATAGACCTCCAAAATCATAAGTTCGCACGTAGTGAATGTCATACCTCTTTTTTACAAACCCTTTAAAAGATACAAAGATTTTAAGAACTAAAAGGGTATCAAATTCTAGAGCAACCACTGTAAAAAATGTTGTAGGCGAGAGGCCAGTGTAAGCTGTTATGGAGTCTTTCAGTGTTTCCCATATCTCTAGGGTCATAATTTTGCATAGGAAAAAGAATTTATATTATTATACTGCAGGGTGAGAGAAACAAAGAGGTTTCTTGATTTTTGACTAATCAATCAGGTTTGTTTATCTAGTCTAGTGACAATTTTCTTGTGCTGTGCCGGACTGACAAAATGTAGGTTGATTTTACACTGACAGCAAAAATGGCAATTGGGAAACAAGGGATTTTTAGAAAAACTTCAAAGTTTCCCCAATTCTCTTACATCCTTTCTTCAAAGTTCTAGCAATTAATAATAATCTTAGACAATAGCAAAAATATTCTCCAACTGGATAACGTTATACCGAAAATATATCCACAGTAGTGGTGGCATAACCCCCACCACCATGAAAACCAAGGGATGCTTTATCAGGGATGACTTCAAGGTCGAGAAGGCCTCCGGTAAACAAGACCGAGTTGGAGGAGCATGGAGATACATATGCTCTGTTACTGAAGATACCCTTCCCATAGTCCGAGAGGACTACAAATGGGAAGGCAAGTACGTGGTTGTCCCCGGGCCAAAGGATGATATTACAACCCACGTGGAGGGGTATTTAAGTGCTTACACTTATCCCTTCACACTGTGCCCGATAGACCCAGTAATCTTGGCCTTTTGTAAGAGGTACGAGGTTTGCCTCGGACAAATTCACCCGTCCTTCTAGAGGATTGTGATCCTCCTGCGCCATTTTGTGAACAACACCGAATCTCCTCGGTTCACCCTCGACCATCTACTCCGTCTGTACAGTCCCCGAATTTTCCGAGGGGGACTAATCAAGCTTATTCGCCTGCTAGCAAGGCCCCTTTTTTCGAGCATCGACTAGGAACGAGATCGAGGTTGGCAGGGGCGTTTTGTTTGGGTAAAAACTGAAAACCTGATCCCTTCTAAGTTCCTGCCATTCGCAGAGAAGTGGAATACATTTCGTAAGTGTAGTCTTTCCTTAAGTGTCAATTTCCCTTAATTTGTTCTCTCATCGCCAGTATTTATGGCCGTGCAGCTATTTCCCGTGTACCTAATGCGATCCCCAGGCTCAAGGAGTGGATCGAAGGATTCTGCAAGCAGATGACATACTACGAGCACACGTGGCACAAACTTTCGAAGGGCAAATGGGAGGCACGTTCTCATGGTAAAGCTCTCTCCTGAATAGTTATTACTACGCCCCAAACTTACATAATGCTGACTTTTTCCACCAAACATAGTCCACTGCACGGAGATGAGGATACATACTTACCCGTCGAACCTTCCGTTTCGGGACAGCCTGGGGCTTCAGCGGAGTAGAATAAGAGGAAAAGAAAGTCCTCGAGTTCACCGAATCCCGAGGCAAAGAGAAAACAAGGGCGGGTACCCAGGCTCGTAAGCCTAAGAAGAATACTAATTCCAGGATACCAGACTCTGACTTCTTTCACCTGCTCAGGGATGAGCCCGAAGAAGACAACATCTTTGTCGTCCATGGATCGACCCCTGTCGGGGAGCAAACGACAACCAAGGCCGATCCCCTTCCGATTCGAGAGGCCGAAGTGGAGACGGAGGTTGTGACCTCCCAAGAAGTCATTCTTGTTCTGAAGGAGGCGACCAGTGTGATCGATATCATCAAGACGCCCTCCTATACTGAGTCTGTACTTGAAGAGGCACAAACGTGTATGGAAAAGTCAAGTGAAGGAGTTCAGGGTGCAGATGATCCTCTCCGCTCCTTTTTCGATGGCATGGACATGTCCATATTGGAATATTTCTCCAGGCTGGGTCACCTAGAGATCTCGAAGAAGTAAGTGCCCTCGGGAGCTGACGGGCCGAGTTCGAGCCCAATATTGGTAAAGAAATTTCCTGCGCCGAGCGTGGACCCTGAGCGCAACAGGGCTATCAGTCCCGGAGGATGCCCAGATCCTGTCTGCTCCGGTAGGTGTAGCCAGCTACCTCCGATTCCTGGTGACCGATGAGGACCAGGAAAAGATGAACGAGGTGGGCACATCATGTCTCTTTAACGAGGCGCAGCAGGCGCTGAACCGGGTAAGGCTCTAACACTTTCATACTTCCTTCATAAATCACACTTAAGTTTTCTTTTGATGTATCTTACTTCTTTTGTTGTTTTATAGGCTTCTGTGCTTCATCATGAAAGCATCCTCCAGTACCGCTTTGAAATCAGCAAGCTCGAGTTCGAGCTCAAAGAACAGGTCTGGAAGAAGGACATGTATACGTTTCTTGGTGAGCAATAGGACGAGGCCCTTAGAGACCTCCAGGTTGAGCTGGACAAAACTCATAAAAAGGCCTCGATCCTGAAGCGGGAAACATGCTGACCTGGTTGAAAAGGTAAAGGTTTTTGAAGCTAGAAATGAGGAACTAGTCTTGGTGACTAACAACACAACCTCGTAGGTCCAACAGAAGATTGACCTGATCGACCAGCTCCGCCGAGATGAACGAGGTGAAGGCCATGGCCGAAGTGTGGAAGGGCAGGATGGACCTGCTGGCTTTGGAGAAGTAAATTGCGAAGGCGAAGCTAGCATCAGTTGAGAACCAACTATGGATGGCGAAGGACAAAGCTGATAAGTGGTCTCAGCTGAATGATGATATCCGAGCATAGTTGAGCTCGACCGTCATAGAACGGGATGCCCTCGGAAGAGAATATGAGGCACTAAAAACCAAATTGGACACAACCTTCACTGATTCCGAGGAAAATTATGGCCCAGTACAAGGTTGATGTGGAGGCAGCCGAGACCAGCCTAAAGACAAAGGCTGAATACGTGAAGCGGTTGTCCCGAAGAGAGACCCTCAAAAAGATTCACGCCCGAGGCTTCAACCTATCGGTCAAGATAGAGGAAGCTAAGAAGCTCGAGGCCGAGGAAAATGAGCTTTACGAGCGTGAGGGTGCCTAAGGCTCCGAGGGTTTTGAGGGATCCGATAGTTCTGAAGACGAGTCAGGCCCCGCTGAAGACCAGGCGTAGATGCCTTAGTACCTTTTCAGTTTTTGTTTTTTCCTTATGTATTTTTTTTCATTCATGTTGGGGCTATTTTACTGGGCCTTTGTAAATATATTTTGGAATGTATATATGAAAATTTTCCCTTTCTGGCAATATCGTGTCTTTACTTTTCAAGCATCTTTTATTCATGTATTATTTTTGGCGCCTTAGCATAGAATTAGATGTAGTTCCGGGGTATTCATTTTTCGGAAGTTCGAGCGAAGCCCGACTTCGAAGCAACTTTATTTGCTCGTGGCTTCGAAACCTTGTTGCGACCGGAGGTTCCCAAGATGCTTAAATGTTTTTAGACGGTGTTTTTGCCGAGGGAAAGATTTAGTAGGTTTCGAGTTTTTGTAAAGGCCTTACTTTCTGATTACGAACTTCAGACGTCTTCGAGCCGTTTTTAAGACAGTCGTAGCCTTTTATTTTTGGGCACCGCCTAATAGGTTTGGTGCCTCTGGGATTCATTAGCCCGGGTCATCCGAATTTTCTTCGGGCGACAGTCCCCGAATAAGGGTAGCATTTAGACTCGATAGTCCTCAAGCAGGGGTAGCCCTTGGGCTCGATAGTTCCCGAGTAGAGGTAGCCCGTGGGCACTAGGATCCGGAATCTAAGAAGCAAAAAATGTGTTATAGCAAAGCGGAACTTTCTCTCATTTCTCAGTGTGTAAAGTACATGATCGAAAGCGCATAAAAACTTATGTCATAGCTAGAGTAGACTATGTGAGAACGGTTCATGATGACTATTTGGCCCTTACAATGAATCCTAACCACCAAGCCTTAGCTTCTAGCATACAAAGTTTTCTTTTTTTCTTGCTAAAAACCTTAATCCGAGGGTAATGACCCCAGTATTCGAGGTCAAACTTGTGAGGGCTCGGATAATGTTGAAATGAAGTGAACAATCATTGACTCCGTTTTGAAACTGGTGTTCGAATCTAAGTCAGCACGTTTTACTGTCTACTCGTTAAAAACTTTGCCGAAAACCCATTTTGGGACAAAACTGATTCAAGGGAAAAAGAGTGCAACTCGTGCTTTCAGACCTAATAGCCACATCCATCCTTGGCGGTTTACCTACAAATGTTAGTCCAATTCATAACATGATTAAAGAGTAATTGAGTTCGTACCTTAGCAGTAGTACCGCTTTAAGTGTGTCACGTTCCAGTTGTTAGGTAGTTGCACACCGTCTCTTGCTTCGAGTTTGTACGAGCCTTTGCCGGTTATTCTAACAACTCGATATGGTCCTTCCCAGTTCGGTCCCAGCTTCCCCTCGTTCGGGTTTTGGGTGTGCAATGTTATTATCCTCAACACCAAGTCCCCGATCTGAAAGTGTCAGAGGTTGGCTCTTCGATTGTAGTGTATTTCAATTCACTATTTCTAGGCAGCCAACCGGACCAGGCGGCCTCCCGCCTTTCATCCTATAATTCCAGGTTTGTGATCATGGCCTCTTCGTTTGACTCTTCTGTCACATTTTGGAATCTGAGGCTTGGTTTTCCCACTTCAACTTGTATTAAGGCTTCATCCCTAGAGACCAACGAGAATTGGGAGGCTCCGGTACTAGATTTCGAGGTAGTACGGTATGCCCAAAGGACTTCGGGCAGGATTTCCTTCCATTTCCCTTTGGCATCAGTCAACCTCTTTTTCAGGTTTTGAAGTATGGTCTTTTTGTTGAATTTGCCTGCCCGATTCTACTAGGGTGATAAGGCGTTGATAGTATCTTTTTTATCTTGTGGTCTTTGAAAAATTTATTTATCTTGCTGCGATGAATTGTTTTCCATTATCCCAAACGACCTCGACCGGTATCCCGAATCGGCATATTATGCGGTCCCAGATGAAGTCAATGAGTTCCTTTTCCCAAACATTTTCAAATACTTGAGCTTCGACCCATTTGAAAAAATAATCGGTCATGAATAGTATGAATTGAGCCTTACCGGGTGCCCATGGAAGGGGTCCAACGATATCCATTCCCCATTTCATAAATGGTCACGGGGACAAGACCGAGTGGATTCATACTCTGCCACATTGTTAGTCAATTTCACAGTTTTAGTAGACTGCCTAACTACATTCCCCGTAGATGGTTTTAACACGATGCCGAGCCCGAACCCCTTTGAGTTCTAGGCACCATCCATAGAAAGGGTCCAGATTCCTGAGGTAGTCCCCGAGGTTAACAATAATTCCCTTTCGACTTCGGGTATTAAGGCTGGCATAAAGTCGGCCACGAAGTCTGCCAAAATTTGATATTTTATGGCGGTTCGGGGTCGATACTTGATATCGTACCTGTTGATTTTGATGGCCCATTTGGCCAACCGGCCGGAGAGCTCGGGTTTGTGCATGATGTTCCTCAGTGGGTAAGAGGTCACGACACATATGGGGTGACATTGAAAGTATGTTTTTAACTTTCTGGAGGCGCTTTACAAAGCGAGCACTATTTTTTTCAGGTGAGGATACGTTGTTTCGGCCTCGCCTAGAGTTCTACTGACATAGTAAATAGGAAATTGTGTACCTCCACCTTCCCAAACTAAGACTCCACTTACCGCCACGTCAGAAACGGCCAAGTAAAGGTACAACTATTCGTCCGCCTTCGGAGCGTGCAGCAGGGGCGGACTCGATAGGTACCGTTTGAGTTCTTCCAAATCTTGTTGGCATTCTGGAGTCCAGGAAAAGTTATTCTTCTTCTTTAATAGTGAGAAGAACCGATGGCTTTTGTCCAAAGACCTTGATATGAACCGGCCAAGGGAGGCTATACGCACGGTTAGCCTTTGAATGACCTTGACTTTGTCCACCACAGTGATATCTTCTATGGCTTTGATTTTTTCCGGATTGATCTCGGTCCCTCGATTGGACACCATGAACCCGAGAAGGTTTTTCGATTTGACCCTGAATGCACACTTCCCCGAGTTCAGCTTCATATTGTATTTTTTTAATATGTCGAAGGTCTCCTGCAAATATTTTAAATGGTCCTCTGCTTGTAGGGACTTGACTAACACGTCGTCAATATAAACTTCCATTGATTTCCCTATCTGTTCTTCGAACATCCGGTTTACTAGGCATTGATAGGTGGCACCGATGTGTTTTAATCCGAACAGCATGACATTATAACAGTAAGTACCAAATTTAGTGATAAAAGAACTCTTTTCTTGATCGACCGGGTCCATCCGAATTTGATTGTACCTGGAATAGGCATCGAGAAAACTGAGTATCTCGTGTCTGGTTGTCGCATCGATCATCCGATCGATGTTACGCAAAGGGAAAGAATCCTTGGGGCATGCCTTGTTTAGATCTTTGTAATCTATACATGTTCTTAGCTTATTCCCTTTTTTAGGAACTAGTACTACGTTAGCTAACCAGTCCGGGGTAGTTAACCTCCCAAATGGATCCTATTTTAAGGAGTTTAGATACCTCGTCCTTGATGAATGCATGTTTGACCTAGGACTACGGCCTCTTTTTCTGCTTAAACGGATGGAACTTCGGGACCAAACTCAGCTTATGAGTGGTCACCTCCGGCGGGATCCCTGTCATGTCAAGATGGGACTAAGCGAAACAATCTATGTTAGCTTTGAGAAAATTAATAATTTTTTTCTTGAGCATAGGGGTTAACCCTTGCCCATGTATACCTTTTGATCCGGTAGGTGTTCGGTCAATGTGACTTGCTCTAACTCTTTGACCATCGATTTGGTGGCGTCGGTATCATCAGGAGCTACGAACGATCTCGAAACTCCGTAATTATCCTCCTCGTCTACTCCTCGTTCCTCCGGTTCGGCCGGGACCGACATCGATGGTTGCTATTTAACTTTGCCCTATCTAGTCAGCTCTATGTTCCTTAATGTTGAGACGGCAGGCACCGGGAGTACTTCATCGACTGCGAAAATCTCCTTTACAGCCGGCTATTCTCCGTAGACCATCTTGATTCGTCCCAGTGTAGGGAATTTCAACGCTTAGTGTAAGGTCGAAGGTGCCGCCCTCATGTTGTGAAACCATGGCCTTCCGAATAGAGCATTATATCTCATGTCCCCACCAATCACATAAAAACTTTGTCTCTCGGATCATCCCAGCGGTGTTCACTGGTAGGGTCATCTCCCCTTTAGTGGTTTTGCATGCCATGTTCAATCCGTTCAACACCCGAAATGCTGCATTATTTGATATTGTAACCCTAATTTCTCTACGACCCTCGATCTGATGATGTTGGCCGAGCTACCCGGATCAATCAACACACGTTTAACTCGAGATTTATTATTAAGTACGGATATTACCAGTACATCATTATGAGGTTGTACGATGCCCTCGGCGTCCTCTCCGGTGAACGAAACAGTTTCCTCTTGTACATAATCTCGGGTGTGCTTTTCCCTCGTGATGGATACTTTAGTGCGCTTTATTATTGGCCCTTGGGGAACATCGACCCCTCCAATAATCATGTTGACGATGTAATGAGGTTTCTCTTGTTTGGTCTGTTTGTTGGCGCCCCAGTTCCTGAAGTGGATTTTGACTCGATCACTCAGAAATTCTCAGAGGTGCCCGATATTAAACAACTGGGCAACTTCTTCTCTAAATTGCCGGCACTCCTCAGTCCTATGTCCATGAGTTCCATGGTACTTACACATTTTTAGGATCTCTCTAGGTAGGCTCAGACTGATTTGGTCGAGGCCACTTGGTTTCCTTGATGCACCTGATGACTGATACTATTGTGGTAGCATCAACGTTGAAGTTATACTATGATAATCTTGGTGCTTCCCTGCCCCCGAGCAGCTTGTCGAAACCATTTTTGCTCATCAGACCTCGGCTATTGGGCCCTCAATAGTTCTCTTTCGTTCCTTGAGAGGTGATGCCCGGACTCGTTTCCCCTTCGATCTGCATTGTATGGTTGGTACCGATATCGGACCGACCTTGATTCATGGTCGACGACTCTCTTAGACTTGTCGTCATCTCTGATGGGATAATCGGACCCATACGGGCTCCGAGTTGATCATCCTCGACTCTAATTTTTGATTGGTACCTGTTGTGGACGTCGGCCCAAGTTACCGCCGGGTACTTTACCAAATTTTATTTTACCTGTTGCGAAGTCAATGAGCTTCGAGGGTTAAGTCCTTGAGTGAATGCCTGAACTGCTCAATAATCTACAACCGGAGGCATGTCCATCTGTTCAATATGGAACCTTAACACGAACTCCCTGAGCATCTCCCTGTCTCTTTGTTTAACCTTGAAAAGGTCCTATTTTTGGTCTCGTCCTTGATGGCCCCAGCATGAGCCTTCACAAAAGTATCTTCAAGCATAGCAAACGAGTCAATGGAATTTGGGGTAAGTTGTGATACCATATCATTGCTCCTTTTGACAGAGTCTCCCCGAACTTCTTTAGTAACACCGACTCGATCTCATCATCTTCCAAGTCGTTCCCCTTGATGGCGCATATGTAGGAGGTCACATGCTCATTCGAAGCTCTGGTTCCATTATATTTTGGAATATCGGGCATTCGAAACCTCTTCGGGATCGGCTTTGGTGCCGCGCTCGGAGGGAAAGGCTTTTGGAAAAATTTCTTGGAATCTGGTCCTTTCAATATCGATGGAGCTCCCGGGAATTGATCGACCCTGGAATTATATGTCTCCACATTCTTATCGTTGGCCTCAATTTTCTTCTTACCCGATTCTACCTGCTTCGTCAATGCTTCAAGCATTTTCATTATCTCGGGGTTGACCCCGGGCTCAACTTCACCCGACCTTTCAATGGTTTGTTCGTTTCTTCGGGTGTTCTCCTGGGACCGTTCGGGCTCGACCCTGCCAGGGACGTGGCCTTGATTCTGTAGCTTCTCTATCGCCGCTTGTTGAGCCTGCAACATTTTGAAGATTAGCCGCAGGCTTACACCAACACCTTCGCCCTCAGATGTTTCGCGAACTATTGGTCTGGGAACTCTACGAACACATTTTTCGGGGTTAGTTGGCAGGTTTACATCGATAGCAACCTGTGAATTGGCGTCGATTGGATCGACAACTGAGACTCCGTTGGGATCAGAAGGGGCACCTCATTGCTAGGCACTAGATTGTTATTTTTCGCCATGATGGACAGACTCAGCCTCAAAGTTCAAGTAGGCAGACTGAGAATTTAAAATTTTTAAGCTGACCTGAATTTGAGACTTTAAAGAACAAGCGTAAAATAGAGTGTGTTATGGAAATTTGTATCAAATCACCACTATTATCCTTAGCCCCACGGTGGGCTCCAAACTGTTTACCCTAAAAAACGGATAACAATTAAATTTGTACGCGATTTTAAGTGTTTGTGGATTGATTCAACGCAAATAATCAAGAATGTTAGATAAATGGGTTAAAGATAAAATGAATAATCAAACCAATTGTGATGTTACGACCTGACTCATATTTAGGCTGGACAATAGTTCTGCCCTCGATCGGACCCCCGGTTCGAAGTCAATTGTGTATGAAAAACAATAAAATAAGAATTTTGCAATAGCTAGAAAGCAAAAAAATAAAATTTATATTGCCTTGGTATGTGTGTTACAATGTGTCTTATCAAAGAAATAAATTTCCTTTATATAGCAGGGGAATATTATTCATAGTATAAGTCTAAAAAAGGCAAAAGTCCTCATCTCTCGTTAATTACTGATCTGTAACATCCATCGAGCGAGATCCGCGCCATGATATCCGGTTGGTTCCGGATGTCGCGGCCCTATATCTCTCGCCTACAACCGTTCATTGCGCTTCCAGAAGTCTTAGAGCTCGTTCTGAGTTCGGGGTGCATCGTCGTATCAGGCCCGATGGCGAGCACTCTGTTCGGACCTTGATACAAAGAGTTACCAGCTTCGATTTTGATCTTATATATTCATACTCTTATTTCATTTGATCCACGAAAAATCGGGGTGTGCGCTAATCTCAATTTCACCCGTATACAAATGGCATATTATGTTGAGCCGTTTTATAGGAACTTATGCTGTGATAAAACATGATGTGTTTTAATTTCAGTGAAGTCTATATATTGAATGAAAAAAAAGAGAAAGGAAGAGAGCAGAATAAACAAGGTTACCATAATCATATCGGCGATGTGTGATCACGCCAGATACAAGGGCGGCTCTGGGGTAAGGCAAGTGAGGCCCTTGCCTTAGCCCCCAAATAATTAAGGCCCCAAAAATAAGTACTACTATATTATTATATAATATATAATCCATAATTTATATTTATATAATTATTAATAAAATATTTCAAATTTTAATAATTTTTATTATTTAGTAGACGTAGGATTGAGTGAGTTAATTGGATAAATTATTCTCACTAAATTTAATAATATATTTATCTTCTCATCAATTTTATTTTTCTTCCTTTATGTATAGTCTTTTTTCATGGTTCTCACGATTTTACTTTATAATTTCAACTAAAATTCTCTAAATTAACTATTCTTTTTTCTCACATTTGATTGATCCACACACGAGAAAGCGAAGTTCGTTTGTGTCTCATCTTTTTTAACTAAGAAATCCCTGAGACAAATGTCGCAAGGTTCAAAACACGATGGATAATGGGCTCACCCTTTCTCATTTTCACTTAAGGGAATAATTCAATACCATATGACGTGCGCCTAACTTATACATCATGAGTTGCGCTCTCACCACTATATCAAAGTCATGTAGGTTTTTTTGTATCTCAATTTAATATGGATTTCGTAAAAGATGTTTCATGGTCTTTTTAATATATTTTGGTTTTAGGCCACCAGTTCTGTTGAGCCGCCCCTCATTGACGATCAACAATTATTTACATATTACTACCCACTACGAACGTATTGTTCAACCAGTTTCATTCACATTTGGTA
The DNA here is from genome assembly GCF_000390325.3 of Nicotiana tomentosiformis. Classification (NCBI taxonomy): domain Eukaryota; kingdom Viridiplantae; phylum Streptophyta; class Magnoliopsida; order Solanales; family Solanaceae; genus Nicotiana; species Nicotiana tomentosiformis. The sequence continues at coordinate 84,374,744 of NC_090814.1, forward strand.
ACTGAATGACACATTCACTGTCTTTAATGTTCTTGTCATTGTTGCATTATCTTAAGTGACACTCTATAAATTTGATTGAGAATATCAGGTGTGGACAAGTGCCTCTAGTAGATGATTAGTATAGCCTTGATTTAGGTCCCCCAAAATTTTTGATAATGAATTTTATAATTTTATTTCAAATTAGACAATATTAATATTTGTAGAAAAAATAAAAAAGTACAAAAAAATTGTAAAAGAGAAAGAAAGGTGTCTACTCTTTAACAATAAAAATCTTTTTAAAACGTTAAATTAAACTACTTAAATCTTCATATTCGTAAATACATTGTTTACAACAATATCAAAAATAACATATTGCAAATACATGTCTAACATCTCATTTATTTAAATTATCCTTTTCTAATATAAATAATAATATTAATATGTGAAGTTAAAGACTTTATATCATTTAAGAATATATACTATAAAAAAAAGTATGAAAAAAATGGCAAGATTAATATTTTTGTATATATGTGTGTATACGTACTAATAAAAAAAAATATAAAGTCTCTTATTAAAATTTGCCTTTAGGCCACTAATTTTATGGAGCCGCCCTTGGCCAGATACACATTTCACAAACTTAAGTTGATGACCAAAAAAGATAAATGATAAAATAGACATCATAAACTTTGACAAATAAGGCAAAGTAAAAGAGATCAGCAATAACTATTAACAACTGAACATACCACATGCAAGAAGAAGTTATTATTAAAATATTCTGTAACATAAGCCATACACTTGTCGTGAAACTCAATCAATTTCCTAACAAAGACCTGAGAAAAGGGATGAGTTCATGACTAAGTGAATACTACCCATACATAAAAGTGAAATCAAAATATGGGAATGTGGTTCTACCTGCTCCCTTGAGCCCGAACGTTCAGCCTGTGCAAGAACACACATATCAGGACCTCAAATGGAAACATAATAAATTGTTATCATGAACAAAAGTTTCTTATAACCATAGGACAACAAAGCTTCTGAGAAACTTCACATATATGTACTTCATTTGTACAAATGCTTTCAATTCCACTCAAAATCTTTTGTTCTCGAAATGGTGTTTCATGTAACCCCCCCACTGTTTCTTCCCTATTAACAACTTAAAAGGACTTTAGACTCGCTTACAATTAACAGATAATCATCATTCTTAGGTGTAAACCAATAAAAATATGAAACATGAACATGCCACTTCACTTGCTTGCCAGATCTTCAGCTTGTTGCACCAGGATCTCGCCTGCAAATGTTTAGCCAAAACTCCAAAACCAAATAAATAATCATTTTCTCAGTCGCTAATTGCCATAGATTTTTTTTCACCTGTTTAAACATATTTGCAACATGTTCCAATCCCATCAGAGTTCTGTGGATTAGCATTTTCAGTGGAGAAGTAAGGCAAAATAGAGCAGCATCAAATAACATGTAAAATACATTGAAACCACCAGAAAACTAATAGTGAAAAGAAAAATAAGGAAGCAATACCTTATCATCTCTAAGCGAAGCTCCGCATCCAGAATGCTCCTTCTCAAGTCTGATTGATATATAAAACCAATAATTCATTTTGTACTTTCTGTAGCATAAATTTAGTCCCAAAAGGAAGATTTTTGACATGTAGAAAATCTGAATTTTCAACATTCTAAATCAAGTATATATCAGGTGGATACTTTAAAGCAATGACATCAATAAGAAGTGTAAGTTTTTAACCAAATTCAAAGGCTGACCTCCAGAAGTTTTTCCTCACTACTAAAGTGGAGATAATGAGACTCTCTATCCTGCTCTTTCGTCGGGCACTACTCCTCCGTATGTGTTAGCAAAGCACAGTTATCAAAATTTACTCTGGCAACTTAAAACAATAACCAAACCATTTACGAACTCAAAACAATTGTAAAAATAAAATGTACCTTCAACATATAATCTGGACAAGAAAATTCTAGGATCCAACTTGAAGCTTTCCAAGAATAATAAGCTGCGGGACTCTCATTGCATCTTCAAAGTCATTTTCATAATACTCCATTTGCCCCATTCTAATTCCAACAAATATATCAAGCACGTTCTTCAGTAAGGCTCTGTCAATCTTCTCACCATCACGTTTTTGATCAATCTAATTTAAGAGGACTCTTAATCTGACCCTCATAACTAGCAAATAATATCGCAGGACTTGGGTCAAATGAAAGGGGAAGAAACAAAAATAAAATGAGAGGATAGGATACATGCCAATACTATAACTGCATCTCGAGCTTTACCATTCAACTCCTGATAAACCTATTGTCAACAATAAACAGAAAAATAAGTTACCCACAGAATGAAGTTATGAAGAAAGCCCATCCCCTAGAAGAACAAGAACAATAATATTTCCAATAAATAGATAGGAGATGCAAAAAGCATACCAGATCCCGGAAGCATGTTAGACTAACTTCGCTAAGTACAGGTAGTAACCTTCGGGCAAGAAAAATACTCGTCAAGATACAAGAAGAACCGTGAGAGCCATCTAACAAAAAGATTATAATTCCCCCATGTTTTCTCTCTTAAATCATGCAAAACCTAATAAAGAATACAAAATATTAATTTCAAAATTGAATGGCAATAGCAAACTCAAGTTCTATTCATTAAGTACCTAATTAAAGTACAACACCGACAAAAGGCCTGCTAATTGCATGAAAGGTAAATATATTTTTCCCATCACATATGTAACCATCAACTAATAACTTTCGATACTCAATTATAATGAGAGACAAGGTTAACGGTTCTTACAGTAGACTTGATTATTCGTCAAATGCTTCCTTGCACTTCTCATACAGCTGCTGTAAGTAATCATGCGGGGGATTCTAAGTACACATCCCAAATATAGTTTTGTAGAGTGCCATATACTCTTCAGAGCTGAAATAATCTTGTTGTCCTTCTGCAATCTACTTCCAAATGATGATTGCCATCTTATAAGCACGTGATGTATTGCCACCTGGATATGAGACATTGAACCACACATAATCACAAGACTACACCATATAACAAGTATTCATAAGTAAAAATCAATCCCACACCAATGTACACTTTTGCAATTAGCTTTATACATGTTGGCACATACAAAATGACATAGACTCACATGCACTTTTCTTTTAAAAAAAAATATTTTTTGCATAATTTTTCACTACTCTAGCATTCTTAAACTGAAATATTTCTTTTAGTTTCAGTTTGCATTCAAATAGACCTCCAAAATCAAAAGTTCGCACGTAGTGAATGTCAAACCTCCTTTTTACCAACCCTTTAAAAGATAAAAAGATTTTAAGAACTAAAAGAGTATCAAATTCTAGAGCAACCACTGTAAAAAAATATTGTAGGCGAGAGACCAGTTTAAGCAGTTATGGAGTCTTTCAGTGTTTCCCATATCTCTAGGGCCGTAATTTTGGACAGGAAAAAATATTTATCTGATTATACTGCAGGGTGAGAGAAACAAAGAGGTTTCTTGATTTTTGACTAATCAATCAGGTTTGTTTATCTAGTCTAGTGACAATTTTCTTGTGCTGTGTCGGACTGACAAAATGTAGGTTGATTTTACACTGACAGCAAAAATGGCAATTGGAAAACAAGGGATTTTTAGAAAAACTTCAAAGTTTCCCCAATTCTCTTACATCTTTTCTTCAAAGTTCCAACAATTAATAATAATCTTAGACAATAGCAAAAATATTCTCTAACTGGATAACGTTATACCGAAAACATATCCACAGTAGTGGTAGCATAACCCCCACCACCATGAAAAGCTTCATACCCGGGGATGCTCTATCAGGGATGACTTCAAGGTCGAGAAGGCCTCCGTTAAACAAGACCGAGGTGGAGGAGCATGGAGATACATATGCTCTGTTACTGAAGATACCCTTCCCATAGTCCGAGAGGACTACAAATGGGAAGGCAAGGACGTGGTTGTCCCCGGGCCTAAGGACGATATTACAACCCACGTGGAGGGGTATTTAAGTGCTTATACTTATCCCTTCACACTGTGCCCGATAGACCCAGTAATCTTGGCCTTTTGTAAGAGATACGAGGTTTACCTCGGGCAAATTCACCTGTCCTTCTAGAGGATTGTGATCCTCCTGCGCCATTTTGTGAACAACACCGAATCTCCTCGGTTCACCCTCGACCATCTACTCCGTCTGTACAGTCACCGAATTTTCCGAGGGGGACTAATCAAGCTTATTCGCCTGCTAGCAAGGCCCCTTTTTTCGAGCAATGACTAGGAACGAGATCGAGGTTGGCAGGGGCATTTTGTTCGGGTAAAAACTGAAGACCTGATCCCTCCCAAGTTCCTTCCATTCTCCGAGAAGTGGAATACATCTCGTAAGTATAGTCTTTCCTTAAGTGTCAATTTCTCTTTATTTGTTCTCTAATCGCCAGTATTTATGGTCATGCAGCTTTTTCCCAGGTTCCTGATGCAATCCCCCGGCTCAAGGAGTAGATCGAAGGAATCTGCAAGAAGATGTCATACTACGAGCGCACGGGGAGCAAATTTCGAAGGGCAAATGGGAGGCACGTTCTCATGGTAAGGCTCTCCCCTGAATAGTTATTACTATGCCCCAAACTTACATAATGCTAACTTTTTCCTTTCCCTCATAGGTCTGTCTAAGACCACCGAATATAGGCTACTGCACGGGGACGAGGATACGTCCTTACCCATTGAACCTTCTGTTTCGGGATAGCATGGGGCTTCCGCGGAGTAGAATAAGAGGAAAAGAAAGTCCTCGAGTTCCCCGGATCCCGAGGCGAAGAGAAAAAAAGGGCAGCCACCCGGGCTCGTAAGCCCAAGAAGAATACTAAGTCCAGGGTACCAGACTCTGACTTCCTTCACCTGCTCAGGGATGAGCCCGAAGAAGACAACATCTTTGTCGTCCATGGATCGACCCCTGTCGGGGAGCAAACGACAACCAAGGCCGATCCCCTTCCGATTCGAGAGGCCGAAGTGGAGACGGAGGTTGTGACCTCCCAAGAAGTCATTCTTGTTCTGAAGGAGGTGACCAGTGTGATCGATATCATCAAGACGCCCTCTTATACTGAGTCTGTACTTAAAGAAGCACAAACATGTATGGAAAAGTCAAGTGAAGGAGTTCAGGGTGCAGATGATCCTCTCAGCTCCTTCTTCGATGGCATGGACATGTCCACATTGGAATATTTCTCTAGGCTGGGTCACCTGGAGATCTCGAAGAAGTACGTGCCCTCGGGAGCTGACGGGCCAAGTTCGAGCCCAAGATTGGTAAAGAAATTTCCTGTGCCGAGCGTGGACCCTGAGCGCAAGAGGGCTGTCAGTCCTAGAGGATGCCCGGATCCTGTCTGCTCTGGTAAGTGTAGCCAGCTACCTTCGATTCCTGGTGATCGAGGAGGACCGAGCAAAGATGAACGAGGTGGACACGTCATATCTCTTTAACGAGGCGCAGGAGGCGCTGAACCAGGTCAGGCTCTAACACTTTCATACTTCCTTCATGAATCACACTTAAGTTTTCTTTTGATGTCTCTTACTTCTTTTGTTGTTTTACAGGCCTCGGTTCTTCATCATGAAAGCATCCTCTAGTACCGCTTGGAAATCAGCCAGCTCGAGTTCGAGCTCGAAGAACAGGTCCGGAAGAAGGACATGTATATGTTTCTCGGTGAGCAATAGGACGAGGCCCTTAGAGACCTCCAGGTTGAGCTGGACAAAACTCAAAAGAAGGCCTCGATCCTGAAGCGGGAACATGCTGACCTGGTTGAAAAGGTAAAGGTCTTTGAAGCTAGAAACGAGGAACTAGTCGTGATGACTAACAACACAACCTCATAGGTCCAACAGAAGATTGACCTAATCGACCAGCTCTACCGAGATGAACGAGGTGAAGGCCATGGCCGAAGTGTGGAAGGGCATGATGGACCTGCTGGCTTTGGAGAAGGAAATTGCGAAGGCAAAGCTAGCATCAGTTGAGAACCAACTACGGGTGGCTAAGGACAAAGCTGATAAGTGGTCTCAACTGAATGATGATATCCGAGCAAAGCTGAGCTCGGCCGTCATAGAAGGGGGTGCCCTCGGAAGAGAATATGAGGCACTGAAAACCAAATTGGACATAACCTTCGCTGATTCCGAGGTAAATTATGGCCCAATACAAGGTTGATGTGGAGGCAGCCGAGACCAGCCTAAAGACAAAGGCTGAATACGTGAAGCAGTTGTCCCGAAGAGAGACCCTCAAAAAGATCCACGCCCGAGGCTTCAACCTATCGATCGAGATCGAGGAAGCTAAGAATCTCAAGGCCGAGGCAAAGGAGCTTTACGAGCCTGAGGGTGCCGAAGGCTCCGAGGATTTTGAGGGCTCCGAGGAATCTGAGAGCTCCGATGGTTCTAACAACGAGTCGTGCCCCGGTGAAGACCAGGCGTAGATGCCTTAGTACCTTTTCAGTTTATTTTTTTCCTTATGTATTTTTTTTTCGTTCATGTTGGGGCTGTTTTACTGGGTCTTTGTAAATATATTTTGGAATGTATATATGAAAATTTTCCCTTTCTGGCAATATGGTGTCTTTACTTTGCTAGCAACTTTTATTCGTGTATTATTTTTGGCTCCTTAACATAGAATCAGATGTAGTTCCGGGGTATTCATTTTTTGGAAGTTCGAGCGAAGCCCGACTTCAAAGCAACTTTGTTTGCTCGTGGCTTCGAAACCTCAGTGCGACTGGAGGTTCCCAAGATTCTTAAATGTTTTTAGAGTGTGTTTTTGCCGAGGGAAAGCTTTAGTAGGTTTCGAGTTTTTGTAAAGGCCTTACTTTCTGATTACGAACTTCGGACGTCTTCGAGCCATTTTTAAGACAGCCGTAGCCTTTTATTTTTGGGCACCGCCTAATAGGTTTGGTGCCTCTGGGATTCATTATCCCGGGTCATCCGAATTTTCTTCGGGCGACAGTCCCCGAATAAGGGTAGCATTTAGGCTCGATAGTCCTCAAGCAGGGGTAGCCCTTGGGCTCGATAGTTCCCTTGTAGAGGTAGCATGTGGGCTCTAGGATCCGGAATCTAAGAAGCAAAAAATGCGTTATAGCAAAGCGAAACTTTCTTTCATTTCTTAGTGTGTAAAGTACATAATCGAAAGCGCATAAAAACTTATGTCATAGCTAGAGTGGACTATGTGAGAACGATTCATGATGATTGTTTGGCCCTTACAATGAATACTAACCACCAAGCCTTAGCTTCTAGCATAAAAAGTTTTCTTTTTTCCTTGCTAACAACCTTAATTCCAGGGTAATGGCCCCCAGTATTCTAGGTCAAACTTGTGAGGGCTCGGATAATGTTGAAATGAAGTGAACGATCATTGACTCCATTTTGAAACTGGTGTTCGAATCTAAGTCAGCACGTTTTACTGTTGACTTGTTAAAAACTTTGCCGAAAACCCATTTTGGGACAAAACTGATTCAAGGGAAAAAGAGTGCAACTCGTGCTTTCAGACCTAATAGCCACATCCATCCTTGGCGGTTTACCTACAAATGTTAGTCCAATTCATAACATGATTAAAGAGTAATTGAGTTCGTACCTTAGCAGTAGTACCGCTTTAAGTGTGTCACGTTCCAGTTGTTAGGTAGTTGCACGCCATCTCTTGCTTCGAGTTTGTACGAGCCTTTGCCGGTTATTCTAACAACTCGATATGGTCCTTCCCAGTTCGGTCCCAGATTCCCCTCGTTCGGGTTTTGGGTGTGTAATATTATTATCCTCAACACCAAGTCCCCGATTTGAAAGTGTCAGAGGTTAGCTCTTCGATTGTAGTATCTTTCAATTCACTGTTTCTGGGCGGCCAACCGGACCAGGGCGGCCTCCCGCCTTTCATCCTATAATTCAAGGTTTGTGATCATGGCCTCGTCATTTGACTCTTCTGTCATGATTTGGAATCTAATGCTTGGTTCTCCCACTTCAACTGGTATTAAGGCTTCATCCCTAGAGACCAATGAGAATGGGGTGGCTCCGGTACTAGATTTTGAGGTAGTACGGTATGACCAAAGGACTTCGGGCAGGATTTCTTTCCATTTTCCTTTGGCATCGGTCAACCTCTTTTTTAGGTTTTGAAGTATGGTCTTGTTTGTTGAATTTGCCTGCCCGTTTCCACTAGGGTGATAAGGCATTGATAGTATCTTTTTTATCTTGTGGTCTTTGAAAAATTTATTTATCTTGCTGCGATGAATTGTTTTCCATTATCGCAAACGACCGCGGCTGGTATCCCAAATCGGCATATTATGCGGTCCCAGATGAAGTCAATGAGTTCCTTTCCCAAACTTTTTCAAATACTTGAGCTTCGACCCATTTGAAAAAATAATCGGTCATGAATAGTATCAATTGAGCCTTACCGGGTGCCCATGGAAGGGGACCAACGATATTCATTTCCCATTTCATAAATGGTCACAGGGACAAGACCAAGTGGATTCATACTCTGCCACATTGTTAGTCAATTTCACAGTTTTAGTAGACTGCCTAACTACATTCCCCGTAGATGGTTTTAACACGATGTCGAGCCCGGACCCCTTTGAGTTCTAGGCACCGTCCATAAAAAGGGTCCAGATTCCCGAGGTAGTCCCCGAGGTTAACAATAATTCCCTTTCGACTTCGAGTATTAAGGCTGGCATAAAGTCGGCCACGAAGTCTGCCAAAATTTGAGATTTTATGGCGGTTCGGGGTCGATACTTGATATCGTACCTGCTGATTTCGATGGCCCATTTGGCCAACCGGCCCGAGATCTCGGGTTTGTGCATTAAGTTCCTCGGTGGGTAAGAGGTCACGACACATATGGGGTGGTATTGAAAGTATGTTTTTAACTTTCTGGAGGTGCTTAACAAAGCGAGCACCATTTTTTCCAGGTGAGGATACCTTGTTTCGGCCTCGCCTAGAGTTCTACTGACATAGGAAATTGTGTACCTACCTCTTCCCAAACTAAGACTCCACTTACCGCTACGTTGGAAACCGCCAAGTAAAGGTACAACTGTTCGTCCGCCTTCGGAGCTTGCAGCAGGGGCGGACTCGATAGGTACCGTTTGAGTTCTTCCAAAGCTTGTTGGCATTCTAGAGTCTAGGAAAAGTTATTCTTCTTCTTTAATAGTGAGAAGAACCGATGGATTTTGTCCGAAGACCTTGATATGAACTGGCCCAGGGAGGCTATACGCACGGTTAGCCTTTGAATGACCTTGACTTTGTCCACCACAGTGATATCTTCTATGGCTTTGATTTTTTACGGATTGATCTCGGTCCCTCGATTGGACACCATGAACCGGAGAAGGTTTCCCGATCCGACGCCGAATGCACACTTCCCCGGGTTCAACTTCATATTGTATTTTTTTAATATGTCAAAGGTCTCCTGCAAATATTTTAAATGGTCATCTACTTGCAGGGACTTGACTAACATATCGTCAATATAAACTTCCATTGATTTCCCTATCTGTTCTTCCAACATCCGGTTTACTACGCATTAATAGGTGGCACCGACATGTTTTAATCCGAACGGCATGACATTATAACAGTAAGTGCCGAATTTAGTGATAAAAGAACTTTTTTCTTGATCGACCGGGTCCATCCGAATTTGATTGTACCCGGAATAGACATCAAGAAAACTAAGTATCTCGTGTCTGGTTGTCGCATCGATCATCCGATCGATGTTAGGCAAAGGTAAAGAATCCTTGAGGCATGCCTTGTTTAGATCTTTTTAATCTATACATGTTCTTAGCTTATTCCCTTTTTTAGGAACTACTACTACGTTAGCTAACCAGTCCGGGGTAGTTAACCTCCCGAATGGATCCTATTTTAAGGAGTTTAGATACATCGTCCTTGATGAATGCATGTTTGACCTAGGACTACGGCCTCCTTTTCTGCATAAAAGGATGGAACTTCGGGACCAAACTCAGCTTATGAGTGGTCACCTCCGGCGGGATCCCTGTCATGTCAAAATGGGACCAAGCGAAACAATCTATGTTAACTTTGAGAAAATTAATAATTTTTTTCCGGAGCTTAGGGGTTAACCCCTTGCCCATGTATACCTTTCGATCCGGTAGGTGTTCGATCAATGTGACTTGCTCTAACTCTTTGACCATCGATTTGGTGGCGTCGGTATCATCAGGAGCTATGAACGATCTCGGAACTCTGTAATTATCCTCCTCATTCCTCCGGTTCGGTCGGGACCAACATCGATGGTTGCTATTTAACTTTACCCTATCTGGTCAGCTCTATGTTCCTTAATGTCGAGACGGCAGGCACCGGGAGTACTTCATCGACTGCGAAAATCTCCTTTACAGCCGGCTATTCTCCGTAGATCATCTTGATTCATCCCAGTGTAGGGAATTTCAACGCCTAGTGTAAGGTCGAAGGTGCCGCCCTCATGTTGTGAAACCATGGCCTTCCGAATAGAGCATTATATCTCATGTCCCCACCAATCACATAAAAACTTTATCTCTCGGATCATCCCAGCGGTGTTCACTGGTAGGGTCATCTCCCCTTTAGTGGTTTCGCATGCCAAGTTCAATCCGTTCAACACCCGAAATGCTGCATTATTTGATCCTGTAATCCCAATTTCTCTACGACCCTCGATCTGATGATGTTGGCCGAGCTACCTCGATCAATCAACACACGTTTAACTTGAGATTTATTATTAAGTACGGATATTACCAGTACATCATTATGAGGTTGTACGATGCCCTTGGCGTCCTCGCAGGTGAACGAAACAGTTTCCTCTGGTACATATTCTCGGGTGTGCTTTTCCCTCGTGATGGATACTTTAGTGTGCTTTATTATTGGCCCTTGGGGAACATCGACCCCTCCATTGATCATGTTGACGACGTGTTGAGGTTCCTCTTATTTGGTCTGTTTGTTGGCGACCCAGTTCCTGAAGTAGATTTTGATACTTACACATTAAGTTAAGATCTTTCTAGGTAGGATCAGACTGATTTGGTCGAGGCCACTTGGTTTCCTTGATGCACCCGATGACCGATACTATGGTGGTAGCATCAACGTTGAAGTTATACTCTGATAATCTTGGTGCTTCCCTTCCCCCGAGAAGCTTGTCGAAACCATTTTTGCTCATCAGACCTCTGCTATTGGGCCCTCAATAGCTTTTCTTTCGTTCCTTGTGAGGTGATGCCCGAACTCATTTCCCCTTCGATCTGCATTGTATGGTTGGTACCGATATCAGACCGGCCTTGATTCATGGTAGACGACTCTCTTAGACATGTCGTCATCTCTGATAGGATAACTGGACCCATAAGGGGCTCCGAGTTGGTCATCCTCGACTCTAATTTTTGATTGGTACCTGTTGTGGACGTCGGCCCAAGTTACCGCCGGGTACTTTACCAAATTTTATTTTAGCTGTTGCGAAGTCAATGAGCTACGAGGGTTAGGTCCTTGAGTGAATTCCTGAATAGCACAATCATCTGCAACCGGAGGCAGGTCCATCTGTTCAATTTGGAACCTTGACACAAACTCCCTAAGCATCTCCCTGTCTCTTTGTTTAACCTTGAAAAGGTTCGATTTTCTGGTCTCGTCCTTGATGGCCCCATCATGATCCTTCACAAAAGTATCTGCAAGCATAGCAAATGAGTTAATGGAATTTGGGGGTAAGTTGTGGTACCATATTATTGCTCCTTTTGACACAGTCTCCCCAAACTTCTTTAGTAACACCGACTCGATCTCATCATCCACCAAGTTGTTCCCCTTGATGGCGCATATGTAGGAGGTCACATGCTCATTCGGATCTCTGGTTCCATTATATTTTGGAATATCGGGCATTCGAAACCTCTTCGGGATCAGCTTTGGTGCCGCGCTCGGAGGGAAAGGCTTTTGGAAAAATTTCTTGGAATCTGGTCCTTTCAATATCGATGGAGCTCTCGGGAATTGATCGACCCTGGAATTATATGTCTCCACCTTCTTATCGTTGGCCTCAATTTTCTTCTTACCCGATTCTACCCGCTTCGTCAATGCTGCAAGCATTTTCATTATCTCGGGGTTGACCCCGGGCTCAACTTCACCCGACCTTTCAATGGTTTGTTCGTTTCTTCGGGTGTTCTCCTGGGACCGTTCAGGCTCGACCCTGACAGGGACGTGACCTTGATTCTGTAGCTTCTCTATCACCGCCTATTGAGCCTTAAACATTTTGAATATTAGCCGCAGGCTTACACCATCACCTTCGCCCTCAGGTATTTCGCGAACTGTTGGTCTGGGAACTCCACGAACACCTTTTTCAGGGTCAGTTGGCAGGTTGACATCGATAGCAACCTGTGAATTGGCGTCGATTGGATTGACAACTGAGACTTTGTTGGGATCAGAAGGGGACACCTCATTGCTAGGCACCAGATTGTTGTTTTTCGCCATGATAGCCAGACTCATCCTCAAAGTTCAAGTAGGCAGACTGAGAATTTGAAATTTTTAAGCTGACTTGAAATTGAGACTTTAAAGAACAAGCGTAAAATAGAGTGTGTTATGGAGATTTGTATCAAATCACCACTATTATCCTTAGCCCCACGGTGGGCTCTAAACTGTTTACCCTAAAAAATGGATAACAATTAAATTTGTACGCGGTTTTAAGGATATGTGGATTGATTCAACGCAAATAATCAAGAATGTTAGATAAATGGGTTAAAGATAAAATAAATAATCAAATCAATTGTAATGTTACGATTTGACTCATATTTAGGCTGGACAGTAGTTCTGCCCTCGATCGGACCCCCGGTTCGAAGCCAATTGTGTATGAAGAACAATAAAATAAGAACTTTGCAATAGCTAGAAAGCAAAAAAATAAATTTATATTGCCTTGGTATGCGTGTTATAATGTATCTTATCAAAAAAATAATTTCCCTTTATATAGCAGGGGAATTTCATTCATAGTACAAGTCTAAAAAAAGTAAAAATTCTCATCTCTCGTTAATTACTGATATGTAACCTCCATCGAGCAATATCCGCGCCGTGATATCCGGTTGGTTCCGGATGCCGCGGCCCTATATCTCTCGCCTACAACCGTTCATTGCGCTTTCAGAAGTCTTAGAGCTCATTCCGAGTTCGGGGTGCGTCGTCATATCAGGCCCGATGGTGAGCACTCTGTTCGGACCTTGATACAAAGAGTTACCAGCTTCAATTTCGATCTTATATATTCATACTCTTACTTCGTTTGATCCACGAAAAATCGGGGTGTGCGCTAATCTCGATTTCACCCGTATACAAATGGCATATTATGTTGTGCCGTTTTATAGGAGCTTATGCTGTGATGAAACATGATGTGTTTTAATTTCAGTGAAGTCTATATATTGAATGGAAAAAAAAAAAGAGAAAGGGAGAGAGCAGAATAAACAAGGTTACAATAATCATATCGGCGATGTGTGATCACGCCAGATACAAGAGCGACTGTGGGGTAAGGCAAGTGAGGCCCTTGCCTTAGACCCCCAAATAAGTAAGGCCCCAAAAATAAGTACTACTATATTATTATATAATATATATAATCCATAATTTATATTTATATAATTATTAATAAAAGATTTCAAATTTTAATAATTTTTAATATTTAGTAGACGTAAGATTGAGTGATTTAATTGGATAATTTTTTCTCACTAAATTAAATTATATATTAATCTTCTCATCAATTTTATTTTTCTTTCTTTATGTATAGTCTTTTTTCATGGTTCTCACGATTTTACTTTATAATTTCAACTAAAATTCTCTAAATTAACTATTCCTTTTTCTCACATTTGATTGATCCACACACGAGAAAGGGAAGTTCTTTTGTGTCTCATCTTTTTTAACTATGAAATCCCTGAGACAAATGTCTCATGGTTCAAAACACGATGGATAATGGGCTCACCATTTCCCATTTTCACTTGAGGGAATAATTCAATACCATATGACGTGCGCCTAACTTATACATCATGAGTTGCGCTCTCACCACTATATCAAAGTCATGTAGGTTTTTTTTGTATCTCAATTTAATATGGATTTCGTAAAAGATGTTTCACGGTCTTTTTAATATATTTTAGTTTTAGGCCACCAGTTCTGTTGAGCCGCCCCTCATTGACGATCAACAATTATTTACAGATTACTGCCCCACCACGAACGTATTGTTCAACCAGCTTCATTCATATTTGGTAACTGAATGACACATCCACTGTCTTTAATGTTCTTGTCATTATTGCATTATCTTAAGTGAGACTCTATAAATTTGATTGAGAATATCAGGTGTGGACAAGTGGCTCTAGTAGATCATTAGTAAAGCCTTGATTTAGGTCCCCCAAAATTTTTGATAATGAATTTTATAATTTTATTTCAAATTAGACAATATTAATATTTGTAGAAAAAATAAAAAAGTACAAAAAAATTGTAAAAAAGAAAGAAAGGTGTCTACTCATTAACAATAAAAATCTTTTAAAACGTAAATTAAACTACTTAAATCTTCATATTCGTAAATATATTTTTTACAACAATATCAAAAGTAACATATTGCAAATACATGTCTAACATCTCATTTATTTAAATTATCCTTTTCTAATATAAATAATAATATTAATATGTGAAGTTAAAGACTTTATTTCATTTAAGAATATATACTATAAACAAAAAGTATGAAAAAAATGGCAAGATTAATTTTTTTGCGTATATGTGTGTGTATACGTACTAATAAAAAAAAATATAAGGTCTCTTATTAAAATTTGGCTCTAGGCCACTAATTTTATGGAACCGCCCTTAGCCAAATACACATTTCACAAATCTAAGTTGATGACCAAAAAGGATAAATGATAAAATAAAAAAGAAAATTGACTATGCAGATAGAAAATTACGGAAGATCGACTCAAGACAAGCCCGATAAAGAGTTTCTTCCACTGCAGTTTGAAGAAAAATAACTTCTTGTTCAAAACGTTTAGCCACTTCATAAGGCAGAGGATTGCGCAAGAAGCAAAGTTTTTCTTTTCTATAGACCAGTTGCTCTAGTAGGCTGTAAGTTCCTCATACATTAAGGTTGCTCTTGTCCCGGAGGGCGGGGAAACATCCAAAATATCCATTGTGAAGAAGAAAAGATCGATCAAATTAAACAGAAAAGAAGAAGAAGAAGAAGAAGAAGAAAACCACGTAACGATCAATCTGTTAAAGAATTATGGAAGTAGAAAAAAAAATTATGGAAGTAGAAGAGAGAGAAAAATCTGTTAAAAGAAGAAAAAGTAACCGTCAATGATTTGATATATGCGGTAATAGAAATCGTTGCGTATATTTAAACAGGTGATTGTACGCCCACGGGCCCAACAAACTAAACAAATGTTCAAGGACGAAGCTACTTAAGTAGAATAAAGCCACGTGTTCTTAGCTAAAGCTTTTAAAAATTAAATACTACAAGCATAATACACTAACTAAATCCATTTCTCCTAGATACAGATCTAAATATATTTAACATGATTATCTACTATATGTTTTATTTCACTATAGGGAGACAAATATCGAAACTTAATATCCATGTGTTTATTCTTTAATTAGAGTCAAAGGAAAAGACCAACTTAATTGAGTTTTCGTTACCCCAATTGAGTTACAACTAATCCGTATTTGAAAATACAAATAAGAATCCCAAATTATAAGAAACATCAAAATGAAAGTACAGCATGTTAGAATTACACAAACGAAAAGCCTTTTAATGAATTTTTTTTTCCTGAAAATTGGAGTTCTCTCAGAAAATTCCCTAGCAGAACTTTTAAGAAGTAAATAACCCTTTAATAGAACATGTTTGGAAAGCCACAAGGAAATTAAATTGGAATATAATTACATAATTTGGCATGTTTGTATTTTACTAAGTAATTACTTGGTTAATAGGGAATTGTGTATAGTAGGGAGTAATTACCCTATTCAATTCCCAAGGGTGAGGGTAAAGAATTAATGTAATTACAAGGTAATCTTTTAAATCTTCCCCCTTTTTTCAAATATATTTTTCTTAGAAAAAAGAAGACTTTTTTCATTTCTTCCCTACTCATACCTCTTTGGTTTGTACCAAAGATCCAACATTTAGCACTCCAGGCATGTTTTCTTCTTTTGTAAATTATTTTTCGTTTTTTTTTTAATTTTTTATTTCTTGAACTTACTCATGAATAAACTTATGTTTGAGATGTTGGATTTTCCAGGAATATTTCTCCCTTCTCAGTTGTAGTACTGATATGAGGTAGATCGTAATATTTCTCCCGGGTCCTTTTTTTTTTTTTTTATGTAACACATCAAATCTTTTCCGCTCGTTAAAACTTAAGAGATGGCTGCCCCTTTTTCTTGGTTTTTTCCGGTCAGTTTCTTTACTTTAATATATTTTTACAAAAAATATAATATTTATTTTAAAAACCTAACAATAAAGGGACACTTACATTTATGTACGTCCCAAAACAAACAGTTTACTAGGGCTGTCAATATGGGCGGGGCCTGGTTAGCCCAACCTAGACCACGTGAGCTTTAGCAATTGACGGGGCCCAGCAACCCATCATTTTTTAAAATATAGTTTATATTTTTTCTTTAAGTTCTAACCTAAAACAAGATAAATATTTAAAAGTTAAAAAATATCTTATTGAAATTCTTTTGCAAAACTTAATAACTTTTTATACTGTTTCAATATATCACAATAAAAACTTTAAAAAAGTAAAAAAAAACAAGACTATATTTCATTCACTAAAAGTCAAAAGTCAAAACAAACCATTCAAGAGAACGTCCATGACGCTTATGGGATATCCAACATATCATCTTCATCAAACACATTTGAATTTGCTTGTGACAAGGTTGTCTTAATATCTTCACTTTCATCTACATCTACAATTTATATGCAATTATTAGTTAGTTAAATATTAAGAATAATTAAATTTTAAAAACTAATAATATTCAAATTCACATAAAAAAAAATATTACCAGTTTGAGTTTGGGAAAAGCCGTGTAGCCAATTTCGAGTAGTAACAAGTGTTTGGACATTTTCATGATGGATGCAACTTCTGTACTTTGTCAGAAAACGCCCACCAATGCTAAATGCTTATTCCGATGCTACAGTGGTAATAGGAATACTAAGTACATCACGCGCCATCACTGAAAGATCTAGATATTTTCTAGAATGGTCCTTCCAATACATGACAACATCCATCTATTCAAACTTCTCAAGATCAAGCTTTGGTTCCTATAAGTAAAGATCCAATTATGACTTTCCATCACTAGAGGCAGTATATTTTTTATATTTTATATATTTTAAATAAATACTTTTATTAGGCCCACGGGCCGGCCCAGCCCAACCTCAGTCAAGCCTCATGGGCTACGGGTGTCACGACCCAAACTTAGCCTGTCGTGATGGCACCTAATGTGGTACTAGGCAAGCTAACACTTCAAAATACTTCCAACACTTTTAAATGAAAAATAAAACAACACAGGTTTAAATCATCAAACTCTGAAAAACGGAATAGAAGATCAAAACCCAATACGGAAATTCCCAACATCGGGGTGTCACTGAGTACATGAGAGTCTATACAACACAAGTCTGGTAATACTGTCTATGATAGTCTGAAACTAAATACATAAAGCGAGAAGATAGGGAAGGAGAAACAAGGTATGTGAACGCCGGGGCAACTACCTTGGAATCTCCAAACGATCAAGTTGCGCAGAGAATCAACATCCACCGTGTCCGAAAACACCTGGATCTGCACACGAAGTGCAGGGTATAGCGTTAGTACAACCAACTCAGTATGTAACACGACTAAATAAAGGACTGAAAGTAGTGACGAGCTTTATAGTTATAGTTCATTTACAGTAATTTCAACATAGGAAGATAGGCATGCTTTCAAGTTTGACAATTAAGGCCAAACAGTTAATTCATGTCAAGTTCAATTGAAACAGGATATAATATCTCTCAGAAATTACATGATACTGATATATGCCAGCTGAAGTGTAACAGTAATGAAATCAAATACATCATCTCGGAGCAATAGTCACTCAGTCCTCCCATTCACTCCAACCTCACAGTCACTCATTCCTCACAGTCGCTCGGCACTCGTACTCGGCACTCAGCACTTAGCACTCGCACTCAATAGGTACATGCGCTCACTGGGATATGTACAGACTGCGAAGGGGCTCCATCAACCCAAGCGCTATAACAAGATAATCGTGGCATAAATCAATAAAATATGATGCGGCATGCAGCCCGATCCCATAAATATCCTCACCATCAGGCCCTCGGTCTCACTCAGTCATCAAGCTCTCCAGTCTCTCGGGCTCTCAGTAATCATAATAATCAGCCCAAACAACAATGATATAATGTATCAATAAAGAACAATAGCGACCGAGATATAATATACAAGTAAAATTATGACTGAGTACAAAACAATAATTTAGCAGATAATTCAACGTATACACGACCTCTGAATGCCTCAAATCAAGCCACAAAAAATTCGATACAATCAACACGAGCTAAAGAAATCAATTCCATAAGAAAATACTAAGCTCAAAATCAAAAGTCAAAAACTCAAATCAAAAATCGACCCCCGGGCCCACATCTCGGAATCGGGTAAAAGTCACAAAATCCGAACACTCATTCAACCACGAGTCCATCCATACTAAAATTACTCGTATCCGATACAAAAATCTCGATCAAAATCTCAAAATTCGGCCTAAGAACTTTCCTCCATCCCCCTCCCCCCCCCCCCCCTCCAAATTTTCCACCCAAAATCACTAATTTAATGATGAAATCAAAGACATAAACATAGAAATTAACCAAAACTAGGTAGGAATTACTTACCCCAATCACCCACTTGAAAATCTCTCCAACAATCGCCTCCCAACGAGCTCCCAAAATCAATTTTGTGTTGTGAACTCAAACCCTCATTTTTGAAATTTAACACTGCTGCCCAGCTATCCTTCATCGCGAACGCGAACGCGACCATCTTCCCGCGTTCGCGAAGCACAAAACAGTCTGCCCTTCTAATTTACCTTACGTGAACGCAAAGACATCCACGAGAATGCAAACCAATTCTTCTTCAAACCTACGCGATCGCGACCCTCTTCACGCTATTGCGAAGAACAAAATGCTTGACCCCAGCTTCTGCCTCCTATACCCTACACGAATGCGACCTTAGCCACGCGTTCGCGAATCACAGCATCCCACAACTACGCGATCGCAGCCTCCTTCTCGCGAATGCGTAGAACAAAGTCCTACGTTTCCCAGCTAAGCCTACGCGATTGCGGACCTTCCCACGCGATCGCGTATAAGAAAACCAGATCAGTGCACCAGAAAATCTGCAGCTATAACACTAAGTCCAAAATTGATCCGTTAACCATCCAAAACTCACTCGAGGTCCCCGGGACCTCAACCAAACATAAAAACAAGTCCTAAAACATGATACAAACTTAGTCGAGCCTTCAAATCACATCAAACAACATCAAAAACATGAATCGCACCCCAATTCAAGCCTAATGGAACTAAGGAAATCCAACTTCTCCAAACGATGTTGAAACCTATCAAATCATGTCCGATTGACCTCAAATTTTGCACACAAGTCATAATTGACACCACGAACCTACTCCAATTTCCGAAACCCCAATCCGAGCCCGGTAACCACAAAGTCCACTCTCGGTTAAACTTCCAAATTTCTAACTTTCGCCATTTCAAGCCTAATTCAACTATAGACCTCCAAATCACAATCTGGACACGCTCTTAAGTCCAAAATCATCCAACGGAGCTAACAGAACCATCAAAACTCCATTCCAGAGTCGTTTACACACATGTCAACATCCAGTCAACCATTTCAACTTAAGCTTCTAACTTTGAGACTAAGTGTCTCAATTCATTCTGAAATCCCTCTAGACCCGAACCGACTACTCCAGCAAGTCACATAACAGCTATAAAGCACAAAATGAGCAGTAAATGGGGGAACGGGGCTACAACTCTCAAAACGGTCGGCCGGGTCATTACATTATTCCCCTCTTAACCAAACGCTCATCCTCGAACGTGTCTAGAAACATACCTGGAGTCTCAAATAGGTGTGGATATCTGCTCTGCATCTCTCGATCGGTCTCCCAAGTAGCCTCCTCAACTGGCTGACCTCTCCACTACACCTTCACTGAAGCTATGTTTTTTGACCTTAACTTTCGAACCTGCCGATCCAAAATGGCCATCGGCTCCACATTATAAGTCAAATCACCATCCAACTGAACCGTGCTGAAATCCAAAACATGAGACAGATCACCGACATACTTCTGGAGCAAAGAAACATGAAACACTGGATGCACATTTGACAAACTAGGTGGCAAGGCAAGCTTGTAAGCCACCTCTCCGATCCTTTGAAGTACCTCAAACGGCCTGATATACCGAGGGCTCAACTTGCCCTTCTTCCCGAACCTCATAACACCCTTCATGGGTGAAACCTTGAGCAGTACCTTCTCCCTAACCATGAAAGCAACATCACGAACCTTCCTATCAACGTAACTCTTCTGTCTAGATTGCGTCGTGCAAAGCCGATCAATCAATTTAACCTTGTCCAAAACATCCTAAACCAAGTCAGTACCCAATAGGCTAGCCTCACCCGGCTCAAACCAACCCATCGGAGATCGACACCGTCTCCCATACAAAGACTCATACGGAGCCATCTGAATGCTCGACTGGTAGCTGTTGTTTTAGGCAAACTCTGCGAGCGGCAGAAACTAATCTCATGAACCGCTGAAGTCAATCACACAAGCACGCAGCATGTCTTCCAATATCTGAATAGTGTACTTGGACTATCCGTCCGTTTGAAGGTCAAATGCTGTACTCAACTCAACCTAAGTTCCCAACTCTCACTGTACTGCTCTCCAAAACTACGATGTAAACTATGTGCCCCGATCTGAAATGATGGACATCGGCACTCCGTAGAGGCGAACAATCTCACGGATGAAAATCTCAATCAATCGCTCTGAAGAATAAGTAGTCCCAACTAGAATGAAGTGCGCGGACTTGGTCAGCCGATCCACAATCACCCAAATAGCATCGAACTTCCTCGAAGTCCGTGGGAGCCCAACTACAAAATCCATGGTGATCCGCTCCCATTTCCACTCTGGAATCTCTAGCCTCTGAAGCAATCCACCTGGTCTCTGGTGCTCGTACTTTACCTGCTGACAATTAAGGCACCGAGCTACAAATCCCACTATATCCTTCTTCATTCGTCTCTACCAATAGTGCTGCCTCAAGTTCTGGTACATCTTTACGGCACCCAGATGAATGGAATACCACGAGCTGTAGGCCTCCTCAAGAATCAACTCACGTAGCTCATCTACATTGGGCACACAAATCCGATCATGCATCCTCAACACCCCCATCATCCCCAATAGTAACATCTCTGGCATCACCGTGCTAATCGTGTCCTTAAGGACAAGCAAATGGGGGTCATTATACTAGCGCTCTCTGATGAGATCAAATAAGGAGGATCGAAAAACCACACAAGCTAGAACCCGACTGGGCTCTGAAACATCTAATCTCACGAACTGGTTGGCCAAGGCCTGAACATCAACTACAAGAGGCCTCTCACCGACAGGAATGAATGCAAGGCTATCCATACTCATCGCCTTTCTACTCAAGGCATCGGCCACCACATTGGCCTTCCCGAGATGATACAGAATAGTAATATCATAGTCCTTTAGCAGCTCCAACCATCTCCGCTGTCTCAAATTTAGATCCTTTTGTTTGAACAAGTATTGGAGGCTCCGATGATCCGTAAATACCTCACAAAAGACACACCATAGAGATAATGCCTCCAATTTTTCAATGCATGAACGATGGCAGCAAACTCCAAATCATGGACAGGGTAGTTCTTCTTATGGGGTTTCAACTGGAGTGAAGCGTAAGCAATCACTCTACCCTCATGCATCAAGATACACCTAATACCAATCCAAGAAGAATCACAATACACTGTATAAGAGCCTAAAGCTGAAGGAAAAACTAGAACTGAAGTTGTGGTCAAGGCATTCTTGAGCTTCTGAAAGCTCTCTTCACACTCATCCTACCACCTAAAAGTAGCACCCTTCTGGGTCAATTTGGTCAAGGGCGATGCAATAGAAGAGAAACCCTCCACGAAGCGACGATAATAACCGACCAAGCCGAGAAAGCTCTGAATCTTCGTAGCTGAGGACGGTATGGGCCAACTCTGAACTGCCTCTATCTTCTTTGGATCCACCTGAATCCCTTTACTAGACACCACGTGCCCCAAGAATGCCACCAAACTGAGCCAAAACTCACACTTAGAGAACTTGGCATAAAGTTTCTCATCCCTCAACCACTGCAACACAATCCTCAAATAATGGGCATGCTCCTCCTGGCTACGAGAGTACACCACGATATCATCAATGAATACTATGACAAACGAGTCGAGATAAGGCTGAAATACACTATTCATCAGATGCATGAACGTTGCTAGGGCGTTGGTCAGCCCAATTGACATCACAAGGAACTCATAGTGACCATAACGGGTCCTGAATGTCGTCTTTAGAATATCCGAGTCTCGAATCTTTAACTGGTGATACCTAAACCTCAAATTAATCTTAGAGAACACTCTCGCTCCCTGAAGCTGGTCAAATAGATCATCAATGCGCGGCAAATGATACATGTTCTTGATTGTAACTTTGTTCAACTGTCTATAATCGATGCACATCTGCATATTACCATCCTTCTTCTTCACAAACAGAACTGGTGCACCTAAAGCGACACACTAGGTCTAATAAACCACCTATCAAGAAGTTTCTGAAGCTGCTCCTTCATATCCGTCAACTCAGCTGGTGCCATATGATATAGTGGAATAGAAATGAGCTGAGTACCCGGCATCAAGTCAATACTAAAGTCAATATCCCTGTCGGACGGCATGCTCAGAAGGTCTGCAGGAAACACATCTGGAAAGTCTTACACCACGGGAACAGAATCAATACTAGGAGTATCAGCACCAACATCCCTCACAAAGGCCAAATAAGATAAACAACCCTTCCCAACTATCCGTTAAGCCTTCAAATATGAAATCACTCTGCTGGGAAACCTCTTAACTCAATCCTTGGCAACCCCGATATCGCCAACGTCACGGTCTTAGCGTGATAATCCAGAACAACATAACCTGGAGACAATCAATCCATACCCAAGATCACATCAAAATCAACCATACTAAGCAATAAGAGATCAACTCTAGTCTCCAATCCCCCAATAGTCATTAACATGATCGATATGCACGATCCATAACAATAGTATCGCCCACTAGCGTAGATACATGAGCAGATGAAACTAAGGACTCACGGGACATATCCAGAAAATGAGAAAAATATGATGATACTTACAAATAAGTGGAACTAGGGTCAAATAATACAGAAGCATCCATGTGGCATACTGAGACAATATCTGTTGTCGTGCCCCATTTTCTCGCGAAAGCGGGTTTCGACATGTGACTACTTTTTTAAACGAGGGTGTTAAAAGAGAAGAATCGCCACCTAATAATTTTTAAGGTGCGTTAGGGTACCTATTTGCAAATAACTCTGTTGGACTAGTCAATGCCACCAAAGATCGGGTAAGGGCTCAAATTACTTCAAAGAGAAGGTGTTAGGCACTCTTCGAGGTCCACAACTGTGGTTCTCGGCCGAATTTTCCACTATGTGGATTATATGATTAAACTAGGCGAGCATATAAGTAAAGAAAAATATGAAAGTTGAAAATCGTATTATGATGTAAACTAGTGTGAGAAAAAAAAATATCATTAAACTATATGAATAATTAATACAGGTTTTAAATATCACAAAGATTACAACTGCATTGGTCTATGGTTAATGACTAAATCCTTTTAGCAACATATAAGGGAAAGGGGGGTCCTAAGTTTTTTAGCCCAAAGGATCACCCCGTGCAACATAAATAATACTTCGCAACTTCTTTTGGGTAGGGGTTGCTCATATTATTCAGCGGGTACAGACTATCATCTGCTGCTACCCGATTGCTATGTTGAAGTTGTTTACTTGAAGAAGTTCTAATGCATTTCTAAGTCATACCATATGCGTGCACTACCCGTCCCACGCCTATGGTCCAGGAGACTTTAGACCCACTACTTGGTAGTTCTAGACTCAGGTGCTCAAAATGATAAAAACTAGGCGACAATCAAAAACAGATAGGACTGCATATAATTGCAATAAAAGGATCAAGTAACCTCCCCACATAAACAGAAAAACACGCAGACTGATTTTTGGTTAGGCAGTAGATGATATTAAGACGTGTTGGAACCGTTAAGTCCTATAGGCATGATTTCTATGTGATTCTGGATTCTAGTATTATACAAGTAGTGATGCAGCTTCCGGACTAACGTATGAGTAGATTACAGTGTTACAAATCCTATAGGCATGATTTCTAATTGTTTGCGCAATAAGGTGGTGAAAATAACCCCAGAAATCTGAATTACCAATGCTGATTTTATAGATATGTGTCTTAGACAGATGACAGTATCATATAGGCAAGATTTCTAATGGTTGGCAATTGAAATTGGTTTTATGACTTTATCCATATATGCATGTCATTTAAGTATGGCAATACAATGAAGCAACAAAAGTAGTTGATTAGTTGATTAAGATTATATAGTCATGATATGTAGATGAGCAGCATACTAAAAGCAATAGAAGCGATTGACCGATTGATTAGTTGGAGTCCTATAGGCATGGTATCTAGATTAAAAAAGCATATGTATTACATCCTATAGGCATGCTGTCTAAACGCACAGTAATAACATAAAAGCAAGTATGGCAAATACTCAGACTAACGCATTTAAACAATATACAAGTGAGGTGTGCATGATTCCTATATGCATGATTTCTATTACTGTGTAACATACCAAACGAAATAACAAACAAGGCATGCTGAACGAAATAATAAATATAACACACAGACTCTATAGGCATGTTTTCTACCCTTTCATGCAAATATTAGAATACTTGTTTCCCCAATTTTACTAATTCCCCATTATTCAGTTTTATAGGTTATTACAGACCATATTGAACAAAGCTCTGGACCAATTACAATATAGAATAACCCAGTAACATATCGGGGCCTTCCAATATGCTTAGAACTTAACACGGACAGCGGGCTCAAACTTCAAATGTGAACATTGCATTTCAGACCTCCAGTACCAAAGTAGACCCAAATGAATAACTTACTTAACCAAAGGAATGCCCAATTCAGCCTTACAGGTGACAAGATACTCATGGAATTGATAACAACTTCCATACTTAACTCCTAAGGCTAACAATAATTCTAGCCAAAACACAAAGACAAGGATACATGAAATACAGACAAGTTCATAAGGCAGATTCATGCTTGCATTTTAGAAACAAAGCTAAAGTAACAGAATTGACCGGCATAGGATAGTGAACTATTCCAAGAAAGATCTTCAAAAGTAAACTGATTCAGAATTATCCTAAAGAACCTTACACACAAGATTTAAGCGTGAAAATCCAAAAGAGTCATAGACAAGAACAAATGTAGCATAGCATTCACATAAAAAGTTCCAACATGAAGGCTTAATGAAGACAACATAACAGAACTTAATCGAGAATGAGAAAATTTTAACATGTTGAGTATCAATTACAATACCAGAAGACTTATAGCGAACAAAATACGTCACCTTCACATCATACAAGAATCAAAACTTATGCTAGTTGGTCACATATATGGGAAAAGTGTTGGTTATGGTATCTACTCTAAAGGTCTCAATTAATACTGAGGAACACAAGATTGAGCAAGTCAAGAACTCAGTAGAGTTACAAATAGCATGGGAAATGATCACGGCTAACAGGAGAATTCCATAAAGATAACAGGTTGGGCATGAATGTCTTAACAGGAATTAGAACACATTTTGAGCATGAGTTTGTTACCACAATAGTACAGAACAAGGCAAGAAACTAAAATCAGAATAAACAACAGTAACAAACATTCGAGCATAGGCATTAGCAGGCATGCCTAAGAAGGTAGAATCAAAGTAGGCAGACTGAACTACTAGAAGGCATAGAGCCTTAAGAAGAACTTCAAAACATATATGGCATGTTGATTAATACAAACTCCTAGAGACATAGATATGCAGAACAAAAATAGAAAGAAAATGAAATTGCAAGAGTCATAAATACATTACCAGTTATAGAAGAACAAGTAAACAAGAAGAGTGATTTCAGCAACACTTTAGTGTTAATAGCAAACGAACAGTAGAACCCAGGAATCTCAGTGTGTCAGAGTTCCCAAGGGTTTCAAATGAACCCTAGGCAATGCTCACACTGAGAAAAGTTTGAGAATCTAATTCCGGTGGCTTTGGCTTTCAGCCGGCCAAAATATTGAGCCTCAAAATAGTGTAAGACAAGAAAGAATAAGAAAGACAATAGTAGTTTTTAGCGATTAGAGTCTGTCCAAAGGAGAAATTGTGGAGGGATTTATATAGCAGTCGAAATCAAGCATCTAAACAACGAAACACAATAAATCAAACATAAATAAGGAAGGGAGAGCATGCAGAATCGTTTAAGAAACAAATTAGGAAAAAGAATCAGGCAAACCCTAATTTGACCAGAATCAAAAATTGGTTGAGGATCTTTGTGAATCAGACCCATATGACCTTGCTGTGATGCATATAGACGACATATCATCCAAATCTCGAAGGATGAAGCCAATTTTCCTTGATTTGGAGACTGGTATTTGCCAAAATTGGGGCAAATACTAAGTAACACCTTAATCTTGTAAGTAGCAATGAGGTAACGCGTAAACGGTAAGAGAATCACATAAAGAATCCATGATTTGATTGCATTTGGAGAAGAATTAGGGAGGCAGCTAGGGTTTGTGAAGTGAAGGGAGGGTTTGAGAGCATATAGAGGCGACTGAAGTGTGGAAATGAGATTAGGGTTTGGGTGAGGGGATATAAGGAAATGAGTTAGTTTATTAGGGGACGTTGATCATTTGAGATCAACGACCAAGATAGAAAGGGGAGCGGGGCGGGTCGTTTAGATGAGTCGCGACTGGGTTGGTCACAAGGGTCATTTGGATTGGGCTGCGGTGTTGGGCTAATGATTTGGGCCAAATTTAGTCTGAAATTAGCCCTATGTTGGGGCTATAAATTAAATATGTGAAATTATTTTAAAAATAATTTATAAAAGAAATTAATAAATAATAAAAACATCCTTATGCAGTAAAATAATTTAGAATACTAGCTTGACATTATAAAATATTAAAAATGCTATTTTACTGTAAATAATATAATAAATACAATTATGTAGAGAATATAAGCTATTATTGTAAAATTATATAAAATATCTTTAAAATACAAATATAATTATATAAGACAAAGTAAAATATTATGAAGCATATATATGGATACAAAAAATAAATTTGGATGATTAAGTCATCATAAAATAATTTAAATAGATAATTAATAAATAATCAAGTAATTTAAATGCAACGAAATTAATTTTAAAGCTCTAAAAATTATGAAAAATTATATAAAATACTTGTATAACTCTTGTAAATTAAGTAATTATGCAAAATGACATTTTGAAAGTATATATACTTATTTGAAAAATATGAGGGCAAAATTGGGTATCAATACTTGTGATTACTACATCTGAAGCAACAACATCTGGCCTGGCAAGAATAGCATAGAATCGGGCCTGACCACCACCTGATCGGCCTCCTCCTCTAGGGCGACCTCTAGCTGCCTAGGCCCCACCCTGAGCTGGCTGGGCGGGTGGTAAAGTAACTGGTGCGGAAGTCGCGGCCTGAGTCCTCTGCTGCACTGGACCTCCTGGGCGACGAGAACACTGCCTCCACATGTGCCCAAACTCCCCGCACTCGAAGCAACTCCCCGGTGCTTGTGGTGGGGACTGAAGGGGGCCTCGAGTATCGAGGTAACTGCTAGAAGGACCTGGCATAGATGAACCTGAACCGATGGAGCACGGGACGAACTCTGAGCTAGAAGGGCACTAAGAAATGACTGACCCTGACGAGCATTGTATGAACCATGACTGGATGATGCACTACGGTGAACAGGACGAGTCATCTGAGCGGGCCTAAAAGGATGACCCCTGTTGTGGTAGGACTGCCCCCAGAAGGAACACTTCCGAAACCACCCGAACCTCGAGGCCTCCTGGCCTCTCTCTACTCATGCTCTTGACTATGGACTATCTCTATCAGCCGATCAATATCAACCACCACGTTGAAAGTAGCACCAGATACCCTCTCTCGAGTCATAAGAAATCGCAGCTGATATGTAAGGCCATCAATGAACCTCCTAATCCTCTCCCTATCAATGGGAACCAATAAAACTGCGTGACGAGCCAACTCCGAAAACCTCATCTCGTACTAGGTCACAGACATGCCCTCCTGACGTAGCTGCTAAAACTGTCTGCGCAGCTCATCCTTACGAGACTGCGGCACAAGCTTCTCCAAGAAGAGAACAGAGAACTCCTAACATGAAAGTGGTGCTACACCGACCGGCCTGCGCCTCTTATAAGCCTCTCACCATCTGGAGGCAGCCCCAATAAACTAAAAAGTAGTGAACGAGACCCCACTGGTATCTAGAATACCCACCGTGTAAAGAATCCGCTGGCACTTATTCAATAAGCCCTGAACATTCTTTCACTCAGCCCCGCTAAATGATGGAGGCTGAAGCCTCCCAAATATCTCCAGTATCCTTTGCTTATCATCAGTCATAATGGGACCCACCTGGGCCTGAGCAACTGCAACCGACTGGGCTAGTATTACCCCCGGTGTCTGAAGTCCCCGCATCACCTGCTCTAGCGTACGGGTGGCGGGATTCTGAGTACCTCCCCCGGCCTAAGAAATGGCTGTTGCGGCCAGAAAAAAGACCGTCTGGGCAAGGCTGGTGCACACAGTTAGAATCTGAGCCAAAGCCTCCTAAAGACCTGGAATCACAATGGGCACAGCTGGTGCCTGAGTTGGCCCCACTAGCTCAACCGTATCTAGTACCTGCTTCGGAGCTGGAGCAACTGGTGGATCTGCAGGCACAACTCTAGCTGATGTACGAGCTGCACCTCTGCCCCTACCGCGGCCCCTATCGCGGCCTCGGCCTCTCATGGCCCTATCTGGTGGTACTGGTGACTGTCTGTCCTATCCGGTAGCACGTGTCCTCACCATTTGTAAGAGAATAGAGCAACATAAGTTGAGTTCCCGGAATCAACAAATCCGCACGACAAGAATACAAGAATGTGAAGTTTCCTAAGGGTTCGACAGCCTCTCGAAGATAAGTACAGAAGTCTCCGTACCGATCCGCAAGACTCTACTAAACCTGCTCATGGCTCATGAGATCTATGTAACCTATGCTCTGATACCAACTTGTCACGACCCAAATTTAGCCTGTCGTGATGGCGCCTAACGTGGTACTATGCAAGCCAATACTTCAAAATACTTCCAACACTTTTAAATGAAATATAAAATTAACACAGGTTTAAATAATTAAACTCTCAAAAACTGGATAGAAGGTCAAAACCCAATACGAAAATTTCGAACATCGGGGTGTCATTGAGTACATGAGCGTCTATGCAACACATGTCTGGTAATACTGTCTATGATAGCCTGAAACTAATTACGTAAATCGGGAAGATAGGGAAGGAGAGACAAGGTCTGCGAACGCCGGGCAGCTACCTTGGAATCTCCAAACAATCAAGCTGCGCAGAGAATTAACACTCACCGTGTCCGGAAACACGTGGATCTGCACATGAAGTGCATGGTGTAGCATGAGTACAACCAACTCAGTAAGTAACAAGACTAAATAAAGGACTGAAAGTAGTGACGAGCTTCACAGTTATAGTTCAATTACAGTAATTTCAACATAGGAAGATAGGCATGCTTTCAAGTTTGACAATTAAGGCCAAAACAGTTAATTCATGTCAAGTTCAATTGAAACGTGATATAATATCTCTCAGAAATTACATGGCAGTGATATATGCCAGCTGGAGTGCAACAGTAATAAAATCAAATGCATCATCTCAGAGCAACAGTGACTCAATCCTCCCATTCACTCAAACCTCACAGTCACTCATTCCTCACAGTCGCTCATTTCTCCCAGTTGATCGGCATTCGCACTCAGTAGGTACTTACACTCACTGGGAGTGTGTACAGACTCTGGAGGGGCTCCTTTAGCCCAAGCGCTATAACAAGCCAATCATGGCATAAATCAATAAAATATGCAGCGGCGTACAGCCCGATCCCATAAATATCATAACCATCAGGCCCTCGACCAGACTCAGTCATCAAGCTCTCCAACAGGAATGATAATCGGTCCAAACAACAATGATATAATGTATCAATAAAGAATAATAGAGGCTCAAATATAATATGCAAGTAAAATTATAAATGAGTACAAAACAACAATTTAACAGATAATTTAACATATACACGACCTCTAAAATCCTCGAATCTAGCCACAAATAATTTGATACAATCAACACGAGCTAAAGGAACCAATTTCATAAGAAAATACTAAGTTTATAATCAAAAGTCAAAAAGTCAACTAAAAATCGGCCCCCAGGTCCACGTCTCAAGATCGGGTAAAAGTCACAAAATACGAATACTCATTCAACCACGAGCACACCCATACCAAAATTATTCAAATCCGATATCCAAATCTCGTTCAAAACCTCAAAATTCGGCTTAAGAACTTTCCTCCATGTTCCCCCAATTTTTCACCCCAAATCACCAATTTAATGATGAAATCAAAGACATAAACATGGAAATTAATCAAAACTAGGTAGGAATCACTTACCTCAATCACCCACTTAAAAATTTCTTCAAGAATCGCCTCCCACCGAGCTCCCAAAATCAATTTTGTTTTATGAACTCAAACTCTCATTTTTGAAATTTAACACTGCTGCCCAGTCACAAAACAATCTGCCTCTCTAATTTACCTTACGCGAACACGGAGACATCCACGCGAATGCGAACCAATGCTTCCTCAAACCTACGCGATCGCGGCCCTCTTCACGTGATCGCGAAGAACAAAACGCGTGACTCCAGCTTCTGCCTCTTATACCCTATGCGAACTTAGCCACGCGTTCGCGAATCACATCATCCCACAACTACGCGATGACAGCCTCCTTCTTGCGAACGCGTAGAACAAAGTCCTCCTCTGCCCAGCTAAGCCTACGCGATCGCATACCTTCCCATACGATCGCGTATAAGGAAACCAGATCAGTGCACCAGAAAATCTGCAGCTATAACACTAAGTACGAAATTGATCCGTTACCCATCCGAAACTCACCCGAGGTCCCTGGGACCTCAGCCAAACATACCAACAAGTCCTAAAACACGATATGAACTTAGTCGAGCCTTCAAATCACATCAAACAACATCAAAAATACGAATCGCACCCCAATTCAAGCCTAATGGAACTAAGGAAATCCAACTTCTACAAACGATGCCGAAACCTATCAAATTACGTCCGATTGACCTCAAATTTTGCACACAAGTCACAATTGACACCACGGACCTACTCCAACTCCCAAAACCTCAATCCGAGCCCGGTAACCACAAAGCCCACTCTCGATCAAACTTTCAAATTTTCAATTTCGCCACTTCTAGCCTAATTCAATTATAGACCTCTAAATCACAATCCGGACATGCTCCTAAGTCCAAAATCACCCAACGGAGCTAACGGAATCATCAAAACTCCATTCAGGAGTCGTTTACATACAGGTCAACATCCGGTCAACCATTTCAACTTAAGCTTCCAACGTTGAGACTAAGTGTCTCAATTCATTCCGAAATCCCTCTGGACCCGAACCGACTACCCCGGCAAGTCACATAATAGTTATAAAGCAGAAAATGAGCAGTAAATGAGAGAACGAGGCTACAACTCTCAAAACGACATGCCGAGTCGTTACAACGAGCTTACTCGGACCGGTCTTAAAAGTCTCATTTTACAATGAGCTCCAAATATTCTAGCCTAACCCTGCTAAATCATGGGATAGGCTGGACTGGCCCAACGGGCCAAACCCATATTTACGGCTCTACAGTTTACCATCAGCATAGCCCAAAACAATACATCTAGTATAGCCAACATACATTTACATTGAATCTTACGGAGCCAAATCCACTTTCATTATTATTTTTTTTACCTTCTTCCCCAAGCTACCATAAAACTCTTTTCATTTTTCTATTTTTCAATTTTCAAATCTGTATAACAAGAGGTAAAAAAGGTGTGTACATAACTCACCATGCAAGTGAGGTGCGGAGAATCTTTCTTTTTTTGTTTAGAAAATTAGAAAATAAAAGGGAGAATTACACATAAATACAACTCACACATATATTAAATGAAAACATAAAGCATCAAACATCGCAATTACTCATTATATTAATTAAGCCTGTGTTTTTAGACAATCCAAAAAATGAGATAAAATGGAGTGCATAAAAATGAAGTAAGGGATCATCTATCTAAGAGTATTTTGGCTTTTGCAAAGTATTTTTCTTTAACGTGATTAAATCAAACTACTCACAAAGTCACATACTGGTGTTGTTACTATATATTTGATACAACAACTATATAATGTTTTTAGAACCAAATTAACCATAGTAAAAAAGATTAAAAGTGCAATAATCCTTTCTATAAAATGCATTGATAGTGGGGAAAAATAAAGCATTATCATGTAATATAATTGGGTATATGATTTACGGAATTAATTTCAAAGAATTTTTATATGTCTGCTAGTAGAAATTCATGACAATATTTATGGGGCTAACATTTAATCTTAGAAACTTTTGAGTTTTGGAAGGACATATCGATACTTGTAGAAGTACTATTTTGATGTTTAAGAAAGCAAATTATCTCTTATGACTATTTACAATTTGAATACAAAAAAATAATTATTTCAAATCTCTTGTGTATTATTTTTAAATTTTTTATTAAAAAAATATATAATCAAAAACAAATTTATAGGAGGATATATATATATATATATATATATATATATATATATATATATATATATATAACTAGTAAAAGCCCGGGCCCAACATGAATAGAGGTACAATGACAGTATCTGCAAGGAATCAAGGATGAGCTTCTGTCCAAAGGAGAAATGGAAGATTACAGAGTTATCACATAAGTCATAATGCCAAAGTCATATGGCATTCCAACAACAGCAGGTGATATAGATCTGTGCAAAATAGCAGCAGTTACAATTGCTGTCAACAAAAATAATAAATTATTATGTAAATAAATTAGCCGAGTCTCTGTTTCCTTCCCCTTTGTGAATGAAGTATGAATGTTAGTATAACTTAACTAAATTTAGGTGCTTCCTGTTATTTCACTTGCTTCCTCATACGCGGTCCAGTGTCTAATATAGTACCCAAAGACAGAGAACCTGGAGGCAGCAAACTTTTTCTGCGTATTTTCTAAAACTCTGACCTAGAAGAATCAGAAGAAGAGACAAAGTGGAGGTATATGAGATAATTTAGCCCCAGTAAAATGAGAGCAAAAACCATTGATATTCCTCATGAGAAATATAGATAGAGATGAATCATAAACACTTAAAAAATAGAGAAGACATAAATATGCATAAGAAATTTAACAAAAATGGTAATTCATTGAAGAATTATCTCAAACACCTAAAGAACAAAAGCCATAACAGAAATAGTAATTCATTGAAGAATTTTCTCAAACACCTAGAGAACAAAAGCCATTGATACTCCTCAAGAAAAATATAGATAAAGATGAATCAAATAGATGGTAGAAGGGATACCCACCAAAAAATACGATTGACGGAAAAAAAACCACTGAAGTGCAAACTTGACAACAAGAGGATAGACATAGAGAGCAGACGTTCTAGATTTTTCTTCAAGGTTGTTCGAGATTTAGCTAAGAAACCAGCGGTTCTTCCACGTGTTAAACTATATAAAGCTAGTGATCGCATGAATAACTGTGAAAGTGACAGAAGTATCCTAAAATTAATTTTTAATTTTATGGAGGCATACATATTGACCTTGAGATGTCTGCTATTCCCTCTTATTAGGGTAAAAATTGAATTTTTAACCTAACTAACCCATTATTTAAGTCACTTAATCAAACTAGTACGTTTTTTTGAAGTTTAACCAAAATAAAATAAATGTATTTCTCAGTAACGACATAGGAAATATTTTATTTAAAAATTTTAATGGCAAAAAAGTAACGGCTGATGGAAAAAACAGAGGTATAAATAGTTGTTGATGAAAACGATACACTGATTAATCGTATCTATCAGTGACGTTTTTATCTTGACGTTTAAATTTTTAAAAATTGTATATTATAACGTAACCTTCAGTAACGTTTTTAGCATAAAACGTAACCTTCAGTAAGGTTATTAGCTATCCCAACGAATTGGTCAGATTAATTTGACGATGTCGTTTCAGTACTTCACCTTTCCATGAATTACCCTTTACCCTTTACCCCTTCTGGGTTTTATCAGTTTGAGCCATCGTTTTCTTGATTTTTTTCTCATAAGTTCCCACCTTTAATTTCAAGATTTGGGGAAATTTGAAGTTCCTTTTAGAATCGGTAATTTTGATTCTAAAGTTGGGTTCGTGAAATTAATGTCAAAGATTTAAATGGAGTATTCTGCTGCTGCATCTGATGAACCTCAAAAGAAGCGTTTTCGTTTCAACACTGTTTTAATCTCCTATTATGGCTCGTCACTCTAAAGCTTCTTCTGATGATAAAGTTGTAAGCTTTTTTCCCTAATCAACAAGACCCCTAAATCACACCAGAGTTTAACGAAAAAAGAAGCAGCTGCTGATATATCCCAATAGACGCCGTAGGAGCTGCTGGAAAATGTCTGTTCTGACTGCAATTTCATGATTGATACTTCAAATTTTCTGTACTTTTGCTGGTAGATAGCTTTCATTATGGTTGGAACAAAGCTATTTTTTACCTGCGATTAAGGTATATTTTCATCAAACAACACTATGACTCATAATGTTCAATCAAATAAATGGTTAAGACAATAGTTCTGTTTGTTTGATATTGTTGAGATTTTAAGCTTGTATACCTTAAAGAGAAATGAAGGAAAAATGAAATATTTGAGTTTTTCTTGGGAAAGGGATATTGTCCCATATCGGAAGAAGAAAAGGCTTTTGATGGATATATATATAATTGTTCTTCTTCTAACTCTTAAAGAGTTAAGAAAAAGGCAAGCCTCGCGCCGCCGTCGTCGTCGCTCGGCTACGGCTACGGATTCGGTCAAAGATTGATTGATTAATCTTTTTGGATAAAATTCTTTTTAATTATTTAATTAATTAATTAAATAATTAACGAAAAATTCAATCCGGAATAACCCATGACCCGCGACCCGGTTCGGTCAGGCCTGTTTTCTTTTTCGGATTATTTTAAATATATTTTTTCCCGTAATATTTCCAAACACCCCTTTTCCAACAGCCATGGCTGTTTCTCAAAGGTTACAAACATTTTCAGAAACAATGCCAGCAACTCTATAAATAGAGTTTGAATCCCAGAATCTTTCCTTACGAAATTTTCTGAGCTGCTTCTTCTTCTTCTTCTGCACAATATTTTCCAGTGTGTTTTACGACCATTGAGTGGTTCGCAGTTCATCAGAGTTTTGGTACCAATACACTGGTGAGTTAAATCGTTCTATCCTGGGAGGATATATTCCAGTACCTCGGGTACTTGAGGGGAATAATTTCCTTAAGGACACACTGTGTATTCAGTGGGTTCGATTTATTCCTATAATGTTTTTTTATTTGTTTTCCAGAATCTATTTCGTTAAACAAGTATTACTAACTTTCTATTTTTTTTTTCAGAAAGTTTAATTGTTTATTACAGCAATACAGAATAATAACAATCTTAAGGAAATTACTTTTTTTTTATATTCTGTATTTTGTTTGTGGAGATTAAAACCTATGTGGTTTTCTACTCCTTCTGAATTTTACTATTCTGATTTGAAGATATAAAAACTTCATCAGAGTATTGAAATTCGTAAAACGATTTGAAGAACATAAAAATTTCATCGTTTTTCTGTAAAACAGTATATAAAAACTTCGGTTTTATTTATTATACATACTGTTTTTTTGTTAATAACAGTATTGTGTACTGTTCTGATTTTGCCATTAATTGAACTCTTATGTTGTTTACAGTGAGAAATGGCAATTGATAACGGAAATTCTTCTGCGACTATTGCGGCAGTGACGATAGCCTCGTCAAGCCGGACTGCTGTTCCACCGGCAGAGAAACCGGGAAAATTTTTCGGAGCCAACTTCAAAAGATGGCAGCAAAGGGTGTTCTTCTGGCTTACCACACTTGGTATGCAGAAATTCACTAGTGAAGAACCTCCAGTGCCTGCTGCGGACATGCCGGACAACGAGAAATTCATGATTGTTGAGGCGTGGAATCAGGCAGATTTTCTTTGCAAAGGCTATATCTTAAGCGCTTTAGAGGATGACTTGTACAATGTGTACAGTGCAATGAATACTTCGAAAGAATTATGGGACGCACTTGAGAAGAAGTACAAGACTGAAGATGCATGCTTGAAGAAGTTCGTGGTTGCCAAGTTTCTAGACTATAAAATGATAGACAGTAAAACTGTTGGAACCCAAGTTCAGGAGCTTCAACTTATTTTTCATGACCTTATTGCTGAAGGTATGGTCGTGAATGAAGCATTTCAAGTGGCTGCAATGATTGAAAAATTGCCTCCTTCGTGGAGAGATTTCAAGAACTATCTTAAGCACAAGCGCAAAGAAATGAAGTTGGAAGATCTTGTGATTCGTCTCAAGATTGAGGAAGACAACAAAACAGCCGAGAAAAAGTCTCGTGGAAATTCAACGATCATGGGAGCTAATATCGTTGAGGAGACTGCTCCAAAAAGTAAGAAGAGAAAGAGGTCTTCTGGACAGACTAAGGAGCAAAACAAAAATAAATTCAAGGGCAGCTGCTACAATTGTGGAAAAACCGGTCACAAAGCCCCTGATTGTCGTCTTCCAAAAAAGTATAAGAAGAAGGGACAAGCCAACATAGTGGAGAAGAATTATGACATTGATGATCTATGTGCAATGCTTTCGGAATGCAACCTAGTTGGAAATCCGAAGGAGTGGTGGATTGACTCTGGAGCCACTCGACATGTTTGTGCTGTCAAGGAAGCATTTGCGACTTACTCTACTGCTGGTCCCGAAGAAGAGCTTTCCATGGGAAATACTGCAACAGCCAAGATTGAAGGTTATGGGAAGATATTCCTAAAGATGACTTCCGGCAAGGTGTTAACGCTCAACAACGTTCTTCATGTTCCTACTATTAGGAAGAATTTAGTTTCTACTTCTTTGCTTGTTAAGAACGGATTCAAATGTGTATTTGTTTCTGATAAAGTTATTGTAAGCAAGAATGAAATGTATGTTGAAAAGGGCTACCTCACAGAGGGCCTCTTCAAACTAAATGTAATGGTTGTTGACAGTATGAATAAAATTGCAGCTTCTTCTTATTTATTGGAGTCAAATGATTTATGGCATATTCGTTTAGGACATGTCAAGTATAAAACATTGCGGAAGTTAATTAAATTAGAAGTGTTGCCTAAATTCGAGTGTAATAAATTAAAATGTCAAATATGTGTTGAGTCTAAGTTTGTAAAACATCCTTATAAGTCTATTGAAAGGAATTCAAATCCTTTAGACTTAATTCATACTGACATTTGTGATATGAAGTCAACACCATCTCGAGGTGGGAAAAAGTATTTTATTACTTTTATTGACGACTGCACTCGATATTGTTATGTTTATTTGCTTAATAGTAAGGATGAAGCAATTGAAGCATTTAAGCAATACAAGAATGAAGTGGAGAATCAATTGAATAAAAAGATCAAAATAATTAGAAGTGATAGGGGTGGAGAATATGAATTTTCATTTGCAGAAATATGTTCGGAATATGAAATTATCCATCAAACTACTGCACCTTACACACCTCAATCCAATGGAATTGCATAAAGGAAAAAATCGGACATTAAAGGAAATGATGAATTCTTTATTAATAAGTTCCGGATTACCGCAGAGTTTGTGGGGCGAAGCTATCCTTACAGCTAACCGAATACTCAACAGAGTACCCCACAACAAAACGCAATCTATTCCATATGAAAAATGGAAAGGAAGAAAACCCAACTTGAAATATTTCAAAGTGTGGGAGTGTCTAGCAAAGGTACAAGTTCCTTTACCTAAAAGGGTTAAAATCGGACCAAAAACTGTTGATTGCGTTTTCATTGGATATGCTACAAACAGTAAAGCATGTCGGTTTTTGGTTCATAAATCTGATAATCCCGAAATTCACATTAATACGGTAATGGAATCAGATAATGCTGAATTCTTTGAAAGCATCTATCCATATAAAACTGAATGTGAGTCGTTAAGTGAAAGACCTAAACGACCTCGGGAAGAACCAAAGGAAAATACTCCAAGTATAGAAGATCCAAGGCGTAGCAAACGTCAAAGAACATCTACTTCCTTTGGACCAGATTTTGTGACATTCTTGCTTGAAAATGAGCCTCAAACTTTTAAAGCAGCTATGTCATCTTCTGATTCAGCGTTTTGGAAAGAGGCAGTCAATAGTGAGATTCAATCAATTTTGGATAACCATACATGGGAATTGGTAGATCTTCCTCCAGGAAATAAGCCTTTAGGTTCGAAATGGATCTTTAAACGGAAAGTGAAAGCTGATGGCACTATTGACAAATATAAGGCAAGACTTGTTGTCAAAGGTTATAGACAAAAGGAAGGCCTTGATTACTTTGACACTTACTCACCAGTAACGAGGATAACATCTATTACGGTGTTAGTGGCAATAGCGGCCGTGTATGGTTTTGAAATCCATCAAATGGATGTTAAAACAGCTTTCTTAAATGGAGAACTAGAGGAAGAGATTTACATGGAACAACCTGAGGGTTTTGTGGTAACTGGTAAAGAAAAGAAAGTGTGCAAACTTGTTAAGTCATTTTATGGACTTAAACAAGCACCCAAACAATGGCATGCCAAATTTGACCAAACAATGTTGGCAAGTGGGTTTAAAATCAACGAGTGCGACAAGTGTGTTTACATTAAAAACACTCCAGGTCATGAAGTCATTGTTTGTTTATATGTTGATGACATGTTGATAATGAGCAAACACATGGCAGATATAAATGCTACTAAGCGCATGTTGGCTAGCAAATTCGATATGAAAGACTTAGGAGTTGCTGATGTGATTTTAGGAATCAGAATTCACAAGGCTCCATAAGGTCTAGCATTATCACAGTCTCACTACATTGAAAAGGTACTTGACAAGTTCAAGTATTTGGATTTCAAAATTGCCAAGACTCCAATTGACGTGAGTTATTCACTTCAAAAGAATGAAGGTGAAAGTGACTCACAATTGGATTATACAAGAGTATTGGGAAGTTTGATGTATATCATGAATTGTACACGATCAGATATAGCATGTGCTATTAGTAAACTGAGTCGGTTTACTAGTAATCCCAATCACATACATTGGATGGCAATGAAACGAGTTTTGGGGTATCTCAAATATACCCAAAATTACGCTTTGCATTATAACAAATATCCCTCTGTGATCGAGGGATATAGTGATGCAAATTGGATCACTGGATCATCTGAAGTTAAATCCACGAGTGGATATGTTTTCACAATTGGGGGTGGAGCAGTGTCTTGGAAATCATCCAAACAAACGTGCATCGCCCGTTCTACAATGGAATCTGAATTCATAGCTTTAGATAAGGCTGGTGAAGAAGTTGAATGGCTCCGGAATTTCTTGGAAGATATTCCATTTTGGCCCAAATCTTTGGCACCTATTTGTATACATTGTGATAGTCAAACGGCAATAGGCAGGGCAGGGAGCGTTATGTATAACGGAAAATCTCGTCATATACGATGGAGACACAATACCGTTAGACAACTACTCTCTAGTGGTGTTATCACAATTGACTACATAAAGTCAAGAGATAACGTGTCGGATCCACTTACAAAAGGCATATCTAGAGAGGCAGCTGAAAGATCATCAAAGGGAATGGGGTTAAGGTCTAGGACAAGTCATCATGACGGTAACTCTACCTAGCAGACTGGAGATCCCATGAGCTAGGTTCAAAGAGATCAAACAAAGTTATGAATGACGGTTCAACATTGTCAAATAACTCAACCCATTCCTGTGATGAAGACAATGTTCAGAAATCAAGG
This sequence comes from Nicotiana tomentosiformis, assembly GCF_000390325.3. NCBI lineage: Eukaryota > Viridiplantae > Streptophyta > Magnoliopsida > Solanales > Solanaceae > Nicotiana > Nicotiana tomentosiformis. Next base: position 84,414,922 of record NC_090814.1, read on the forward strand.
TAAAGCATTAAGGCTTTTTGATGAGTCAACAAAGCTTAATTTTTTTTTTTATGATTTGCTAAGTCTGGCAGGATATGACCAGATAGTGTGTCTATAGGATTACACGTTTAGAAATGACCTATGTGAGTGTGAAGTGTAAGCCGCTTCAAGGGGAATGAAAGTAAAGGCCCATTCTCTAAGCACTCATGAAACCAGGCGGTGTTCATGGCTGAAACGAACACAACCGTGAGAACCATAGATGGTTAAGGATTGATTGTGTGACTTATATTGTCTAGGTATACAACAAAGCTCGACGGTTTAAAGATATCAAATCTACCGATTGACCGAGTATATCCGATATAAGTTCACTACGGAAAGTTCAAAGGGAAACCTACTTATCCAGATGTAATTAATTCTTGCATGTAAAACACACACGCGTCCGTGCATTCCTTTATTTTATAGCCATTCCTCATTCATGTGGGGGATTGTTGGGATTTTAAGTTTGTGTAGCTTAAAGAGGGTGAATGAGAAATGTAGGGAAAATGAAATATTTGAGTTTCCCTTGGGAAAGGGACATTGTCCCATATCGGAGGAAGAAAAGGCTTTTGATGGGTATATATATAATTGCTCTTCTTCTAGCTCTTAAAGAGTTAAGAAAAAGGCAAGCCTCGCGCCGCCGTCGTTGCTTGCTCGGCTCGGATTCGGATTTGGATTTTGTCAAAGATCGATTGATTGATTAATCTTTTTGGACAAAATTCCTTTCAATTATTTAATTAATTAATTAAATAATTAACGAAAAATTCAATCCGGAATAACCCATGACCCGCGACCCGGTTCGGTCAGGCCCGTTTTCTTTCCCGGATTATTTTAAATATATTTTTTCCCGCAATATTTCCAAACACCCATTTTCCAACAGCCATGGCTATTTCTGAAAGGTTGCAACCCTTTTCAGAAACAATGCCAGCAACTCTATAAATAGAGTTTGAATCCCAGAATCTTTCTTTACGAAATTTTCTGCGCTTCTTCTTCTTCTTCTGCACAATATTTTCTAGTGTGTTTTACGACCATTGAGTGGTTCGCAGTTCATCAGAGTTTGGGTACCAATATACTGGTGAGTTAAATCGTTCTATCCTGGGAGGATATATTCCAGCAACTCGGGTACTTGAGGGAAATAATTTCCTTAAGGACACACTGTGTATTCAGTGGGCTTGATTTATTCCTATACTGTTTTTTATTTGTTTTCCAGAATCTATTTCGTTAAATAAGTATTACTAACTTTCTGTTTTGTTTTTTCCAGAAAGTTTAATTGTTTATTACAGCAATACAGAATAATAACAGATATATCAATTGTATTTATAAAGGGTTGAAACTGTCTTGTTGTGTAAACGTAATTCAAAGTAACTTTTGTCGAATGTACAAGATTTGGAAGAGATTCTCAAAAGTACACTGCAATTTCTGAAAAATGTTGATTTTAGTAACTTTGATTAGACGTTTCAGTCACATAAAGCTTCGACTTTTGAATTGTTTGTTGAATTGACGTTCTGAAAATATTCACTTGCGTGCAGATATTTTTATTTATTATGGCTGGCGTTAATATTCACCTGACTTTGCAACAATAGAGAAGGTCTATCAAAAAGCAAGATGTTACATGTTCTGGATGATTGCGGGTATGATGATGGCAGATACATCCGGGACTTTCCTAAAGCTTATGTACTTACCAATGCTTGAGGACATCGATGCAATTGGGTCTTACAGTTGGGGTAGTGCGACCCTAGCTTGTTTGTATCGCAATCTTTGTAGAGCTTCACAGAGTAACCATAATGAGATAGCTGGATTCCTTCCACTACTTTAGGTATATTTAATAATTATATAAATTTGTATATTTTATATATTTATATTTGTATTCAGATTTAGGCATGGGAGAGAATTACTGTTCTCAGCCTCAAGTAGTAGCACAAAGGGACACGAGAGATTTTTTTCCGGTTAATTTACCTAAGGGTCCACATGCAAGTAGATGGTTTGCACATTTTAGTTGGAAATGAAATACAAGTTGGGGGGGGGGGGGGTGAATTGTAAGTCTATTTAAAATTTCTAGTCGACAAGGATATACACTTAGTCGACCGCTGCGGAGACAGCTTGCACAATATTGTTAGTACTTCGATTCAATCAAATACTAATCTCAACAAACAGTAATTGCTTATGATATAATATGAAACCAGTAAGGTAAATGACATCAGGAATTTTATACTGGTTCGGAACCAATTTGGTATCCTACTCCAGCCTCCTTGGGTTGCAAGGATGTTATCTCTTGATCTCTTTGTAATATGAGTTGTGTACAGCTTGTGTGATTTTCAACGTTCACCACCAACGTTTACAAGGTTGGTTTTCACTCACCAACAACGACCAAGGGTTGGTTTTAACACGCTCACCAACAACTCAAAAGGTTGGTTTTTACTCACTCACCAACAACGATTCTTTGGCTTTCACTCGCTCACCAAAGTACTGAATAATGACACAACCTCTAAGGACACACTACCTCTCCAATATTTTTCAGTCTCTCTTCACTCTTTTGTGTACACAGTAAATCTACTAAAAGTAAATTTCAATGCTTGTTAAGAGTAGAATAAAGAGCTTGTAGTTGGATAGACAATTGTATAGAAGGCTGCATATTTAATCCTTGATTTTGCCAATCTTCTTATAGTAGAGTTTTGAGAGCTGTTGTAGATTGATCTTTTTGATTGAGGCCCACAATATTCTAATGATATTTGACCCAAGAGGTGCCTCTGAATCCTTCATGAGAGATGAGTTGGATTCATTTAAGTGCTTGCTTTCCATACCCGAAATCCAGGGAGTGATTTGTGGTTATTGCACTTGATTTGTTTCCCTTTCTTTTTTGATGGCTTTAAGGGAAAAAGGACAACACTCAAATTGTCTTCCTAGAAAAGATTGGACTATTCCCTACCGAGACAACATAAACTCTTCAACGCATTCTCCTTTTTTCAACTAGTAGATCATGTAAAGGACTACTTTTGCATCGGCTCTCTCTCGTTAGGTAATTACCGAGGCGAAAGCAGCTCTCTCGGAAGTCAGTTTCCCCGCACCTCATTAAGATCATATTGGCATACTCTCCCAAAAAAGAAAGTTCCTCTTTGCTTAGCTTGGTCTATTCTGGCTAAGCATTCACGGTGCCATCCTCGTCTCTAGCTCACTCCACCTTATTTGCTGGAGGGAGGATACGATTGTCGAAGCTGAAGTCATTCAATTCATATAATTTCGCCGACTACCTAGGTTCCTAAACTTTGAATGGATGGCAGAGCGTAGGTGGCAACCATTATGTTGTGTTTCCCTTCCATTTTGAATCTCCTGATTTACTGCAATCATGTCTATTATATCGTTTCACTTTGTTTTGGATCTCCTGAATTACTTTTCCAACGGTTCATTCTTTGCTTCTGCCAGCTTACACCTTTTAAATCTAATGGAGATTAGATTTGACCAAAAAGATATTTCCATAAAGAAGCTTTTCACATGGGCTTTTAAATACTACAAGGAATTGCTTTTGGATCTTTTTCTCCATGTGCTATTCAAGAACCCATGATTGACTTTCCATAATTCTTTGTCTATCAAAGATCACTCTTCAATCATCCTTTCTTGTAGTTTTTCAACGTGATTTTCTTTCCTTTTTCACTAGATCAATTTATTTGCTTCTTAAAATATTCCATGTTATCTCCTTCTAATAAAATATTTCTTCCTTTGTGAAAGACTTTTCCTTCTATTGTATCTCAAAACTTTAGTGCTCTATTTGATTGTGATAGTAAAATAATACTAGTGACCCACGTCACATCCGTTTGCCCATTTGAATCTTTTCTCAATTCATCCTTCCTTTATGCTTTCCAGATTCCATCTTGGTTGATGTGCCCATTCAGTCTTGCTAGATTAGGGGTAGAATTCTCCTCCTCATCTTCATTTTTTTTACTTCTATGATGATTTCATAAAAGCTTCTTTTCCATATTTGTCCGGGTCTTCATCAAAATAATCCTTCTTTGTAAATGTCTTCATTCCTGTTTTGTCCAAGTCCTTACACAACTGACAAACCTGCATAAAATAAATTTACCATAAGTAAATGTTCTTTGATTAAGATATGTTGGCTTGATATCGTATGTGAAACCTTGGGGCTAACAGGACAGACACTACCAAATATGTGTTGTCTGTTTATAGGGATGCACTTGATTCAATGACAGAGGATCAGGTAAGTTGTCGTATTAGTCTAAGTTTATTTTTTATGATTTTAATTGTAAACACTTATATGAATTAATTTTTTGTTGTAGTTTATTTGGGAGCCATATTGTGATGACTTAATTGGGAGCCTCCCTGATTTTTGTCGCCTTGGGCGAGACTTATGGCGTGCTAGAGTCACTATTTTTTGTTGGGACGGGGTTGAGGTTCACTTGCCTGATCGAGTTGTGAGGCAGTTTGGGTTTATGCAGCGGATACCGGATCATTTCCAGTTTGATGTTTTACACTTTCACCACGATCGTAGAGGAAGGAAGAATAAGCATTGGGATCAGGAACATGCACAATGGTTACCTTTTTGGAACCAACGACACCAATATGTTTATAATGCACCAGTCAGTCAGGGACCACTCCAATTCGATGACATCTACCTTATTTGGTTCAGACGCATTACCCATCTTCTTATTGGAAATCCAACTCATCGTCCGCAGCGGCATCAAGGTTATGTGCCTAACTCGACAGCATATGAAGCAATGGTAAGTATATGTAATCGTAGTTGAATAGTTAAACTTTATTTAGGAAGGAGGAAGTAGTAATTTTGTATCTTCACTATGAAGAGATCAACTAATGGAACCAGTGGGCATGATTAAAGAGGATTGAGTTTCTTTGTACTGGATCAAATAATGGAACCAGTGGGCATGATTAAACCTGTGTGCCTTTACTAGTGATATATCATGTTAAGATCTTTTTTCTTCTTGTTTTTAACTCTCTTTTCTTTAAGTTTTCCTTTTTCTCATTTCTTGTCCCCTTATTTCTGTACCTATGATACAAGGTATAACAATGTATCCGCTGGGATAATTAGTTTGATATTGTTAAGTGTTTATAAGATCTAGACTAGAAGCTGCACGGCATGATTTTACAACTGGAAATAGCTTGTTCCTCTTTAACAATCAACATAGCTAGCTGAATTCTGAGGTCTTTTCTATTTTCATTCTTTGGAAAGGGCAGCAAGCTTCTTCCTTTTTGTGGTTAGACACGAATTTACTTGATGTGATGCGATCTTCTTGTTTCCTGTTGCTCTCAAACTCTCATTATAGCTTAATTCTATTTTGTCTCTGCAGAGGAGATCTTTAGCTTCTGGTTAATTTCGAAACTTCTGCTTTTGCATTATAAATGACAAAATTTTCTTTGTACTAGATTTTACTAGTGATTAAATTTTCTTTGTGAGCATGTTAAATCTGCATAGATTAATTTATATAATGAAGAATGATAGAGGTTGCAGTTTTGTTGTATGACGGATAAAAGAATACATTTAGAAGTCTTAGTCAAAGATCACTTTGTTTGACTATAGAGAAGCAAAAATGGACAGCTAGTTTTGGTAAAGGTGGTAACGAATATGATTGTCATATTGTCAACCATTTGAGTCGGCAGACAATTCCATTGTTGTTACCTTAATTAAGAAGTTCATAGCAAGTTTAGAGCTCTATAATTATTGCTTGTCAATTCATCATAGTATATGTGCTCAATTAAAATTTCCTTTGCATTCTATAGGTGCAGCATATTCATGTAATGGTTGATAGCGCAAAATCCCTGGGTGATCAGCCAACATATGAGGATTTATACATGTTTCGGGCAATGGTACGGGATCAAGGGTATAGTTGCTTGGCATATGTGCATGAGGCTGATAGAATTCAGATACCAGTAGATTATAGAAGGGATACGATACAGACAGAACATTTACACCACCCTGTTCATAGGCGAGGAAAAGGTGGTGTTGCTTGTAGGAGGGTCCGGGCTGTTGAGAGGGGACGAGAGCCTGCTGCAAGGATGGAAGCGGCAGGAAACATTAGATGATCATGAAGCCTATGTTGATCCGACAACCTCTAATGATCAGGCAGCACCTGATTATGATATTGGATCCACTTCAGGGATGCACAATCAGGATGACAGTCAGGCATCAAGTATGACATATCAGAACATAGACACTCAGATTGTGCCATACATGACGCCACAGACTCCTCAATATTCTGCGAATCCGCATTTTTCATCAGTTGCGGATGTCTATGCTAATTTTCGGGCTGAACAATTTGAGCATGCTCCACAATTTAATTCGTCGCCTGTGCCACTATCTATTGAGCTTCCTGGTGTTGTTGGTGAGGGTGGTATAGATGATATTAGTTTGGAAGATGCTAGCGACGATATAGAACGTAACGATTTAGATGATGCCAATGACTATGTAGATGGTAACAATTTGGATGATGCGAACGATGATGGAGATACAAGCCATGCGTCTGTGACTATTCGGCCTGCTGGACTATTGCAAAAGCCGAGGCGTAATATTAAGCATACACGATGTGGGACTGGTATTTTATTTACTTAATCACATTTAATCTAATTCTTGTGGTATTGATTAGTACTTGATTATATTACTTTATTTTACAGGGAGTCACTATATTTACAAGCACTGACGTAGGAATGGACCATTGATCGCTCCAATTATCATTTCAGGGCATCAGTTTAGTATGGGCAGCCTATATCAAGCTGCTGCAGAAGAATACCTACATGCCTACAAGCTTCTTCCTGATAGTCCATTTGTTAATCAAGCTGATACAAGGCATATCATTTTTGTTCAAGTATCTAAAACTTTGTGGAGAAACTTATAGACACATCTTGTGCCTTATTATAGGTGTACTCTATTTTGTATATAGCAACTGAACAAGTGAAGAGCTAGATTATATTCTGTAATTTATTTTGCGTAGAGCACATGAACATAAAATTGTATTCTGCACTCCATTAGGCATTAGCTATAACAAGTTCAGTTTTTTCCCACTTTAATCCTTCTGCATTTTCTGTTCAGCTGGTAAGATTATCAAAATTACTTAAAGCTTCATTCTTTTTATTATATTTTTTCATTTTGGGTTCTGGATTCTCTAAATGTTCATTTTTAATTCTGGAGTGATTTTAGCATTTGGAATATAGAAAAAATGAGTTTATGAGATAAAGGTGAGTATAACGTGAAAAGAATTTTGTTTACTTCAACTTTTCTACTGATGCCGAGTTAAGAAGCGAAAGTCATGCATAACAACTACTATTTTCTCTTTGTATAACAACTACTGAAAAGTGCAGGTCCCACAACAAAACATAGAGCTTACACTTCGACCTAACACATGGAAAATAAAACAGAAGGCTTTCATTGCAGCTAAAAACTTTCAAATAAAACAAATCCTAATAGATTTGGAAAAGAAAAACCTATAGTCCTTATCAAATTGGGAAATTTTTCTCTTATAGGTTTAGGACTATTTGGGATCCATATATAGGGGTTGTAGTTGGGAATTCTATAGATTGTACTGTGCTTTTCTTCTCATTCATAGTGGAAAACTCTCTTTGATTTTACCCGAAGGGTTAGGCTTAACCGAACCTCGTTAAATCCTTGTGTTGATTTTTTTTCTCTATTTGCTTTGTGTGTGATTGTGTGCTAGTGAACCCACGATCTTCCGCAACAATTGGTATCAGAGCAAGGTTCGGGCTTCTACATATAATCTAGGGTTAAGATGTCTTCATCATCTTCAACAAAATATGAAGTAGAGAAATTTGACGGGGATTCTAGTTTCAGTCTATGAAAGATTAGGATGAAATCGCCCCTGGTGTTACAAGGGTTGTGGAAAGCAATTGATGAGCATTTTCGTGAAGAGATGAAAGAGACAGAGAAGGCAGACCTGAAGGAGAGGGCTTTGAGTGCGATCTTCATGAACGTTACAGATAGCGTTCTTCGGAAAATTGCTGAAGAAACTTCTGCAGCAATGGCATGGAAGAAGCTGGAAGATCTGTATTCTAAGAAATCGTTGACAAATCGCCTCTACTTGAAAAATAGGTTATACAATCTCCGTATGAACAAAGGTACACCTGTTAAAACTCACATTGATGAGTTTAATTCAATTATAATGGACCTGAAGAATGTGAATATCAAAATTGAGAGTGAGGACTAGGCCTTGATTATGTTATGTCCTTTACCGTCATCTTATGATACTTTTGCCGATATGCTGCTATATGGGAAAGACAGCATTTTACTGGAAGATGTTAGTAATGCACCAAAAGCTAAAGAGTTGAAAAAGAGCTTTCCAGACAGCATAATTGAGGGCGAGGGTCTTGTGATTAGAGGAAGAACACAACAAAAGAACTTTAACAGAAAAAAGTCAACTGCCAGATCAAAGTCTAGAGCAAGAAAGCAAAACTGTTATGAGTGTGGGGAGCAAGGTCACTACAAGAGAGATTGTCCTAAGCTGGAGGAGAAAAGAGGGAAGCAAAAAATAGATAATGCAGCAAATATTGTTGCCACTGCAATAATTCTGATGATAGTGACTATGTAGGGGAAGTCTGTGTTGTGAGTTCTAGTCATGGGCATAATTCGTGGGTTCTTGATTCTGGTGCTACCTTCCACATGTGTCCACACAAGAATTGGTTTGAAAATTACAAGTAAACGAGTGGGACTGTCTACATGGAAGATGATAATCCATTACCAGTAGAGGGGATTGGTACCATCAAATTGAGAATGTTCGATAGAATTATCAGAAACATTGAGCGTTGGCATGTTCCTCGGATAAAGAGAAATTTGATTTCTCTTTCGACTTTGGATGATCAAGGGTATAAATTTTACTCCGAAAATGAAATACTTAAAGTGTGTAAAGGCTCCATGGTACTCATGAAGGATAAACTGCATTCTAAATTGTATCATCTTCAGGCCAGTGTAGTTGAAGGGGAAGTTGTTGTAGCTTCTGGGAAAGTGATCTGAATCAGTATCAGTTGTGGCACTTGCGACTTGGCCATATGAGTGATAATGGATTGTCTTTATTGAGTAAGCAGACTTTACTAAATGGGTACAAAAATCAAGTTTTGAATTTTTGTGAGCATTGTGTGTTTGGCAAACAGACAAGAGTAAAGTTCAGCAAGAAGACCGAGCACAAGACTAGAGACAAACAAAAGATGAGGCATTTCCGACATTTGTTAAATGGAAGACGATGGTTGAGAGGCATACGGAAAGAAAAGATAAGTGTCTTCGAACTGACAATGGGTTAAAATTTTGCAATTCTGAGTTCTATAATTTCTGCAACAGAGAGGGCATAGTGAGACACCGCACTTGTGTCGGAACACCATAACAAAATGATATTGCAGAACGTATGAACAAAACGCTTTGTGATAGGGTAGGAAGCATGCTTTCACACTCATGTGTTAGCAAGGATGTTTGGGCTGAAGCAATCAATACCGCTTGTTATTTGGTCAACAGATCTCTATCCGCAGCTATTGAGTTCAAAACTTCTTTTGAGGTATGGTCCAGTTCGCTTGCTGATTATTCAAATTTAAGGATATTTGGTTGTCCTACTTATGCTCATGTGAGGGATGGAAAACTTGAGCCGAGGGCAAAGAAGTGCATATTTCTAGGGTATGCAACTGGAGTGAAAGGTTATAGGTTGTGGTGCACAGATCAAAAGACTACATAGCTAATTATCAGTAGGGATGTAACATTCAATGAATTTGCCTCACTGGACAGTCAGAGGGAGAAGGCAATAGCAGAAACAGATCGTGGTGTCAGTGATCGCATAGAGTTAGAAATTGAATCTCCACTAGCTTAGCCTAATAGTTTTGGAATACAAGAAATGGAGGAGGTGCAAAATATTGATCAAGATGATAATGTTGATGCACTTGCGCAACAACAACCATATAGCATTGTAACATATAGAGAGAAGAGGGTGATCAACCGATCGCAAAGGTTTGCAAACGTAGTTGATGGGAATCTTCTTGGACATACGAATCCTGTGGGATTTGCTTTAGCAGTTGCAGAGACCGTTGATGTGTTTGAGTGTTATAGCTATCTAGAAGCTATTCCGGGTACAGAACCAAATCGACGGATTAGTTCTATGGCTGAAGAGATTGAGTCTCTTAACAAGTTTAGGTATTGCCTAGACTTGGTTGATGTGTGCTGCATTGGGTAGAGCCCTCGTGAGGGCTGAGGGCAAGGTAGAGAGACGTTGTTCCTGTTAATAAAGAGAATTCAAGCCAAGGGAAAGATTTGTTATTTTGTGACTTGAATTATTTCCTTGTATTTTTAGGAAATCCATAATCCCTACAGGTTTAGGAAAATTTATTGTCCTAATAGATTTGGGAAAGGAAAACATATAGTCCTTGTCAAATTGGGAAACCTTTCTCTTATAGGTTTGGGACTATTTGGGATCTATATATAGGGGTTGTAGTTGGGAATTCTATAGATTGTATTATACTTTTCTTCTCATTCATAGTGGAAAACTCTCTCTGTTTTTGCCCCGAGCATTACGCTTAGTCGAACCTCGTTAAATCCTTGTGTTAATTTTTCTTCTATATTTGCTTTGTGTGTGATTGTGTACTAGTTAACCCACGATCTTCCGCAACACAACATATCAAACGTTATTTGGACATTGACGCCCATTGTGCCCGATCTGCCTGCATAACGTGCAAGCCTTCCCATATATTGCAGGACCACGATCCATTTCATTGGGAATTCTAGTTGTCCTTTTCCGACCGTGTTTGTTGGGACGACGATAAAATTCATTACTTTTTAATTTAAAACTTGGATCTGGTCAATGCCCCTCGTGCCCAACTGGTCAGAAAGACCCAGAATATGTTGCAACATAACTCTGAACCGTGAAGAGCTCGCTTACAAAGGTCCTAGCTAACTCTCCCATTATTTCTGTAACCTTCATGACATGTGAACATGGGAAGTGTAAATTAGTCCATTTTCCACAATCACAGTTTTTGGCATTCAGTTCAACTCGATGGGCATTACCACCAGTATTGTCCAACATCATTGACTTAACCTCATATACCCCTGTAGCAATATTCCAATCACTAACAAAATGCCTTTTCGAACTTTCATAATTCTTCTCCCAATTGATTTTGAACCTCCTTGTCCATAATTCCTCTTGCTCTTGAAGCTGCACCACCTACGGGTGTACCGTTCAACAGTTTGCTTTAATAAAAGTTTAACCATCACGGTAATTGGTAAACGTCGTGCTTTCTTCAACAGCCCATTGAACGACTCCGAAAGATTAGTTGTTAGTACTCCCCATCTTTTCCCATTATCATGACTAAGGGTCCATTTCTCCAATGGGATGTCCATTATGTTCTTTAATTTGCCACATCAAAACTTCAAATTTTCTTAGTTGATTTGTTGTGTTGTAGCAGCCATCCACATAAGGTGACTGAGGGCCTTATTTGGATAACGAGATAGAAAATTGCTCTTTTGATGTCTAAGGCAGATGAAAGGCCCTAGGCTCCCTCCATCGACGCAACTCCGGCAAACTAGTCGAGATTCCTTTTGCTCGATCAGAAATCACACATATATCTTCTCTGTCCTTTACTACATGAGTGCTCAAGTTTTTAAAAAACAACTTCCACGCCTTTTTCGACTCTCTATGAACAATAGCAAATGCAAGAGGCAGAATGTTATCATTTCCATCAATTCCAACAACAATTAGTAATTTGATGTCATATTTGCCATACATATGTTTCCATCTACGAACCATTGCCTCATCCTGAGTGACTGTGAGGATTGAGTGAAGGTATTGCCCCATTTACCGTTGTTATACGGGGCATAAGGGTGACATCTCACTATTGTTGAATGTACGGAGTGATAAGGGTGGCTATTGTGTTATTGTTCGGATGGAGTAATAAAGGTGGCTATTGTGTTATTGTCTGAGCGGAGTGATAAGGATGGCTATTGATATGGGTGTCTATTGGAGAGATAAGGGTGGCTAATGATATTGTCAAGGCAGAGTGATAGGGGTGGCTATCGGAGAGATAAGGGTAGCAGTGCCAGGATGATGCATGATGGCTTGGGGACATTGTATTGGTGATTTTCGTGTGATGGTGTGCTTTTTCTTGTGTATGCCATACACCTTACGTGACTTCTTGTGTTGTTTCGATGAGTACTCGATGTCTTTGATGTTACTTGTTGACTTGGGCTGCAGTAGTACACTCGCACAAGCATACACCATAGCATGCCACTTATACTAGCTCAGGAGTATGAAATTTTTCACTTATTGATCATACCCATATGTTCTCATATTACATGTTTTCATGTTGATATTGAGCATGTGACCATGCTGGCCAGATTGTGATTGTGAGCCTGTGATCACACCGGATGAATTGTGAATGTGAGCCTGTGATTATGCCGAACGGATTGAAATATTGGCACGTGAGTTGTCCGTATGGTTGTGATTTGAGATATGGGCACTAAGCGCCATGAGTATATGATGGTGGGTTAAGACTCGTGACTTATGACTATGAGATGAAGTATCACAGAGTGATTGCGTTGTGAAACTTGTGTAGAACGGCTTGATTAATTGGTTGTCCCTTGCGTTTCTTAATTGGTTTCAATGATACTTCACGGTGTTCTTATTGCTTTACTGTCTATATCACATGTTGATTTTGTTGCCATTTACTGATTTCTACTTTCCATTATTAGCTTTATACTTCTATACTACACATGTTATTTTATCTAGTGAGTGTCTTGACTTATACCTCGTCACTACTCCACCGAGGTTAGTCTTGATACTTACTGGTTACCGACCGTGGTATACTCATACTACACTTCTGCATATTTTTGTGCAGAACTAGGTATTGGAGATATCGAACTCGGGCAGAGTTATCTTGTTGATCGCGAGGATTCAAGATAGAGTTGTTTGGTCGTCGCAGACCCTTGGAGCCCTTTCCTTTCATTATAATCTCAGCTTGTATTTGAACAGTAATGCATATCGATCTTTGAGGTCTTTACATATATCTAGCTAGAGTTCATGACTTAATATTACCAGTCTTGGGAGGTTGTTATGATTATTGTTGCGTAGGCTCAGTTCGCTCTTGTGTCGGTATTCATATTAAACTATGTTTCAAATTATAATTGTTAAAACTGGATTAATTGTATAGTAATCGGCTTATCTAGTCTTAGAGACTAGGTGTCATCACGACATCCTATGGAGAGAGTTTGGGGTCATGACAAGTTAGTATCAGAGCCATGTGTTCATAAGTTCTACGAGTGACGAGCAAGTTTAGTAGAATCTTATGGATCGGTACAAAAGCATTTGTACTTATCTACGAGAGGCTACGGAACTGTTAGGAAAACTCCACTTCTTTCATTCTTGTTGTGCGGATTTGTTGATTTCAAAGTTTGAGCCTTTGTATCTTTATTCTCTCACAGATGGTGAGGACACGCGCTATCAGATCAGTTGAGCAGACACCCGCGCCCCCATCTAGAGATGCAAGAGGCCGGGGTCGAGGTAGAGGCCGAGAAATGGCACGTACTGCAATTAGAGCACCTGCCAGAGCAGCAGCTGAGGAGCCACTAGTAGCTCCGGTTGGGGGATAGGCACCGTAGGTGCCTGTTGTTACCCCCGGACTTCAGGAGACTTTAGCGCAATTTCTGAGCATGTTTGGTACATTGGCTCAGGCAGGATTGATCCCCGTTGCACCAGATACTTCGCAGATTGGGGGAGAAGCTCAGACTCCCACCGCCCGTACTCTAGAGCAGCGGGCCCACATTGGTCAGGTTCCGGGTGTGGTGCCGGTACAGCCTGTTATTCCGGTTCAGCCTGAGGTCAGGCCAAGGGCATCAGAGAAGGAGCAGAAGAGGCTTGAGAGGTTCAAGAGATACAGACAACCTACTTTTAGTGGCACATCTACCGAGGATACACAGGGATTTCTATAGAAGTGTCACTATATTCTCTGCACCATGGGTATTGTGGAGGTGAGCAGAGTTGCTTTTACTACATTTCAGCTTTCGGGAGTAGCGTATCAGTGGTGGAAGGCTTATAAGGAGGGTAGACCAGTCGATGCAGCACCACCCACTTGGGCTCAGTTTTCAGAGATGTTCTTGAGGGAGTTTGTTCCCCAGATCCTCCGGGATGCGTGGCATACAGAGTTTGAGCAGTTGCATTAGGGCACCATGATGATATTAGAGTATGCCATTAGGTTCAGTGAATTATCCCGTCCTGTACCTACTTTGGTTCCTACACTCAGAGACTGAGCCTGCAGATTCATTAAGGGGCTCAGTTATGATCTTAGGTTCTGCATGGCTCGGGAGTTACAGACTGATACTCCATTTCAGCATGTTATGGAGATTGCCAGGATGTTAGAGCGTATTCGGGGTGAAAAGAGGGAGGATAAGAAGACCAAGAGGTATCGAAGTTCTGGAGGGTTAGTGAATTCTACTCTTCAGCTATGACTCAGCATGGCGGAGGCTCGGCCAGTCGGCCAGTCCATTCCGCACTTCAGACTACTCGTGGTGCTCTAGTTAGTCAGGGTACTCATGTGGGGCAGTCATTCTTTAGTGCACCACTAGCACGGGGTTCCTACAACGGTTATTCTAATTATCCGGCACAGATTTAGTACGAGCAACCATGCCTGCATAGGGGTTGTTATGAGTGTGGTGATACTAGCCATATCATGAGAGATTGTCCCAAACTCGGGAGGGGCGGATTTCATCGAAGCACCCAGGCTACGGGCCCCATTCCAGTTGTTACTCCACCTACACAGCCAGTTAGGGGTGATGGACAGGCGGGTAGAGGGTGACCTAGAGGGGGAGGCCCGGCCCGTTGATATGCTTTCTATGATAGGGCTGAGGTTGCTGCACCAGATGGTGTCGTTACAGGTATGATTTCAATTTGTTAACGAGGAACATCATTCTTATTTTGATTTGGTTCTGCTTAACGGGCGAGTCCTCTTATCTTGCTTCACATATGGGTGAGTTTCGTAATTTTATACTCTACTTATGTGTTTGCCCATGTTGGGAGTTTCTATAGTGGTAGCCCATGTCTATCGTTTTGCTTTGTTCACTATTAAGAGCTATGACACTAGAAGTGACTTTCTGTTACTCATTACGGTAGGTTTTGATGTGATTTATAGATGGTTTGGTTATAATTTGTGATTTAGGTACTCTACCTGTATGGGAAATCTGTTACGTGTTGTGATTTTATTTTGCGAAATTGAGTTAGTGGAAGTTTTCGGTTAGTGTGAGGTGTATTTTACTTGTGATTCATAGCTGAGGATAGGATCCTCGTGTTTTCATGTGGTTTGATATGATTGAATTGGGTTGTGTGCCGCGGTGGGGCTATATTAGGATAAGATCCTTGTGATTAGTTCATATGATTTAATTCTCCCTTGTAGGATTGATTCGTAGTATGGTACTGATAGGGAGTTATGCCTGTCGGGCTTGTTTGATAGTTCTCTCATGTGTTTCTCTTTTCATATTCAGTTATATTCGCGTTGTGCTTATTGGGTTTTAGCTTGTAAGGTGTGTTCCTAGGTGGCATTAGATGTGACTGGTTGATTCGGGTGGATGGTTATGAGATTCTCATGTTTCTTGCATCATTGTCAGCGTTGTGAAGGTTTAGGACAAGGTTTTAGCTGAGATGAGGTTATTTGTGGGTGCCATATTTGATTATGGATAGCTATGGTGGTAAGATATGTTATTATGGGCATATGTGTAATGTGTTACGTCATGTGGTTATACCTTGTGGGTGTATGCAGGAGCTGTTAGTGTTGGTTGAGGTTGATACCTTATGTGAGAGAGGGAGCCGGGTCTTTGGGAAATGATCGAATGGCGAAAATTTTGGTTCTAAGGTTTATTAGTGTGTGGAAGGAATAATTCTCAGTTGAGATGGTGTTTTCGGGCCTATGTAGATTGGGGTGACATGGGATCAACCGCGAGTATATGTATGGTGAGTTCA
Organism: Nicotiana tomentosiformis; assembly: GCF_000390325.3. NCBI lineage: Eukaryota > Viridiplantae > Streptophyta > Magnoliopsida > Solanales > Solanaceae > Nicotiana > Nicotiana tomentosiformis. The sequence continues at coordinate 84,430,881 of NC_090814.1, forward strand.
TTCAGTGACTTGATGACTTCGGAACGGTTCTTAGCACGTTCGAGGATGAACTTTTGTTTAAGAGGGGGAGAATATAACGACCCGACCTGTCTTTTTGAGAATTAATGCCCTGTTCGGTGGCTTAAGGTCTCGAGTAGCTTCGGGTTATGTATTATGACTTGCGTGTGTGATCGAGTTCGGTTTTTCGGATAATTCTGGATTGGTTTAGAAGGATGATTCTTATTTTAGAGGCTTAAGCGGTAAGAATTGACCGAAGTTTGACTTTTATGTACACGACTCTGGAATAATATTTTGATGATTCCAATAGCTTTGTATGGCGATTTTGGACCTAGGAGTATGTCCGGATTTGGAGGTCCGTAGATTGATTGGATGTATTTTGGCAAAAATTAAAAAGTTGAAGGTTTTGAAGGTTGAGAGGTTTGACCAGGAGTTGGCCTTGTTGATATCGGGCTCGGATTACGACTCCGAGAGTTGTATTAGCTCCATTATGTCATTTGGTACTTGCATGCAAAATTTGACGTCATTCCGAGTTGATTTGATATGTTTCGACGCGAGTTGTAGAAGTTTAAAGCTCATAAGTTCATTCAGTTCGATTTGAGGTGCGATTCATAGTTTTAACATTGTTTTATATGATTAGAGGCCTTGAGTAGGTCCGCATTATATTATAGAACTTGTTGATATGTTCGGACGGGGTCCCGGGGGCCCCGGGTGTGTTTCGGACGAGTTTCAGATCATTTTTATTTTTTTGGCAAGTCTGGTTCTGGTGCGTCACATCTGCACATTTTGGAGCGCAAGAGCAGGGCCGCTTTTGCGTGATTTTTGTCGCTTATGTGAGTTGGTGAATGTCCTATTGGTTCACTTCTGCGGAAGGGGCATCGCAGGTGCGAGATCGCATCTGTGGAACAATGATCGCAGATGCGAAATAGAGGCTCCAGATGGTCGTTCGCTTCTGCAGAGTTTTTGATGCTTCTACGAGATCGCAGATGCGATGGGTCGCTCGCAGGTGCGATTTCTGGGCTGTTAAGTGAAGGTCGCAGATGCGTGATTTTGCTCGCAGGTGCGCTTCGTTGGTCCGCAAATGCAGAAGTTCTGGGCAGAACATATTATAATTCGAGGGTTTGCCCATTTTTATTATATCTTGAGTTGTAGACCTCGGTTTTGGGCGATTTTGGAGGGGTTCTTCATGAGTTGGATTGGAGTAAGTATTCTTTATCCGGATTTTATTATATTTCATGATTCCATAATTATTTGTATCATTAAATTAGTGATTTGAGTTGGGGAAAATGAAATTTTTTGTAAAATCTTTTTAAAATGTAAAATCAGTATTTGAAGGTTGATCTATTATCGGAATTGGATAATTTTGGTATGATTGGACTCGTATCGGAATGGGTGTTCGAATTTTATGAATTTTATCGGGTTCCGAGGTACGAGCCCGTGGTTGACTTTTTGGGTTGACTTTTTAGTTTTCATTAAAGATCGAAGCTTTATTATCCAGAACTGTTTCATATGGCTTTTATTTATAATATTAAGTTATTTTGGTTAGAATTGAGCCGTCCGGAGGTTGTTTAATTTGAGAAAGTCATTTTAGTGTATCGATTTAGCTTCTTTGAGGTAAGTATCTTGCCTAACTTTGTGTGGAGGAACTAAACCCTTAGGATTTGAGTCGTTGTGCTAATTGTGTTATGTGAAAGCCGTGTACGCGAGGTGATGAGTACGTACTCGGGCTTATTTGTGAAAATTGACTGGTCTAGTCTCTTAGGCTTCTTTCATGTGTTTATTTGGAATTGTTAGCACATGTTATATTTTTTTTTTATTCGCTATGTCTACTATCACATGCTATATTTGAAGTTGTCATTACATTTCACATCCTTTACTTGTCGAGTTTGCTCTTATATGCTTTATTTGAAGTTATTACCACTTTATCATTTTCCGATCTTTTTTATTGTTGAGTTACTCTTAGTTGAAATTATTATTACATGATATCCCTTTGTTGCTGGGTTATTCTCATGCATTTAGACGTAGTACTAGTTTGTGCCATCTCTTTCATTGTTAGCCTAATTCATATACTAGGATCTGGAGTTTGTTATTTTATGGAGATACTTTCTCTATTGAGATTGTCCTTAAATAATTAATTGAAATTGAGATTACCGAAAGTCATTAATCTATTTTAATTGAAGTTGTGTTGAAAAGGGATGTTGTTCCTTGTTGAGTTACTTTCCCGTTCATTTGTTGTTATTGAGATTCTATACACATCATATTTGAGTCGCGTGCTATTTGTCGTGAAAATATTGATATTGTTGGATCTCTGGAGAGGTTGTGGCTTATGGGCACTTGTGACACGAGTTGATATATCATGTTATTGTGATGCTAGCATTTGTAAATTGTTGTATGGTTTAGTTATTGTTGTGCGGAGTTTAAGGGTGGCACTTTACCGTTGTTGTTATGCGGGGCATAAGGGTGGCATCTCACTGTTGTTGAATGTATGGAGTAATAAGGGTGGGTATTATGTTATTGTCCGGACAGAGTGATAAGTATGGCTATTGCATTATTGTCTGGGCGAAGCGATAAGGGTGGCTAGTATACGGAATGATACGGGTGGCTATGGGAGAGATAAAGGAGGCTAATGATATTGTCAGGGCGGAATGATACGGGTGGCTATCAAAGAGATAAGGGTGGCAGTGTCAGGGATGATGCATGATGGATTGGGTATATTGTGTTGGTAATTTTCGTGTGATGGTGTGTTTTTCCGTGTGTATGTCATATACCTTACATGACTTATTGTGTTGTTTCGATGAGTACTCGATATCTTTGATATTACTTGTTGACTTGGGTCGCAATAGTACACTCGCACAAGCATACACCATAGCATGCCACTTATACTAGCTCATGAGTATGAAACTTGTCATTTATTGATCATATCTATGTGTTCTCGTATTACCTGTTTTCATGTTGATATTGAGCCTGTGACCATGCCGGGCAGATTGTGATTGTGAGCCTCTAACCATGCCGGGCGGATTGTGAATGTGAGCTTGTGATCATGTTGGGTGGATTGAGAGATTGGCATGTGAGTTGTCGGTGCAGTTGTGATTCGAGATGTGGGTACAAGGTGTCGTGAGTATATGATGGTGGGTTGAGACCCGTGATTTGTGACTATGAGATGAAGTATCACGGAGTGATTGCATTGTGAAACTGGTGTAGAACGGCTTGATTAATTGGTTTTCCCTTGCATTTCTTAATTGGTTTCAATGATACTTTACGATGTTCTTATTGCTTTACTGTCTATATCACATGTTGATTTTGTTGCCATTTATTGATTTCTGTTTTCCATTATTAGCTTTATACTTTTATACTGCACAGGTTATTTTGTTTAGTGAGTGTCTTGACTTGTGCCTCGTCACTACTCTACTGAGGTTAGTCTTGATACTTACTTGGTACCCACCGTGGTGTATTCATACTACACTTCTACATATTTTTGTGCAGAGCCAGGTATTGGAGATATCGGACTAGGGCAGAGTTAGCTTGTTGATCGCGAGGATTCAAGGTAGAGCTGCTTGGTCGTCGCAGACCTTTGGAGTCCTTTCCTTTCATTGTACTCTCAGCTTGTATTTGAACAGTATTGCATATCAATCTTTGAGATCTTTCCATGTATCTAGCTAGAGTTCGTGACTATGTATTACGAGTCTTGGAGGTTGTTTTGATTATTGTCGTGTAGGCTTATTTCGCTCTTGTGTCGGTATTCATATTAATCTATGTTTCAAATTATCATTGTTAAAACTGACTTAATTATATAATAATCGGTTTAGCTAGTATTAGAGTGTAGGTGTCATCATGACATCATACTAAAAAGAGTTTGTAGTCGTGACAATATATTATGTATTTTGTCTTTTGCTACTAACTTATCAGTTTAGAATTAAATCATTTTACTGAAAATTTAATTTGTGCTATACTACAGATCGATTCTAGAACGTAAAAGATGAGTGAATAGGTGATCTGTGGTTGCTAATATACGCCGGGTATGATTACTTTATCAGCTTGTGTGATAAAAAAAGTCAGAAGACTAAGATGCACCCATATTCTTTTCCTTCAGTTCTTTCACTCTGTTTCTTTTTTTTTTGTGTAATTTTACTTTTTATAATGTGATTATTAATAATGATCATTGAAGTGGATTATGCATCCTAGATGTTTGACGATATGCTTGACTCAGCTTATTTAGAGTCATTAAGTCCACAAATTTTATTTCAGCCTTAGTAATAGGAGACCTGTGCTTTTTTAATACTGGCGAACTGATTTAGCTGCTCCGAATGCTTCTTTACTCGGTGAATTTTTATGAATCTATATTTTACTTATGCTAACTAATAGTATTGGATATAAAGAATAGTTTTTTTTACCTAATTACAAGTTTTAAAATATTACTTAATAATAATAATGTGTCGTCACTATGTTGTCTACATTTACTTTACATTATCGTAATATGGAGATAAACAAGTAAAGCAATAAGGTTTGTGTCTTTTGATGTGGAGATGCCTCAGTTTAGACAATTCTATGAAATGAAAATCAATAAGAGGTTTCTTTAGTTTTTCTCAGAGAAGAGTATGACATTTCAAATTAGTCTGAATTTGCTTTAAATGTAATCCAAAAAGAATATATGAAAAATGGTGAAACTTACATAGTGAGGGAAGGATAGTCAATGTTTCATCAGAGGCTCATTGTATTGCATATCGTGAGGGAATTCAGTTTGACAAAATTAATGACCAAGAAAGATAATATAAAAAAGTTTCGGTGTTGAAACAAAAGAATTCCTGATTATAAAATAAACCTCTGTTTGCTTAGTGCTTCAGTCGCTTGATAACTTTTTTCAGCATATTGTTATATTGCAATTGCTATGTAACAACTGAATATGTAGAGAGTTCTAGTATTGCAGAACCCCTAAGTGCTTAAAAGTAAAGTTGTGGAGTACTTGAATGAAATGGGTCCAAATGAAAAATGGAGCGGAAGAGATATTAAAGAATCATATAACCGACCTAACTATGATTGAGGCGTGTAATAGTAGTAGTTGTTGCCATCATTTTGTTTTTGGTAAGAGAGTAAACCCGCTGTCGCTACGACCTCTGTCACAGTCTCTGTCTCTCGGGTGAGCACTTTGTGCGCACTGAATAAATCTCCCCCTGTGTAATAGCTTGCAAACCACACAGAGGATGTAAATCGCACTAGACAAGCCCTGTGCGACAGGCTCAATCCAGAAACAGTTAAAGGTGATCTTCTCATAACTAAATCTCACATGCTGCTTTCCCTTCTGATTTCATCTTGGGTTCTTGTGCAAGTAATATTTTGTTCCATTCCAAGATACAAACTGATATGTTGCTTGGAGTGGATTTTTGGGTATTTCTTTTTTTTTTTACCTTTCACAAAGCCTGGTTTGCAGTTCCTCGCCCCAATCATAGCTAGGGTTGAAGGGTCCATGCTATGCAATTAGTCCCTTAAGAATTTCAGTTAATCTTCAATTTGAACATATTGATTTATGTACTCCATCAAGGTGCAATACTGTTCCTCTCGTTAACCAACATTTTTAATGAAATTCTCCCACGCAATAAAATCAGTGGCAACTAGCCACAAGTTTGTAAAATTTCCATATATGTATATCTAAAGCAGGTTTTATATGAATACATCTATTTTGATTTATTACATCAACTTGTGTATTTCAACGCATTAATGTGAAAATTAAAATTGGTTTAGAAGCATTTCTAATTGATTGGACACCTTATTCTGTTTTAATTTCTCCGTGACAATAGAAATGCACTATGTGAGACAATTGTATACGGGTAGAACCGAGCTCTATGTTTGATCGAGACATCTAGAACAATAGGTCAAGGCTCGGCACATACGTAAGAGATCGAAGTTACAGATGTAACTGAGCTCGATATCGAGAATCGAAGTTCGAACAAGACCATCAGATTTGCCCTCGTGTTTATCGGGAGCACGACCGATCCCGCTTCTAACGACCTCGAAGAAAAGCTTTGCCAATTCACACGACAAATATCCGTGATTCTCGCCATTAATCAATCATTATGGCAAAAATTACGGGATTAAGTCAAAAAGGGAACCAACGGTCTACATAATTTCTTATAAAATAATGTCTTAAAGGTTTCATCTCCCCGTATATATAAAGGGAATAGAGTAATCCATGGCACCCATTGTAACGTACTTAAGACAAGAAGATATTATTTTTTTCATCTTTGTTCATATTATTCTGGCTTCAATAATATTACATCTAGGTTCGATGGAAGTTAACCGTGCGAGGCTTAAGTCGTTCAAACTGCATGATTTGCATTTATTTTTCTACTTATTCTTCCATATTAAATCTGATTCCTCACTTTGTATCGAATTAGATCACATATCCTTAAAACCGCGTATAAATTCAATTGTTATACGATTTTGGGGGTAAACAGTTTGGTGCCCACCGTGGGGCTAAGGATAATAGTGGTTATTTGATACAAATCTTCATGACACACACTACTTTATACTTGCTCTTTGAAGTATCTTTGATTTTAGGCCAAAAATGACAAACTCTCAAATAGCACCTCTACGTATCGACAACGAGGCCGGTCATCAAGGTGAGAATAACAACATGGCGCCCGCTAATGCAAGGCCACCCGTTGATGTCGTTGGAATTCAGACTGCGGATCCAATTGATGTAAATTCACATGTGGCCATCGACGCAAACTTGCTTACCGACCCTGAAAATAGCGTCCCTGGTGGAACCCGATCAGCAGCTCAAAACACACAAAATATTGAAGAAGACGGGATTAACCCACGCATGATCTTCGAAAAGTTGCAAGCTCAATATGTGGTGATAGCTCAGCTACAGAGCCAAGCCCAGGCACCGAGCAGGGTTGAACCCGATCTGCCCCAAGAAATCACCCGTAAAACGGAACCGGTCATGGTAAGGTCGAATGAACAAGAACCGGGGACTAACCCCGAAATTATAAAAATGCTCGAGGAGCTAACAAAGCGGATAGAGTCAGGGAAAAAGAGAATCGAAGCGAACGATAAAAGGGTTGAAACCTATAATTCCAGGATAGATCAAATCCCAGGAGCACCCCCGATATTAAAGGGACTGGATTCCAAGAAGTTCGTGTAAAAACTTTTTCCCCCAAGCGCTGCCCCAAAACCGATCCCCAAGAAATTTCGTATGCCCGAAATACCTAAGTACAATAGAATGACCGATCCAAACGAGCATGTAACCTCTTATACATGTGCCATCAATGGGAATGACTTAGAAGACGATGAAATCGAATCTGTTTTGCTGAAAAATTATGGGGAGACTAGGGCTGCTTATCTGATAGATTGAGCGGTTAATTACTCTTAACGGTTTGGCTTAACGATTATCGGCTTTTAAATGTATTAATCTGCTAGCCACCCGATAAGATATCGGGCGGATTGGTATCGGTTTAGCTCTTATCGGGCAGTTATCAGGCGATTTATCGGCCTAATTAAATCTATATTGTGTGCATTAATTATTTGTTGACCGCCTAGCATACAAATTTATAATAGAAAATTACACATTGAGTCCCGACAAACATGTCTGCTAACGCCTACATAAGAATGATGTAGTGTGTCATGTGTTGTAGAGTAAAAAAAGTAGAATACATTATAGGCTAGATTATATCCCAAAGCAGACTACATATGAGTCCAGACATACATATATGTTAACGCCTACCATTAAATCCCAAAGCAGACTACATTACATGAGTCCAGACATACATATGTCTGTTAACGCCTAGCATACAAATTCAGAATAGGAAATTCCAGTCTATATTCAAAGTGAGTCCAGGATATATATTTCAAAACGATTAATCCATAAGTGAGCAGAATACACAGAAATGTTTGGCCTGCAGCTAACGCGTAACAGAGCTTGAATTTATGCAGCTTCAAAGTTCAAACAACAACTTCAAATTTCTAACTTAAACTCTCAACCAGGCATTTCACGCTATATCATTAACCATACAAACAACACCGAGCAAAAGGCAGTTATGTATAGAAATAGGGATGAATTATAAGTAGTAAACAATTTACAGGAAACACAGATGCGCTATTTCTCCAGAACATAATTCAAGACAGTACTATCGTCAATATTGTGGGATAAAAGTTGTGGCAACAACACTGTTGTTCTTCTAGTAAACATAGACAGCGGGCATTAGTTTTAAAAAAACAAAAACTGAGGTGAACTATAGACAATAGCTTAAACAATCTTATAGTAGGGTGGGAGAATAAGCTAAGCAAATAGCTGGAAGAAGTGGAAGAGTTTTTGATATTTAATATATATATGGATAAAAATAATTTATATATATATATATATATATATATATATTCTTAACGGGTTAACGGATTATCCGTTAAGAAAATTGAATAATCCGCCCCCAAACCGATAAGCCGTTAATAAAAAAATTTCAATCCGTTCCCCGTCCGTTAAACCGTTAACCCGATACCAATAAGCCATTAAGCTTCGGTTTCGATTCGATTTTCGGTTTCGGTTTGGTTTTGAACACCCCTAGGGGAGACCCTGTCGAAGGGAGCCATGATATGGTATCATAACTTACCTCCTAATTATATTGACTCATTTGCTATTCTTTCAGACTCTTTCGTAAAAGCACATGTCGGTGCCATCAAGGTCGAAACCAGGAAATCGGACCTTTTCAAAGTCAAACAGAAGGAGAACGAGATGCTCAGGGAGTTTGTGTCCCGTTTTCAAATGGAACGAATGGATCTGCCGCCGGTCGCTGATGATTGGTTGTTCAGGATTTCACTCAGGGACTCAATATTTGAAGCTCGGTGACTTCACAGCAATTAAAGCAAAGCCTGATAGAATACCCTGTCATTACCTGGACCGATTTACACAATCGGTATCAATCGAAAATCAGAGTCGAAGATGATCAACTCAGGGCACCTTCGAAGTCTATATATCCCACCAGGACTCTCGATAGATCTAAGAGGAACATCGATCGTGAATCAACATCAAACAGGGATCAATATCGGCCTTATAATGGAGATCGAATGAGCAGTGGGTCGGGGTAGAACCACGTAAGAAATGATAGGAGAATTGATCAAGGTCGAAGCAACCGAGGGCTCATGACCAAAAATGGCTTTGACAGGTCCCTCGAGCCTAAAGAAGCACCGAGGCTATCGGAATACAACCTTAATATCGATGCTGCCGCCATCGTATCTGCTATCGGACACATCAGTGATACCAAATGGCCTCGACCTCTACAATCTGATCCATCTCAAAGGGACCCTAACCAGATGTGCAAATATCATGGCACTCACGGTCATAGAACGGAAGATTGTCGACAACTGAGAGAAGAAGTAGACCATTTATTCAACAATGGGCACCTTCGAGAATTCTTAAGTGACCGAGCCAAGAACCACTTTAGAAACAAGGATTCTAACAAACAGACAGGACAAGAAGATACCGAACCTCAACACGTCATAAATATGATCATCGGTGGAGTCGACATCCCACAAGGGCCAATGTTAAAGCACACCAGAATCTCCATCACCAGGGAGAAACAAACTCGAGACTACATACCTGAAGGAGCCTTATCCTTCAGCGACGAGGACGCAAAAGGTATCATACAACCTCATAATGATGCACTGGAAATATATGTACTCGTAAATAAAACTAGAATCAAACGTGTGTTAATTGATCCAGGTAGCTCGGCCAACATTATTCGATCGAAGGTCGTAGAATAGCTCGGTCTACAAGACAGGATCGTGCCAGCAGTCCGAGTCCTAAACGGGTTCAACATGGCATGTGAAACCACCAAAGGGGAGATAACGTTACCGGTCAATACCACCGGAATCGTACTAGAGGCCAAGTTTTATGTATCGAAGGGGACATGAGGTACAACGCCCTTCTCGGAAGACCATGGATCCACCACATGAGGGCAGTACCCTCAACTCTTCACCAAGTGTTAAAATTCCCAGTCCCAGGAGGGATCAAGACAATCTACGGGGAACAACCGGCCGCAAAAGAGATATTTGCCATCGAAGAAGTTGTTCAGATATCAACACTCACAATACCAAAGGAAGTGAATTCTGGTGCCGACCCATAGGCCAAATAGCAATTACCAATTCCGGTAACGATCCAATCAGATAAGCAAAAGACTTACGAAATCGATGATTACGGGGTTCCCCGATCTTTCATAACCACCGATGACTCTAACCAACCAAATTGATAGTTGAAGAGCTGGAACATGTTGTATTAATCGAGCATTTGCCCGATCGAAAGGTATACCTGGGCACGGGACTAACTCCCGAGCTCAGAAAAAAATTTATTCAATTTCTTATAGTTAACATAGATTATTTTGCTTGGTCCCATCTTGATATGACAGGGATCCCACCAGAAATAACCACTCACAAACTAAGCATGGACCCAAAAATTAATCCGGTCAAGCAGAAGAGGAGGCCCCAGTCTGAGGTCAAATGTGCTTTTATCAAAGACGAGGTATCTAAACTCCTAAAAATAATGTCCATTCGGGAGGTTAAATATTCGGATTGGTTAGCAAACATAGTGGTAGTCCCTAAAAGAGGGAATAAACTAAGAATGTGTGTATATTACAAAGATTTGAATAAAGCATGCCCTAAAGACTCTTTTCCTTTGCCCAACATCGATCGTATGATCGATACCACTGCCGGTCACGAGATCCTCAGTTTTCTCGATGCTTATTCCGGGTATAACCAAATACGGATGGATCCGGGTGATCAGGAAAAAACCTCTTTCATCACCGAAAACGGCACATACTGTTAAGATGTAATGTCGTTTGGATTAAAAAATACCGGTGTGACATACCAACGCCTAGTAAATCGGATGTTCGAAGAACAAATAGGAAAATCGATGGAAGTTTACATTGACGATATGTTGGTTAAATCCCTACGAGCAAAGGACCATTTAAAGCATTTGCAAGAAACCTTCACTATATTAAAGAAGTATAACATGAAGTTGAATCTGGAAAAATGTGCGTTCAAAGTTGGATCGAATAAATTCCCCGGGTTCATGGTATCCAACCGAGGAATCGAGATCAACCCCGACAAGATCAAAGCTATAGAGGATATCACGATCATAGACAACGTAAAGGTCGTGCAAAGGCTAACCGGGCACATAGCCACTCTAGGACGATTTATTTCGAGGTCGTCCGACAAGAGCCACCGATTTTTCAAACTACTGAAAAAGAAGAAAAACTTCTCATGGACCCCGGAATGTCAACGAACTTTGGAGGAGCTCAAAAGATACTTATCGAGCCTACTGCTGCTTCATACACCAAAGACAGACGAACAACTATACTTGTATTTGGCAGTATCGGAGATAGCGGTAAGTGGAGTCCTAGTCCGGAAAGAACAAGGCACGTAATTTCCGATTTATTATGTTAGCCGGACCTTGGGTGAGGCCAAAACTAGATACCCCCACCTGGAAAAATTGGCGCTCGCTTTGCTAAGTGCCTCGAGGAAGCTAAAACCATACTTCCAATGTCACCCCATATGTGTCGTAACTACTTACCCGTTAAGGAATGTTATGCATAAACCCAAACTCTCGGGGCGATTGGCCAAATTAGTCATGGAAGTAAGTGGGTACGATATTGAATATCGACCTCGGACCGCCATTAAGTCCCAAATATTGGCATACTTCGTGGCCGACTTTACACCGGCTCTGATACTTGAGGTCGAAAGAGAGTTATTGGTTAACTCAGGGACATCTTCGGGAATCTAGACCCTCTTTACAGACGGGGCCTCAAATGCCAAAGGGTCTGGACTTGGTAGCGTACTAAAGCCATCAATAGGTAATATAATTAGACAATCTATTAAGACTGTGAAATTGACTAACAACGAGGCCGAATATGAGGCCATGATTGCAGGCCTTGAATTAGCCAAAAGCTTGGGAGCAAAGGTGATCGAAGCCAAGTGCGACTCCCTCCTTGTGGTAAACCAAGTTAAGGGAACATTTGAGGTCAGAGAAGAGCGAATGTAGAGATACTTAGACAAGTTACAGGTCACATTATATCGGTTCAAAGAATGGACTTTGCAATACGTACCTCGGGATCAAAACAGCGAGGCTGATGCCCTCACTAACTTAGGATCGCCGGTCGAAGATAACGAGTTTAATTCAGGAGAAGTTGTGCAGCTTATGAGATAGGTGGTGGAAGAAGGCCACGCCAAGATCAACACGACGAGCCTAACTTGGGACTGGAGGAACAAGTACGTCGAGTATCTCAGGATCGGAAATTTGCCATCGAAACCATATGAATCGAGGGTCTTGCGTACAAAAGCAGCCCGATTTAGCCTGGCCGAAGACGGAACCTTGTTTAGAAGAACATTCGATGGTCCACTTGAAAAATGTCTAGGGCCGGGGGATACTGAGTACGTTCTGAGGGAAATCCACGATGGTACTTGTGGAAATCATTCAGGCACCGAATCACTGGTTCAAAAATTAATCAGAGCCGATTATTATTAGATCGACATGGAAAAAGATGCAAAGGAGTTCGTTCAAAGATGTGATAAATGCCAAAGGCACGCTCCAATGATCCAACGACCTGGGGAGCCGCTACATTCGGTTTTGTCACCATAGTCTTTCATGAAATGAGGGATAGAAATTGTCGGCCCCCTCCCTCGGGCACCCGGTAAGGCTTAGTTTATTTTGTTTATGACTGATTATTTCTCTAAATGGGTGGAAGCACATGCATATGAGAAAATCAGGGAAAAAGAAGTCATTGATTTTATTTGGGACTACATCATATGCCGATTCGGGATATCGTCTAAGATTGTGTGTGACAACGGGAAACAATTTATTGGTAGCAAAGTAAGTAAGTTTCTTGAAGAACCATAAGATCAAAAGGATCTTATCCACTCCTTACCACCCCAGTGGGAACGGACAAGCAGAATCCACCAACAAAACCATAATCTAAAACATCATAAAGAGATTGATCGTCGCCAAAGGAAAATGGAAAGAAGTGCTACCTGAGGTCCTATGGGCGTACCGTACAACCTCGAAGTCCAGTACCGGATCCACACCATTTTCTTTGGTTTACGGCACCGAAGCTTTAATACCGATCGAGGTCGGAGAACCAAGCATCAGATTCTGACATGCAACAAGGGAATCGAATGACGAGGCTATGAGTACGAGCCTGGAACTATTAGATGAAAGGCGTGAAGTCGCCCTTGTCCATTTGGCCGCCCAAAAACAGCGGATCGAGAGATATTATAATCGAAGGTCCAACCTTTGATATTTCAATACTGGGGACTTAGTATTAAGAAATGTTACACTGAACACCCAATACCCGAACGAAGGAAAATTGGGGCCGAACTGGGAAGGACCGTACCAAATTATCAGGATCACCGGAAAAGGATCCTACAAGCTCAGAACAATGAACGGCGAGCAATTACCAAACAACTGGAATATATCTCACTTAAAACGATATTATTGCTAAGGTACGACCCCAATTCTTTCTTCTATTTTTCTTTTTTACATTTCAAATTGATACTTGCAGGCAACTTACAAAGGATGATACGAGATCCTCTGAAAGCACGCGTTGTACTCTTTTTTCCTTGAACCGGTTTTGTCCCAAATGGATTTTTTGATAACATTTTTAACGAGGCAACAAGTAATCGTGCTAACTTAGAATCAAAGGCAGGCTACGAACTGATGACAATGATCACGACAGCATTCGAGGCCTCTCATCGGTCAACCTCGAACACTTGGGGGCAATATCCTCGGGTATCAGATTTTACAAGGCATTTCGACTTCGTGATTGAAGGGCCTCGATCAATGGGATTTATTGTAAAGGCCAAACGGTCAAATGAACCGTGCCCGCTCAAATCACTCGAGCCCTGGCCCAAAACGTGTATACATGTACAACTATTATGCAAAGGAATAAAAAAGGAGACTCTTATTTGCATATAAACATCTCGTCGCCTACGTCACTTGCATTTTTCAAGGAATTTTCTACACCTGAGCCCCTAAAGATATTGAGCCCAAGGGCTACCTTAATCTGAGTTCGAACATTCACTGCACTCGGGGACTGTGGGCATTGCCTAACTTTAAAGGCTAAGGTCATCCCGAGTTAATAAAACTTGAGGTCATAAAGCTTATTTGGCATGCCCGAATCTAAAGGCTAAGGCCATTCCGAGTTAAATATACTCGAGGGGATAAAACTTATTTGGCATGCCCGAATCTAAAGGCTAAGGCCATTCCGAGTTAAAGATACTCGAGGGCATAAAGCTTATTTGGCATTGCCCGAATCTAAAGGCTAAGGACATTCTGAGTTAAAGATACTCGAGGGTATAAATCTTATTTGGCATTGCCCGAACTTAACAGCTAAGGCCATTCCGAGTTAATAACACTCGAGGACATGAAGCTTATTTGGCATGCCCGAACTTAACGGCTAAGGTTGTTCCGAGTTAATAAAACTCGAGGGCAGGAAGCCTACTTGGTATGTCTGAACTTAACGGCTAAGTCCATTCTGAGTTAATTACACTCGAGGGCATGAAGATTATTTGGCATGCCCGAACTTAATGGTTAAGGTCGTTCCGAGTTAATAAAACTCGAGAGCATGAAGCCTATTTGGCATGCCCAAACTTAATGGCTAAGGTCGTTCCGAGTTAATAAAACTCGAGGGCATGAAGCCTATTTGGCATGCCCGAATTTAAAGGCTAAGGCCAGTCCGAGTTAATAAAACTCGAGGGCATGAAGCTTATTTGGCATTGCCCAAATTTAAAGGCTAAGGCCAGTCCGAGTTAATAAAACTCGAGGGCACGAAGTTTATTTGGAATTTTCCGAATTAAAGGCTAAGGCCATTACGAGTTAAAAATACTCGAGGACATGAAGCTTATTTGGCATTGCCCGGTTCTAAAGATTACCCTCGGCAAGGCTATAAACTTAAAATATTTCAGGGAAAAATTATCGATAACACCGAACCCCTACAAAGCCTTAACAAGGCAATAAAGGCAAGGTTTGTTTGAACCTTCGAACACAACCTAATTATTTCATGCTAAGACATCTCGACCTTTGTGAAAATAAATAATAAAGCAAAGAAGAAATTTAAAAGCTATGAAAGAGGCCTTATATATATATATATATATATATATATATATATATATATATATATATATATATATATATATATATATTCAAAGATTTTTACAAAGGCTGAATAGCCCCGTTACATGTCATATACAAAGGCCAAATTGCCTCAACAAAAGAAACAGTACAAAATTTGCACGGCTTAATCTTCACCGGGGGCTATGTCATCGCCTTCGGAGTCTCCCTAGCCACCAGACTCGTCCGACTCTTCAGACGTATCGGAATCCTCCTCGGGAAAAGCTAGCCTTCAAGCATTGGCTTCGCATGTCTTGGCGTTCTCAATTTCATTCAATATGTCGAAATTCTGGGCATGGACTCCTTTGAGGGTCTTCCTTCGGGATTCCCACCACGTATGCTTCACCATACTTTTTTCATGATCATGTATAGCCTCGGCATCAACTTTGAGATGGGCCACCCTTTTATCAGCTTCGTTTCAAGCCATAATGACTTCTAACTTGGCAGCCTCGAGCTCCTTGACCAGATTCTCTTGGCCAGAAACAGCTAAACTCAGCTGAGATTGGAGTTCCTCGATCATTTTGGCCTACGCTGAGTTCTTCTCCTTTGCAACCCGAAGCTGAACCTCAGCAGAAGCCAATTGTGCTCGGGCAGTTTCTTTTCCCGATGCCAGACGGTTCATATTTTTCTTCCATTTTTTGGCCTCGACCTTCACCACGTCCACCTCTACCTGAAGTTGCCCGACGTAGTCAAGTCTCTTTTGAGCCTGTAGTTTCGGGTCGTTAGCCAAAGTATCTGAATCAACATCGCTAAGATCGAATATTCGTATTACCTGCTCGAGCAAACCGGCATGCTCCTTCCGAACCGCTTCTAACTCGGCCTGAAGCTTCTCACTAAGAAGCTTGTAAGTATCCTTCTTCTCGGCAAGATCCCGAGTCTCGGCCTCGTGACGCTTGAACTCTTCCCGGTATCGGAGAAAGGCCTCATGATGAAGCACCGAGGCCTGCAAACACGAAGGAAGATGTTAGGATTATTCACTATTAAAGCTAAGTATATAACAAAGGGATATGCGAAATTACCCAATTCGACGCCTGTTGAGCTTCGTTGAAAAGGAAGGGCGCCTCTACCTTATTCATTTTTATTTGATCCTCTTCGGTCACCAAGCACCGAAGGTAACTAGCAATTCCCATCAGGGCGGAAAGAATCCGGGCGTCCTCCGGGATGGACATATAAATTTCTCGCCTCCGAGTAGGATCAACACTCGGAGCAGGGAACTGATTCACTAATTTCGGGCTCGAAGAGGACCCGCCAGCTCCCGGGGACGGTATCTTCCTTGGTACCAGTAGGTCGCCTAAACCGGTAGCATCCTCCGAAGCAGTGGAATCAAGGCCATCGAAAAAAAAATTAGAAAGAATCGGCTACTCATTGGGCCCATTCGTCGAGGTTACCTTTCAATGCTTGGGCCTCGTTTATCATAGAAGTTGTAAACGAAAGCGACCCAGAAAGGTCAATCACCCCAAGCGCCTCTTTGGGTACGTTATCTTCTGACCGGGATGTACCGGTCACCTTTTCTTTCTCGACCTCACTGGCTCAGACCAAATCGATCTTGACCCTCTCGGAGACTTTAGCCACTGTTTCTTCTACGGCCTCCATGGCTTGAGGCACTTCGGAGTCGCAGGCCACTAACTCAAAATTTTCTTCTTCCTTGGACTCATCCCTCAAACGATTGAGTAAGTCCGATGAAAGTTCTCGGGCGCTGGTTTTCTTAGGGTTCTGCGCAGGTCGCTTCCTCGGTCTTTTCCTTTCAGGGGCCGAGGGACTCGGGGCTTTTCTTTTCTTCTTCTCTTTGCCCTGTTTTGAAGAAGGGGGATCAGTGTGTATATCATCATCAGCTGATGGAGGCCTCATCTCGACGTCCTTTCCTAAACCTACAAAATGAAAATATAACGGATCAGAGACTGATGATGAAAAAATGAGATCAGATGCATTATTAGGAGAAAATCCTTATCATGATTACGGGCCTCCCATCGGACCTTCGAGAGCTCACGCCATAAGCGTTCAGAATAAGGTCTCTATGTCGCAATGCCCTCGACCCACTCTTTAAGTTCGGGAACGGGGTTCGGCATCTGGGCAACAACTGCATCACATAACATCGATAAGAAACCAAACGGAATGAAAAGCAATAAAAGGAATACCAAAGGCAAAGCTAAACTTACGTTTCATGTTCCATTTCTCAGGGAACGGCATATCTGCAGCCGGGATTAAGTCTGAGGTCCTCACTCGAACAAATCTACCAAACCAGCCCCTGTCTCGATCCTCGTCGATACTCGAGAATAAGGTCTTGGTGGCTCGGCGTGCAAGCTTAATTAACCCTCATCGGTAAAGTCAAGGGCTATACAGGCGCATGAGATGGTCGATGGTGAATGGACATCCCTCGACCTTGCTCACAAAGAATCGAAGCAGAATAACGATCCTCCAAAATGAAGGATATATCTGCCCGAGCGTCACATCATACCTTTTGCAAAAAGCTATGATAACCCGGTCTAGAGGACCCAACGTGAAATGGTAAGTGTAAACACTTAAGAAACTCTCGTAGGTGGTAATTGATTCTTCAGGCGTAGGAACCACTACGTGTTTGCCTACCCAGTTGCAATCCTCTTTAACCTTATCGAGGATGATGTCTGTGATCGTACATATGTACCTCGAGACCGGTTCGCATTGACCCGATACCATGGGTGTATTCTCAACCTTGAAATCAGCCACAGTAGGGCACCCAGTAGGGATGTATGATCTCAGAGGGGGTTCCTCAGTAGCAGCGTGAGGAGCGTTTTTAGAAGGTTTTGAAGAAGAAAGTGTTTCTTTTTGAGGAATAGACTTTGAAGTTTTTGCCATTTTTATAAAAATAAATGAAGGAAAGAGATTGTTAATAAGGGGAAGATTTGAGGTTGGCATTGAGAAAACCAGAAGATGAAGAAGATCAAGTTCTTATAACGCAAGAAGGATTTGAGCGCAAAAGTTCTAACAAACGGATTAAAGGGTATTTATAGGTTCCTCAAGCGGCGGTTCATCTCCCGAGATAGCCGACCGCCAACTGACATACATTTAATGCCTCGAAGACCGTACTGATGGGACGTTTCCACTATTCTTATCACCTACGTCATGTACCTGTCGTCATGATTTATCAAAGTAAGGACTGAGGGTTCATATCGTTTTTAATCGCTTACTCTCCAAAAAACGAGGGGACTATCGGTATACTGGTAGAACCGAGCTCTATGCTTGATCGAGGCATCTGGAACAATAGGTCAAGGCTCGGCACCTACGTAAGAGATCGAAGTTATAGATATAACTTAGCTCGATATCGAGGATCGAAGTTCGAACAAGACCATCAGATTTGCCCTCGAGTTTATCGGGGGCACGACCGACCCCGCTTCTAACGACCTCAAAGAAAAGCTTTGCCAACTCACACGACAAGTATCCGTGATTCTCGCCATTAGCCAATCATTATGGCAGAAATTACGGGATTAAGTCAAAAAGGGAGCCAACGGTCTACATAATTTCTTATAAAATAATGTCTTAAAGGTTTCATCTCCCCGTATATATAAAGGGAATGGAGTAATCCATGGCACACATTGTAACATACTTAAGACAAGAAGATATTATTTTTTCTATTTTTGTTCATATTATTCTGGCTTCAATAATATCACATGTAAGTTCGAAGAAAGTTAATCTTGCTAGGATTAAGTTGTTCAATTTGCATGGTTTGCATTTATTTTTCTACTTATTCTTCCATATTAAATCTGATTCCTCACTTTGTATCGAATTAGATCACATATCCTTAAAATCGCGTATAAATTCAATTATTATCCGATTTTGGGGGTAAACAACAATGTTCAAATCTCATAAAAAATTAATCTCAAAATGTCCATCTTAAACAATTGAGCCTCCAGGGCCGTCCACGCATTTCTATTTTCATATTCTTTTTGTACATCACATTTCGAATTTATGCAAAATGGATGTGTCAAGTGATCTCTACAATATCCAATTAATTGTAATATTCTTATTGTACCGAGTATTTATCGAAAACAACATCTCTACCTTCACAAAGTTAGGCTGCGTATATCCTGTCCTTTCAGACCCCACTTGTGAGATTTTTACTGGGTTTGTTGTTGTTGTTGATATACAAAAATATTTATAATCATTTTATTTTATAAAAAATTAATTGTGTGTAACTCCCTAGTGTTATAATAAATTTAATCATTAAATTACTTGGTAGTCTAAAAATTATAAATAGGTCACATTTATCTCATTAATTAGGCCAGTAGGCGCCCAGTAAGCCGCACCTGCCCAAAAGTTGGCTAGAGAAAAGAGGATAGCTTAAAATTCTGTTTTTACAGTTTGCTAGAGTGTTGTATAGCTTTGAGAAAGAAGAAGAAGAAGAAGAAGCATATACTATGTGGTTTCTAAGCAAAAAGGGTGCTTCTGGGTCCTCTGCAAATTCAACAGCTGAGGAAGTAACTCAAGGAATTGATGGCTCTGCTCTTACTGCCATTGTTACTGGTAACTAACTCTTTCTTTCAATTTTTCCAAACTGAGTTGTGAGCATAGTATTTCTAGGAAAATTCTACCTGCCAACAGAAGTTTCTTGGTTTAGTGTTTAAATAGATTTTGCATAGTTCATTTCTGGTTTCTAATTCTGTTGTTGAGTCAGAAATTAAGTTATTGAAACTAACTTAGGGTGCATAAAATCTGCAGGATTAATAGATTGTTTGTTTGTCCTCAAATCTACAGGCACCGTGCATTCATATATGTCTAATCTGCTTAAACACGACTTGAATCATGGTTGATCGTCCCTCTTTAACATTTAAATTCGTTTTGAAACAGAATCATATGTCCAACATTACCTCAATTGTGTAACCCCCCCCCCCCCCCCCCCCAAAAAAAAAAAAAATTAACGCTGTGTAAATTTGCATGAATTTCATATGATAGTGTATTTGGAACGAAACGAACCCAAATAGAGCAGAATGTGTATAGAGGATTCTTAAGCTGACTCGAACTAGTCTGGAGTTGAGATGCAATAGTTGTTGTGGTTGTAGTATCTGAAAAGTGGTAATAATCTGTCACTAAATGCTCTCTTTATCTTTGTGGATACTTGCTATCAAAGTACATGCTTATATTTCTGCTGAGGTTAACAGGAGCATCAAGTGGAATTGGTGCTGAAACTGCACGTGTTCTTGCATTGCGAGGTGTGCATGTAATTATGGGGGTCAGGAATATCTCTGCTGGAAAACAAGTTAAAGAGGCAATAATTAGAGATGTTCCACAAGCTAAAATCGATGCCATGGAGTTGGATCTTAGTTCACTTGCATCAGTGAGGAATTTTGCATCAACTTACAATTCCTTCGGCCTTCCTCTAAACCTGCTTATGTAAGACGGAAATGGATAAGTGTAGACTTTCTCTTGTTTTAGTTACTTTCAATACTCTCCGACGTAAATTCATAGCAGAGCAATTTCAAGTATTCCTATTTATGCTTTCTTTTCTTGATTTGAATTTAGTAAACTGTGTTAGGCGAACTAACATACTTATGACCGCTTCATTAGTTTCAACTAGGAAGTATGTTAACTACTGATGTTGAGAAAGTTAAAGCACCATATTAGAAAGTATGTATATCTGCTGTGGGTCTTATGCGAATTTCTACCCTAAGTCTCATTAAATGTGTGGTGGCCCGGGCATATAAGTATGTATGTATGTA
This sequence comes from Nicotiana tomentosiformis, assembly GCF_000390325.3. Taxonomy (NCBI): domain Eukaryota; kingdom Viridiplantae; phylum Streptophyta; class Magnoliopsida; order Solanales; family Solanaceae; genus Nicotiana; species Nicotiana tomentosiformis. Next base: position 84,451,713 of record NC_090814.1, read on the forward strand.
TGTAACGATAGAAACAAGAGAAAATAAGAAGTTAAAAGAACATAAAGGGAAGCTAACCATTGTTATGTGTTAGTTTCCAAACACAGCATGCTTTGGTAACCTAATCTAAAGGTTGAAATTGAATGTCTTGAATGATTAAAAAATGTAAAAATGAGATTACTTAATACATTAAGTTCCAAATTGTATTCTATACAAGTTTTAAGTCAAAATCACTAGACTTTATCACTAAATTGAATAGGTGAGTCAATCTTCATCAAAAGAAGCATCTCCAACGAACTGTAATATTCCATATTTGAATGTGACATATTGGACTTATTTGTTTAATCTCAGGGGGTTTTCTTCTCTGCAGTACATAAGATAAGTTTTATGTTTCAATGTTTCAATATAAATGGAGATCACCGTTTCATTTTCCAATCAATCGACTCAGACAATACAAAATCAACATGCAATTTCTAAAGGTTAGCAATTTATATTACCAAGTAATGTGAAGTTACTAGGAAATTCACAAAATTAATGGGTCAATTCTTGAAAATTAGAAGCTTAACGTAATCATTCATGCTAATTTCAGAGATCAATTCTCAATCCTATCAAAACAACCCCTGATTATTATTTCTTCGCTCAAGAAAGCACCATAGTTCAAGTAATTATGGCTGCATATTCCTTTTAACTTTATACAACTAAAAAGGGTGACAGATTGAATCCAAGGCCATCCGTATTTGGTTGCTGATATAGCGAAGTTCATTGTGCTGGTAAATAATATTCAGATGATATTATCTTGTTAAACCCTCCTCCCACCACCATTAGGGTGAACAAAACTTGCATTCATATTCATGAGTACTTGTGCTTTAACTTGCTTATAGACAGACTTTTGAGCACGGAAATAACTAGATCATTGTAATCTGTGGCAAAGTAACAATGCAGGTATCATGGCAACCCCATTCACACTTTCCAAGGATAAGATTGAGCTGCAATTTGCAACAAACCATGTTGGTAAGATGCAACACATTTCCTACTTAACACTGAAATGAACTAGTCAAGGAAAATGAGAATAGGACTGGGTATTTTCTATGGAGGCAATATGGTTAATATAGGGTAACATGAATCTCCAGTCTTTGGGCCTTAACACTGGAGTGATGAGGTCAAGTGTTTTGGCTAAGTTTCTATCGTCTAATAATCTACGTCCTGCTTGTTAGACTGTCTGTGATGGCCAATTCTTGGTTTGCTTAAGTTTGGATGATCACCTGGTCTTTACAGCCAAAATTCACTCGGTTTATGTTTACATTATTACTCCCTTGCCGTGCTCATGTCCTTAGTTTGCGATGTTGTGTGTTCTTAGATTTTTGCATAACTTTATGACATCTTTTCTAGTTTAATTATCATTTAAAGCAGGCACCCTAGTGGGCATTTGTAGTGTTGGATGCTAATTGTTTTAATGCCATACTCCTTCGCTTGGCATGGTTCTGTATTCGTAGATTTCTGCATAACATTATGACATCTTGTATTTACATTATATTTTTGGTGATACTAAGGTCAAATTTCATCACTCTTGAGGGTGATTTCACGGGTATATTTATTTGCAGGCCACTTTCTTTTGACAAATTTATTGCTGAAGACCATGAAAAGAACGGCTAGTCAGAGCAGAAAAGAAGGGAGGATTGTTAATGTCTCCTCACGACGCCACAAATTTTCGTACCATGAAGGGATTCGGCTTGACAAAATCAATGATCAATTAGGGTGAACATGCTATAGTCTGACATATCTTTCATGTGCTAATTCTTTAATTATTGAGTCTTTAATTTTCTCCCCAAAAATTTGATAAGTTGGATTAGTTGGATTAGAGTATCTGCAAAGAACTAAAGTGATAGAAATTTGTTTTTGCCGTTTCTCCCAATCTCTCTCAAAGGGACTGAGCATCTGTTAGAAACAGGCCCTGATTTCCTTGTTGTGTGTGTTATCACTGACCACATCGAATGAAGAAACATTATAAGGATGCCATTTCCATTGACTACTGCAAAATATTTGTTCCCTACACAAATTTAAAATTTTTGGATAAAAGTTCTTGGTGATGGAGGACAAAAATGTTTTAGCCAAAGGAGTTGATCAATTATTTGCAGTCATAGGAAGTACATATTTTGTTGTTTTCAAAAATAGATGAACTATGCTTATGTCCAGAAAAGTTGAGACCAGGGCTTTGTCTTATGCGGATGAATGATCCTCAGGTATAATGGCCTGTCTGCCTATGGTCAATCAAAGCTTGCCAATGTGCTGCATGCTAATGAACTTGCTAGACGTCTGAAGGTACACAACTGATCTACTAAACAGTTTAATGTGTTTGATGATTGCTCTTTTCTATTACATTTGGTAAAAATATTCCACTAGATCATTGTAAAGGCATGTCATATAAAGATATCAAATCTGAGACTGACACTAGACCTAGTAATTTTCGGATGGATTTACCATGATGAGCAAAATCTCCTCGACGAAGTGGCATACCAAATGGTAGGAGGCTTTTGGCTTTGCGCTTTCTGCTAAACAAGTACTTAAAGCACACCTTTAAATTTCAGCATTTGCTAAAAATGTTCTCACGAAAACATCATCCATTGCAGTCCCTGTGATATTGCATTGCAACACTTTTGAGTTACAATTTTTATCTTAAAAATATATTAAAGCCCATAGTCCCTGAATAGATATTGGCATAAGTATCCTCTCTTCTTTTCTGATTAGGCGTGCTAACCTAACCAGTAGACTTTGAAGTAGTTAGATTGAATTCTCTCTTTAACTAGCATTGTTAGGCTTAAAGAACCTTTTGGTACTCTGCTTGTCAAGAGTAACAGCCTAACAGTAGAAGATAAGCTTTTTATCCATTTTAAGAATAATAATGTGGCCATTTCCTTTAAGAACAATAATGTGGTCATTTCCATGAAAAGGAAGGGGGCGTGGAGATTACAGCGAATTCTCTTCACCCAGGAGCCATTGCCACTGACCTTTTCCGTCAGCACAGCATTATCAGTGGTAATCTCTTTGACTTTTGAGTCATGTATTCTGTCTATCTCTGTTGCTTCATGACTTCATAGGCGAGGATTTAAGTTAAATTTGGTGGTGTTGATATTAGCTAGGTAAGCATCTAATAAGCCAAATCCGTTTTTGGAGCCCTTGTAAACTGTCCATAGTGGATCTGCTCGTTTCTTACATGTGTTGCTTATGTCTTGTTCTTTACTAAAGTTTGTGAACCTGTTACTTACATTTTCTGGAACAATATGATCAGGTCACTGCCTTTGGTCTAAATTATAAGCTTTATATGGCTGCGAGCTTATTTATCTTTCATCTATTTCTCTTTGAGGGCATTTTGAAATTACCTAAAGATTCTCTCTCAGATCTTTCTGCCATGTTGTATTTCGGGTTCTGTACTCTGAGTAACCAATAGTAGAAATGAATTAAATATACTGCAGGTTGGTATGTTCATTAATCTTTGAAAACTTGGACTAATGGATATGTTCTTTGGTCTTGTGACTAGTACCCTTTCTACATGGTTCTTATTCACGTTTTACTCTTTTTTAAACAATGGTTGTGAATTTTTAAGCCATTTTCCCTTTTCGATGTGATGCAGGCATTGTTAATATCCTTGGTAAGCATGTGATGAAAAATGTTCAGCAGGTAATTATGGGAGTAGTGGAAGTTTTATTAAATTCTTTTGTATTAAACTGCAAGAAGAAGAAAAATGGACTGCAGAGAAATGAGACGTCTAAATTACCTTGTTTGTTAGAACTTGAATTTTAACTTCCAAATCACGATTCATTGGGTTATATTCCAAATGGAGTATGATACAAAGAGTCTGCTATTATTTTTCCTTGAACAACCCTTTCTTCTGACTATTATCAAGTAGTACTTAAAAGAAGAAAATGAGGTTTGTCATCATTTGTGTTCAAAGTGGTTTCTTTTCTCCATTTCTACAGTTATAGCTTCAAATCCACAATCTTATAGAAGTAGCTTTGACATGTATGAATAGCTTTCACAAATGAAGTTTCAGGAGCCAAAAGAGAGATCTGGAGACAAAATATTTTCTTTAGTTTTGGCTGTTCCATTCATGCACCTTTTAACTGTTTCATAGGCAAATAATGTTGTCACCATAAGATTCTTGATATAATTCTATATTTGCTGATGTTGCCCTGTGAAAATTGGTCTCAGGGGGCTGCAACAACATGCTATGTGGCTTTGCACCCGGATGTTAAAGGTGTAAGTGGCAAATATTATTCGGACTGCAACATAGCTGAGACAAGCCCACAAGCTAAAGATACTGAATTGGCAAAAAAGTTGTGGGATTTTACCATGAGTTTAGTTGACTAACATAAAGTATACTCTTTTAAACCTTGCTACTAGAGTGAAGAGGGGACTCATAGGCTACCACGCCAAACAAATATCCGATTTTTTTTCAAGAGGAGCTCTAGGTCAAGCTTCTTATCAGCATTATAAGCTTCATTGCAGTTACAGTTCCACCGGGTAACTGCCTCATTTTATGGTATAACCATGTCATTTGACTTCGCTATCTTGTATTGGGATTTAATTTAGTCCCAACCAACTGATACGGTTCCCAACACTCATAAACAATTGGAGCACGCATTAAAAGTCTTTTAAATCAAAACATACTTGAAGTTTGGCTCAGTGAGACACCAGCTGCAGTCGAAGAAGCAAAATATAGAAAAGAAATGTGCTGTCATCTCAGATTGTTTAATCAACAGTATCTGCAATATTTTCAGTTCATTGTTCACTGTACAACAACCTCAACCTCCATCCCCAAAAGGGTGAAAGCGGAGGAGATAAAGGGCCCTAAACCTATTTAATTTGCAAGCTTGCTTCTTTTGTACTCTCTTCTATGGGACAGCATAAATATACATGTTTGGTACCACAAATGTCTTGTTGAAGGATCAGCTATACATTGAATCACTTGAAGCTAGCTTCCACGAACAAATGACTCCTTTCATGGCTCAGGGTTGGTTATAAAATTCGATCTTAGGCACTCAACATTTTACAAACAGCTGTAGTGACCAGAGATGCTATGGTGAAGAAGGCCAAAAGATTCACTGGGAAGTAAGCTTCATCTTTGAAACACTAGACTCGAGACCGGGCAGAGGTAATATTGATCAGCTGAACGACATCGACAATGGATGAAGTTCTGCTCAATAAGCTATTTTATTTCCTAAGTCCCCAACCCCCACCCTTCCACGGGATCCTTATTGCACAAATCAGCTTCCTTCAAAGTTACAAAGATAAACAGATTTACAAGAAAACCCAGTAAACAATGAAACTGGGAAGTTTCCCGTGAATGTTGTATCTTTTAATTTTTTCAACCTCGAATGTTGTATCTGACAAATACAACATCATGCTTCACCTGTGCGACCTTCCAAAGGAGGGCATGGGTTTAGATCTAGTGAAGGAACCAGTTTCACATGATCCCTTAGGAGTTGCTGAGACACTCGATTGGCCAGTACCGACTGCCCATCGAAAAGCTCTCCTGTCGTAGGCCTCCCGAACTGCTTTCCAAGAGCATCATTTTGAGAGGATGCCAATTCCCGGAAAGCATGAGATCCTGACGGTGTCCCTCGTAAAACATCAGGATCCCAGTACGAAGGCCCATTCATATAAGGACTCTGTGGAAGTGGTGCTGCCTCCTGTAAGTAAACTGACTGATTAAGGTGATGAAATGGGATAGCACCAGTCCCTCCAGAGAGAGGTGTTGATGAGCCAGACATGGTGATAGGACTTGATATGGGTGAAGGAGACATCCTCCCATTTAGGTGTTGAGGTGACCTTGGATGTAAAAGAGGGCTACCAATCGGCGAGACAGGGCATGATATGTTCCTTGTAATGTTGATATCACTGGAGATCAAAGAGGAATATCAGTAATCACAAAGATAAGTACTGCCTCCATTCTTTTCTCTATTATATTCAGAATTATAACTTGAATGGCAATTGCTTTCTTCAGAAAGAGACTCAATTAAAAATCAAAGAACTAAAGAAATTTGAAATAATCAAGAGAAAAGAACCTGCAGTGAAAATTAGATTTTGAAACTCTGGATGAATGGATTGCAAGTCTTTCTGATTCTGACGTAGGTGAGTTCCTTGCCTGTCCAATGCCCTAAGATTCATAAAGAACACACCCGTAAGTTTAAACCATGCCACATAAGTCCAAGATGAAGATGTATAATGTTTTCGATCTACTGTAAGTTTCACTTGGAATTACTTTTTTGTGCATTCAGACATCATGAATTTAATATGCAGTTATCAATCTTTTGCACTCCCTTTTTTTTGGATATGCTGCACCATGAGCATCCTCCATCTAGATCTCCTTATGGATACCGACACAAGTCAATTTCATTTCCTTTAAGCATAAAAGTTTCACTTCTATTTTCTTTCTGTCTCTCTTCTTTCAAGGGTGAGCAACTTACTCTCAAATGAATCAAGAAGCTAAAAGCAAGTCAATTTTTTTTTTCAAAGTAGAGGTTCACTTCTATTTTCTGTGTCTTTTTTCTAAGAGTGAAGCATCTTACTCTGTTATGAACCAAGAAGCTAACAAGAACTAGGCTCACCAATCTCGATTACCTTCAAGGAAAGCAATGACAAAAGAGATGGCATTCTAACATAAAACACATTTATGCTTAAGAAGGCACATGCACAGACATCAGAGGTAGCTCACTGCTTTTGTTTGAATACAGGGGAAGAGAAGCAAGGATGGGGAATGACAGGACTAAAATTTTTAAGTTTGGTCATCCAAATGAACCTAGCTTGTTAATCTCGTCAAAAGAAGCAGCTTTTAGCCACACGACAGAATGCAATACAACTGGTCAGCAAGTAGAAAGTTTCTCACTGTTCCTCTTTTAACTTGTCTAGTAAATCCATTATCTTTCTCTTTTTAATTTTAAGTACTTCGATTGCTAAAAGATTCCTATCTGAAGGAAAAAGGAAAGGAAAAAAAAAGTTCATGGTTCCAGAAAAGATAACAGAAACTAATTGGTGATACCCAAGGAAAATATATTGTAAGAACCCGTTTCCTCCCCTAGCCACTGTAGAGAAAAGCTACAAACTCTACTACACAGATTATTTAGCACACATCCAACAATATAAACCTTGACCATATTTACATACCAGTTAAATCACATCTACTTTTCCAGAATGAAACGATCTTTTTTCTAAGAACTAGCCATTCTCTGAGTCCTATGTGACAAGTTCATATAACTGAATTATTATCGGCATATGAGATTGATTACTGTATGAACTCCAAATATAGACGCTTGAACTAATCTTAACCAGGAATGAACCTTAACAATATACGCGGTCAACAGATTTAAAATAAAGAAAGCCCGCCTGAATATTGGATACATGTACCCAATCAGTTAATTTTGCCAAAACTAATTGCTGATTCAGAATACATCATATTAATGATCATTTTACTGATAGAAGAATAAATGTGCCAGTGTACTTTTACCGGTACCATCATCACAACTTTCCTGTTTCTGAAAAGCTAAGTTGCTCCGACATGGCAGTTTAGATGCCGCACCCGTGTTGACACGACACTAGTATTGGTGTGAGTATGGGATCCGTACCGGATCTGGTCAAATAATTTTGGGTACTTTGACCACGACGGACGGAAATATTCGAGACGAGATACATTTGATTCCCAAAATCAGAACCAAAACTAGGGTAATTTTTTAAAAAATAGCATATCTCATCTAGGAAATCAATCATTTACTTATCTACAACTCGAGAATAAAAAAGAAATCCACATTTTACAAGCTATACATACGTATCCCACAAAATTTCTCATAATTTAGATTTTTTTTTTTTTTTGAATTATTTTAGCCGGATCCCCACACTCGTTTCCGTACTAGGATCCGCATCCCCGAATCTTAGAATTTACATTTCAAAGATCCGCACATGTATCGGACACCCGCACCCCTGTCCGAGCAACTAAGCTGAAAAGAAAGAGAAAGGACTTCCAAAGTCTTATTGATGGGAAGAAAAGAAGACTAAAATAAACAGAAGTGTACCTGAGATTTTACGCCATTTATTCCTGCATGGGGAGGATCAGAAGATGCAGGAGAAACATTTGGCTTCTCCAGAGTTGCAGCATTTTTCACAAAAGGATGCTCTAATAGTTGAGCAGCAGTAGGACGATGACGGGGCTCACGCTGCAAGCACTTCCTCACAAAATCTTTTCCTTCATCTGAGAGATGTTCTGGTATAGCTGGGAGTTCTTTACTATTCCCAATCTTAAACATAGCAGCAACCTTTGGGCCCATCAAACACCACATATTAGAGGTTAAGGGAATAAATTGTGTTGTACAACTTGCAATCTCAAATTAAATTACAGCAAAACTCAATCCCCAGACAAATTCCAGAAGAAAAAAAAGACGAAATGCTCAACTAATGTTCTCTAGGCCAAATTACGCACCCCTTCGTACTGGCTAAAAGGAGGCTTGGATGTAGCCATTTCTAAGACGGTGCATCCAAGGCTCCATATATCAACAGCAAGGTTGCACCCACTAGAATTCTTTATAACCTGAAACATTAGCAAAGAGGCACTTTGAAGTCAAACTATAAGCAACCAAGGCACATGCAAAAATTTTAAGTACTGCCCAAATCAAATCCTCACCTCGGGGGCCATCCAGTAAGGGCTTCCCTTGAATGATAATGGACATGATTGTCCTGTAATCTGTAAATTTGCGATTGAAAAATTAAAGACATGAGGCTCAGCCTGAAGAGCACACCTACAGAGGGTAAAAGTGTTCCTGATGGTACAGTATTGACAATAACACCAGCGCATGACTTAATGGATTAAGTTACTGTATTTATCACTCCAGAAACAAGAAACAAAGCTAGATGATTAGAAAAAATGTTGTCTATTCCAACAGCAATAATTTAGAGATTGAAGAGCAGATTTGAATAAAAAAAAGCCATATGATGTCTCTAATTGATTATATCATACAGCAAATTGCGATCATCTAACATATAACTCCTTAGAAGTCTATGGGTAAACTTACATGTTTTGCCATTCCAAAGTCTGCTAACTTTATGCGCCCGTTTGGATCAACAAGAATATTTGCTCCTTTAATATCTCTGTGAAAATGCAGAGTTAGGCAATCAGGGTACAAAGGTAAAGACTGCTAAAAGAATGATATTTTACGAAAATGATCCAACCAAAGAACATAATTACCTATGCACTGTGTTTTTAGCATGTAAATATGCAAGCCCTGATAAGATTTGTTGAGTATAACTACGGATCGCTGTTTCTCCAAATGCACCATATTCTTGTAAAAGCTTATAAATGGACCCGCCGGATACATATTCCAAGTAGATATACAGTTTATCGCCAACCTGATAGAGGTAAACAATTTAGAAAAAAATGTCAGCTCAAAAAGATGATAAAATTTCGGAGCTCGAGAAAGTCTCTTCTTTCCTTTCGGTTTATTCACTACTCTGAAACTTAGCACTTGTTTTATTGATTCACAGGACGGAAAAGTATATGGCTCTCATATGATCAGGTTTATAGTTTCTCCAGACTTAAATCTCGCGACTAAGCTTTGGAGTGATAGGATTATGAACCAAATTCTTTAACAGTAATTAACATATCAAGCTCTCAATTGATAAGGCTGCAAACTGTGTCCGAAGCTCACCGTTTCTGTCCCGTAGTACTGAACAATGTTTGGATGCCTCAACCGGCTTAACAATGCAATCTCCTGCAAAGTACTTGAATATAAGAGCATACTCAAACATGAACATATAAATATATTATGACTCGGGAATCAACAACTCTAAGCAGTCCACAAACATTAAACCTTCAATAGACTGCTCCCTATTGGATAAACTTACTTGAGCCAACTGCTTTGCACTTTCTTTTGACTTTGCATCATCTGAAAATAATGTAACCTCCTTCATTGCACACATTTCACCACTATCACTGCAGAATAGACAAGGCCAGGTATTAAACAAAATCTTCAGACGATCAATAGTATAATTGGACATGTCAACATGTTGGATTTGTATTTACTTCAGAAGGCCATGGTCAGTGAATGTACCTGTTAAAACCAACATAAACATGTCCAAATGTGCCTCTACCCAGCAATTTTCCCTTTTTCCAACGAGAGCCAGGGCTAGCAAGGTTCTCAGCTCTACCTGGACTTCGAGGCACCGAGGGAGATGTTGCAACTGAATTGGAATGTGAAAAGGGCGAAGAGTTGGAGATTATCAAAGGAGGAAGAGGCAAAGGGTGACTTTGCGGTTTTCCATCATCAGGCCAACTAGACTGCAATTCAGAGGCTCCACCTACAGCCCTAGGATGAATTGGTGTGACGGCGCCACTGTGAATTCTCGAGCTAGGTCCTGGACTTGTCATCCTAGGACTAGGAATTGGTGAGTACTCTGGACTTCCTCTACAAGGCTGCCAAAACAGTTGTCCTGACATATCTCCTCCCATTGAATTATGCCCAGAATTCTGACCAGACCCTGGGCTTGAACAATGGCCAGATCCAAGTGAAGGAAGATCTGGATAAGCCCTTCCTGCCCATAGAGTAGAACTAGTAACTTGCTCACTTCCAGCAGTTCTCATAGGACTTCTAGAAGGACTTGACATAGAACTATCAGGAGCACTGCAAAAAGCTCCATGAGGAGGGACCTGTATATTGGTCACATGACTACTTAAAGGTCTTCTTTTAGGAGATACAGAGGAAACATTTTTACTTGGCAAAAGACTAACGGGTCCTGTTGTTTCTTTCAAGCTAATTTGTCCAGCCGCAGATTGATCCCTAACAATCAAACTTCAAAACCAACAAGAAAAAGAATTGTGTCAATCAGGGTACTACAATTACATATCAAAAGAAAGCATCAAAGTTTTTAACAAGAAAAAACACTAGCCAAAGCAATTAAGGCCAGCCAAAGGTAAAAGAGATGACTTTTGAAAGAAAGGAATCGATAATGACCAAATTTTCCTCTGAATGACCTTCTACATTTGCTAACCTGGAAGGACTACCAATAGCAGTTCTGCTCCCAGTTTCATAATCAGATGCAAGTGGACTACGTTGACGCGAATCAGTAGGATCATCACTCTCAATAGAGCACTCGCTTGAAACAGATGCAAAGACAAGCTCTCCATCTGTATCTGCAGGGTCCAGTCTGTGCCTGATGCATGCAGGTTTTGGGAGAGGCAGAAACAAGGATGGCCTTGAGCCCTTCTCCACTCTGGACTTTGCGGATGCACTGATTCCAGAGTCTGACCGACCTACATTTGCTGGGCGCAGACCAGGAAGTGGTAGTGGTTGGGCCAGAGGCCTTTCAGCAAAGCTTTGACATCTTGCTACATGTTTGGAAGGTGATGATGCTCTTGATTGTGCTTGGGACAGAGAACCCTTCTCAGAAGCAGTATCACTGCTATGTCTTCGAGAACCTCCTGATTTACTGGGAGATTTAATTTCAGCTGGACTCTTAAACTTGCGATGCAATGTGTCAATAAAACTTTCTTTTGTTGCTTTCTTCTTAGCTTCTTTTGATGATGACTTCCACCATGAAGGCATATTTCCTTTTGCTATAAAATAGCAAAATCAAACAAATTACTACAACATTATTTTCAAATATCCAGCCTTGTATAAGACAATAAACCTGCAAGCAGAAAAAGACTGGCACGATCTAGTTAAGAATAATAGAATCTCAAGCTGTTGCTACAATCCATATGTCAATCCCGCCATATATTTGCAAATCAAGATTTGTGAAGATAAATATTACATAAATGATATTCCAACAAACAGGCATAAAGTTAAACAGGACCAAGGACATACTTATAGGTGATAGAATTAGCCAACTAAAGCAGTCAGCTTCATAATACAACCATGGTAACCAATAGTTATGTCAGTTCATCAAAAAGAACGTGGACAATCAATTAGAGGCCAAGTGGTTAAGACTTTAGACAAGCATAACTAAGGTGACATTATCAAACCTTGTTTCACCTTACTATTGGTAGGCGTAAACAGATAGTTTTGTATCAACAATTTAACTTTCACTTACAAATCATATGCATAATAAAACAGAAATTCCTACCCCATTTCTTTATTTAGTTGATCCTTCGACAGGTAATTAATCATTTTCCACTACGAGAAACTTCCTAGCAAACCGATTAAACACAATATGGCCTGAACATGAAATAGTACACATGATCCAATTCGAAGGAATAACTCCCTTTTATCCTTATACAATTTCAAAGATTGATGGGTCTCCGGATATTAGAGAACCCTTGACTCACTCACGCCAAGCAAAACTGGTGAGAGGAAGTACGACGAAGTCTCCAGTACCCAAATTCTTTTTAGAATCACAACAGAAAAATATTGTTCTATTCACTTCTTGCCATCTCCCGGTGTTTGCATCAAACTAATAGATGCATAACACTTGCATTTTACATATATCTTTTATCACTTATTCACAGTTAATCAATGTTTCAATATGCAACTAGTGCTTGTTCCTCTTAGAAATAAATCAACTACTGATCTCTCAGTGTTGAGTTACAGTAATCAGCATGATCTCAAAAACTCGAAATAGACAGATTTTCCAGGCAGATCTAAAACACTAACAATGCACTTAAACTAGTAAAAAAAAGTACAGATTTTAACAAGTTTAATAGTCAGAAATTTGTTAATAAAATTGAAAACAAAGATCACGAAAATCTCACCTGTAAAGTACTGAGCTGTCACACATCGAGCACGAAACAGCTCGCTTTCAGATTTGGCCTTCTGAATCCAACTCAGATATTATCTCAAACGAAACCCTAGAAAAATCTCGCTACCTCTGTCCCCGCTCCGAGATTTAACTGAGAGGCAGAGATAGAGAGAGAAATGAAGATATAAAAGAGCGTCGAGAATTCGAATCGGAGAAAGTGATTTTAGAAGAGATCGCGTAAGAATGGAGATGAGAGTTGAGAGAGAGGAGTGAAAAAAGCCAAGTATAGGAGAGAGAGAGAGATAGTGGAGTGGAAAAAGAGGTGTTACGAGTTAAAGAATTTAATAATAAATGATACTAGTAGTTACTATATTTTTTAAAATAAAATAGTGTATTTTTGACTATTTTATTATGAAACCAATTTGCATCTACAACTCTTTTTAAATCAATTTACGTCTACTATGCATAGCATCTTTTTTATTAAAACAACAACAACAACAACCCACTATAATCCCATTAGTGGGGTCTGGAGAGAGTAGTATTTACGCAGACCTTACCCCTACCATGAGGTAGAGAGACTGTTTCCAATAGACCCTCGGAACTCCCGTGGAGGTTGCTTACCATCTGAGCAACCCCTCTTGTCCATCTTTTTTTTTTTTATTAACCTTTGCTAAATTATGTCCAAAAATTTGCAGTGAACTATTGAAGCTATAAAAAAGAAAGAGTATTTCAATTGTTGCCGATGACAAAGGTCACTAGATCGAGTGTTGCAGTAAGAATTCGAACTTAGAAATTTAGGGTGTGTTTGGTAGAAGAAAAATATTTTTTCATGTTTGGTTGGCTTAAATGTTTTGGAAAATATTTTTCTCGTAAACTCTTCCTCCAATTGGAGGAAAATGTTTTCCCGAGAAAATATTTTCCAAAACTCTTTTCCAACATTCCCCTCATTCCCCATCCCCACACCCCACCCCACTCCATCCTCACATAAATAGAAATATTATTAATAGTACTTTCTTTTCATATTATAGATAGAGTACTTTTTTTTATTTCAACAAATAAGTATTTTTTTTTCACGATATAAAAAATATTTTATATATTTTAACAAAAAAAATACTTTCTTTTCGTGATGTAGAAAATATATTTTCTTTCATTTCAACAAAATAATGTAGTAAAAAGTATTTTCTTTTATTTCAACAAAAAGAGTATTTTCTTTTCATGATGTAAAAAAAGTTTTCTTTCATTTCAATAAAATGAATATTTTCTTTTCATGATATAGAAAAAGCATTTTCTTTCATTTCAACAAAATGAGTACTTTATTTTCATGTTGTACAAATAGTACTTTCTTTTTCAACCAAAAAAAGAGTGTTTTTTTAAATTATGGAGCACAAGTTCAACGTTGTTTTTGCATAAAATAATAAAGCAACACATTAGTTCCTTTGGGTTTGTGTGAATTTTTTTAAGAATAATTAATTTCTTGAAAAAATAGTCATGAAAATGTTGGGTATTTAGGGGGGGAGGGGGTGGAGTGGAGGGGAGAGCACATGAAATATAGGGACTTGGGGAGGGGATGAGGTGAGTAGCATAAAAAATTATTTTTCTAAAATATTTTCTACTCTTTAATCAAACACTAGAAAATATTTTACGGAAAAAAGCTTTCACTCACCAACCAAACAAGAAAAAATAAGTGATAACACCACTCATTTTTCATTGATACTTTTTCTAGGAAAATATTCTACATGGAATATTTTCCTCCATACCCAACACACCCTTAATTACTCGATCATTTTCAAAAAAACTAATGCATTTGGGACAAGGCGAAAAGAGTTTGGCCAAAAATATTTTCATATTTGCTTGTGTTTGTTTGACAGATTTTGCAAGAAACATTTTTGAGTTTTTGAAAACTTGAAAGAAAAATTGTAGGTATTTTGAAAAAACTTAAAATTTTTGTTTTGTTGCAAAGACTATCAAACAACACAATTTCAAGACTTCTCAAATATTTGGCCAAACATTGTTTCACAGGATTTTCATTAAAAAAACAACCTAAATGGTAGTAATATAATGTAAGAATTTAACAATGAATGATAATTAATGTTATAAAGTACGGAGATAATTTTTTTAATTATGAAATAATTAAAGTTGGGATTCCATTGTGTGCTCTTTCTTTAATTTTGTATGGTTTCCTTTATGCTTTTTGGAGGTATGGCTCACGCACGAAGCAATCAACGTCTGCCGTGTACGTGGGATTATGATCCAACGGTCAATTATTTTTTTCATTTTCTCTTTTGGTTGGTATTATATTTATTTTTATTTTCTTGGTTGGTATTAGATTTATAGCTCTGTGAAGAGTAGTCTTTCTTTGATACGGACAATGTAGAGCACCTTAGTACAGTAGTACTTTGAAAGTGACAGACAAGTAAAATAACAAATAATTTCGTTTTATTTCTCTTTTTTCCGTTCTGGAACAATTACACAAACCTCCCCTGAAGTTTGAATTTGTACATGTGCTTGCCTTGTGATTTTATTAGATACTACACAAACATCCATTTTTATTGTTTTATTACCAATAAAATGTCTAATAAGATTTGCTTCATATTTCCTACCACAAAATGGCGTCAATTACTCCCTGTAATTAGTTTTAAATTGTATAATATATAGTTAACGAATATAGAACTGTCTTGGCAAGAGAAAATAATTAAAAAAGAAAAGAGGTGCATGAAGTAATTAAATCATAGCGAATTAAATAGTATATTTTGGTCCCTTTTCTGTCGGAATCTGAAAAATTAGTTGTATAAGCTAAATTAATAGGACATAAAGAAAATTTCCTTTCGGTTTAATTATAATCCACGTGGCAATAATCATTGATAAATTAGTAGGGTCCCTTTCTTTTTTCTAATCTTAAGATTAAGGGCCGTAAAAAGCAAAAGAAAACGGAAGGCTATTAAAAATATTAAGAGGCAATTTCCCTGGAAGATGCAATAAATCCTTTTTTTTTAAAATCAGTTTGTAGAACATCAAATTGACAAGAAAAATGCCCTTAAAATTCAAGGAGAGTATCTAAGCTAAGGACATAATGGCGAATCCAAGGAGATACACTGTTGTATTTTTACCAATTTTTAAGTACGTGAAATAGACATATTTAAGAATCAAAATCAGCAAGATGCCAATATCTTTAGCACAATAGTTAAAGCGATCCAATCTCCTCATTCTTCAGAGTTTTTTAATAAGTAAAGCAGGTGGATATATGCTTTTTACGAACGCCTTATAAAATGATCATGCATATTGGCAAGAAAATACTTGCTCGGTAATTTCATAAAATCGGTATTGATTTGATATAAACGTCAGATATGAATAAGGGTTTTGTCCAATTAATGATTCATGCTAGTCAAGACTTTAGGATGCTTATTACAATTTGTATTAGCTTTATTATATCAATGTACGTGTTGCCTAAGTTTATTAAAAATATAAACTATATTTAACTTTTTTCTTAATTGGAAAATATTTTAGATATGTAGGAAGGATCTCAATAACAACATGTCAAATGTTATTATGGTTAAGACATTATGCTTAATTTGATAGGATGAAATTTGTTCTAACAATAGATCTAATTACTTCTTTGTTGCAACCCATGTTTTCGTACGTAAGAGTATGTCATAAGTCAATCGATGTAAGCTCAGAAATGAGATCATCCTTGAAAAAAATATAAAAATAAGCTAATCATGTTACCTTGGGGGTTACAAATATTTAAAACTATGAATAACAAGTACCAAGAGGATTGGAAGGCTTAGAAGCTAAATGAATTGAAGAAAATAAGTTTCGTCGAAAGTCGACAAGTTGGGAATGTTATAACATATACTTTGGGGGTGAGACTAGGGTGTTTAACGTAATAAGGTGATTTTGTTATGAGTTATTTTAGTCATATGATGGTCGTGTGTTATGTTTTGAAGTCAAGCGAGTTGTGGAACAAAAGTTGGCAAAGGTCATCACAAGTTACATTCATAAATATGATGAAAATTAGGTCAAATATAGCAGAGCTTTTCTATAAATATAATAAGAATTATGGGGTGATCAACCTATTAAATTGAAGGTCTATGAGTCTAGTTTCCAGTGCATTAAATTGTTCATCAATACGAGATCAGAATAGAGAGATATTCGCATTTTTGCGAGACTACACAGGCAGCCCCCTATGGGACCCACATAGGCGGTGGATGATTCTCCCACCTTTAAAAATCGGGGCAAGGCTCATTTGTTTTATTTTTCGACCCAATCGGACCTTATACTCTCTCAAATCACTCTCAAAGTAGTCTCCATGACTCTAGAGTGAAGACCAAAGATAAAAATATGAATCCAATGCTAGAAATCTCGTGATGCTTGCTAGATCGTAGTTCTTCATCTTGTGGCTGTTTTGAATAGTTCTTCAAAGTTAAGTAACCTCAAATTTAGTATATTTCTTATTGATTAAGGTAAGAATCAGTCCCTCCTTCATATATATTAGAGTTTTAAGGCGAAATATAAGTGTTTACACACCAACTTGAATACCAAAAGTTAATTCAATAAGAGAATACAACTCATATAGTGTTGTGATGCGATTGAGGGTTGTTGTGAGCTATACCAGCTGGGATTTCAAGTTTTATCTACTTCCTAAGATAGTTAAATCATATTCTTGGTTGTGCTTAAGGTTAATCATATATTGTTTGAGTAAAAATCTACAAGATAGTAATTGACATGGCATAAGGAATCATTATCTTTTTTTTGTGGGGTGTGTTGAGGCTATATATATAGTTCATTGTGGTTGGAAATTGTTAGGAATAGTTTGATTATGTTATGGCTGTTATTCTTAAGCTTATCTATGTGCTAAATAAGTTGATTGAAGAAGATAACATGAAAAATAAGAGGTTAACGATAAATGTGCTAGGCGTGTGGACTATTTTTGAAGATTATTCTTATGATGTTTTGGGATGAAAATGATATGGTAAGCATAAGTATGATGTTATAGATGTGGTAGGCAGATTTATGGAAAAGGAATTGGATTCAAACCATATTTTGTTAATTGTAAATCGAGCTTGCCGTTCAAAATAGTTGTTGAAGTAATCAGAGAGCTTATTGTGAATTATATTATTGTTGTTTGGGCTATTTGATGACTTTTAGTAACTTATGGGATGTAGTACAAATAGGAAAGGTGTTGTCCATTTTCTTGTAGAATATTGGTTTCGAAATATAAGAGTTACAATGCTTATATGATAACGACAAAGTCGGTTTACTCATTGTAGACGTAAGAAGATCATATTGAGCTTTGTTGACGATTGGAGAGAAGATTGCAAAGGTATATTAAGGCTCTTCCTTATTTCTTTTGGCATAATCTAAGGTGTAATGAACGTAAACGATATGCTATTTCATAACGGATCTACTCCTGGAAACTAAGGTTGTCCATGTTGTTCTTTCCTTATAAAGTTATTCTAAGCAAGTATGTATGGTCCTTGAATCCTATTTAGGTTCATATTGATGCAATGGATTTCCATAATGTTAATCGAAGGTGCGACGATCTTACGTCACTCTGAAAAGTTTAGAACGTAATTTCATGAGTCCAGCATACATACTATAATCGGCCGGGTATGGCACCTATTGTTCAACCACTAATCAGTTGGGTTTTACCGAGATCCATGAGATCGGGTACGATTCTACCAAGCCTTATAATGACCGGGTACATTTTTACCGAGTCCTCTTCGAGGCCGGGTACGATATGATGATGATGATGCCCACGGAGGCATATGTTTTTAAAAGTATATATATATATATATATATATATATATATATATATATATATATATGTATCATGCATTTCATACCAGTCACCCTCAAAGGTACTAAGATGTTACATGTTGTATCTTCTCTATCTCTCTTTATATTAGTGTTCTTATTTATGCTTTCCTGCCTTACATACTCAGTACTTTATTCGAACTGACATCCTTTTTGCCTGGAGATGCTGCGTTTCATGCCCGCAGGTCCCGATAGACAGGTCGACAATCCACATAGTAGGCTATCAGCTCAGCGGAAGGTGTTGGCGCACTCTACTTGCTCCGGAGTTGCCTATTTGGTCAGTATGACTTGGACATGTAATGATTGGTATGTCGGGGCCCTGTCCCGATATTTATGATATTTATGTACTCTTAGATTCTTGTTGATAGATATCATGTATAAGGATACATGTACGGCCTTTTCGGCCTATGTTTTGAGTGTAAAAATGATCATGTCGGCCTTATAGGCCAGTATGTCACATGTATAAGTTTGTATATCACGTTAGGTCGTCCTATGTCGAGTATTCCCTTGTGTTTTATTATCTGGTTATCTCATGACGGCCCTTATGGCCCATTTACCTATGATGGTATGATAAGAAAGATATATTACGTTGGTACTCATTTGAGTAAGGCACCGGGTGCCCGTCCCGGCCCTCCGATTTGGGTCGTGACAAACTTAGTATCAGAGTAGTATTGTCTAGGGAGTCTACAAGCCGTGTTTAGTAGAGTCTTGTTTATGAGTGTGTTGTACTCCACACTTATAAGCAGGAGGCTACAGGGCATTTAGGACTGTTACTCTTTCTTCTTACTCTTGATCGTATGGTAGAGCCCAGTTGTAAGAATTCAAAATTCTAAATTCCATTAATATTCGTAACACAACAATACCTACATCCTGAAAGACAGTTGGTAAGAGATTGAATGTGGTTGTGGAAGAGTTGAGTCAGAGGAACTCAATTTTGCATCATGTTTATGATGAGTAAATGTGAGGTATTCAGCAGATCATGTGTGCACTAAGATGTGTAAGCTTCTTGATAAGGAGCCCTAAGGCATAAATATCTATCCACCCATATGGTAAAAAGCAATAAAAGAATCAGAAGATGAATACAAGTTTCAGCAAGTAATAGAAGCAATGTGAAGAAGGGTACGAGGTACCCAGTTAGTAAAGATTATCAATATTTACAACTCATGCAGAGAAATATAAGTATTCTGAGTTACCTTCAACAGTAACAGAGGTATGTACAATTAGCCACACCCATCTCAGTTATGCCATACGGGAGCTAACAAATATAGTTTAAGAGACACATGAGATATTAGTATCCAGATGGGGTTAGAGTAACCCAAAATGGTGGATGGATTATTAGCATTAGCTGACATTTCTGAAGGATATTGCAAATGTGATAGTAGTTCTCCTTGTGAGACACTCAGGTAGTGCACTCTAGAATAAGTACAGTCAGGTATGAATACTAGAATGTTCAGAAAATTCAGAAGATAGGCACTGAATCCTAGAAGGGATAAATATTTACCTTAGTATAACTCTCGTCCCTAGTAAAGAGAGAACGTTAGGCAACTGAAGGGCCATCGGATGGAGAAAGGGGAGTTAAAAGTGAAAGAATTTTTTGTTGAAGTTTTCATAATAAGGTGATAGACAACAATACTAGAAGGAGAATAAGAAGTGAGAAATGAAGCATTATGATTAAGATGTGATAAATGGTTGGTAACAGTAAATCAAAATATGATAGGATGACAAAGTCTATATTCAGTGAATAAAAGTACAAGAGGAGACATGCCTTGAGACAATAAAAGAGTATAAGTCATAAAGTCGTATCCTCATTTTGAAAAATGAGTTGGTAATTCCAACGTGATTACCAAAAGGCTAAGTTAGACCCCATAGTAATAGAAATTTATATGGGCTAGTAGACAAGATGAAACCGAACATGAGTTAGGGATCAGAGTGTTCGATAATAGTCGGCATCGTGAGAATTTTAGAGATCGCGTTCCAGCGATAATAGAATGGACAATAGAAGAATAACCTTTAAAGGTCATTCAGGAAGACGCTTCCCTAAAGAAAGCATTGTGAGCAGAGTTAAGCTTCAGGGACTAAGTGTGTCAGTTACACTACGTGTCACTCTCGTGCGCAAGAAGTTCAGTTATCCTGGGTACATAAGAGTTACCGCAAGGCGAGTAAGAGTCAGTGAAGATGTGAAAAAATGCCAAAAATGAAGAGGTAACTTTAGAATAGTAAAAGATAAATGATGTAAAAAGGCGAAGGTAATGAGATTACATTTATTCAGATCTTACAGATTTGTTACGACTCCAGAACATTATGCAAGCATGACGTCGGGGAGAGAAAGTAAGGGTTCCCGCACATGATGTTATTGATAAATAAGTGTGAATGAACACTCGATACATAAGGAGCCAGTGCGAGAGGTTAGTTAAGACAAATAAAATAAACCAAGAGAGATTACACGAAATATAGATATGAGAATGGACCAACGAGTAGTTAGTAGTTGATTCAGGAAGAGTCTATTTATGGTTAGTCAATAGGATACGGATAAATCAACAGATCGTGTAAGATAAACGTAGTGAAACCCAACATAGGAAATTCAGTCTTGCAGATATGATGACATCGTGATCCTTGAGAAATATTCAGATAGGAGTTGGGGTAGTTAAATGTACCGTATAAGTGTTACAGAAATAAAAGAGAGTGCCACTGGGGAGACAGTCAAAATTTCAGTTCAGAAGAAACCCTACGAGCACAAGGGCATGGAGGTAAGTAACTAAGGATAATTATAGGCGAGTAAGAACATAAAAAATTCCTTCGGGTATACGATGTAATAAGCTCGCAACATTATAGGAGTTAGAGGGTCCCCCCTAAGTATTACCGCGAAAGACTAGTTGAGGAAATAAGGAAGAAGGCTTCAACCTAAGCATAGTGACGTAGAGAAGAAATGATCTTGTAACAACAGTCTCACTACAACATCGTACGCATACCGTTAGAAAGTGGCGCCTATCATAACTAATGAACGGGAAGTAAAAATCAAAATTAATTTTCGCGATCATATGGGTTGCATGAAATTCCAATACGTGTGGGCACTAAGATAAGCCAAGTATTCATGCAACAAGTGGCAGAACTACCAGGCAAAGTAATTGCTTATATTTAAAGACAACTGAGAAGACACAAAAGAAAATCTATGGTGCTAGCAAGTTAAAGGAAGGTTGCAAGTAGTATAAACAGATACATGTAGGTCGCAAGCTAAAGTATGGTGGAGTGATAAGGTTTTAGGTAGATAGGAGTAAGAATAAAAAAAAAGGTGAGTGATAAGGTGACAAGAATAGGTAAGGCCTCGGGATTAAGCCTATCAAAACAAGAGAGCTCATGGTTTTCGTAAGTTATAGAAAGCTCAGTATAGCCTGAATGAACTCGAAGGAATCTAAGACTAGGAGAATTTAGAAGAGATGGAATGCTGCCCTGATAGTTGAATAAGGGTGTAATTATGATAGATAAGAGGATGACGTTTAAGCCTTTGATTGAGCAATGATATAAAAAAAGACATTTCATGAATTGCACGGGATTAGAATACCCTATAAGATGAATCATGTTGGGATGCTATGAAATACAGTTATTGAAGTATAGTATCGTCCATAGGTAGATCAGGCAAATCACTTCATATGTTCCTCGATGAGACGTCAGCCCTAGTGAAAATGTATTACGTAAGAGGTTTCAAGTTATTAATGGTAGATTATAGATCAACATTAAGGTGAATCAAAAATAGATGGATAAAAGTTACAAAGTATGAGATAAGATTAGACTGTTATTCTTAAGATAAACAGTAACGAGGAAGCATTAAAGGACTTGGATTTATACATATAGGATAAGTAGCGAGAGCGTAACCTAGATTTGGGTGGCAAACCTCAGTAATAATAAATCGAAGAAAGTGTTATGGTATAGTATGACCTACCTAGATGCAGTACAGTCATAAGAATATATAACCGAGGCTATAAAACAATATATAGCAATAGTCGTAAGTTAGACAAAGTACCAACCGAAGAACTTCAGTACACCTATAGATGCCCAAAGACACAGTTTGTCATATTTCTGTATATGTTCACAAAGTGAGGCCTAGTGATTGGCTAAAAGCTGGAGGAAAAAGAAGAGGAAATTCACATAGCGCACATAAAAGGACAAAGTCATACATGCTGCATGACAGAAGATAGCAACAGTTACGATATTGGAAGAATTCTGACCACAAGTAGTGGTGTGAGAAAGAGGCCTAAATGGGGGAGTGTCCTGGCTTTTGGATTGATTCACAGAAAAGTTGCCTAGATGGCAAGGACAATATAAAAGTATTCATAAGATCTATAGGTTATGAAACTGATAAGCGCATCAGTCAACATTCGAGGATGAATGTTCCAACGGGGGGAATGATGTTACACCCCATATTTTAGTACGTAAGAGTACGTCATAAGTCAATTGATGTAAGTTCAGAAATGATATCATCCTTGAAAAAACATAAACTAAGTTAATCATGTTACCTTGGGGGTTGCAAATATTTAAGATTATGAATAACAAGTACCAAGAGGATTGGAAGACAAGCTAAATGAATTGAAGAAAATAAGTTTCGTCAAAAGTCTACAAGTTGGAACGTTATAACATGTAATTTTGGGGTGAGACTAGGGTACTTAACGTGATAATATGGTTTTGTTATGAGTTATTTTAGTCGTATGATAGTCGTGTGTTATGTTTTGAAGTCAAGCGAGTTGTTGAACAAAAGTTGGCAAATGTCATCACAAGTTACATTCATAAATATGATGAAAATTAGGTCAAATATAGCAGAGCTTTTATATCAATATAATAAGAATTACGGGGTGGTCAACCTATAAAATTGAAGGTATACGAGTCAAGTTTTTAGCATATAAAATTGTTCATCAATACGATATCGGAATAGAGAGATATTCCCATTTTTATGAGACTGCGCAGCCACCCCTATGGGACCCACTTAGGTGGTGGATGATTCTCCCATCTTAAAAATTTGTGCAAGGCTCCTTTGGGTTTATTATTCGACCCAAAAAGACCCTACACTCTACAAAACACTCTCCATGATTCTAGAGTTAAAACCAAAGATAAAAACATGAATCCAATGCTAGAAATCTTGTGGTGCTTGCTAGATCGTAGTTCTTCGTCGTGTGACTGTTTTGGATGGTTCTTCATAGTTAAGTAACCTCAGATTTCGTATATTTCTTGTTTATTAAGGTAAGAATCAGTCCCTACTTCATGTATATTAGAGTTTCAAGGCGAAATACAAGTGTTTACATATCATCTTGAACACCAAAAGTTAATTCAAGAACAAAATATAACTCCTATAATGGTGTGGTATGATTGAGGGTTGTTGTGAGCTACACCATCTGGGAATTTCAAATTGTATCTACTTCCTAAGGTAATTAAATCATGTTCTTAGTTGTACTTAAAGTTAATGTATTGTTTGAGTAAAAATCTATAAGATAGTAATTAACATGGCATAAGGAATCGTTATCTTTTTTTTTTGTGGGCTGTATTGAGGCTATATATATAGTTTGTTGTGGCTGAAAATTGTTAGGAATAGTTTTATTATGTTATGGATGTTATTATTAAGCTTGTCTATGTACTAATTAAGTTGATTGAAGAAGATAACATGAAAAACAAGAGTTTGACGATAAAGGTTAAGGTGCTAGGCGTGTGGACTACTTTTGAAGATTATTCTTATGATATTTTGGGTTGAAAATGATATGGTAAACATAAGTATGATGTTATAGATGTGGTAGGCTATATTCATGGAAAAGGAATTGGATTCAAACCATATTTTGGTTAATTTTAAATTTGAGCTTGCCGCTCAAAATAGTTGTTGAAGTAATCAAAGAGCTTATTGTGAATTATATTGTTATTGTTTGGGTTATTTGGTGACTTTTAGTAACTTATGGGATGTAGTACAAATACGGGAGGTGCTATCTTTTTTCTTGTAGAATATTGGTTTCGAAATATGAGAGTTACAACGCTTATATGATGACGACGAAGTCGGTTTACTCACTGTAGATATAAGAAGATCATATTGAGCTTGATTGACGATTGGAGAGAAGATTGAAAAGTATGTTAAGGCACTTCCTTCTTTCTTTTGGCATGATCTAAAGTGAAATGAACATAAACGATACGTTGTTTCATTACGGATCTACTCCTAGTAACTAAGGTTGTCCATGTTATTCTTTCCTTATAAAGTTATTCTAAGCAACTATGTATGGTCCTTGAATCCTATTGAGGTTCATATTGATGAAATGGATGTCCATAATGTTAATTAAAGTTGAGATGACCTTACGTCACTCCAAAAGGTTTAGACGTGATTCCATGAGTCCAACATGCGTTATATATATATATATATATATATATATATATATATATATATATATATATAGAGATAGATAGATAGATGGCCGGCCGGGTACGATTCTACCGAGCCTTATGATGGCCGGGTACGTTTTTACCGAGTCCTCTTTGAGGCCGGGTACGATATGATAATGATGCCCACATCGTCGTATGTTTTTAAAAGTATATGTATCATGCATTTCATGCCAGTCACCCTCAGAGGCACTCAGATGTTAAAGGTTGTATCTTCCCTATCTCTCTTTATATTACTGTTCTTATTTATATTTTCTTGTCTTACATACTCGGTACTTTATTCGTACTGACATCCCTTTTGCATGGGGATACTGCGTTTCATGCCCGTAGGTCCCGATAGATAGGTTGACAGTCCACCTAGTAGGCTATCAGCTCAGCGGAAGGTGTTGGTGCTCCGGAGTTGCCTATTTAGTCAGTATGCTTTGGACATGTAATTATTGGTATGGCGGGGCTCTGTCCCGACCTTTATGACGTTTATATATTCTTAGAGGCTTGTCCCGACCTTAAGGTTAATGTATTGTTTGAGTGAAAATCTATAAGATAGTAATTAACATGGCATAAGGAATCGTTATCTTTTTTTTTTTGTGGGCTGTATTGAGGCTATATATATAGTTTGTTGTGGCTGAAAATTGTTAGGAATAGTTTTATTATGTTATGGATGTTATTATTAAGCTTGTCTATGTGCTAATTAAGTTGATTGAAGAAGATAACATGAAAAACAAGAGTTTGACGATAAAGGTTAAGGTGCTAGGCGTGTGGACTATTTTTGAAAAGATTATTCTTAATGATGTTTTGGGTTGAAAATAATATGGCAAACATAAATATGATGTTATATATGTGGTAGGCTATATTAATGGAAAAGGAATTGGATTCAAACTATATTTTGGTTAATTTTAAATTTGAGCTTGCCGCTCAAAATAGTTGTTGAAGTAATCAGAGAGCTTATTGTGAATTATATTGTTATTGTTTGGGTTATTTAGTGACTTTTAGTAACTTATGGGATGTAGTACAAATACGGGAGGTGCTATCTTTTTTCTTGTAGAATATTGGTTTCAAAATATGAGAGTTACAACGCTTATATGACGACGACGAAGTCGGTTTACTCACTGTAGATATAAGAAGATCATATTGAGCTTGATTGACGATTGGAGAGAAGATTGCAAAGTATGTTAAGGCACTTCCTTCTTTCTTTTGGCATGATCTAAAGTGAAATAAACATAAACGATACGTTGTTTCATTACGGATCTACTCCTAGCAACTAAGGTTGTCCATATTGTTCTTTACTTATAAAGTTATTCTAAGCAACTATGTATGGTCCTTGAATCCTATTGAGGTTCATATTGATGAAATGGATGTCCATAATGTTAATTAAAGTTGAGACGACCTTATGTTACTCCAAAAGATTTAGACGTGATTCCATGAGTCCAACATGCATTATATATATATATATATATATATATATAGATGGCCGGCCGGGTACGACAGCTATTGTGCAATCACTGATCAATTAGATTTTACCGAGCTCCACGTGGCCGGGTACGATTCTACCGAGCCTTATGATGGCCGGGTACATTTTTACCGAGTCCTATTTGAGGCCGGGTACGATATGATGATGATTCCCACATCGTCGTATGTTTTTAAAAGTATATGTATCATGCATTTCATGCCAGTCACCCTCAGAGGCACTCAAATGTTACAGGTTGTATCTTCCCTATCTCTCTTTATATTTCTGTTCTTATTTATATTTTCTTGCCTTACATACTCGGTACTTTATTCCTACTGACATCCCTTTTGCATGGGGACGCTGCGTTTCATGCCCGTAGGTCCCGATAGACAGGTTGACAGTCCACCTAGTAGGCTATCAGCTCAGCGGAAGGTGTTGGTGCTCCGGAGTTGCCTATTTAGTCAGTATGCTTTGGACATGTAATGATTGATATGGCGGGGCCCTGTCCCGACCTTTATGACGTTTATGTATTCTTAGAGGCTTGTCCCGACCTTAAGGTTAATGTATTGTTTGAGTGAAAATCTATAAGATATTAATTAACATGGCATAAGGAATCGTTATCTTTTTTTGTGTGGGCTGTATTGAGGTTATATATATAGTTTGTTGTGACAGAAAATTGTTAGGAATAGTTTTATTATGTTATGGATGTTATTATTAAGCTTGTCTATGTGCTAATTAAGTTGATTGAAGAAGATAACATGAAAAATAAGAGTTTGACGATAAAGGTTAAGGTGCTAGGCGTGTGGACTATTTTTGAAGATTATTCTTATGATGTTTTGGGTTGAAAATGATATGGTAAGCATAAGTATGATGTTATAGATGTGGTAGGCTATATTCATGGAAAAGGAATTGGATTCAAACCATATTTTGATTAATTTTAAATTTGAGCTTGCCGCTCAAAATAGTTGTTGAAGTAATCAGAGAGCTTATTGTGAATTATATTGTTATTGTTTGGGTTATTTGGTGACTTTTAGTAACTTATGGGATGTAATACAATTACGGGAGGTGCTATCTTTTTTCTTGTAGAATATTGGTTTCGAAATATGAGAGTTACAACGCTTATATGATGACGACGAAGTCGGTTTACTCACTGTAGATATAAGAAGATCATATTGAGCTTGATTGGCGATTGGAGAGAAGATTGTAAAGTATGTTAAGGCACTTCCTTCTTTCTTTTGGCATGATCTAAAGTGAAATGAACATAAACGATACGTTATTTCATTACATATCTACTCCTAGCAACTAAGGTTGTCCATGTTGTTCTTTCCTTATAAAGTTATTCTAAGCAACTATGTATGGTCCTTGAATCCTATTGAGGTTCATATTGATGAAATGGATGTCCATAATGTTAATTAAAGTTGAGACGACCTTACGTCACTCCAAAAGGTTTAGACGTGATTCCATGAGTCCAACATGCATTTTATATATATATATATATATATATATATATATATATAGATGGCCGGCCGGATACGAAATCTGTTGTGCAATCACTGATCAATTAGATTTTACCGAGCTCCATGTGGCCGGGTACGATTCTACCGAGCCTTATGATGGCCGGGTACGTTTTTACCGAGTCCTCTTTGAGGTCGGGTACGATATGATGATGATGCCCACATCGTCGTATGTTTTTAAAAGTATATGTATCATACATTTCATGCCAGTCACCCTCAGAGGTACTCAGATGTTATAGGTTGTATCTTCCCTATCTCTCTTTATATTACTGTTCTTATTTATGTTTTCTTGCCTTACATACTCGGTACTTTATTCGTACTGACATCCCTTTTGCACGGGGACGATGCGTTTCATGCCCGTAGGTCCCGATAGATAGGTTGATAGTCCACCTAGTAGGCTATCAGCTCAGCGGAAGGTGTTGGTGCTCCGGAGTTGCCTATTTAGTCAGTATGCTTTGGACATGTAATGATTGGTATGGCGGGGCCATGTCCCGACCTTTATGACGTTTATGTATTCTTAGAGGCTTGTACACTGATGTTATATATATATATATATATATATATATATATATATATATGTAGACTTGTATGCCTTTTTCGCCTATGTTTTGAGCGTACAAATGATCATGTCGACTTATAAGCCCGTATGTTACATGTATAAGTTTGTATATCACATTGTGTCGTCCTATGTCGAGTATTCCCTCATGTTTTATTATCTGATTATTTCATGACGGCCCTTCTGGCCCATTTACCCATGCGTTGGTATTCGATTGAGTAAGGTACCAGGTGCCCGTCGTGATCCTTCGATTTGGATGGTGACATAAGACATTCTTATTCAAGGGAATAAATAAGACAAAAAATAATTCAGGTATGCACTGAATAAACTGTACCAAATTCAAAGAGTCTCGATGTATTTTGCCTTTATTTAGCTTTCAAATCTGCATATCTAGTAGTTATTGGCATAACAGATATGTAATAGTGAATGGAGTAAAGATAATAGTTGCATATTTTCAAATGCCTACCATATATATATATATATATATATATATATATATATATATATATATATATATGTATTTGGTTAACATATGTAATTATATGCTTGTATCCGGTGTTAATTACACCACATATATAGGATTTTAATCAAAATTTCCTGGTGTTGGCTATATATGCAGAAAAAATTCCAGTTCCAGTCTGTGCGGGGACGGCATCTCCAGAAAGAGTAAGAATTAATCTTAGAAATAGGATAGGAGAAAACTAGCATTATCACGCATCAATTAAGTAAGCACCTAATTAATTAATTCCATATCTTTGTCAAGTTCTAAAGTTGGACAAAGACAAGCATTACGAAAATGTAAACATCAAAGGTATCATAAAACCAGTGAGCCAGAAGACCAATAGACAGTGATGCACAGGGCCAAACTCTCCAAGGGGAATGCATATACAATACCTACTTACCAGCGCAAATTAAAGAGGAAAATATGAATCTTACTTTCAGGTTATCAATCCACGTATCCCACCAACACAAACCTTTCTCCTTTTTTTAAAAAAATAAAATAAAATATATATATATATATATATATATATATATATATATATATATATATATATACACACACACACGTTATATACTAAAATTAAAGTGTAAGATTTTTTGTATTACCATTGATTTTAAACATATGAGACAGTGAGAGCTAGCTATTGCGTTATAGTTTTTTTACATCTTATTTGGATGGTTATTACATGTCGTTTCATAATATATTGTATTATATTGTTTGATGAATAAAATGTTTGGATATAATGTATCATTTGCCGTTGTTTGATGATGTCACGCACCAACAACATGAAGAATAATGTAATATTACTAAGAAAAAATATAATACATAGTAGAATTATTATTATATAAAAAAGTAGAATAAAGGATAAAATATGATTATTTAATAATAAAGAATGACAAGATGAGAGAAAAAAATAAGGTAACGACGCCACCACACCAAATCCTCATTACATACATAACGACTGATTTAACGATATGATACCTTAATAAAATTAAAGTAACAATCACATCAAACATTGTATTTAAATAAACAATACGATACAATACAATATGTAACAACCCCAAACAAATTGTTAAGGTTATCAATTATTTTATATATAAAAATTAATTATAATACCTTATAAGTGATGTGATTACATGAATAATTTTTTACCGTCGTTATATAGAAATTAAACATTTTTTTTCCTTTTTCTTTTTGTTCTTTTTTGGCGAGAATTCTGCAGACTTACTCTAACTAAGTTGATTCCTTTAATTTGTGTAGAATTTCCTAGTAGGAGTGATGGGAGTGAATACGGCGCCGGCTACTATGTGACATAATTTGGATACATCTCCCTTGGCCTTCTTTTATATTAGGGGAACAAAAGCAAGTTGCCATGGTTGTGGAAGTTCTCATACAACGTGGAACTTATGCCTTAAGTAGAAAACTTTATTAATGAAAACAACTTTCACTAATCACTTTATGCCCCAAATATTGCATGTCATTGATATATATCTCAAAATTATTCTTAAGGGACCCAGATAAAGCACCAGCTGAGAACTGATCATCAGGTTAATTTTTTAGGGTTAATTAAGCTAAACATTCCTGTAATAAGACTTAGCTTCAGATACATTCCATGTATTTCAAAATCAAACACTTAAATCCCCTTTACAATAGAAATCCTATATTTATATCCCCTATGAGGTATATCCTATATTAGATTTAATTATTACCAGCTGGCACATTAAAACTATAAATAAAAAGTTTTTATTCATTTAATTTTTTATGAAATTTAAAAAGAGTATAAAATTCTTGTTAAAAATCTTTATTCACACATATTTGATTAAATAGGAGAATAAATATTTTTAAAATATGTATCTTTTGAAACTCTTAAATAGAAAATGAACACAAATTACTTGATTATGAGATGACTAGAACTTTTACGTATTCGGCAAAATAATTTTATATGTAAACTCTTAAATATAATATTGTTATCCCTATTTTTCTAAAAATTATTTAAATCTCTTATATAATTAAACAAATGAAAAGTAAATTTAAGATAATTTTAAAGCGAATTAATTAATAAATATACTAAAATAAAAATGTGCAAAACTTTTTATTTATAAATTATTTTTAATAATCGGTAATACTTAGTTATATTATACCTCTGCGGGGATTTATATGTAGGAAATGGATATAAATCATGTTTAATTTTAAAAATTAAATACAGAAAGTATATCCAAAACTGTGTCATACTAATTATGGGTGTGTTTAGTGTAATTAACCCATTTTCTTGGTATACACGGCAGGAGAAAGGGGGGGATTAATTGTGGTGGGGTCGAGGATTACAAGGTCAGAAATCGAATCTCACTAATAAGGTGGAAATTCACGTAGTCAATTAACCAAGTGGGTTAGCATGACTGCCCAGAAGGCTAAAGATCAGTTGATAGTATAAATTAAGTTATTTTCGTTATTTTTTCAAATTCAAACATAAAAAAAACTTTCTTAAGAATATGAAACGTCTAACATGAAAAAATACTCTCTTTTATTCTTTTCTCTTTGGGTTGTGTGTTTTACTAGCTAGATGCAGACAAGTGAAAACATACATTTCTTTCTTTTCGTTTACTTCACATGCATAATGTTTGCTACAGGTCCTTTTTTTAAAATATTGAATTACTTTCAGATGCCAACATTTTGGAGGATTATATTCTAAGAAAAAGAAACGGGAATGGTTACATATGGCGTTATGCCACTTTGACTTGGCTTAAGACATTGTTCCTAGAGCAATTGTTTTTCCTTCTTTCTAATTTGTAAACTGAGATCAGGAGTGACTCTCTCTTAAAATTAAGAGAAAAAAATGCCAAATATCGAGCAAGTTCTGTTGTCTTTATTCTCGGTGTGTTTACATCTAATCTTCTCTGATTTGCAATTCGTATATATACCCTCTCCCAATAACCTCACAATGAAATGTAAAAAGTATATATATAGAACTTCCAAAAAGAAGAATAAGAAGATATGGGTTAATGGAAATTAGTCGTACGTCTTATGGGAAAAGATATAAAAATAATTAAGACAAGAGGTAGACATGATAACGTGTTTCGTTTATCCCGAAACCTCGAATTATAATCATCGTAGCTGCCAATCTTTCTGCTGGAATATTATCTCGTGCGGAAACAAAAAATGTATAGAGATCCATCCTTAGAAAAATAAGTAAAATGCATATGAAAAAAAAAAAAAAACGTTCATATATTGAAGTAGACAGCAGACAGGAGTCTTTTACAATAAGCTCAGCCATTCAGGTGAATAATTAAACTTCTATTGAAGGAAAATCAAGGCCAGCGCAGGACGCTATTGAAAAATACATAATCGCACTTGTTGTTTATGTTAGAAAATTTTGGGAGAGCAAGACAATACAAAAGAACACTCAAAACTCACAAAGAAGAAAGTGGAGGAAAGGGTGATTTCTATTCAACTTCACTTGCTCCAAATGGATAGGAATATATGACTATTTATAGGAGAAATCTTTCATGTATCTAGCCTACACTACATGTAAACATAATAAGTAAGTTCACACCTCACATCTTTCAAGATACATGGATGACACTACTAGACATGTATCTTCCAAAGTATATCAATGTATTCATACTCTAATACATATACTAAATTAATATTCTAGTTCATGAATTAATGTAAACAAATGAAAACAAGTTTATATTATTCTCATTTCATCATACCCTTAAACTTGTTTCATCACTACAAGAGCCATCCTTAACTTTTGAAAAAGCTCAATCTTTAACGGCTTTGTGAAAATATCCGCAATTTTGATCTTGTGACTTCACGTGCTCAAGCTCCATAACTTTATATTCATGTTCTTCAACCTTGTAGCCCAAAGGTTGATCAATGTAAACCTCTTCCTCTAAAACACCATTCAAGAAAGTCGACTTCACATCCATTTGATAAATTTTTCATTGATTTTGAGTTGCCAAAGAAATAATAAAATGAATTGTTTCCAAACGAGCAACTAGTGCAAAAACCTCATCATAATCAATACCGGCCTTTTGCTTGTATTCTTTGGAATCTTGTTTTGTACCTTTTCACCTTACCCTTGGAATTTTTCTTCAACTTGTAAACCCATTTGACACCAATGGTGCTTTTGCCTTTTGAAAGTGTGGCTAATTCCCAAGTATCATTCTTCTTGATTTCTTCATCCATGGCATCTCTCCATTTGACATTTTGGGCAGCATCTTCATAAGTTAAAGGCTCACTATCCACCAACAAACAAAAGTGAGTCAAATCATATAAATCTTTTCTTACCATTTCCTTATTTGCATACAACTTATGAAGATTTTTAGTTTTCTTAGGCACTTCAATTGAAGAACTTGAATTTGACTCATCTTCTTCTTAAACTTGTGCTGGAGGTGTTGAAGGTGGTGTGATTGGCTGCTCCGCAACTTCTTCATCATCATCTTCATTAAAGAAATGACTAAAAGAGTAATCTTGCTCTTTAGTTTTCCATTCCCAAGCATTATCTTCATCAAACTCAACATCTCTGCTTATGGCGACCATGCCATTTCTTGGGTTATGTAATTTATAACCTTTAGAAATTTGATCATAACCAATGAAAATATACCTTACACTTTTATCATCAAGTTTGGACCCCTTCTCATCCGGGACATGTGCATAGGCAATACTCCCAAAACCTCACAAATGAGCATTTGTTGGCTTGAAACTACTCCAAGCCTCTTGAGGTGTTTTGATACGAATACTCTTGGTGATACCGATTTGACAAATACACTGCACAAGTAATTGCTTCATCCCAAAACTCCTTTGGCATATTTTTGCTCTTCAACATACTCTGTGCCATGTTAAGAATAGTCCGGTTCTTTCTTTTCACGATGCTATTTTGTTGTGGTGATCTTGGAATAATCAAAAAGTGACGAATTCCACTATTTTCACAAAAAATCTTGAATTCATTTGAAGCGAATTCTCCACCATTATCGGATCACAATGACTTAACTTGATAGCCACTTTATTTCTTCACCATGCTCTTGATTTTTTTTGAAAGTGTGAAACAACTCCGATTTCACCTTCAAAAAATACACCCAAGTTTTTCTAGAAAAATCATCAATAAAAAGTAAAAAATAATTACTTATACCAAGTGAAGATGACTTGATTGGTCTGCACACATCCGTGTGAATCCAATCCAATGGGCATCGGGCTCTAGTCAAAGACTCTTTAAGAAAGCTTTTTCTTGCTTGCTTTCCAAAGATATATCATTCGCAAAGTTGGCTCGGATGATCAATAGTTGGCAATCCATTCACCATGCTTTCTTTCTTCATTAATCTTAGACTACTAAAATTCACATGACCAAATCTCATATGCCAAAGCCAAGATGAAACTTTGGCACATGAAAGCAAAGACCTTCGAACATCACTTTGAAGGTTCAAAATAAATATTCTATTATTAACTATTGGAACTTTGGCTAATAATCTCCCATTTTCATCTTTCATGAACAACTTTTTATCTTTCAAATGAATATCATAATTTTTCTTCAAAAGCTTTCCCAATCTTAAAATATTACTTTTCATCTCAAGTACATACAAAATATTAGAAATTAATTGGTGACTACCATCTTTCAAGCGAATTAAAATCGTACATTTTTCTTTGATTTTAGTCTGCGAAGAGTCTCTGAAAATGATGTTGCCACCATTTAATTTTTCAAGCTCCACAAATAAATTCTTCTTTTCACATATATAGCTACTTGCACCACAGTTAAGGTACCATTGATTTCCTCTGCACTTTCTTCTCTTTTGCAAGCGAGAACTAAAACATAATTTCCATCTTCGTTTTTGCTCTCCATAAAATTATTTTTTTCCTCCACATTATTTTTATATTTCCAGAAAAAATGACCAAATTTATGACAAGTATAACATTCAGTATTAGACTTATCATACCTTCCTTGATTTTTCATCCATCCTCTACCTCTTCCACGACCTCTTCCTTGATTAGAGTCTTCGCTCCTATTTTCTTTATTTGATGGTTATCCATCACCTCTTCCTTTTCCACCACGACCTTGTCCACGTCCACGACCCCTTTGTTGCAAGCCACACCTTTCATCTTTCTCCTTGAAAGAAAGTTTTGCTTACGACGCTTGTTCAACCGATTCATCTTTCGGTTTCTTCAACTTTTTTTTTCATGTGCTTGCAAAGAACACGTAAGTTCTTCAATGATCATGGTATCCAAATCTTTGAACTCTTCAATAGCCACAACAATATAATTAAATTTTGAAGCAAGGGATCGCAGTATTTTTGCAACAACCCGATCATCACATAAGTCTTCACCATATATCTTCATTTGATTGACAATAGCCAAAACTCTTGAAATATAATCCAAAACGGATTCAGATTCCTTCATATGTAATAATTTAAGGTTTGGAGACGAACTCCTTTCACTTTATCCAAACCTTTAAAGGAAGTTTGAAGAATCTTTCATGCTTGCTTCGAGGTGATTGCATTTGTAACATTCTCAAACATCTTGTCATCCAAACTTTGATGGATGAGAGTGAGCGCCTTTTGATCTTTCTTTTTAAAGGTAGTATCATCTTCCACTCCATCACCTCCGACTTCTACCGGTTCCCAACTATCATAGGCACCGAGCAAGGCCTTCATCCAGATACACCAATTTCCATAGTTCTTTTTTGTGAGCATAGGAACTTGAAATGGAGTTCCATTACTATTTGTCATTTTCTCTCCAAGTTTGGTTGTCTCTCAAACACACCGGCTCTGATACCACAATATTAGTAAATTTGGGAGAGCAAGACAACACAAAAAAATACTCAAAACTCACAGAGAAGAAAGTGGAGGAAATGATGATTTTTATTCAACTTGACTTGCTCCAAATGGCTAGGAATACATGTCTATTTATAGGAGAAATCTTTCATGTATCTAGCCTACACTACATGTAAACATAATAACTAAGTCTATATCTTACATCTTTCAAGGTACATGGATGACACTACTAGACATTATATCTTTCAAAGTACATCAATGTGTTCATACTCTAATATATGTATTTTATTAATATTCTAGTTCATGAACTAATGTAAACAAATGAAAACAAATTTATATTGTTCAGATTTCAACAATTTATACCAAGTAGATTAATACAAAATATATATCTTGCATGTAAACTTTTTTCACTTCACTGTGGTTGAGTTATATGCATTTTAACTTTAATTTGTGACTCTTATAGTTTACTTACTTGATCTCGTGTAAACAAGGAAATCTGGGTAAGTATTTTCTGTTTCACTACTACTATCTAATCAAATGATTTATGACTAATGCCATTTGATTTTTGAAAAAAACTTTATGAATTAAGCAATCAAGTCGGCTCTTAATCTGAAATGAATGATTATAACATTATGTCGAATAACTGAAGAAAAACTATACATTTGATACATAACAGTCTTCTTTTAGTATCACCATGTACGAATCATACGAAAAATACAGATTTCATCCTCTGATAAGTGTCAAACCAATAACTGTAACAATTAGAGTAGAGGGAACTCCAAATTTGAGATGACTCCAGAATGAGAGATTGTAGCCAAAGGGTTGAGCGCGACGAGCTTGTTCACATACTATCAAGTTTGCTGCGGAGCCTAAAAGTGAAAGGTTCCTTGCCACAGTGCTGACCCAGGCTAAGATCAACCATGCTTTCTTTTCACTAGCAGGCGATATTGCTGCTGCTGATGCTGCTACTCGCCCTCCAAGCAATAGAACTATAAGACCGAATGAACAAATTATTTTAATTAAATCAATCAAAATTTAAGGTAATATATATATAGGATCCGGGCTATGGCATATCACGTTGAACTTGAAAGAACTTGACACATATATGTGATACAAATAGGGAATAGCATGCTAACTAAAGTAGTCTAGTTACAGGCAAGGAGTATCAAATTTAGCCCAGTATGAGCTGGTTAGACATATCCATTGGCGGGTCATTTTGAACATAATCCAAGTTAACTTATCTAATAGCTTAGGCCAATTTGGGCCACATTTGTAGGGGCAAGTACATAGATAGCCATTCTCAAGGATGCTATTTAGAGATTAACCACTACTTATTTTATCCTAAAATTTTAAACTAAAAATCTTAACTTCAGGACAATTCACGACACTTTTATCCCGAAAAATTAAACTGAAAAACTGAATTCAGGATACATTGGCTAATTCGTAAAAAATAGCCTTTTAGAGTGGCTTCCTGATGTCATTTCTACACATTTGTAGCTCGAATTGACCCGTAAAAGGAACTTGTTGAAAAATAAAAATTTATGCCTTTTGGGTTTTGTTCGATATAATCATGGTAAATAAAAAAAAGCTTTTATTAGTGTGATTTGGTAAATAAATAAATTATAAAATAAAAACAAACAAATGAAAAATAATACTCCTATTAAGTTAGGCACGTAGAGTAATAACCTATTGTTCAGCGCAAATTGACCCATTCATTTTGGGATCCAAGCATTTAATGGGAACTACCCGTTGTGTCCATTTATAAGTAGTTTATTATAAAAATTGGTCAATTCATAAAATATTACTAATATTAGCCAATTAGCTATTTGTAGTAAAAAAAATTATCAATTTTTTGCTTTCTTTTGGGTACATCTTAAGGAGTTTGAATATCAGTTTTTGGATAATTTGGAAGAGTTTTGAGGTAGTTTGAATTGAAAATTCGAAGTAGAAGATGAAACATGAAAAAATGATATGTGTATCATATTATATATCATTTGTGTATCACACATGTATCATAATTGTATCAAATGTGTATCACATGTATATCCATGTATACCTATGTGTGTGATACATGTTTCGCAGAAGAATTTTTTGAACTCGATTTTAACTACGAATTTTGATATCAAATCAGTCCAAATCACCTCCAATCTTCCTCAAAATTTGTACACTGATTCATCTATATATTTTCAATGAATTTCAATCATACCCATTGAAAAAGATACTTTTTTGCTTATAATTTTGGAATCTTGTATATATATTTTTTGTATTTTATCACCTTGTTTACTACCTATCCATGAAATTTCTTTCCGTCTTGCATCTAATATTGTTGATCACGCTTACAAATATGGAAGGAGATTTTTGCGTGATGACTCTTAGAGAGAAATAACCTTATTTATTTGCGTTTTCAATTTTTATATGTGATTGACTAATTTTGATAAGTCTATGATTAATGGCTAGAGGTTGGTAAGTTGAAACTTATTTGGGACATTTTTGTAAGATTCCCAATATTGGGTAGGTTATGACCCAATATGATTAGGCCTATTTTAACCCCGTCCAAATGTAGCCCAACCTGCAAAGAAGACCAATATGGGCCAACAACTGAACTCTAATAGAGTATATGATATTTTGAGGTTATGTGGAGAAATATTCAAGGTTCCAGGAGTAAGCTATTCAATAAATATTTGAGGAAGTAGGGTTATAATAGGTTAAAATAGCACGAGCTAGCCAGTTTTCGAACTGGTAATTGAAAAATAGTCAGCGTTTACAAAGTCATTGAAAAATAGCCACTATTTTGCTGCAAGACGGAAAGTTCCAGCATAATATACTGGAGATTGGAGCACATGTGTATGAACTTCCAGCATATTATGTTGGAACTCCAACTCATTATGAAATTCCAGCATGTTATGCTGGAAGTTCACATGTAACAAATTCTAACTCCAGCTTATTATTTTGGAATATTTTCCGGATTTTGAACAGTATTTTTGTTCAGATTTATCTTTACATAAAAAATGGCTAAATTTCGATTACTTTTGAAACTATGACTATTTTTCAATTACCAGTTGTAAAACTGACTATTTTTGAATTTCACCCTTATACTAGATCTCCTTTTACAACATTGAAGTTGCTGAACTTATCCTTTATTGAAATTAAATGCAGTCTGTTTAATTTCCTCCGGCATTCATCTCTAGTGCCCTTTCACTCAAAACAGTTCTTGAATTTTGCTATGTCCGGGCAATGAAGAATTATGCATATTGAATACTAGATAAAAAAGGGGGTTAATTGGTTAATGTAGTGCCATGGTTCTTGACTAAACAAATCAGTAAATTGAGACACTTCACTAATCGACTAATGTGTATCTTATCTAGCAAATAGTAGGTGAAATGAGAGTAAGATAGAATAACAAGAAATCAGAGTCACAAACCAGTAGGCACATTTGAAGCCAAATTTGAGAGGACTAATATGACAACAGCAAGAACTGCTATACCAGCTGCATGATCTATCTTGGCATATGGTTCCATTAATTCCCAGAAAGCACTTGGAATCCCTGTTCTGTTAAAACCCTCAACTGTGATAAACATACCACAGAAGAATATCAACAGTGAATAGGACACCTGTATAGTTGAAACAACAGAGTGAACAAGTTTTGCTTTTGCCTCAAAGTCAATAGGAGTTACATACACTGACCATAGGAAATCTTTTACACTATTAGTGGAATATAATAGTATGTTATAGCTCATAATCTGCCTTATTTCCTGGTTTCACTTTTTTGTAGATGGTTATCTGTAGTTATCTTTTAGGTTAACCTCATAGTGTAAAAAATGTTTTACATATGGAGGTTAAACTCTAAATAAATATATGAGAAATGTGATTGATTTCTAAACTTTCCCAGTTACCTTTTCTAAGCATGGTCTGGCATCTTTGAAATCAAGAACCACAAGTGCAAGTGCTGCTGTAATAGCAGTCCATGACATATTCAAACCCATCAATAACGATATTAACATTCCAATTGTAACCAAATAAACACATAGTTTCCATAACAATCTTTTCCATATTTCTCTGGAACTCTCCTTTTCCTCATAAGATGTGAAGTTTTGATCTTCACATCCATCGACAGTCTTCGAAGACACAATCTTGTCCCTCATTTGAAGTGATCCATCATTTGGTACTTCTTTTGAATCTTTGGCGCGATTGTCAAGTGTTTCAGCATTATTTATTAGACCACTGGTATTAATTGAATCCAAAGTAAACCTTTCCAGAGAATCTAATGAATTAACATGTGACATAGTTGCTGGTGAAAAGCGATGAGAGATTACTACTTCTTCTTCAACTAATTCTATAGCACCATTTTCTACATCCTTCTGAACAGACAACAAATTCCAATACATGCAAAGCAACAATAGAGCATTAACAACAATTCCAACAAGCATTGCAGGAAGTATACCAAATAAAAACTTCCCAAATGTTATTTTGCTCTGTACTGCTATAACCAAGTTCTGAGGATTCCCAATAGGAGTTGCTGAAGATCCAATATTAGCACTCGAGGCAAGAGCTAAAAGGAATGGATGAGGTGGGAGATTTTGTTGCCTAGCAATTTTCAGTACAAACTCAGTCAACACAACACAAGAAGTATCATTAGTGAAAAATGCACTGGAAATAGCAGAAATCAAACAGATTCTGCAAAGTAAATCTTTAGCTCCCATACTTTTCCAAGCCAATAACTTTCCCAAGTATTTAAACATGTCTGCTCTTTCTAAATAGATGCTCACAACCATTGTTCCAAATAGAAGGCCTAAAATTGGAAGATCAATAGCAGCATATGCTTCATCTGGTGTCAAGACGCGAAATATGACCATAAGCATAGCACCGAGGAGTGAACCTGCTGTCCTTCCAATTGGCAAAAATGGGACAGCAGGAAAAACTGCTAATACCCAAAAAATAGCAAAGGCAATTGAACCAACAATCACTTTCTCAGTTGATGCCATAGCCATTTTTCTGAATTTAGTCAAGTCCTAACTTTTTGGATGTTCAAAATGTTTCTAATAGTCAGAACATTAGCAGAAACTGAATATCTCTGAAATGGAAAAGAGGTAAACAAACGTTAATTAAACACTAAAAACTGAAAAAAAGGATGGCATACGAGAAAAAAAATTGTGCCAAGTATTGTACTTTGGTTGGAACCTATATATCAACGTACTACTGGAAAAGGTGTAATACGTACATGAAAATGATACAATGCAAATTTAACTGATTTTTGTACTTAATCTAAGACCAAACAAGAAATTATTATTAGTGGAGCATGCTATAAGCGAAGAAAAATGAACATCTTAGAAGAAAGAGTGGACTCACCTCGACCAGAAAAAAGATGATGATTTGCGCTGAAATTTATAGACTTTTCAGCGGGTGGCATGTACATTTATATTCACTTAGATTGCTGGTTTGACTATTGGAGTGTAGATAGCAACGTCTTGAAAAGGAAACTGAAAAATGACAAAAGCAAAATGAAGACTGAAATATGTACAAATATAATATAATCGTCCTTTGATTCACCGCTTGTCGACATAGTTTCTGGATTGATAATTCCACAACACTCAACAGAATATATCATGTTTCCACGTGTGCGATCCACTGACTCGTTGAGTAATTTCTTTTTTAAACTCCGTACTCAATCAAACAATATCACAAGACAAACGGACTACTAGTTATACACCACTGAATTACATGCTTATTGTTGGAAAAAAAAAATACATGCTTATTAGCGTGGTTTAATGAATAAACTGTTGGAAATTGCAATCTTCCATACAAATAGTTAGGTAAACCAGGATTTTTTTTTAATAAAGGTAAACCATGAACATTCTATTTTTATTTTTTTGGGTGGTCTACTTTCTTTGTCTTGCGCTAAATTACTTTCTTGTCTTGTTTGATTTGAGGTTCAAAATAGTCAAAGTTATTTATAAACATTGTCGTCTTGTTGATGAAGCACTGAAGGAAAAGTCTGCTCAACTAAACTCTTCTATTTTCTTTTTCCTTTTTCCTTTCTTCGAT
Source organism: Nicotiana tomentosiformis (assembly GCF_000390325.3). Classification (NCBI taxonomy): domain Eukaryota; kingdom Viridiplantae; phylum Streptophyta; class Magnoliopsida; order Solanales; family Solanaceae; genus Nicotiana; species Nicotiana tomentosiformis. Next base: position 84,493,444 of record NC_090814.1, read on the forward strand.
GTCACTGTTGACCAAAACTGAAGAAAATTGAGAATGAATGGTTTAGTGAAATTCTTATAACAGAAACTCGTAACGAACGAATTAAGTGCTCAAGTTGCCAAGTTGGGATAGTGAAGCTTGATGACTCTATCATCACGCTAATTAGTAATTATAGGTTTGGCAAAAATAAAAGAAAAATTTTTGGCTATTGAATAATCGTCATTATATTTCAAGTTGATTGCCATAAATGGATTCAACTACTACTTTTACAGCATGAAATTGCTAATTCAAAATCCTAGATTGGATAAGCAATTTTTCTATTTCCAACTTGGTATACATAGTCAATTAATAATGCTAAAGTAATAAAAAGTTAATTGTCGCTTTAGCTCTTTTCACACTCATTGAGAAAAATAATAAATACAAGGTATTATTTACTAAGATATCCTTATTAAAAGCTTTTTGAGAATTGAGTAGTATTAAAAAGAACTACTACTTTTTTAATATTAAGATTTAAGGGTATAGTTGGAAACTAACAAAATTAGTTTTCAATTCCTAAACGGAAAATTATTTTGGGATAAATTTGAGCTAATGTGACAATTAAAATGAGATGGAGGGAGTATTAGAAAACACACGCGCGAAAGTAATACAAATTACGGCAAAATACAAATTAAAATTGATCGGTCAGCAAAATTAATTATATTTGCTAGCCAAAAAGTATAATATATATATATATATATATATATAACACATATATAAAAAATATATATTTTGTTGGCTATTGTTTTTTGAAGTGACTAAAAATATGCATTTTCTATATATACGTGTGCCTGTGTGTGTACACACACATACATGACTCAACTATGATTAATTTGTTAAAAGTTTAAGTAATGTAATTAATGTTAGTATAAAGAATTTCTGACACTATTAATTAGGTCGTCCAAAGGATAAATCTATAAATAAGCCTCCTTAAAATGCGAGATTTTTAATCTTAAAAATAAAATAGTTTATCTATTATCTATATTTACACTATATTAAAAGCACGAAGTTCCTTAACGAAATGTCATTCGCCTTTTTACTCTTCAAAAATAATTTTAACACTAAATAAAATAGTAATTTGATTATCTTCCTAATATTTAGGCTTTGAAGTGAGCTAAAATTAAAATTATGTTTATTAAATATTTTCTTATCTGATTAGGTAAAAAGTCCTAATATTTAAAAATTTAGAATCAACTAAAATTTACCTGACATAAAAAATATATACTAATATTAGATGGTAGCTTATGATGAACTTTAAATTCAATTAGAATCATGGAATTTATGGCAATTACTCCTATATAGCTAGCGAGTGGGGACTAATAGCCTGTTTGGCCAAGCATCTAAAATCTGCTTATTTTGAGAAGTATTTTTTCTCAAAAGTGCTTTTTAAAAAAGTATTTTTGGTGAGAATCGATTTATGTTTGGCTATTTAATTTGAAAAGTATTTTTGAGCAGTAATTAGTGTTTGACAAGTTTTTAAAAACTTCTTCTAAGTGTATTTTTCTCAAAAGTGTTTCTCAGAAAAGTACTTTTGGAGAGAATCTACATTTTTCTGTTTCTCAAAAACTGCTTCTGCTTTTTCTCAAAAGAACTTTTTTTCCTTCTAAAAGTTTGGCCATGTGAGCACCAATTTTTTGACCATATTAAAATTTTTGTCACCTTCTACTATGTAAATATTTTTAGAGGTTTAATCTGTAGTTTTTAGCTTTGTTATATCTTTTTTTATAGGGTAAAAATTAAAAATTTAAAAGGTCAATTATTACTATTAATATTATTTTTATTTTCTATCTTTATTTTAAAATAAAAAATAAAACAAAAAATTAAATATTTTTTAAAAATTTCGAGTGGAATAAAAAAAAAGGAAAAGGGGAAGTAGAGAATTAAAAAATAAAAGTAATTGAAGGTGGGAATTTTAAAAAAAAGTAAAAGAAAGTGAGAAATTAAAAAAAATAAAAGTAAAGGAATGTGGGAAATAAAAAAAAATAAAAAGTAATAGATTGTGGGAAATAAAAAAGAAAACTAAAGGTAGGTGGGAAAAAAAAGTAAAATAAAGTATATTTTTTTAAAAAAAAAGTAAAAGAAAGTGGAAATAAAAAAAAAGTAAAAAAGAAAGTGGAAATTTTAAAAAAAGTATAGTAAAGAAAGAGGAAAATAAAAAAATAAAAGTAAAGGAAGGTGGGAATAGTTTTTTTAAAAAGGAAGAAAAATGGGAAGTGGGAATTTATTTTAAAAAAATAATTAAAAAAAATCTGAAAAATTTCGATTTTTTTAAAATATAAATAGATGAAAAAAATGGGAGAAGGGAGAGACAAAAATAGAGGAGAGAATTGAAGAAAAAAGTTTTCTTCTGCGCTAAGGGAATTTCTATTCGTTTCATTCTTTCTTCCTCTTTCTTTCAAAAAATCCAGCAATTCATCACCCCGTTAAAGACCAAAATTGCGCCAAATCCAAGCCTAAAAATATCATGTGAAGCTTCATTGCTAGTCACCTCTCTTACGCCAAAAACCAGCAGCCTCACGAGGTACAGTTGAGTTTCGGTCCGAGCTCGAATCTTAGAAGTTTCGTCGCTAGATTCTGCTCATTTGATGATTTGCCCTTGGTTTGGTGTACTTGTTTGGCTCAAATTTTTTTTATTTAATCAAGTTCTGAAGGAAATTTTTGCTTAAAGGTTCATTACTTATCCTCCCTTTGGTAACTATTTCATTGTTTGTGTGATGTTCTTATAGAGGTTCATGTGATGATTTTTTGTGCTGTTTTATTTATATACATTGTCATATTGTAGTTTCATTTTATATGTCTCAAGCTATTTATCAACAGATTATTTGAATAGGATTTCATCTTAATAAGATTTGTTATTTAGAATTAAGAATGAAGATCTTGCCTTATTAATGGGTCATGCGTTGGAGTTCGAGTAAGTAAATCAGAAATGAGCTACACCATTTAATAGGAAAGAAAGAATTAGACATGAGTTGGATTGAGTATAAATCTGAAAGGCCCATTAATTTTAGTCACTAGATTAATAATTTGCCCATTCTTCCATAATAAATAAATGTCTCCTAATTTCGAAGATAGAGTAGTAAGTTGTAAATATTTCTAAATGTGGATAACTTGTCAATACTTTAAATAGCTAAAATATTTTACGACTTCCAAATAACTTCTTATCCATAAACTCTTGGCCTTACAATAATCTCAAATTAGTTTAGGAAAATAATTCAAGTGAGCTAGTTTCTTTAGGCGCGATTTAAATAATTAAATATCATGGCTATGTGTACGGTTCCCATGGTATAGCTGTGATACGTAACCCCAAATACAAGTGCGCGTTCACGTGACTTGACCAATCAACTTCGAATAATAATAAATGTGTTATTGATTGTGTACACGTACGCGTGACATGATTCTTGACACGCCAAACAAAATTGAGTACACGTATGCATGACTTATTTCAAGATAATTTTTATAAATCTAATCAAGCAATAAAACATAGGTAAAACATGAGAACCCATAAATCACAGTTTGTCCAAAATTAATCCAAGCCAAGTTGTAGTCAATAAAGCGACCGTGCTAGAACTACGAAACTCGGGGAATGCTTGTACCTTTTTTTCGGTCAACAGAATTCCTTACTCGGACTTTATTTTAGCAGACCAATAATAATAGAGTCAAACATTCCTTTGACTAGGAATTCAAATAAAAGGTGACTTGGAACACTCAAAAATCTATTCTAAGTGGCGACTCTGTAAAATAAAATAATCCTTACTCAAGTTTGTTACTTTAATTGAAAAAATCCTTTAACCCCATAATAATCCATAATACATATCTTTTGGGGTAGAAAAGGGATGTGACAGGCCAAACACCTTAATTTTTGGCTAAAAATACTTTTGGCCCAGAAAAAACTTGACCAAACATGTTATAAATCCAATTCGATTCAAATTCACTACTAAGACTCCATTATCAAAAAGCATATTCTATACAGGACTTTACCTTATATAGGACTTTAAATTTGAGTTTTCCCCTTTCTCCTTTTGGCAGCATTATAATATTTTATGACAAGAGGGGTTGCTCTGATGGTAAGCAGCTTACACTTCCAATCAAGAGGTTGTGAGTTCGAGTCACCCCAAGAGCAAGGTGGGGAGTTCTTGGAGGGAAGGATGCCGAGGGTCTATTGGAAACAGCCTCTCTACCTCATGGTAGGGATAAGGTATGCGTACACACTACCCTCCCCAGACCCCACTAGTAGGATTATACTGGGTTGTTATTGCTGTTGTTGTATTAACGCTATCTTTCTAATACCGGGTATTAAAATTTGTATATGCTCATAATTATAATCTTCCATGCTGTATTGTTTTCTTTGCTTTCTTCTCTTGAGGAGTAGTGTGTTTTCATGTATTAAGTATCAAAAATAACTTTCAATTTTAATGGCAGAATTTTGTCGGATAACATTGATTCATGGTTAACTTTTCCCTACCGTGAGTTCTCAACTTCTCTTTTTCACGATCCAATTTTCTCTTTCGTGCGACGTCGTGACGACATCTAATCTCTACAATTATGTAAGCCTAACATTTTTGCGGAATAATAAAATAAAAATATAAATTTAACCAACTATTCAAAAATACACAACAATCCCAAAACCCAAAAAATCCTGAATCACAAGCTACAGGAGGAAAAGTCTAGTATCTCTATACATCAGAGTCTATCAAAAGAAAATACAGAAGATAGTGGACATGAGGAAGAGTAGAAAGGGGACTCCGAGGTCTGCGGACGCGGCAGATATACTTTGAAGTCTCCAAAGCTGTCCCGGCTCACTGATAGTGCGGCTGATAAGGAGCACCTGGATCTGCACACGAAAAACATATGCAGAAGAATAGCATGAGTCACCACAATCAGTACCCAGTAAGTGCCAAGCCTAACTTCGGTAGAGTAGTGACGAGATCAGGTCCGGGCCCTACTGGGATATGATAATAAAGCAAGGCAAGAATAAAATATCGCAGTAAAATAAAGACTGAAATTTAACAAGAAAGAATTCATAGAAGGTAACAGCTCAATACGCAGAAATACAACAAGGGATCTCCCGAGATACCGTCTCGTAGTCCCAAACGTAAATGTGCAGGGGGATCTCCCGAAATACCGTTCCGTAGTCCCAAAGTAAATATGCAAGACAGGGGGATCTCCCGTAATACCGTTCCGTAGTCCCAAAATAAATATGCAGTACAAAGGGATCTCTCGGAATACCGTTCCGTAGTCCTAAATTAAATATTAGTACAGAGGATCTCCCGGAATACCGTTCCGTAGTCCCAAAGTAAATACGCAGTACAAGGGGATCTCCCAAAATACCGTTCCGTAGTCCCAAAGTAAATATACAGTACATGGGGATCTCCCGGAATACCGTTCCGTAGTTCCAAAGTAAATATGCAACGCAAACAATAGAAGTACAACTACATCACGAAATCTTACGATTTAGACTAAATACCAGTCAAGGAAGAAGCAGAAAATTTACTAAGCATGCTGCACAGAGTTCACATAAGCAGTTAAGACATGTAGATATGCTGTATTAGACTAAACAGGATAGCTACACATATTGGAATAACTCAATTAAGAATGAAAATAGATTAATACTCATTAAAATGGTATAACTCAAAATAAAAGGAAAACATGTTGCTTCGTAGTAAGAAAATTGGGGTTTTCCATAACTAGCCCGTGTACGTACTCGTCACCTCACGTACACGGCACTCACATATCACAATAGTTTCAAATCTTAGGGGAATTTTTCCTGCACAAAGTTAGGCAAGCCACTTACCTCGAACCAAGCTCAATTAATCGGTCACAATACCTTTTCCACGAATATCCGACTCCGAATGGTCCAAATCTAGCCAAAAGTAATTACACATCATAAATATAACCATAATAGACTCATTTAATTAATGAAATCAATACTTTAACAATATTCCGAAATTCGTCCTAAAAGGTTGACACAGACCCATGTCTCAGAATCAGGTAAAACTCACAAAATCCGAAAGCCCATTCACTCACGGGTCTAACCATATCAAATTTACAAAAATCCTACACCAAATGGTCCTTCAAATCCACAAATCAAACTTTTCAAATCCCTACCCTCCAACTCCCAATTTCCACCTTAAATATACACTAACTAGGTGGGATAATAAATGAGGAAGTAAGATTATTGATCAAAATAAACACAAGGGACTTACCTCAAGAAACCCTAAAAAATGCTCTCAATAAATCGCCAAACCCGAGCTCAAAATGTTGAAAATGAGCAAAAATCGCGAACCTTTGCATTTAAGTGTTCTGAACTCTCTGTCGCATCTACGGCTATTGCAGGTGCGGAAATGCATCGTACCTGCGGCTCCCCTTTGCACCGGCGCCCAGTTGCCAGCATCTGCGACTCTCGCAGGTGGGGGAAAATCTTCGCACCTGCGGTTCCTGCCCAACTCCTTCTTGGCCGCATCTGCGGCTCCTCCTTCGCATATGCGATCCTGCACCTGCGATCTCCCCAGAAACTAGAAAATCTTCAAAAACTAGCCTAAGTCCAAATACAATCCGTTAAGCATCCGCAACACACCCGAGGCCCCATACGAACTTAGTCAAGCTCTCAAACCACATCAAACAACGCAAAAATCATAAATCACCCTCCGATTCAAACTTAATGAACTTGAAACTATAAACTTCTACAACAGATGCCGAAACCTATCAAATCATGTATGATTGACCTCAAATTTTGCACACAAGTCATAATTAACATTATGGACCTATTCCAACTTCCGAAATCGGAATCCGACTTCGATATCAAAAAGTCCACTACCGGTCAAAATCTTCAAAAATTTGACTTTCGCCATTTCAAGCCTAAATAAGCTACGGACTTCCAAAACACAATCCGGACACGCCCCTAAGTCCAAAATCACCTAACGGAGCTAACGGAACCGACTAAATTTCATTATGGAGTCATCTTCACACAGTTCTGACTACGGTCCAAATCCTAAGGCTTAAACCTCCATTTAGGGATTAAGTGTCCCAAAACACTCCAAAAACAAAAACGAAACCTCCCAGCAAGTCACAATAGCAGAAATAGATATGGAAGAAGCAGTAAATAGGGGATCAGGGCTATTACTCTCAAAATGACCAGCCGGGTCGTTACATCCTCTCCCTCTTAAAATAATCGTTCGTCCTCGAACGAGCATAGAGACATACCTGAAGTGGTGAAAAGATGAGGATAACGGCTGCGCATATCCTGATCGGTCTCCTAAGTCACCCCTCGACCGGCTGTCCCCTCCACTGAACCTTCACGGAAGCAATGTTCTTTGACCTTAGCTTTCTGACATGCCTATCTAAAATAGCCATTGGCTCTTCAACATAAGATAGATCTTTGTCCAATTGGACTTAGCTGAAATCTAATACGTGAGCCGGATCACCGTGATACTTTCGGAGCATCGAAACATGAAATACTGGATGAACTCCTGCTAGGCTGAGAGGTAAGGTAAGATCATAAGCAACCTCCCCAACACGCCACAACACCTCAAAAGGACCAATGAACCTTGGGCTCAACTTGCCCTTCTTTCCGAATCTCATAACACCCTTCATAGGCGAAATCCGGAACAAAACCCGCTCTCCAATCATGAATGCAACATCGCGAACTTTTTGGTCTGTGTAACTCTTCTGTTTGGACTGGGCTGTGCGAATTCTATCTTGAATCACCTTAACCTTTTTCAAGGCATCCTGAACCAAGTCCGTACCCAATAATCTGGCCTCGCCCGGCTCGAACCAATCCACTGGAGACCGACACCGCCTACCATACAGAGCCTCATATGGTGTCATCTGAATATTGGACTGATAACTGTTATTGTAGGCAAACTCTGCAAGTGGCAAGAACTGGTCCCAAGCACCCCCAAAATCTATCACACAAGCGCGAAGCATATCCTCCAGTATCTGAATAATGCACTCGGACTGTCCGTCCATCTGCGGGTGAAATGATGTGCTAAACTCAACCCGAGTACCCAACTCATGATGTACAGCTCTCCAGAACCGTGATGTAAACTGCGTACCCCGGTCAGAGATAATAGATACCGGTATGCCATGAAGCCTAACAATCTCACGGATGTAGATTCGAGCTAGCTGCTTGGAAGAATAGGTAGTCATCACAGGAATGAAATAAGCCGACTTGGTCAGCCTATCCACAATCACCCAAACTGCATCAAACCTCCGCTGAGTCCGTGGGAGTCCAACAACGAAATCCATAGTGAACCGCTCCCATTTCCATTCTGGAATCTCTAATTTTTGAAGTAACCCACCTAGTCGCTGATGCTCATACTTCACATGTTGGAAATTTAGGCACCGAGCCACATACTCCACTATGTCTTTCTTCATTCTCCTCCACCAGTAATGCTGCCTCAAGTCATGATACATCTTCACGTCACCCGGATGAATAGAGTACCGTGAACTGTGAGCCTCCTGAAGAATCAACTCACGCAAACCATTTACATTGGGTACACATAGCCTACCCTACATACTCAATGCACCATCATCTCCAATAGTGACCTCCTTAGCATCACCGTGTCCTTAAGTACAAGAAGATGGGGGTCATCATATTGACGCTCCCTGATACGATCATAAAGAGAAGACCGAGAGACCACACAAGACAATACTCGACTCAGCTCAGAGATATCTAATCTCACAAACTGGATGGCTAAGGCCTGAACATTCAACGCCATAGGCCTCTCTGCTGCTGGTAGATATGCTAAGCTCCCCAAACTCTCTGCCCGGTGACTCAAAGCATCGACCACCACATTGGCCTTCCTAGGTGGTACAAAATGGTGATATCATAATCCTTAAGCAGCTCCAATCACCTCTTCTGACGTAAATTAAGATCCTTCTTCTTGAACAGATGCTACAAACTCCGGTGATCGGTGTAAATCTCACAAGGAAAACCGTATAAATAATGTCACCTTCAAGGCATGAACAATAGCTGCTTACTCAAGGTCGTGGACATGATAATTCTTTTCATGCACCTTCATCTGTCTGGACGCGTAGGCAATAACCCTACTGTCCTGCATCAACACCGTGTCGAGACCAATCCGCGAGGCATCACAATATACAGTATAAGACCCCGAACCTATAGGCAATACCAATACTGGGGCTATAGTCAAAGCTGTCTTGAGCTTCTGAAAGCTCTCCTCACATTCCTCTGTCCACCTGAACGGAGCACCCTTCTGGGTCATCCTAGTCATAGGTGCTACAATAGATGAGAAACCCTCTACAAATCGACGGTAATACCCCGCCAAACTAATAAAACTCCGGATCTCTATAGCTGAGGACGGTCTGGGCCAACTTTGCACTGCTTCAATCTTGTTCGGATCCACCTGGATCCCCTCACTCGATACTATATGACCCAAGAATGCCACTGAGTCTATCCAAAACTCACACTTTGAAAATTCTGTATATAACTCTTTTCTCTTAAGGTCTGAAGCGCAGTCCTCGGGTGCTGTTCATGATCCTCCCGACTCCGGGAGTATACCAAAATGTCGTCAATAAACACAATGACGAATGAGTCAAGATAAGGTTGGAACACACTGTGCATCAAGTGCATTAAAGCTGCTGGGGCAATTGTCAGCCCAAAAGACATAATAAGAAACTCATAGTGACCATATATGGTCCTGAAAACAGTCTTCAGGATATCTGGTTTCCGAATCTTCAACTGATGATATCTTGAACGTAAGTCAATCTTGAAAAACACTCTGGCACCCTGTAACTGATCAAATAAGTCATCAATACGAGGCAATGGATACTTGTTCTTCACCATGACTTTTTTCAACTGGCGGTAATCAATTCACATGCGCATAGAACCATCCTTCTTCTTCACAAATAAGACAGGAGCACCCCAAAGTGACACAGTAGGCCGAATGAAGCCCTTATCAAGCACCTCCTGTAACTGCTACTTCAACTCCTTCAACTCAAAAGGAGCCATACGATATGGAGGAGTAGAGATGGACTGAGTGCCCGATAACAAATCAATGGTAAAATCAATATCTCTGTCGGGTGGCATGCCCGGAAGATCAGTTGGAAACACATCTGGAAAGTCCCTCACTACTGGAACTGACTCCACTGTAGGGGTATCAATACTGATATCTCTCACATAAGCTAGATACGCTTCACACCCCTTCTCAACCATTCGTTGAGCTTTAAGAAATGAAATAACTCTAGTGGGAGTATACTCTAAGGTACCTCTCCACTTTAATTGCGAAAATCCTGGCATAGCCAGCATCACGGTCTTAGCGTGACAATCAAGAATAGCATAATGGGGTGACAACCAGTCCATGCCCAAAATAATATCAAAGTCCACCATGCTGAGAAATAATAAATCGGCTCTAGTCTCTAAACCACTAAGAGCAATCAAACACGACCGATACACACGGTCCACAATAAGAGAATCTCCCACAGGAGTAGACACATAAATAGGGGAACTCAAAGAATCCCGAGATACGCCCAAATATGGGGAAAAATAAGAGGACACATAAGAATATGTAGAGCCTAGGTCAAATAATAGCGACGTATCTATATGATAGACCAGAACAATACCTGTAATGACAGAATCAGAAGCAACTGCCTCTGTACGAGCAGGAAGTGCATAATATCTGGCCTGGCCTCCCCCTCTAGGGCGACCTCTACCTCCCCGACCTCCACCTCGGGCTAGATGAGCAAGTGGGGTGGAAGCTGGCGCTGTAATCATAGCCTGAGGACCCGGTGGAGCACGCTGTGGTAGAGAAGTCTGTGGAGGTGCACCCCTCCTAATCCTGGGGCAATCCCTCACCACATGGCGAGTGTCGCCACACTCAAAATAAGATCTGGGAGGGCGTGACTGCTATGACTGGCTCGGGCCAGGTCTGCTGGACTGGCCGCTAGGAACATCCCGTGCAGGAGGCACACTTGATACTGGCAGTGCATAATAAGGCTCCTGGGGTCTAGAAGGAGTTGGAACACCGCTGGCGGATGGAAGAGATGAATGAACGGGGCGGCTCACATAACCTCTACGATGGCGAGCTGCTGGGGAACGAGCTCCAGAATAATAACCAGTCTCTCGATACCTCTTGGTCTCTCTCTCCTCTCTATCCCGGGCAAGCATGCCCTCTAATCTCCTGAAAATACTCACAACCTGCTAATAAGAAATATCCATTTCCAACTCCCTGGCCATACTAATCCGGATATTGGGGTGGAGTCCCTCAATAAACCATCGAACCCTCTCTCGAACTGTGGCAACCAAGGCCGGTGCATGTCGTGCCAAATCACTGAAGTGAACTGCATACTCTGACACAGTCATAACACCCTGGCGCAGCTGCTCAAACTCTGCACGCCATGAGTCTCTGAGGCTCTGAGGAACATACTCTCTCAAAAACATGTCAAGAACTGAGTCCATGTAAGTGAAACTGCCTCATCCGGACTACTCAGCTCATAGGCACGCCACCACTGATAGGCTATTCCTCTAAGTTGGAATGTAGTAAAAGAAATCCCGCTCGTCTCCGCTATGCCCATAGTACGGAGAATACGATGATACTCCTCCAGAAAACCCTGAGCGTCATCTGTAGCCAATCCGCTGAATGTAGGTGGGTGGTACTTCTTGTACCTCTCAAGTCTGAGCTGCTCTACCTAAGAAGTTGCTGCCCTAACCTCAGGCTGAGCTGTATCTACCGGCTACATTGGTACAATCTCTAGAACTTGGTCGACCTAAAGTCGCTGCTCTAGGGTACCGACGACGGGAGTCTGTACTCCTCCCCCAGCCTAAGATGTGGTAGAAGCAAGTGGAATCAATCCAGCCTGAGCTAAGGTGATGAACATGCTCAAAAACTGGGCTAGAGTCTCCTCGAGGGCTGGTGCAGCAACATGTATTTCATGTGTCTACCCTCCAGTTGGAGCTACTGGGGGCTCATCTGTAGCAGCTCGTGGGGGTGCTTTGGCTGCACCACGTGGTCGTCCTCGGCCTCTACCCCAGCCCCGACCTCTCGTGGCTTTAGCAAGCGGCATGGGTGCCTGGTCACCAGATCCGCTTGTACGTGTCCTCACCATCTGTGAGAGAATAGAATACAAAAGTTTAGAATAATTTTGAAGTCAACAATTTTCTCACAACAAGGAATCAAAGTAGTGGAATTTTTCTAACAGTTCCATGGCCCCCCGAAGATAAGTATAGACGTCTCCGTACCGATCCACGAGACTATAATAAATCGGCTTATGACTCACGATACCTATGAACCTAGAGCTCTGATACCAACTTTTCAGGACCTAATTTTTCCTTCCGTGCGACGTCGTGATGGCACTTAGTCTCTACAACAAGATAAGCCAAACAGTTTTGCTGAATAATAAAATAAAAATAAAAATTTAACCAACTATTCAAAAATACACAACAATCCCAAAACTCGGAACATCGTGAATCACAAACTACAGGAGGAAAAGTCTAGTATCTCTATACATCAGAGTCTATCAAAAGAAAATACAGAAGATAATGGACATGAGGAAGAGTCGAAAGAGGACTCCGAGGTCTGCGGACGTGACAGATATACCTTAAAGTCTCCAAAGCTATCCCGGGCTCACTGATAGTGCGGCTGATAAGGAGCACCTGGATCTGCACACGAAAAATATGTGCAGAAGAGTAGCATGAGTACACCACAATCGGTACCTAGTAAGTGCCAAGCCTAACCTCGGTAGAGTAGTGACGAGGTCAGGTCCGAGCCCTACTGGAATATGATAATAAAGCAAGGCAAGAATGAAATATCGCAGTAAAATAAAGACTGAAAGTTAACAAGAAAGAATTCATAGAAAGTAACAGCTCAATACACAGAAATACAACAGGGGATCTCCCGAGATACCGTCTCGTAGTCCCAAACGTAAATGTACAGGGGGATCTCCCAGAATACCGTTCCGTAGTCCCAAAGTAAATATGCAAGACAGGGGGGATCTCCTGGAATACCGTTCTGTAGTCCCAAAGTAAATATGCAGTACATGGGGATCTCCCGAAATACCGTTCTGTAGTCCCAAAATAAATATGTAGTACAGGGGGATCACCCGAAATACTGTTCCGTAGTCCCAAAGTAAATATGCAGTACATGGGGATCTCCCAGAATACCGTTCCGTAGTCCCAAAGTAAATATGCAGCGCAAACAATAGAAATACAACTACATCACGAAATCTTACGATTTAGACTAATTACCAGTCAAGGAAGAAGCAGAAAATTCACTAAGCATGTTGCACAGAATTCACATAAGCAGTTAAGACACGTAGGCATGTTGTATTAGACTAAACAGGATAGCTACACATATTGGAATAACTTAATTAAGAATGAAACTAGATTAATACTCATTAAAATGGTATAACTCAAAATAAAAGGAAACAGGTTGCTGCTCAGTAAGAAAATCAGGTTTTTCCACAACTAGCCCATGTACGTACTCGCCACCTCACGTATACGGTGCTCACGTATCACCATAGTTCCAAATTTTAGGGGGATTTCCCCCGCACAAAGTTAGGCAAGCCACTTACCTCGAACCAATCTCAATCAATAGGTCACAATGCCTTTCCCACGAATATCCGGCTTCGAATAGCCCAAATCTAGCCAAAAGCAATTACATATCATAAATACAACCATAATAGACTCATCTAATTAATGAAATCAATAATTTAACAAAATTCCGATCTAAAAAGTCGACCCGGGCTCACATCTCGGAATCGGGTAAAAGTCACAAAATCCGAAAGCCCATTCACTCACGAGTCTAACCATATCAAATTTACAAAAATCCGACACTAAATGGACCTTCAAATCCACAAATCAAACTTTTCAAATCCCTCACCTCCAACTCCTAATTTTCACCTTAAATACACACTAAATAGGTGAAAAAATAAATGGGGAAGCAAGATTATTGATAAAAATAAGCACAAGGGACTTACCTCAAGAAATCCCTCAAAAATGCTCTCAAGAAATCGCCAAAGCCGAGCTCAAAATGTTGAAAATGATCAAAAATCGCGAACCTTTGCATTTAAGTGTTCTGTCCAGATATCTCGCACCTGCGAACTCTCTGTCGCATCTGCGGCTATCGCAGGTGAGGAAATGCATTGCACCTACGGCTCCCTTCGCACCTACGCCCAGCTGCACGCATCTGCGACTCCTCCTTCGCGCATGCGATCCCGCACCTGTGGTCTCCCCTCCGTAGGTGCGAAAACACCAGAAACCAAAAAAATTTCAGCAACTAGCCTAACTCCAAATTCAATCCCTTAAGCATCCGCAACACACCCGATGCCCCCGGGAATTCAACCAAACATACGAACAAGTACTAAAACACCATACAAACTTAGTCGAGCCCTCAAACCACATCAAACAATGCAAAAATCACAAATCACCCTCCGATTCAAACTTTATGGACTTGAAACTATAAACTTCTACAATCGATGCCGAAACTTATCAAATCACGTCCGATTGACCTCAAATTTTGCATACAAGTCATAATTAACATTACAGACCTACTCTATTTTTCGGAATCGGAATCCGACCCTGATATCAAAAAGTCCACTACCGGTCAAAATCTTCAAAAATTCGACTTTCGCCATTTCAAGCCTAAATAAGCTACGGACCTCCAAAACACAATCCGGACACGCCTCTAAGTCCAAAATCACCTAACGGAGCTAACGAAACCGACAAAATTTCATTCTGGAGTCGTCTTCATACAGTTCCGACTATAGTCCAAATCCTAAGGCTTAAACCTCCATTTAGGGACTAAGTGTCCCAAAACACTCCCAAAACCAAAATGAAACCTCCCGGCAAGTCACAATAGCAGAAATAGATATGGGAGAAGTAGTAAATAGGGGATCGGGGCTTTTACTCTCAAAACGACCGGCCGAGTCGTTACACTCTTGATGCTTTTCAGCTGCTTCTTCTTTTCTTTTTCTCCTTTCAATTTTCACTTCCTCTTTCATTGCTTATGATATATCATGTAATTTTATTGCACTTTTGGGATTTGATCTCACACGTTATTTCAACAATTCTGCAAGCTATAGCCTTTTCATTTTATGAACTTTAGTTTGTTGATTATTTCTCACATTGATTTTCTGAATTATGCAATTAAGGGTGCAATTAACATTAAGTTTTGATTTTAGGTTAAGATGTGAACTATAGGTTCTAGGCATATCTGTTTTAATGTCCATTTTGTTAGTGATACAAACATCGATTTCTTATATTTTTCACATTCATCTTTTCGTTTTTTGTTTGTCTGTTTTAGTTGATAGCACATGGACTATACATGCCTTTTGCTACTGATTTAAATGAGATTAAGTTGAAGATTATGCAGTTATATCTTTTATTACTTTAATTTCTATTTCATAGCTTAACTAAATATTTTGTGAATTTAAATGCAGTTAAACTGTTACTATTTCTTACTACTTATCGATCTTGTAGTGTTGATATAATTTTATGTCCTTAAAATTTTATTTACTTGTCATGATGATTGGTATTGGTTAGTTAATACAATTAAAGAAGAAGAGAAGATGGCGAAATAATGTTTTTATCCCGTTAAACAAAAGAAAATAAAAACAGTGTATTATGAATTCAGTTTGGTGTAGCTTAAAATTTTGAAAGAATACTTAAAGTAGATACCAAAGGTAGCTCATATATCATGAACCAACAAAAACTGAATCAGTTTGGGCTTTAATATTTCAATATAAAATATTTTTAAAATTATTTTTAGAAGAAAAACTGCTTGGATGAAAAAAATAAAAATAATATAGTTTGAAATTGGATTGATTCTTATAGTTCGAGAAAAAATGGCTATGGTAATTCATGTGATTATTGTGGTCCATATTTTTTCTTTTATCTTTTTGTATTACTGAATATGCACAAAATAAATGCCTTTAATTTGTATTATTTCGAGCCAACATGCACATGGAGAATAATGGCAGGAACGTGATGTACGAAAATTGTATCACTAATGAATTGATGATGATATATCACATGATGGATCAAATTCATTCCTTATGAGGACTTCTATTAAGTTTAATATTCATCATTTTTGTAACTTATACTTTTATCTTTAATTATTATTTTATAATTCAAATACATTTATTTTAAAAAACTTATACTTGATATGGGGTACACGCGCAATCTCAATATATATATATATATATATATATATATATATATATACTATATTAAAAGCACGAAGGGCTCTTAACAAAATATCGTTCATCTTTTTTATCCTTTAAAATTAGATTTCACTTTAGACAAAATAGTCATTTAAATTATTTCCTAATATTTAGGATTTACTTATCAAATATTTTCTTATTTCAACTATATAGAAAATCCTAATATTTAGGACTTCAAAATCAATTAAAACTTATCTAAATTCTTTCATTATTGAACAATATAACATAAGGGAAAAAATCAAAACAACAAAGAGGTAGGACAAGATCGAAATAGTGAGGATTTTAAAATAGTTAAAAAATGTGACTTCGGTTTGTCCGTCGAGTTCCACATTACCACTTCACCTTCTTATTTTGATCTTATTTGAGAATACAAATTTATGTTTATTTCCTTTTTTCACGTTCATGACTATTATACTAAAGTTTTTCCTAAATACGATGTTTCATTATATTACACATTTTACTGAGTTATGAAAATTAAATAACCCTAGGTTTTTCTTGAATTATGTCAATTATATTAAATTGAGATTTTACGTCTTTGAGTTATATAATGTAGATAGTATGATTTTATATTCTGTCATTCACAAAATCATGACAAATTATCCAAACCTTCCCATTTGAATTATGTAAAAATTATAATTTAATATTTAGAACTTTAAAATCAACTAAAATTTTACTTAATAGTTTTTTTTAATTGAACAATATAGCGTAACGACAATTTCTTCCATATTATTTTTAAATTTAATATATGAACGATAAAATATTTTTGTATTACGTTTGAACTTCTTTTGTACTCAAATAGTTCATTGATTATTGTATAATATTTGAAAACTACACTCAACAATTTGTACAAATAACTAAAAAAATTTAAAACTATGAGAGAGAGATGGTTGGAGAAACCCAATAACACTTGCAAACACAAAGATGAGTGAAATAGTGATTGGATTTTCAAGTATTTGAAAATATAATGCTTATTGGATCGATAAAATTATAATTAAAATTAAATATTTTAAATTCAGGATGAGCTAACATAAAAACTTTGAATCAAACAAAAGATAAATTATTTCCTTCAGTATTGAAAATAAATAACTAAGTCTTTATGTAACGACCCGACCAATCGTTTTGAGTATTATAATCACGTCCCCCCATTTACTACTCATTTTATGCTTTACAGTTATTTTATGACTTGCCGAGTTAGTTGGTTCAGGTCCGGAAGGATTTCGAAGTGAAATAAGACACTTAGTCTCTTAATTGAAAACTTAAGATGAAAAAGTTGACCGAATATTGACTTATGTATAAACGACCTCAAAATTTAATTCTGATGATTCCAATAGCACCGTATGGTAATTTTGGACTTAGGAGCATGTACGAAAAATTATTTGGAGGTCCGTAGTGGAATTAGGCTTGAAATGACGAAAGTCAAATTTTTGGAAAGTTTGACCGGGGTGGTTGGCTTTTTGATATCAGGGTCGAAATCGATTCTGAAAATTTTAATAGGTCCATTATATCATTTATGACTTGTGTGCAAAAATTGAGGTCAATCGGACTTGATTTGATAGGTTCTGGCGTCGTTTGTGGAAACTTGAAATTTCAAAGTTCATTAGGCTTGAATTAGGGAATAATTTATGATTTTTGCGTTATTTGAGGTGATTTGACGGTTCGACTACATTCATATGATATTTTAGGACATGTTGGTGTATTTGGTTGAGGTCCCGAGGGCCTCGAATGAGTTTCAGATGGTTAACAGGTCAATTTTAGACGTGGTATTCCAGCTGAAGAATGTTGGTTTTCTTTCACTGGTTTTCTTCTACGCGATAGCATGAGAATGTCCGCGATCGCGTAGGCTTGTTTGAGGCAGTGATGATTTTGTTTTTCGCGATCACGTGAAGAGGTTCGCGATCGCGTAGCTGTGCGAGTTTGTTATTCTCGAACGCGTGAAGAAGGTCGCGTTCGCGTAGAATAAGTGGACAAGAAATAGAGGTCACGCGTTTTGTGCTTCGCGATCGCGTGGAAGAGTCCGCGATCACATAGGCCTGTGAGAGTGAGCTTTACGATCACGTAAAAAAGTCCGCGATCGCGTAGGGTTAAATATGGGCAGTGGAAATATGTGTTTCGCGATCGCATGTGGTTGTCCGCGATCGCGTAGAGTAAATGACTAGGAAGAGAGTTTAAGTTCTGAAAATGGGACTTAGTCCCATTTTTCATTTTTACTGATTTGGAGCTCGGAGAGAGAGAGGTTTCGGGAGATTTTCAAGAAAAATAACGGGGTAAGTGTTCCTAACTCAATATTGGTTAAATTACCCGAATCCATGGTTGTTTTTGACATTTAATTAGTGAATTAAGTTGGAAGATTTAGAAAATTCTCTTGGTTTAAATTGAAGATTTAAGGGTTGAGTTGAGGTCGGATTTTGGTAAAATTGGTATGGTTAGACTTGTGGTTGAATGGGCTTTCGAATTTTGTAACTTTTGTAGGGTTCCAAGACATGAGCCCCATGGACGATTTTTGAGCTAATTTTTAGATTTTATTGGAAAATTTGTATTTTTTTATGAAATTAATTCCAATAAATTTTATTGATTGAATCGAATTATTTATGGTTAGATTCGAGGCGTTTGGAGGCCAATTTACGAGGAAAAGATATTGCAGAATAAAGAATTACACGACTTGAGGTAAGTAACAGTTCTAAATTTGGTCCTGCGGGTGTGAAGCCCCGAAATATGGATTAGGTGATTGGTTTTGATGTGATGCACATGCTAGGTGACCAGCGTGTGCGCATACATCGTAGAAATTATGACTTGGTCAATTCCATGAAACTGTGTAGTTGAAAAATATGTTGATATTCGTACACTTTCCCCCGTATTAGAGAAATTGCTCTATGAATCATGTTTAAATCATATGTTTACGTTGTTGGGACCTACATAGGTCGTGTACTTGTGAAATTATTTGCTAAATTGCTGTTTTGCACTCAGTCACAGTTCTATTTGCACATTTTTACCTTAGTCTCTCTTAATCATTATTGATGCATCATATCATTGTTGTTGGGCTGCTTATCATGATTTCCGAGAGCCCGAGAGACTGGAGAGGTTGATGACTGAGTAAGGCTGAGGGCATAATTATGAGGATATTTAGGGATTGGGCTGCACGCCGCAACATGTTGCATTGATTTATGCCATGATTGGCTTGATATAGCGCTTGGGCTGAAGGAGCCCCTCCGGAGTCTGTACACACCCCCATCGAGTGTATGTACCTACTAAGTACGAGTGTCGAATGCGAGTGCCGAGTGCCGAGTGATGAGTGACTGTGAGGATTGAGCGACTTTAAGGAAAGAGTGACTGTGAGGATTGAGCGACTTTGAGTAAAGAGTGACTGTGAGGAAAGAGTGTCTGTGAGGTTGGAGTGAATAGTAGGACTGAGTGACTGTTACTCTGAGAGGATGCATTGATTTCATTATTTACTGTATTTCAGCTGTCATATATCATTATTTTTGAAAATTTTGGAAAAACATTACTTTCTGATTCGGTCAAAATTGATATGAAATTTAAGTGAAATCTTAAATGATGAATTTGAGAGCATGCCTACTCTTTTATATTGGAAAATAATGTCGTTGGACTTAGCTGAGAAACTCGTCACTACTTTCACTTCTTTATTTATTATTGTTACTTACTGAGTTGGTTGTACTCATACTAAACCCTGCACTTCGTATGCAGATCCAGGTGATCCCGGATACAGTGGATGTTAAATGTTTCACACAGTCGATTTTTCGGAGATTCATAGGTAGCTGCCATGTTTCGCAAACATTGTCTCTCCTTCCCTATCCTTTTCTTTATTGTATTTAGTCTCAGATTATCATAGACCATATTTTCTAGACTTGTAATGTATAGATGCTCATGTACTCAGTGACACCAGATTTTGAAAGTTCGTGTATCGGTATTTGCGAGACTTGTGTATTGTGTTTAAATATTATATTTTCAAACTTAAAAGAAATTATGATTTATTGAGGTTGCCGACTTGCCTAGTATCGAGATAGACGCCATCACGACATGTTAGGATTTTGGGTCGTGACAAGTTGGTATCAGAGCCTAGGTTACATAGGTCTCACGAGTCATGAGCAAATTAGTAGAGTCTTGCGAATCGGTACGTAGATGTCTGTACTTATCTTTGAGAGGCTGCCAAACCCTTAGGAAAATTTTACTTTCTTGTATTCTGTCGTGCGAATTGTTGATTCTGGAAACTCAATTTTTGTTATTCTATTCTCTCAGAAATGGTGAGGACACGTACTACTAAATCAGACGGTCAGCCACCAGCTAGTGCCGCGAGAGGCTAGGGCCGTAGTAGAGGCCGGGGCCGAGGTAGAGGTCTAGGTGTAGCTCGTACATCAGTTGGAGCAGCACCTGTATCACCACCAGTTGCTCCAACTCAGGAGCATTTTCCAGATATAGCTGAGCCAACAGGACCAGCTCAGTCACCAGCTGTGCCCATTGAGATTCCAGGCCTTCAGGGGACTTTGGCCCAGATATTGACAGTTTGTACTGGCCTTGCTCAGGTGGTTTCGGCTCAGGCCACACCTGCCACTTCTCAGGCCGGGGGAGGTACTCATACCCCTATTGCCCGTACTCCAAATCAGGTGGTACAGGGACTTCAGATATATGGGGCACTACCAACCCAGCCGGCTGCAGCTGTTCAGGCCTGGTAGTCCCAGTTATCGCAGATGATGAGCATAGGAGACTTGAGAGATTTGGGAGGCTTCGACATCCATCATTTAGCGGTGCTGAGTCTGAGGATGCTCAGGGTTTTCTGGATAAGTTCCAGCGGATGCTTCGGACAACGGGTATTTTGGAGACCAGTGTGGTTTAGTTCACTACTTTTTAATTTTCTGGAGATGCCTTCAGATGGTGGGAGACTTATGAGAGGCGCAGGACGGTCGATGCTGTACCTCTTACATGGCAGGAATTCTCCGTTCTCTTTTTAGAGAAGTTTGTGCCGCAGTCTCACAGAGAGGAGCTGCGCAGACAATTTGAGCAGTTACGTCAGGATGGTATGTCTATGATTTAGTACGAGATGAGATTTTCTGAGTTGGCTCGTCACGCAGTTTGGTTGGTTCCCACTGATAGGGAGAGGATTAGGAGGTTCATTGATGGCCTCACATATTAGCTACGATTACTTATGACTCAGGAGAGAGTATCTGGTGCTACTTTTGATGAGGTAGTTGACATTGCTCGGCAGATAGAGATGATCTGTAGCCAAGAGCGTGGAGAGAAGGAGGCTAAGAGGCCTCATGTTCCAGATGATTTTAGTGTTGTTCCTTCCGGGGGTCAGTTTTACCACAGTAGGGGTCGTTCTTACAGACACGCTTGTGCGGGTTGTCTAGTTCACCGCGGTGCATCATCTAGCCAGGGTTCATATAGTTCTCATAAGGGTCAGTCATCTCTCAGTGCCCTGCCAGCCCAGAGTTTGTCCCGTGCTCCTTTAGTTCAGGGTTCATTTGCACTAGGTGCTTCTAGCAGTTATTCTAGTTCTCGGGGCGGCCCGATTCAGTCAACACCAACACCAGTACCGGGGAGTTGTTTTGAGTGCGGGGAATTTGGGAATATGTGGAGATAATGTTCTCGTCGCTCGGGAGGTCCAGTGCAGCAGAGAAGACAGACTACGACTTTAGCACTAGTTACTTCACCACCCGCCCAGCCATCTCGGGGTGGGGGTCAGTCAGCTAGGGGTCGCCTAAGAGGGGGAGGTCGATCAGGTGGCGGTCAAGCCCGATTCTATGCTTTTCTCGCCAGGCCAGATGTTGTTGCTTTAGATGTAGTGATCACATTTATTGTTTCAGTGTGCCACATGAAGGCTTCTATATTATTTTACCCTGGTTCCACTTATTCATATGTATCATCGCATTTTGCTCGTTATTTGGATATGCCCCGTGAGTCCTTAGTTTCAGTTATTCGTGTATCTACACCGGTGGGCGATATTATTACTGTGGACCATGTGTATCGGTCGTGTGTGGTAACTATTGGGAAACTGGAGACTAGAGTTGATCTTTTATTACTCGGTACAGTTGATTTAGATGTAATTTTGGGTATGGATTGGTTATCTCCATATCATGATATTCTAGACTGTCACGCAAAAGCTGTGACGTTAATGATGCCGAGGTTTCCAAAGGTTGAATGGAGAGGTTCTCTAGATTTTGTTCCTAACAGGGTAATTTCTTATTTGAAGGCCCAACGTATGGTTCAGAATGGGTGTTTGTCATATTTGGCCTTTGTGAGATATGTTGATGCAGATACTCCTACTATGGATTCAGTACCGGTCGTGCGAGACTTTCCGGATATATTTCATGCATACATGTCGGGTATGCCACCCGACAGGGATATTGATTTTGGTATTGACTTGGTGCAGGGCACTCATCCCATTTCTATTTCTCCGTATTGTATGGCACCAACTGAGTTAAACGGAATTGAAAGAGCAACTTCAGAATCTTCTTGATAAGGGGTTTATTAGGCCTAGTGTGTCGCCTTGGCGTGCACCGGTTCTGTTTGTGAAAAAGAAAGATGGTATCGATTACAGGTAGTTGAACAAAGTTACAATTAAGAAATAGTATCATTTGCCGCGTATTGATGATTTATTTGACCAACTTCAGGGAGCGAGGGTATTTTCCAAAATTGATTTGAGATCTAGGAATCACCAGTTGAAAATTCAGGATTCGGATATTCTAAAGACGACAACATTCATGACTCGTTATAGTCACTATGAATTTCTTGTGATGTCATTTGGGCTAACCAATGCCCCAACAACATTTATGAACTTGATGAATAGCATATTCCAGGCATATCTTGACTCATTTGTCGTGGTATTTATTGATGATATCCTGGTGTACTCACGTAGCCAGGAGGAGCATGCACATCACTTGGGTATTTTATTACAGAGGCTGAGAGAGGAGAAACTATATGCCAAATTCTCTAAGTGTGAGTTCTGGCTTAGTTCAGTGGCATTCTTGGGACACATAGTGTCCAGTGAAGGGATTAAGGTGGATCCAAAGAAAATAGAGGCAGTTCAGAGTTGGCACATACCATTTTCAGTTATTGAGATTCGGAGTTTTCTCGGCTTGGCCAGTTATTATCGTCGCTTCATGGAGGGATTCTCGACTATTGCATCGCTTATGACTAAATTAACCCAGAAAGGTGCTCCGTTCAGGTAGTCGTATGAATGTGAAGAGAGCTTTCAGAAGCTCAAGATAGCTTTGACTATAGCTCCAGTATTGATGTTACCTACAGGTTCACGATCTTATACCGTGTATTGTGACGCGTCGTGTATTAGTCTTGGCACAGTGTTTATGCAAGATGGTAGAGTGATTGCCTTTGCGTCCAAACAGTTAAAGGTTCATGAGAAGAATTGTTCGGTCCACGACCTTGAGTTAGCAGCTATTGTTCATGCCTTGAAAATTTGGCGGCATTACTTGCACGGTGTCCATTGTGAGGTTTATACCGATCACCGGAGTCTACAACATCTGTTTAAACAGAAGGATCTTAATTTGCGGCAGCGAAGGTGGTTAGAATTGCTTAAGGATTATGATATCATCATTCTCTATCATCTCGGAAAGGCCAATGTGGTGGCAGATGCCTTGAGTCGTAAGGTAGAGAGTTTGGGCAGCTTAGCATACTTACCGGTAACAGAGAGGCCTTTAGCCTTAGATGTTCAGGCCTTGGCCAATCAGTTTGTTAGATTGGATGTTTCCGAGCCGAATCGAGTTTTAGCTTGTGTGCTTTCTCTGTCTTCTTTATATTATCGCATCAGAGAGCGCCAGTATGATGATCCACATCTGCTTATCCTTAAGGACACGGTTCAGCACGGTGATGCCAAGGAGGTCACTATTGGGGATGGCAGTGTATTACTGATGCAAGGCAGGCTGTGTGTGCCTAATGTAGATGGTTTGCGTGAGTTGATTCTCCAGAAAGCTCACAGTTCGCGGTACTCCATTCATCCAGGTGTCGCGAAGATGTATCAGGTTTTAAGGCAGCATTATTGGTGGAGGCGAATGAAGAAAGATATAGTTAGGTTTGTAGCTCAGTGTGTAAATTGTCAACAGGTGAAGTACGAACATCAGAGACCGGGCGGATTACTTCAGAGACTTGAAATTCCGGAGTGGAAGTGTGAGTGTATTACCATGGACTTCGTAGTTGGGCTCCCACTGACTTTGAGGAAGTTTGATGTTATTTGGGTGATCGTAGATCGGTTGACCAAGTCTGCACATTTTATTCCAATTGGCTGAGATTTATATCCACGAGATTGTTCGCATACATGGTGTGCCAGTGTCCATCATTTCAGATCAGGACACGTAATTTACATCACAGTTTTGGAGAGCAGTGCAGTGCGAATTGGGCACACAGGTTTAGTTGAGTACAACATTTCACCCTCAGACGGACGGACAATCCGAACGCACTATTCATATATTGGACGATATGCTACACACTTGTGTCATTGATTTTGGGGGTTCTTGGGATCAATTTCTGCCATTGGCAGAGTTTGCTTACAATAACAGCTACCAATCGAGCATTCAGATGGCTCCGTATGAGGCTTTATATAGGAGACGGTGTCGGTCTCCGGTGGATTGGTTTGAGCCGGGTGAGGCTAGGCTATTGGGTACTGATTTGGTTCAGGATGCTTTGGAGAAGGTTTAATTAATTCAGGAGCGGCTTCGCACGATGCAGTCTAGACAGAAGAGTTATGCCGACCGAAAGGTCCGTGATGCTGCTTATATGGTTGGGGAGAAGGTTCTGCTCAAGATTTCGCCCATGAAGGGTGTGTTGAGGTTCGGGAAGAAGGGCAAGTTGAGCCCTCGACATATTGGGCCTTTTGAGATACTTAAGAAAATTAGAGAGATGACTTATGAACTTGCCTTGCCACCTAGTCTATCAAGTGTTCATCCAGTATTTCATGTATCCATGCTCCAAAAATATGTCGGGGATTCGTCTCATATTCTGGATTTCAGTACAATGCAGCTGGACGGTAATTTGACTTATGATGTGGAGCCGATGGCTATTTTAGACCGGCAGGTTCGAAAGCTGAGGTCAAAGAACATAACATCAGTGAAGGTACAGTGAAGAGGCCAACCAGTTAGAGAAGCTACTTGGGAGATTGAGAAGGATATGCAGAGAAAATATCCACACCTATTTGAGATTCCAGTTATGATTCTAAAATCGTTCGAGGACAAATATTTGTTTAAGATGGGGAGAATGTAACGATCCGGCTGGTCATTTTGAGTATTATAATCCCGTTCCCCCATTTACTGCTCAATTTATGCTTTACAGTTATTTTATGACTTACCTAGTTAGTTGGTTCGGGTCCGAAAAAATTTCAGAGTGAAATGAGACACTTAGTCTCTTAATTGAAAACTTAAGTTGAAAAAGTTGACCGGATATTGACTTATATATAAACGACCTCGGAATTTAATTCTGATGATTCCAATAGCTCCGTATGGTGAATTTGGACGTAGGAGCATGTCTGAAAAATTATTTGGAGGTCCGTAGTGGAATTAGGCTTGAAATGGCGAAAGTTAAATTTTTGGAAAGTTTGACCGGGGGGTTGACTTTTTGATATCGGGGTCGAAATCCGATTCTGAAAATTTTAATAGGTCCGTTATGTCATTTATGACTTGTGTGCAAAATTTGAGGTTAATCGAACTTGATTTGTTAGGTTCCGACGTCATTTGTGAAAACTTGAAATTTCAAAGTTTATTAGGCTTGAATTGGGGTATGATTCTTGGTTTTAGCATTGTTTGAGGTGATTTGATGGTTTGACTATGTTTGTATGATATTTTAGGACATGTTGGTGTATTTGGTTGAGGTCCCGAGAGCCTCGGGTGAGTTTCGAATGTTTAATGGGTCAATTTTGGACTTGGCATTCTAGCTGAAGAATGTTAGTGTTCTGCCACTGGTTTCCTTCTACGCGATCGCAAGAGAATATCCGCGATCGCGTAGGCTTGTTTGAAGCAGTGACGATTTTGTTCTTCGCGATCGTGTGGACGAGTCCGCGATCCCGTAGGCCTGTGAGAGTGAGCTTCGCGATAGCGTGGGAAAGTCCGCGATTGCGCAGGGTTAAATCTGGGCAGTGAAAATATGTGCTTCGCGATCGCGTGTGGTTGTCCGCGATCGTGTAGAGCAAATGACTGGGCAGGGAGTTTAAGTTCTGAAAATGGGATGAATTCCATTTTTACTGATTTGGAGCTCGGACAGAGAGAGTTTTCGGGAGATTTTCAAGAAAAACAACGGGGTAAGTGTTCCTAACTCAATATTGGTTAAATTACCCAAATTCATAATTATTTTTGACATTTAATTAGTGAATTAAGTTGGAAGATTTAGAAAACCCTCTTGGTTTAAATTGAAGATTTGAGGGTCGAGTTGAGGTCGAATTTTGGTAAAATTGGTATGGTTAGACTCGTGGTTGAATGGGCTTTCGGATTTTGTAACTTTTGTAGGGTTCCAAGACATGAGCCCCATGGATGATTTTTGAGCTAAATTTCAGATTTTATTGGAA
This sequence comes from Nicotiana tomentosiformis, assembly GCF_000390325.3. Classification (NCBI taxonomy): domain Eukaryota; kingdom Viridiplantae; phylum Streptophyta; class Magnoliopsida; order Solanales; family Solanaceae; genus Nicotiana; species Nicotiana tomentosiformis. The sequence continues at coordinate 84,520,154 of NC_090814.1, forward strand.
AATTAGTATTTTCTTATGGAATTAATTCTAATAAATTTTATTGACTGAATCGAATTATTTGTGCCTAGATTCGAAGCGTTTGGAAGCCAATTCACGAGAAAAAGATATTGCAGAATAAAGAATTACACGGCTTGAGGTAAGTAACAGTTCTAAATTTAGTCCTGAGGGTATGAACCCCCGAAGTATGTATTATGTGATTGGTTTTGAGATGACACACATGCTAGGTGACGGGCGTATGGGCGTGCACCATAGGAATTATGACTTGGTCAATTCCATGAAACTGTGTAGTTGAAAAATCTGTTGATATCCGTACATTTTTTCCGTATTAGAGAAATTGATCTATGAATCATGTTTAAATCATATGTTTACGTTGTTGGGACCTACATAGGTCGTGTACTTGTGAAATTATTTGCTAAATTACTGTTTTGCACTCAGTCACAGTTCTATTTGCATATTTTTACGTCAGTCTCTCTTATTCATTATTGATGCATCATATCATTGTTGTTGGGCTGTTTATCATGATTTCTGAGAGCCCGAGAGATTGGAGAGGTTGATGACTGAGTGAGGCCGAGGGCCTAATTGTGAGGATATTTATAGATCGGGCTGCACATCGCGGCATGTTTCATTGATTTATGCCACGATTGGCTTGATATAGCGCTTGGGCTGAAGGAACCCCTCCGAAGTCTGTACACACTACCAGTGAGTGCATGTAATTACTGAGTGCGAGTGCCGAGTGATGAGTGACTGTGAGGATTGAGCGACTGTGAGGATAGAGTGACTGTGAGGTTGGAGTGAATGGGAGGATTGAGTGACTGTTACTTTGAGAGGAAGCATTGATTTCATTATTTGCTGCATTTCAGCTGTCATAAATCACTATTTTTAGAAATTTCGGAAAAATATTATTTTCTACTTCGGTCAAACTTGATATGAAATTTCAGTGAAATCTTAAAAGTTGAACTTGAGAGTATGCATGCTCTTTTATATTGGAAAATACTGTATTTGGACTTAGTCGAGAAGCTTATCACTACTTTCACTTCTTTATTTATTATTGTTACTTACTGAGTTGGTTGTACTCATACTACACCATGTACTTCGTGTGCAGATCGAGGTGATCCCGGATACAATGAGTGTTGATTCTTTCATACAATCAATTTTTCGGAGATTCAGAAATAGCTGCCATGTTTTTTCATATAATTAAAGTTATTTTTCAAGTTGACATAACTTTTTGAGTATATGAATTTATTTCTATAAGAAGAAGGTAAAAGGAATCAGAAAATAAACTCAATTAAAATGTAATATTAAGAATCAGATTGGTTAAATGCAAACTTGAAGAAATGAGATTGAGACCATGAAGACAAACTATATTCTAATGAGTTGACGTTTATTATTTTTATTTTATTTTCCATTCATTCAAGCAATTGATTCTCTGTGGTTTTTGTTGCAAAAAAAAAAATGACTCTTTGTAGTTTTTAATATTAAGTCATTTATTGCAAAATATTAACTCCATATAAGTATTTTTATTATTTTACATTTATACTTATCCAATTTATCCCTTCATTCCCGAATCTATAAAAAAAACTAGACGTTCATTTTTAAATATGTGTTGTTTGACAAATATTTGAAAATCGTGATAAAAGCATAATAAATATTCGGTCATTTTTGCCAAATGAAAATTTTGGTAAATTAGCAACAAACAATATATATTGGTAATTTGGTATTCAAATTGATTATAGCATTCTTGTGAGATGCGAAGGAAGACGTAATGGGTTTATCAAAATCGGGGTTAAGTGTATGTGTTGTTTAATTATGTGTTTCATAAATATTTTATTTTAGAGTTTTATTTTATAAATTAACATACTATTAATAATATTTATATAATTTTTTAAAATAGCGTATTCAATCATTTGGATACAAGCGCAAAACACGTGCAAAGCGCGTACCCTAAGACCAGTAACATACAAATATGACATGATGGTGTAAAAACTCCATACATTAAAGATGTACTAACTTAAACTTGTCTGTTAAAGTATGACTCTAGTCTGTATGTTACTTATTTCCCGTTAATATTGATCTATGTGGATCACATAGAATATCTCTGACTTTTCCTGTGCAATAAGTTTTAAGAAGCTCTAATGTGATGCTCTTGTATTAGAGAAGAAAATTTATGTAATTGTTATTTCTTCCGTCTCAATTTATATATGATACTTTTCACTTTTAAAAGTTAAATTATATAAAGTTTGACCAATATTTTAAAATATATTATTTTCAATCATATTAACATAAGAAGAATTATAACTTATATCATAGCGGATGGAGTATTACTTTGAGTGCATTTTTGTGCGAGACATGCTTCATCAAAACTGGTGTCTTTTAACTTGACCTTTTCTGTCATTTTCCATTACTTTGTATCATTTTCCGTGACTTTTCAATTATTTACTCGTTATTCAGCAACTCATACCTTATTATATTACTATAATTTTGCCGTTTGAGTTATATTTTATTTTATTTTCTTAGAAGTTTTTGCTTCGTTTAAGCTTCATGATTAAGTATATACTAGGTAAGCAAACCTAGAATACAATTCTAGTTTGTTGGAAAAAATTGTGGCAGATCAATGCTCTCTATTTAATTAAATGAAACTTAATTATTAGTAAATTTGTTACGTTTGGTTAAACAATCCATCGAAAAATGATAAATGTATACCTTCTTCGGCAACTGGATGATCCAATCGTACTACACACGTACGGGGAGCAAAATCGGGTGGCTGATATACTTGCAAATTTTGACAACTTTGCGGACTTCACTACTTTCATACACCCGCCAACTTCAGTACAAACGGCTGTCAATATCCAAAATTCTCATCCGTCGTGATGACGTCTATCTCAATACTAAGCAAGTCGACAATCTCAATAAAATTTTCATGTCTTTTAAGTTTTAAAACATAATGATTAAATTCAGAGGAAGAAAATTCACAAATACATATATAAACACTCCCAAAACCCGGTGTCACTAAGTACATGAGCATCTAATATGAATACAAATCTGAAAAATACGGTCCATAATAGTCTGAGACCAAATGCTGTAAATAAAAAGATATGGAAGGAGACGCAAGGTCTGCGAAACACGGCAGCTACCTCAGAATCTCCGGAAAATCAACTGCGCGAAAGAATCAACATCCGCTATGTCCGGGAACACCTGGATCTGCACACGAAGTGTAGGGTGTAGTATGAGTACAACCAACTCAGTAAGTAACAATAATAAATAAGGAACTAAAGATAGTGACGAGTTACACAGTTATAGTTCACTTTCAGTAATTCCAGCAGAGAGTAGACATACTTTCAAATCCAGCAGTTTAAGTCAAATCAGTTCTATACAGTTCAAGTTCATGTAATCCGGATATAAAATTTTTCAGAAAATTTCACAACAATGACAGATAGCAACTAAGTGAAACAACAAATGAAAAACAAATACACCCTCTTAGGAAAACAATTACTCACTGGGCTCCCAGCCCTCAGCACTCACAATCAATGGGTACCCGCGCTCATTGAGGGTGTACAAACTCCAAAGGGGCTCCTACAGCCCAAGTGCTATAATCCGCATGGACAACTCACGTGACGCACGGATAACTCACGTGCTATAATATCCTGCACGGAGAACTCACGTGCTGCACGGACAACTCACGTGGGCCTCACTCAGTCATCAACCTCTCTAGTCTCTCGGGCTCTCGGAAATCACAAAGATAACATAGTGTATCAACAAAAATCGAGGAAGATTGAGGCATGATATGCAGGTAAAATTATGACTGAGTACAAGACAATAATTAGCAAATAATTCAACAAGTACGCGACCTCTACAGGTCCCAACAACACTATCACATAGCCTAAGCATGATTTACAGTCAAATTTCTTTAACACATAGAGAGCATATATCTAACAACAAGTTATTCAACTTTACAGTTTTACGGGACATACCAAGTCACAATTCCCTCGGTGCACGCCCACACGCCCGTCACCTAGCAGGTGCGTCAACTCCAAAATAATCACATGACATAAAAATCCGGGGTTTCGTACCCTCAGGACCAGATTTAAAACTATTACTTACCTCAAACCCTGAAATTCTTATTCCGCTAAGCCTTTGCCTCATGAATTGGCCTCCAAACGCCTCGAATCTAGCCACAAATAATTCGATTCAGTCAATAAAATTTATTGGAATTAATTCCATAAGAAAATGCTATTTTTTCATACAAATCCGAAATTTAGCTCAAATATCGCTCGTGGGACCCACGTCTCGGAACCCGACAAAAGTTAGAAAATCCGGAAGCCCATTCAACCACGAGTCTAACCATACCAATTTTGCCAAAATTCGACCTCAACTCGACCTCCAAATTTTCAAATCTTATTTTCAAATCCCTAAGTTCAAATCCCCGATTTACACCTCAAAAACATGTAATCTAGTCGGATTATTCGATGATAATTCAATATTATGAAGGAGAAATGATCACAAGTGACTTACCTCAAGATTTTTCGTGAAAACTTCGCTCAAAATCGCCCAACCCGAGCTTGAAATGCCCAAAAATGAAAAAAGCTCGGAACGCTTCTATTTTTGTACTGCCCAGGGGTTTCCGCTCTGCGGGATTTTGTGCGCATCTGCGGACACGTTTTTGCGAAGTTGCCTCACCAAGCGCCCTTGCTCTTCTGCGATCAAACACCTGCAGGTGCGGGGACGCTTCTGCGGCTACCTGCCGCTTCTGTGATCGAAGCCCCAGCCACGCCTGGACGCATCTGCGATGGACGCATCTGTGACAGAAACCTTCAGATTTTCTTCCAAGTCCAACTTCGATCCGTTAACCCTCCGAAACTCACCCGAGGCCCCCGGGACCTCAACCAAATATACCATCAAGTCCTAAAACACCTTACGAACTTAGTCGAACCCTCAAATTACCTCAAACAACGCTAAAACCACGAATCATACCCCAATTCAAGCCTAATGAATTTTGAAATTTTAAGTTTCCACAATCGACGCCGGAACCTATCAAATCAAGTCCGATTGACCTCAAATTTTGCACACAACTCATAAATGACATAACAGACCTATTATAATTTTCAAAATCGGATTACGACCCCGATATCAAAAAGTCAACCCCCGGTCAAACTTCCCAAAAATTCGACTTTCGCCATTTCAAGCCTATTTCCACTACGGACACGCTCCTAAGTCCAAAATCACCATACAGAGCTATTAGAGCTATCAGAATTAAATTCTGAGGTCGTTTACACATAAGTCAATAGCTGATCAACTTTTACAACTTAAGTTTTCAATTATGAGACTAAGTGTCTCCTTTTACTCCGAAATTTTTCTGGACCCGAATCAACTAACATGGTAAGTCATAAAACAACTACAAAGCATAACTTGAGCAGTAAATAGGAAAATGGGGTTATAATACTCAAAACGACCGGCCGAGTCGTTATTTGGAAGAAGACAAGCTAGGAATGTTTTTTGTTAGACACATTGTACCTGCTATTGTATGTAACACGAGTCGCTCAGACGCCTCTTTTTGTAACCCCATCTCGGGGATTTAGTTAGTTCTAGATCAAACCCCCTCCCCTCCTTTTGTCACGACCCACAACGAGGTCATCCCTGTAGTTCTGTTACTTATGCAGGTCCGACGTATCCTGTGCCTATGTTAAGATTAGCTCCTTGTACTACGCACTCTTTATCTTAATATAACTAGTTTCTTTTGTACTCAAAAAAAAGAAGGTAATTCAAATAGTCACAACTCACAATACGTAATACAAACGTTTCTCCATCAATATCTTGGAACCAAAACGAAGAACGCTTCGACAGTATTGGGGTCGTTTGGTTGCCGGTTAGAGTTATGCAAGTATTAGTTATACATGTATTAGTTATGCAAGTATTAGTTATGTATCTATTAGTTAGGCAGGAATAAGTAATGTATGGATTAGTTATGCATGTATTAGTTATGCAGGGATAAGTTGTGCAAGGTTGAGTTATGTTGGGATTAGTTATGCGAGGATTAGTTATGCGGTAGTTATATAAGGATTAGTAATATAAATGTAATGTGAGTGTTATTTATTATTAGCTTACTTTATTTTATTAAAATTGTTAGTATAGTTTAAATATAGGGAAAATGGTCAAATATGACCCTAAACTATTGAAAATAGAGCAATTATGCCCTTTGTTTGTATTTGAGTACAAAATTGCCCTTGCCGTTAATAAAGTGGTTCACTTTTGCCCCTCCTCACTAACAGACTCTACATCAAGGACAATTTTGTACTCAAATACAAATGAAGGGCATAATTGCTCTATTTTCAATAGTTCAGGGACATATTTGGCCATTTTTCTTTTAAAATAATACCTTTTTGCTGAGTTGAAAAGGTCCAAATATGCCCCTAAACTATTAAAAATAGAGCAATTATGTCCTCCGTTTGCATTTGGGTACAAAAGGAGGGTATAATTTTGTACCCAAATACCCATATAAGAGAAATGTAAAAGTGAAATTTGTGATAGTAACTTATGGATGTATCGATATGCAGTTGCAAATTAAAATATGAAGACGAAAGGAAAAAAATTTCACCATTAATTACTTGGTACTCTAATAATAAGATTTTGCATCAAGAATTGATATAAAGATCATTTTATTACGGATACATCAATAATGAACAATGGCATTGTATCCTTTGAGTAGATCCGGATTCGAGTCCCTCTAATGTGGTATTGTTTGGTTATCTTACATGCTAGGACTTAGGAGTTCATAGAATATAAAAATCAAATCACACGAATTTGATCCAGTAAGAAAATAATAAGTAAAAAAAGTGAAGTAGGAGGTTGTGATCAGCTGGCCGGAAGGATTTTCCGGTGAGATTTCTCGTCATTGTAGTAATTAGTACGTAAAAGATATGGCAAGACATTTCCCCCCCCCCCCCCCTCCCCTTCTTTTTTTTTTCCAGAGTAGACTTTTTCTCCAACATGAATTTTCAACTCAGCAAAAAAATATTATTTTATACGAAAAATGGTCAAATATGCCCATGAACTATTGAAAATAGAGCAATTATGCCCTCCAGTTATATTTGGGTGCAAAATTGTCTTTGATGTAGAGCCTGTTAGTGGGGAGGGGCAAAAATGAACCACTTTATTAACGACAAGGACAATTTTATACCCAAATGCAAACGGAGGGCATAATTGCTCTATTTTCAATAGTTCATGGGCATATTTGACCCTTTTCCCTTAAATATATATTTTTAAACAAAACAATACAAGTTTGGATAAAGGGTATTCTTATCATTTTGTGTTTTAATACAAGTATTACTAATACATGTATAAGTTATCCACTTTCTACCCTGCATAAATAATACATAGACTCCCTCATAATTTATACATGTATTAGTTATGTGGAAAAGAAAAACATGAACCTAACATTGTATTAGCAATGCTACATTTTATGTGGAAAAGAGGAAAAAACCAACCAAACATTGTATAACTTATGCTGGCTTCTATGTGGAGATTATTTTTTCCTCTTCTTTTAACCAAACAATGTATAAAGTTATCCTAGTTTTAAGTATATATTTAGTAATTGTATGATTAAAGAGTATATCAATAACCTACAACAAAAATTTCCATGGTCCCAACGATATCAACGTCTCAAGGTTTATCGTTGAATTCTCAATACCTTTTATTAATTTAAAATTTGAATAATTAAAGGAATTACTGAAATTTAACTACAACCAATCAAATTAAGCCATCTAAAAAGAGATCGACATCCGTGAGGAATAATAAGGCCTAAAAACGTCCAGGACTCTACAAAGAATTCAGAAAGTTGCAATTATAAGAATTATCTGGAGGCATCTAAGCATGGATTCTTTCAGGGGATACTGTAATAAGGAACAGCTGTTCCTGAAAATGTTTAAAATTAATATACACGTCCAATTATTGTTTCTTGATTGTTCTTTATTTATTAATTATTGCTTGAGGATCAGTTGTGAATATTTTCCCTTCGTCCCTGCCTCTGTAAGAGATAGCAATAATAGTTTTAGTGGATTTTAATTTTCAGTCGGGATAATGTTTTTGTCTAAGTTTTGTACTGTATTCTAATCTGGATTACTGTTACGCTGCATGAACTGGGATATGTGTCATCTTCAAGTCTGAGGCTTAACGTGAGGCTTGGCCTTCTTAATTAAATAATAATAATCATAGTAAGACCTAGCTACGAGTTAATTAACTTTGGTGGTAATTTTGTCTTTATTTTGTGCAATTAAAATTTATTCTTCTTATTTTTTACTACTTTATATGTCATCATTGGTTATAGAGGTGTCCAAAAGAAACCGATAATTTGTACCAAACAGATAATTCGAATCAAACTGAGAAAAAAAAAACGTTTACGATTTGGTTTGATTTGGTTTGGTATTGACAAAAAAAATTCAACTATAATTGGTTTGGTTTTAACAAAAAAAAAAGTCAAACCAAAACCAAACCAACTCGACATTATATATATATATACAAGTTTTAAAAATATTTTCCACATAAAAATATTTATTGCAATGTAATTTATAAATATTTCATAAACTTTTTCATAGTTCTCTCTTTTAACATATTATTTCAAGTTTGGACTTAGAATTTTTAAATGGTCCAATAAGTTACACTTAGACCTATCTATAACAATATCCCTATATAATAGTCATTGACTATAAAAGTCAAGTTTTTCTCGGAAACGATTTTTATGTTATGTTATAATATATGTTCTCTATAACAGCACTTCACATAACATCCAAAAAATATCGGAACAAATGAGCTTGTTATAGCTAGAGAGGTTTGACTGTATATACCCCATAAATGTTACTAACTCAAATAAAACCCAAAGCAAAAATCAAATCAATATTTAATGCTAACAAAAGAAATTCAATTCAATACTAGGAATGATAATAATATTGGATATCTATTTTTTTTTAGTTTTGTATTGGTTTAGACAGTAAAAGTACATAACTTTTTTTTATTGTTTAGTCATGTAAGTAATACACAATACTTATTAGTAGTACTTATTTAGCGTGACTTGATACTTTTAGATTATATTCATTTTTATCATAACTTATTAATTAGCTATATTTGTTTATGGAATTTTATTATTTTTATTATTGAATATTATAGTATAATGTCATGAATCATCTCACATTATTTTGTGTTATTTTTTTGGATAACACCTTATATAGCTATATCCTACTAGGGCTAAAGAAATATTTAGAGTACAAGTTATTATGCTACGGAGATTTTACCGAAAAAATGCGAAACCCGGAGAAATAAAAAAATCCTGAAAAAATCGAGATCGAAAAATTAAACTCCATTATTGTTGGTTTGGTTTAAACTTGTTATCTGCACCTCGAAAATCGAGATTAAGTTTGTTTATATGAGACTACAAAATCCGAAACACTAGTGAAAACCCATTTCATTTGCAAAATAGGCTTTTCAATTTTTCCTACAGATCATTTTGCAAAATTATTTAACCCCAGCATATAAAAAATGTCCAGTACAAACATCAAGTATAGCTCTTATGTTTACAACCTCAAACATAAATCTATTGACTGATTAGTAAGAAAATGCAGGTACTCATTGAGGTGGAGTGGATATTCTGTGCCTTCACCCCATATACAATTCCAATCAAATAAAAGTGAGAAGGACACCACTAGTCCACTACATTTCTTTCTTGAAACCAACAAACTTTTCATTCAAACCAAAAAAATTCAATGGAGAAACTGAAAATAATATAGTATTTATATTCCCCCAACATACTGAGTCTCGAGTTTAAATCAGCTAGCAACGAGAAAAAGAATCAAGTGATATTACCAATTAAGTTGTTATCAGTCAGGGATTTGGAGAAAATCTCCTCTTATTCTTTGGCTTTCAGTATCTGGATGTTTTCGTGTTGATTGTTCTTCTTATGAATAATACTAATATCCAAAAAATCCTTGTATAATCGCCAACCAAAAGGCGTGCTACTTCTGTTTTCATAGCAATAACCAGTCACATCGAAGTCACTACCGGCCGTACCAGATGAATGGACAGCTGAGGCATTTACTAAAGGGTTGAACTCAAGGAGCTCCAACACCTCCCGAAAATTAAAAGAAAGTCTGCTCGAGTTCAAGGCAACTACATGGGCGGATGTCCATAACCGTTACAAATCAAAGATAAGAATAGAAGATGATTAGCTCGGATTCCCGACATCAACTAAGGGTCGGGATCGAAAAAAGAACAGGCATAAATCGAAGGATGATTTTGATGCAGATCGGCGATCTTCTAAGGCCGATTTTTGCCCTACGAAAGGGGGAAAGAAGCGACAGAGGGTTCCGGTCGGCGAATAGGTTCGTTCCCGATAAAAGAATTAATCGCGGCCTGAATAACAGGTCATTGCAAGACAAAGAGGTATCTGGTACAATTTGAATGTCAGCATAGTGGAGTTGGTATTGGCATTGAGAAACATCAAGGACGCGCAATTCCCGAGGCCTATGAGATCCGATTCCAGCCAGGGGAATCCTAATTTATAGTGCGTATATCATGGGACTAATGGCCACCGGACTGGGGATTGCCGACATCTACGCGAGGAGGTAGCGACTCTGTTGAAAAACGGCTATCTCAGAGAATTCTTAAGCTACCGGGCCAAGAACATACAGCCGCAGTCGGGATAATACAAAGCCCTCGAAGGCAGAAGATGTCACGACCCGATATCCCCACCTTTTGTACCTTGATGACGTATAACATTTCACTTGTTAGGCAAGCCAATGTTACAATAATATTATTCATTTTAAAATAATTTTTTTAATTTATTATTAACAAGGAAACAAATACGGAAGTAAGGTCTGAAATGCAGTGAATAATTCATAAAAATAACAGTATCTAAATACCATCCCAGAATTGGTGTCACAAGTGCATGAGCTTCTAGAATAATACAAATAAAGGTCTGAATAAAATAAAGCTGTCTGGAAACAAACATACGGCTAAAGTAAAGTAGACTGGGACTTCAGAACTGCGGACGCCGTGCAGCTATACCTCAAGTCTCCTCTGGTAGCCGAAATCCGAGCGAGTTTATGGTACGCCAATGGGACCAACTCCGAAATCTGCACAAAAAGTGCAGAGTGTAGTATCAGTACAACCGACCTCATGTACTGGTAAGTGCCGAGCCTAACCTCGACGAAGTAGTGACGAGGCTAAGGCAGACTACTTACATTAACTTGTACGCAATAATAGTAATAACCACAATAATAGAATTAAATTAGGCAACTCATTTCTAATAGTTGAAGCCAACTCAGCAGTCATAACCAATTATTACTTCAATCAATTTCCGTTGCAGCGTGCAAACTGCTCCCACAATATATTCATTTTCAATCCTTCAATATATTTCTTTTAAATCAAGTATATATATAGACTTTTTAAATAAGTCTGTTGCGGCATGCAATCCGATCCCCCCAATATGGACTTTTTAATAAGTCTATTGCGGCGTGCAATCCGATCCCCTAATATAGACTTTTAAATAAGTTTGTTGCGGCGTGCAATCCGATCCCCCAATACAGACTTTTAAATAAGTATGTTGCGGCGTGCAATATGATACCCCAATATAGACTTTTAAATAAGTCTGTTGCGGCGTACAATCCGATCCCCCCAATATAGACTTTTAAATAAGTCTGTTGCGGCGTGCAATATGATACCCCAATATAGACTTTTAAATAAGTCTGTTGCGGCGTGCAATCCGATCCCCCAATATAGACTTTTAAATAAGTATGTTGCGGCGTGCAATATGATACCCCAATATAGACTTTTAAATAAGTTTGTTGCAGCGTGCAATCCGATCCCCCCAATATAGATATATTTACTTTCATTTCTGTTGCAACGTGCAACCCGTTCCCCCAATATATTTCAACAACTCATAAATGTAATAAAAATTGCTCCAATAAAGACCACGTCCAATGAAAAACTATTAAGCATCAAGGTACACAATAATTATAATTTATTTTTGAACAAAAAATGGCAATTAACAATTAATTGTGAAAATCGTGGAGAAAATAGGCAGTTTAATATTTAATATGCTAAATGTCAAATAACAATTAAGACACATAAATTAAATCAGTATGTAGCAATTATTGCAGGAATTCAAGAATTAATATTTGACAAAGAATAGGAGAGAAACAATTATCATGACAATTAATTCGTGTATTAAAATAAATTTAGGATTTTTAAATAATTATGCAAACAATTAATTTGACGACGTATAGACACTCGTCAGCTCGCCTATACGTTGTTCACATGCATTTTATATAACAAATAATTTAAGGGTTCTATTCTCTCAAGTCAAGGTTAACCACGACACTTACCTCGCTTTGAAAATTCTAATAAATTATTCGACCACAACTTTTTCTTTTGAATTTGTCTCCAAAAGCGTCAAATATATTCACAAACAATTCGATATACTCAATACGAATCATAAGAATTAATTCCATATGAATTTACTAATTTTTCTAATTAAAATCCGAAATTTATTTTAAAAATCAACAGTGGGATCCACGTCTCGAATCTCAAAAACTCACAAAATCTGAACACCCATTCCGATACGAGTTCAACCATACAAAAATTACCAAATTCCGATGTCAAATGGACCTTCAAATTTTAATTTTTTATTTTTGGAAAGTTTTATAAAAATTCTAATTTCTTGCATCTAAATCCGAAATAAGTGATGATTATATACATGGATTCATGAAATATAATCACTTTTGGTTATAGAATACTTACCCACTTCAAAGTCGTGAAAATCCCCTTTGAAATCGCCCAAATCCGAGACTTAAAACTCAAAAATGAGTTAAAATGGCGACTTCCGAATTTATGGGCTCTGCCTAGTCATTTACGCATCTGCGGATAAAAGTTCCGCATTTGCGGACTCGCATTTGCGAGGCAAGGCTCGCATTTGCGATGCCAGGCTGCCAGATGAAGTTTCGCATCTGCAGACATTCCTGTCGCATCTGCGCAAAATGGCCGCACCTGCGAAGACCCCAGGCCAGCCCAGTCCCGCATCTGCACAATTTTGCCGCACCTGTGGCATCGCGCCTACGGCCAAGATCCTCGCAGGTGCGATTACATCAGAGGCAGAAATTTCCAGAATTGGCTTAAGTTCACAATTCGATCCGATTTCGATCCGAATCACACTCGGGGTACTCGGGACCCTGTCCGAATATTGCAACAAGTCCCGTAACATAATACAGACTTACTCGGGGTCTAATATCACGTCAAAAAATGCTGAAATTATAACTCACACCCCGATTCGAACTTTTGAGTTTTAAACTTTTTAATTTGCAAATCTCGTGCCAAAACATATTAAATAAACCCGGAATGACCTCAAATTTGGCACACAAGTCATAAATGACATAACAGAGCTATTCAAATTTTCAGAATCGGATTCCGGCCCCGATATCAAAAAGTCAACTCCGTGGTCAAACTTTTGGAAATCTTTAGCTTTTAAATTCCTAGTTTCCGTTAAATGATCTTAACTTGAGCTAGAGACCTCCAAATTAAATTCCGGCCATATGCCCAAGTCCCAAATTATGATACAGACCTACCGAAACTGTCAAAAGACTGATCCGATCTTTTTGCTCAAAATGTTGACCAAAGTCAACTCAATTGAGTTTTAAGGCTCTATTTCATATTTTAATCAATTTTTCACATAAAAACTTTCTAAAAAATTATACGGACTACGCACACAAGTCGAGGAGTGATAAATAGTGCTTTTGAAGGTCTTAAGATACAGAATTAATTATTAAATTTAAAGATTACCTTCTGGATCATCAAATTCTCCACCTCTAAAACAAACGTTCGTCCTCGAACGAAGTTAGGAAATGTACCTGAGCTAGTGAATAAGTGTGGATATTTACTCCGCATGTCCAACTGGAACTCCCAGGTAGATGCCTCTACCGGTTGACCTCTCCATTGCACTCGAACTAAAGGATAACTCTTAGACCTCAACTGTCGGACCTGCCGGGCTAGAATAGCCACCGGCTCCTCCTCGTAAGTCAAATCTTTGTCCAATTAGACTGAGCTGAAATCTAAAACATGGGACGGATCACTATGATATTTCCGGAGCATAGACACATGGAATACCGAATGAACCGCTGATAAACTAGGTGGTAATACAAGCCTGTAGGCTACTTCACCCACCCTTTCAGGAATTTCAAAGGGTCCAATATACCTAGGGCTCAACTTGCCCTTCTTTTCGAACCTCATTACACCTTTCATAGGTGAACCCCGGAGCAGTATTGTTTCTCCAACCATGAATGCAAGATCACGAACTTTACGGTCGGCATAACTCTTTCGCCTAGACTGAGCTGTGCGAAGTCGATCTTGAATAACCTTGACCTTATCCAAGGCATCTTGTACCAAATCGGTACCCAACAACCGAGCCTCTCTAGGTTCAAACCAGCCAACTGGCGAACGGCATCGCCTTCCGCATAATGCCTCATATGGAGCCATCTGAATGCTCGACTGGTAGCTATTATTATAAGCAAACTCCGCAAGTGGCAAGAACTAATCCCAAGAACCTTCAAAGTCTATAACACAAGCGCGAAGCATATCTTCCAATATCTTAATTGTGCGCTCTGACTGTCCATCTGTCTGTGGATGAAATGATGTACTCTACTCAACCCGCGTACCTAATTCACGCTGTACATCCCTCCAGAAGTGTGAGGTAAATTGCGTAACTCGATTTGAAATAATAGACACGGGCACACCGTGTAAGTGGACAATCTCACGAATGTAAATTTCAGCTAATCGCTTTGAAGAATAGGTAAATGCCACTGGAATAAAATGTGCTGACTTGGTCAACCTGTCCACAATGACCCCAAACTGCATCAAATTTTATCTGAGTCCGTGGGAGCCCAACAACAAAATCCATAGTGATATGCTCCCACTTTCACTCAGGAATTTCTAACTTCTGAAGCAAACCACCAGGTCTTTGATGCTCGTATTTAACTTACTGACAATTCAGACACCGAGCTACATATGCAACTATATCCTTTTTTCATTCTCCTTCACCAGTAATGTTGTCGTAAAACTTGATATATTTTTGGCGGCTCCTGGATGAATAAAATATTTGGAAAACTTCAAGAATTAATTCACGAAGCCCGTCAACATTAGGCACATAAATATAACCTTGCAGAACTCCATCTTCCCCCACAATAACCTGTTTGGAATCACCGTGCCGCACCGTGTCCTTAAGGACAAGCAAATGAGGATCATCATATTGTTGCTCTCTGATGCACTCATAAAAAGAAGATCGAGCGACTGTGCAAGCTAGAACCCGACTAGGTTCTGAAACATCTAACCTCAGGAACTGATTAGCCAAAGCCTGAACATCTACAGCTAACGGCCTCTCACCAACCGGAATATACGCAAGACTTCCCATACTCATAGCCTTTCTACTCAAAGCATCGGCCACCACATTGGACTTTTTGGGGTGATACAAAATGGTGATATCATAGTCTTCCAACAATTCCAACCATCTTCTCTGCCTCAAATTAAGATCTTTTTGTTTGAATAGATACTGAAGGCTACGATGATCAGTAAATACCTCACACGTGACACCGTAGAGATAATGCCTCCAAATCTTCAATGTATGAACAATGGCTACCAATTCTAAGTCATGAACATGATAATTCTTCTCGTGAACTTTCAACTGCCACGACACATATATAATCACCTTACCATCTTGCATTAATACTGCACCAAGCCCAATGTGAGATGCGTCACAATATACCGTATACGATCCTGAACCTATGAGTAATACCAATACTGGTGCCATACTCAAAGCGGTCTTGAGCTTCTGAAAGCTCAACTCACACTCGTCTGACCATATGAATGAGACACCGTTTTGGGTCAGTCTGGTCAATGGTCTTCCTATAGATGAAAACCCTTCCACGAACCGACGTTAATAACCTACTAAACCCAGGAAATTCCGGATCTCTGTAACTGAAGTAGGTCTAGGCCAATTCTGAACAACCTCTATCTTCTTAGGATCCACATTTATGCCTTATGACGATACAACATGCACCAAAAAGGCAACCGAGTTTAACCAAAACTCACATTTTGAAAATTTGGCATATAACTGATTATTCTTCAAAGTCTGAAGCACACTCCGAAGATGCTGCTCGTGCTCCTCTCGTCTGCTGGAGTTAATCAATATATCATCAATGAATACAACCAAACAAGAATCTAAGTAGGGCTTGAACACCCGATTCATGAAATCCATAAATGCTGCTGGGGCATTTGTCAACCCAAATGACATCACTAGGAATTCGTAATGCCCATATCGAGTCCAAAAAGCTATCTTAGGGACATCAGATGTCCTAATCTTCAACTAATGGTAACCAGACCTCAAATCGATCTTCGAAAATACCTTGTCACCCTGAAGCTGATCAAATAAGTCATCAATGCTTGGCAGCGGATATTTGTTTTTGATAGTGGCCTTGTTCAACTGTCGATAATCTATACATATCCGCATAGATCCATCATTCTTCTTTACAAATAGTACTGGTGCACCCCAGGGTGAGACACTGGTCTAATGAATCCCTAATCAAGCAAGTCTTGTAACTGCTCCTTCAATTCTTTCAACTCCAGCGAGCCATACGGTATGGTGGAATAGAAATAGGCTGAGTGCCCGGAGCCAAATCAATACAGAAGTCAATATCTTTGTCGGGTGGCATCCCCGGCAAATATGCAGGAAATACTTCTGGAAATTCACGAACAACTGGTACTGATTCCATAGAAGGGACATCCGCACTGAGATCGTGAATATAAGCTAAATAGGCTAGACACCCTTTCTCTACCATACGCCGAGCTTTCATATAAGAAATAACCCTACTGGCAGAATGACCAGGAGTTCCTTTCCACTCTAACCAAGGGAACCCCGGCATGTCTAGGGTCACTGTCTTGGCATGACAATCCAATATAGCATGATACGGTGACAGCCAATCCATACCCAAGATGACATCAAAATCTACCCTATCAAAAAGTAGAAGATCCACACTAGTCTCAAGACTATCAATAGTAACCACACACGAATGATAGACATGATCTACTACAACAGAGTCTCCCACCGGTGTAGATACACACACAGAAGCACTTAGAGAATCACAAGGCACAACCAAATATGAAGCAAAATAGGAGGACACATAGGAATAAGTAGATCCGGGATCAAATAGAACTGAAGCATCTCTATGGAAAACTGGAATAATACATGTGATCACAACATCAGATGACTCGGCCTCAGGCCTAGCTGGAAAAACATAAAATCAAGGCTCGGCCCCACTACTCTGAACTGTATCTCTGGGACAGCCTCTAACTGGCTGGCATCTACCTCTAACAGTCTCACCTCCATCTCTAATGGCCTAACCTCCACCTCTAATGGCTTGACCTCCACCTCTAGATGCCTAACCCCTGCCTCTAGCTGGCTGAGCAGGTGGTGAAGCAACCAGTGCCGGTATGATGGCACGCGAATCCTGGCGAGATCTGTTACTCGCCAACCTAGGGCAATACCTCCTGATGTGACCAATGTTCCCACACTCATAACACCCATCCTGATGTCGTGGCTGCTGAAGCTGAAGCTGACTCGAATGGGCCGGATAACCACTGTAGTAACTCTGGAGTGGTGGTGCACTGATATGAGATGAAGGTGCACTAAATGCTGGCTGCCCAAAGTAAGGCATAATAGGACCGTGACTCCCTGAAGCACTGGGAGATGCATGAAGTGCTGAATGAAATGGTTTAGGAGGATGACCCCTACCAAAATTACCCCTGCCTCCAGGCGATCCACCACTAAAACCACCGAACTGACGAGGTCTCTTATCAGACCTCTGCCCTCTCTCATGTGCAAGAACCATCTCGATTTTTCTCGCGACATTAGCAACTGCCTGAAAATAAATCTCGCTTCCGGTCTCCTTGGATAGGGTGAGTGAGTCCCTCAATAAACCTCCTCACTCTCTCTCCCTCAGTAGGTAGTAAAAGGAGAGCATGGCGGTCCAAATCCACAAAAAGGGACTCATACTGAGTAACAGTCATACTACCCTGCTGTAGACGCTCAAATTGCTTGCGGTAATCCTCTCTTAATGTTATAGGAAAGAACTTCTCCAGAAATAGATGAGAGAACTGCTCCCAGGTAAATGCAGGCGATCTGACAGGTATGGTCAATGTATAATCTCTCCACCACCTCTTGGCGGAACCCGTCATCTGAAATACAGCAAAATCAACTCCATTGGTCTCATCTATACCCATGTTCCGTAGCACCTCATGGCAGCGGTCAAGATAATCCTGTGGGTCCTCAGGAGGTGTACCACTGAAGTGAATTGGTAAGATCTTAGTGAACTTATCCAGTCTCAATAAGGCCTCAAAAGACATGGCGGGCCTATCACCGGTCTATGCCGCAACAACTGGCTGA
The DNA here is from genome assembly GCF_000390325.3 of Nicotiana tomentosiformis. Classification (NCBI taxonomy): domain Eukaryota; kingdom Viridiplantae; phylum Streptophyta; class Magnoliopsida; order Solanales; family Solanaceae; genus Nicotiana; species Nicotiana tomentosiformis. The sequence continues at coordinate 84,538,620 of NC_090814.1, forward strand.
ACTACCCCAACTGGTAGGGCTGCTGGAGCTGATTCTGGGGAGCCATATGCTCCGGAGCGGGAGTAGTGGGATTTTGTACTCCTCCCCAACCTGTGAGATGGCTGGTGCCACTGTAAATGTACCATTCTAGGCCACGCCCTCCATAAGACTCACCAAACAGACTAGAGCATCCTGAAGCACTGGAGTAGCTAAGAATCCTTCTGGGACCTGAACTGGTCCAACTGGTATATTCTGAATTGGAACCTCCTCCTGAAGGTCCACCTGAGGTTCTACAACAGGAGTTGCTGCTCGAGCTCTAGACTGAGCTCTACCTCTGCCTCTGCCTCGACTTCTAGTACGACCTCGGCCTCGACCTCTACCCCTGGACATAGTTGCCACCAGGGGCTCTGGTCCCTGTCCATCGGTAGATGTATTACGTGTTCTCACCATCTATGAGAGAATAAGAGTAGAATGGTTCGATCATCGATGATAGAATAAAATTGCACGACAGAATAAGAAAGAAGTGATATTATTCCTAAACTTCATAGCCTCTGAGAGATAAGTACAGACGTCTCCGTACTGATCCTTCAGACTCTACTAAGCTTGCTCGTGACTCGTGAGATCTATGTAACCTAGTGCTCTGATACTAACTGTCACGACCTAAAATTCCCACCTTTGGTACCTTGATAGCGTCTAACATTTCACTTGCTAGGCAAGCCAACGTTAGAATAATATTATCCATTTTAAAATAATTTTTTAATTTATTAATAACAAGGAAACAAATACGGAAGTAAGGTCTAAAATGCAGTGAATAATCCATAAAAATAACGGTGTCTAAATACAATCCAAGAATTGGTGTCACAAGTGCACGAGCTTCAAGAATAATACAAATAACGATCTGAATAAAATAAAGCTCTCTGGAAACAAACACACAGCTAAAGTAAAGTAGACGGCGACTTCAGAACTGCGGACGCCGTGCAGCTATACCTCAAGTCTCCTCTGGTAGCTGAAATTCGAGCAAGTCTATGGTACGCCGCCGGGACCAACTCCGAAATCTGCACAAGAAGTGCAGAGTGTAGTATCAGTACAACCGACCCTATGTACTGGTAAGTGCCGAGCCTAACCTCGAGAAAGTAGTGACGAGGCTAAGGCAGGCCACTTACATTAACCTGTACGCAATAATAGTAATAACCACAATAGAATTAAATCAGGTAACTCATTTCTAATAGTTGAAGCCAACTCAGCAGTCATAACCAATTATTACTTCAATCAATTTCCGTTGCAGCGTGCAAACCGCTCCCACAATATATTCATTTTCAATCCTTCAATATATTTATTTTAAATCAAGTATATATATAGAATTTTAAATAAGTTTGTTGTGGCGTGCAATCCGATCCCCCAATATGAACTTTTTAATATGTCTGTTGCGGTGTGCAATCCGATCCCCCCAATATAGACTTTTAAATAAGTCTGTTGTAGCGTGCAATCTCATCCCCCAATATAGACGTTTAAATTAGTGTGTTGCGGCGTGCAATCCGATCCCCCAATATATACTTTTAAATAAATCTGTTGCGGCGTGCAATCTGATCCCCCAATATAGATATATTTACTTTTATTTCCGTTGCGGCGTGCAACCCGTTCCCCCAATATATTTATACAACTCATAAATGTAATAAAAATTGCTCCAATAAAAACCACGTCCAATGAAAAACTATTAAGCATCAAGGCACACAATAATTAGAATTTATTTATGAACAAAAAATGGTAATTAATAATTAATTGTGAAAATCATAGAGAAAATAGGCAGTTTAATATTTAATATGCTAAATGTCAAGTAACAATTAAGATACATAAATCAAATCAGTATGTAGCAATTATTGCAGGAATTCAAGAATTAATATTTGACAAAGAATAAGAGAGAAACAATTATCATAACAATTAATTCGTGTATTAACACCAAATTTGGGATTTTCAAATAATTATGCAAACAATTAATTTGACGACGTATAGACACTCGTCACCTCGCCTATACGTCCTTCACATGTATTTCACATAACAAATAATTTAAGGATTCTATTCGCTCAAGTCAAGGCTAACCACGACACTTACCTCGTTTTGCAAATTCCAATAAATATTTCGACCACAACTTTTCCTTTTGAATTTGTCTCCAAAAGCGTCAAATTTATTCACAAACAATTCGATATACTCAATACGAATCATAGGAATTAATTTCATATGAATTTACTAATATTTCGGATTAAAATCCGTAATTTATTTTAAAAATCAATAGTGGGACCCACGTCTCGAATCCCGAAAAAACTTACAAAATCCAAACACCCATTCCGATACGAGTTCAACCATATAAAAATTATCAAATTCCGATGTCAAATGGACCTTCAAATCTTAATTTTTCGTTTTTGGAAAGTTTTACAAAAATTCTAATTTCTTGCATCTAATCCGAAATAAGTGATGAATATAGACATGGATTCATGAAATATAATCACTTTTGGTTATAAAATACTTACCCACTTCAAAGTAGTGAAAATCCCCTTTGAAATCGCTCAAATACAAGACTTAAAACTCAAAAATGAGTAAAAATTCCGACTTCCGAATTTATGGGCTCTGCCCAATCATTTTCGTATCTGCGGATAAAAGTTCCGCATTTGTGAGATAAGGCTCGCATTTGCAATGCCAGGCTGCCAGGTGAAGTTCCGCATCTGCGGACATTCCTGTCGCACCTGCGACATCCGCTTCTGCACAAAAATAATTGCACCTGCGAAGACCCTAGGTCAGCCTAGTCCCACATCTGCGCAATTCCGCCGTACCTACGGCATCGCACCTGCGACCAAGACCCTCGCAGGTGCGATTACATCAGAGGCAGAAATTTTGAGAATTGGCTTAAGTTCACAACTCGATCCGATTTCGATCTGAATCACACTCGGGGTACTCGAGACCCCGTCCGAATATACCAACAAGTCCCGTAACATAATACGGACTTACTCGAGGTCTAATATCACGTCAAACAACACTGAAATTACAATTCACATCCCGATTCGAACTTTTGAGTTTTAAACTTTTCAATTTGTAAATCTCGTGCCAAAACATATTCAATAAATCCGGAATGACTTCAAATTTGGCACACAAGTCATAAATGACATAATGGAGCTATTCAAATTTTCAGAATCGGATTCCGGCCACGATATCAAAAAGTCAACTCTGTGGTCAAACTTTTGGAAATTTTTATCCTTTAAATTCCTAGTTTCCGTTAAATGGTCATAACTTGAGCTAGGGACTTCCAAATTAAATTCCGGGCATACGCCCAAGTCCCAAATTACGATACGGATCTAACAAAATTGTCAAAATACTGATCTGGATCCATTTGCTCAAAATATTGACCAAAGTCAATTCAGTTGAGTTTTAAGGCTCTATTTCACATTTTAATCAATTTTGCACATAAAAACTTTTCGGAAAATTATACGGACTATGCACGCAAGTCGAGGAGTGATAAATAGTGCTTTTCGAGGTCTTAGGACACAAAATTAATTATTAAAGTTAAAGATGACATTCTGGGTCATCACAGGAGAAGACCCTCCCTCCGCGACTAACCATCAACATGATTTTTTGGGGGAACGTGATCAACGGTGTAACTTTTTTGGCAGCAAAAAAGACAAAGGTATCAGTGACTCATAGCAAGAGACTCAGGGAAGTCACCAAGGACGACATCACCTTTACAGAAGAGGACGCCGATGGACTTCTACTGCCGCACAATGATGCCTTGGTAATTTCTCTTAACGTTCTAGATTTTAAAATTAAACGTGTTTTGGTGGACCAAGGAAATTCAGCCAACATCATTCAATGGAGAGTGCTGAAGCAAGCCAAGCTAACTGGAAGCAGCATTCCGGTAACAAAACTCCTCGTCGGGTTCAACTTAGCAAGTGTGAGAATCCGATGGGAGATCTTGTTGCCCACGAAAGCCGAAGAGGTCATGAAGACTACCTTATACGAAGTAGTAGACGGTCACATGGGCTATAATATGATTCTTGGCAGACCATGGCTACACGAGATGAAGGTCGTACCATCAACATATCACCAACTTCTGAATTTCCCAACTCTAGAGGGAATCAAACAAATAATAGGAGATCAACCTACGGCAAGGGAGATGAACATGGTCTCGATTTACACCAGTAAAGGGAAGGAACAAGCGGTATAGTAATTACAGGAATTGACGTCTGCTCCCGAACCAAATGAAGACGATAAAGGGGAGAAGTCGTTGGAATCCCACGGGGTACCAAGGTATTTCCACGTAACGGAAGAAACGGAGGCGACCAAGTCCACGACGGAATAAATCGAAGATGTGGCATTGTTCAAAAGGTTTCTAGAGAGGATGTTCCACTAGGGAACTAAACCCGAGCTCAGGTAAGAATTTATTGAATTTCATGAAACTAACGTTGATTGTTTTGCATGGTCGCACGCGGATATGACAGGTATCTCGCTATATGTGGTAGTGCACAAGCTAAGCCTTGACCCAAGCATCCCTCCGTTTAGGCAAAAGAAGATCCGAATTGCCGAGGTCAGAAACAAGTTTGTTAAAGAAGAGGTAACTCGATTGCTCGATATTGGTTCAATCCGGGAGGTAAAGTATCCCGATTGGCTATCTAACGTAGTAGTAGTTTCAAAAAAGAATAATAAATTTCATATGTGCGTAGATTATAAGGATCTGAATAAGGCATCCCCAAAAGACCTGTTTCTATTGCCAAACATTGATCAAATGATTGATGCAATGGCCAGACACGAGTTGATGAGTTTCCCCGATGCCTATTTTAGGTACAATCAAATTAAGATGAACCCGGAGGATCAGAAAAAAACTTCGTTCATAACGAACTTTGGCACATATTGCTACAATGTGATGTCCTTCGAGGTTAAAAATGCCGGAGCCACTTATGAGAGGCTCATGAACAAAATGTTCGAAAAGCAACTAGGAAAAACAATGGAAGTTTACATAGATGATATGCTGCTTAAGTCTTTAAACACAAGTGACCATTTGAAATACCTCCAGGAAACCTTTGACATCCTAAGGAAGCATAACATGAAGTTTAACCCCGAAAAGTGTGTGTTCGGAGTCAGCTCCGGTAAATTTTTGGATTTCTTGGTGTCACAAAGGGGGATTGAGGTCAATCCCGACAAGATTAAAGCCATCGAGAACATTCCATACCAGCTGAAAAATGTGAAAGAAGTCCAAAGACTAACCGGAAGACTGGCCGCTCTAAGCAGGTTCATTTCTCGATATTCGAAAAAATGTCATCACTTCTTCTCACTTTGGAAGAAGAAGAACAACTTCAAGTGGATTCCAGAATGCCAACAGGCTCTAAAATACCTGAAACGGTATCTATTGAGCCCTCCGTTACTATCAAAACTGGAGGAAGGCGAACAATTGCTAATATACTTAGCGGTCTCGGAGGTAGCGGTAAGCGCCGGTCTAGTCCGGGAGGACGAATGTACGCAATCTCCTATCTATTATGTTAGTAAAATCTTATCGGGGGCGAAAACTCGTTTAAAATCTTATCGGGGCGGAAACTCATTATCCGCACCTCGAAAATCGATATTGAAAAATTAAACTCGATTTTTGTTAATTTGATTTGATTTATAAATTTAAGAACCTGACAAAATTAATTTGGTTCGATAATTAAAAAACTCGAACCAACTCAACCTATGTACACCCTTAATTAGCTACATGGAAGTGAGATGTCCAAATCTAAGAAGGGAAGCAATGACTCGAACTTGAAAGGTAGGTCGCACAAAAATTTGAGCATAGAAAACTCAAATAAAGACAAGTTTTCAACTATGATTAGTGGAGGACGAACATTACTGAAGTCGGCATCAATCAAAGATGAAAGCTGGAAAAAACTGGCAGATTAACCACGATCAACTGTACAAAGAATCCTTGCATAATCGCCATCCAAAAGGCGTGCTAGTTCTGTTTTCATAGCATAACCAGTCACATCGAAGTCACTTCATCGTCAACGGAGAATTTAGATATAAGAAAAAGAGCTTCTATTATTAAATATTTTATTTATATTTAAATGACCGGGTTTGATAATAGTCTATAAACGTGAACTCAATTATAAGTGTGATAATTAGTTATTAGATCGTGCACTTGATATGCTTGGTGGGTCTAGTGTGGTGCTATATGTAGGCTCAACTAGATGCGGCCCGTTATATAAGAGTTCATCATGGTTTCATTAATTACAGTTAGATCCCCTCTCTAGATCTTATATAAACGCATAGTCAAAGTTATTTCATATCATCTGATGTGTGTGGTAACTGTCTCAATGGCGTCGCCATTTAGAGGAAGGGTAATAGAGAGAGACCAGTTCTTCGTCAATCCGCGGTATGACTCAAACAAATATGCAACTGTTCTTGCAATCTACATTATATTGTATCCTAATACCATGTTTGATCTTGAGTTATATTATGTCAATATTCTTACCCTAGATACATAAAAGTCATGAATTTTCTTGGTTGATATATTACTATATTAGAAATTAACGCAAGGATATATGTATGATTTCATTTATTAAATACAAAAAGGGGAGAAGTACATGCAATATCTTAGAAGATAAAGAGTAGTTACAAATTTATATTATTGTAGCCATTTTATTTAAGCTAAATTGCGAGAAGTAAAAAAAACAAGAATTTGTCTAAACTGATTTTGAAGAGAAATTAATCATTGAAAGTGCTCCTCCTTCCTCAAGGTACAACAATCACTCTTTAGTCCATCACTGATCCAAAATAATGACCAATTAACAAAAGAAAATGTCTTCTAAACTGACCCCCAAAAAAATGGAGAACGTTGCTATCATAAAGTATATTGAACAATAAAACCAAAGGAATTATCTGGAGGCATCAAATAACCATGGATTCTTTCGTGGGATATTGTAATAAGGAACTGTTGTTACCTGAAAATGTTTAACATTAATGCGACCAATTATTGTTTCTTGACGGTTCGTTATTTATTAATTGCTTGACGATCAGCTATAAATAATCTTCTCCGTCAGAGATTATTTTTAGTCTATTTCAGCAGTGCTTATGTTTTCTTTCTAATTTATATAATGCCACGGTACATGAGCTGGATAGTATATGTGTCCTCTTTCTTTATGTGAAGTTTGACCTATATATATATATATATATATATATATATATATATATATATATATAAAGGAGGGACTTGAATGTGGCATCTCTTATAGTGTAAGAATCCTATTTATTTTTTTTCTTATTTTTTGACTTTTCCCTATTATTTTTATCATTTATCTTAATTTAAAAAATGCATATTCATAACTCACACATCTTCATTCACTACAAGAAATACGACATATGACCACAATTTATAACTGTCGGCGTAAGTCACATACGTGTCACAAAATCACTTACCGACATTTATTTTACATTTAAATGAAATGTCGGAAATTCCAATGTCGTTTTTTTCCAACATTTAAATTAGTGTCATAAAAAAATTTGTGACATTTAGTTATGACATTATCAAATGTCAATAATTTGAGTGCTTAACCTATTGTGTTTGCGACAGATATATATAAATGTCATTAATTTTTTTTTATAGTTTTTGACTTTTAATATGAATGTGAAAATAATTATTAATCATGGCTAAACATTAAAAGAAAATAATTAATTAACAATAATGTATTCAAAGTAACATTGACGCTCATTCCAATACTTGAATTCCCAGTACAGTACAAACAACTTGAATCAAACACATAGTTACTTCAACATTCAATTACATAAACTTTCCCTTGAAAGTTCCAAAACAATCATCGTCGGTCATAGTTTTAACTTTAGTGTTCATGTTTTCCTCAAGTCGAGGATTCCTTTGAATTAGTTGCTCTCACATTCCTCTAAACTCTTCTTCCAACAACTGAAATTGAAAAAAAAAAGAACCATTGCTAAACTGATTTAGGAAAACTACTAAGTAGCAAAAAGAACAATGCGATTGAACCTCATATAATATCTTGAAGAAATACAGGAATCATGCGACTACTACTATCTGCAAGAAAACATAAAACCACATTCAATAGTAGAAGCTTAAGAGAACTAAATCAATTTGGCATCATTAGCTTATGGAAAAGATCATTCCACTATTAGAGATAAGGTTATATACAACTGTAGGAAGTGTTTCACAAATGATGTACCCTTCTCAGCCAGCCGTTAGGTGAATATCTTTTGCAATCTTTTCCTAATTACCATATTTTATTTTCCCGAGAATGGTGGATAATACTTTCTATAAGCAAAATCAAAGAGAAATAACATAAAAAATATTATTCTCCAGTCTTAAGGTATCATATGTAGAAAGAAACGATATCAAGATCACCTTGACAAAATGGAATTTTTAATCAACTTAAGACAAATAATAATAATTTTGCAGAAAGCTCAAGATATTTGAACCCGAAACTCCTAACAGTGCATAAAAGGAACTAGCAATCACTAGTATCATTGTACAGGCTTACTAATTCCTTCTCTACTCTTGAATTCAACAGAATGATTGATCAATTTCAGTCCTAACATCAATGTCAATGTTCCTTATCCAACATAAATTGTCAATCAAGCTGATATTCACAAGATACCCTACACCATCCACAATCTAAATCATCAAACACATAATCGTAATGGTCATTTACCTTCCCTTCATAAATAAGTATCTTCAAGCTTATTTTTCATTCAACCATCACAAACAAGATTCTTTTTCAATTTAATTTACCGTGCTGTTTGGATTAGAGTCGCCATCAAGCACAACCACAATATTTCTAACACAAGACAAGTTACTATATAATATCCTTCTGTTGGAACTAACATCAAATGATTCAGCAGCGAATAAGGTTCAACACGTTAAAGAAGTTTTAACATGTCAAAAATACCAAGATCAAGATTAAACTAGTAATCCATATCTTATCAGACATTTCAGATCAATTTAATATTCAGTTATTTTCTCTTTTATAGGGAAACAATAGAGAGTGCCATTTCATTCGCTCAATATAGAATAGTTTGTCAGTAACAAATACTAATCAAACAAACTATCTAGTTGAAGCAAAGATAGTCCTATAATTTAATTCATTACCTTTTGCGTCGTTTGATGAATGTCGTATGTACTAGTAAATAGATTCAAGGTTCTATAGCAGTAAGAACGATTGAACAACCAAATAATGTTAATAATCTCATCACTACCATTATAAAATCAGTTCAACATAAAAAGATGAATCAAAGAAAGTATAAACTTTAACCTCATGTTAATAAAACAAAGTCAGTCCATTAAATTTTATTTAATCCTCTAAGGCATTTGCTCAAACAGTTGATATGAACAGAATACGACAAAAGGTACATATAGTTAACCAGAAATTCAATCTAGTGAACAAATTAGAACAGAAAAATACTTACCAAAATCTTAATATCTTCAACCAGATGTAGAGAATAGATTAAATATGGCAGTTGATTGTGTGTAAAAGGCGGCCTAAATTTTGGTGACCTTCTGTCGTGTTTAGAATTCTAGGACAATCTAACACCCATGTAGTTTTTCCTTTCAATTCTCTGCACCACATGGCGACCTCGGCGGTTTAGTGAACATAAAACGGGGGACGCCTAATTGGAGTTGAGGAAATGGGAGAGATTGGTAGGGTTCTTAGAGAAGACAGCCTTCGTAATAGTGTTTTGTTTTGGATTAAACATTATAAAGTTAGAAAATTTCCTTCATTAGTGATAAATGTCAGTAAATATTGACTAATATTGTGACGCTTCACTACAAAAGTCTCAATAGTTTTGTCATTTATTATTAATTGTCACTTATTTATATCATTTCTTAAAAAATGTCAAAGAATTAGTTTTTTTGCGACATTTATTATATATGTCGCTAAATAAATATCGTCGTACCTATAATTTCTTGTAGTGATTCATTGTGACTTTTCAAGTTTCTAATCCGCAGTTGTTTAATTTGTTATAAATTGTATCTTGGGTTGGGTCGTGACTTTTCGAATTCATAACCCCCCCATTTATTTAATGTGTTATAAATTGAATCTTCTTTTTTTATTATTACTCACACAACATCAAATCTTGCATCACACTTCAGTTTTATTATTGTTGATTGATGTGTGGTTATAATTCCATAGTTTCGTATATTATTTGCCTTATATTTTATATGCTTTAATGATAAACTACACTTTAATTGTGCGTAACAGAGTCTATTTTATGTGTAGGTGAATTGGAGATGAAAGTAGAGCAAAAGGGATACTTAAAAGTAGAAAGCATGCTCGGGAGCAGTTAAAAAGGAGAAGTTGGCAAAGCCATGCCTACACCAGGCATTATACCTGGCGACGCCAGGCTTGTAACTGGCGAGAGACCTAGTGAGGCCGGGCAGAAGGCGAGATTGACCAGGCTTTATACCTGGCGACGGGAGGCCTGGGGCGAGGTCCACCAGGCGTTATGCCCCGCGAGGCTAGGTCTGTGCGTGCACAGTCCGAGTTTTAAAGACTTATTTCATCTCTTGATTTGACTAGGACTTGGCCTACACATTTAGGTCTTTTCCTACACATATAAATAGACCTAAAAATGATACTTTTGAGGACTTTTTCAATCGGAGGCAAGAAGAGCTTGTGGAATCGCCCGTTGGGAGTTAGAATCATCAATTTTTACATCCTTTCATCCTTACTTTGTAATTTAATTATGCAAAATATTTGGGATATTATTACTATGAGTATGAGTAGCTAAACTCCTAATCTAGGGTTTTGATGGAACCTATTGAAGGATGATTTTTTTGTTACGTTAATATAAATTTGCCGTAGTATTTTCTCTATTTGTTCAACTATATTATTCATGTGGTTGATTGAAGGGCCCTCAGTTAGCTGTGCCTATATAGTATGTATTACTCGAGAGAGAGTGCATATTTTGATTGTTGTTGAACAACATCACTCCTAACGTATATGAAGGATTAATACGAAGGTCTTAAAGGTGGGACTAGGGATAACGAAACCTTAGTGCGATCTGAGTGAGTCGTACTTAATGCCAGCCAGCGTAATTCAGGAGAATACGTCTAGTAAATTATGGTAATTACTCGGGAGAGAGTTACAATAGTCGTAGTGCTCATGATCGATAGAGAAGACATAGGCAAATTTATAGAAAACGTAGCGGAAAAGATTCCGACAATAGGAAAAATCACAACCTTAGATCATTCCAATTCTTATTTACAAACCCTTCGTAGTTACTTATTTATTATTGCATTTTCATAACGTAATATTTAGTTAATAAAAATTTAAAGTGTTATTTAAATATTTCTGAAGATTGATTGTGTGAATTTGTGCGAGTCTAACGGTTGTGGTTGATAGGTTAATTCCCTGTGGGATTCGACTCCGGACTTATTAGTCGGGATATATTTGCGACGACCGCTTGTCCTTTTTATAAGGTATAGTTGGGTGTGATCAAATTTTGGCGCCGTTACCGGGGAGTTAATGGTGTATTAATTGCAGCTAATAGAATTGCTAGAATTCTTAGTGTAGTCAATTTTCTTCATTTTTGTTAACCAAATACATTGAAATTCTAACGTTTGTAGTCTTGGGTGTTACAGGTGCATGCTAAAAACTTCTCAAGAACTGGTGAATTGTTCGAAGCATTATTAGATCCTGAGAAAGTTTTCAAGGCATTGAATTGTGCAAACAAAAAAGGCAAACAACAACGAAACTCGACAGAATAAATTGAACTAGACATGGATGACGTAATAGAAAATCTAAATAACAGAAGTAATGACCCGAACAATCGGGGTGTGGCGCCTCTTGTGCCAGAAGCAACCTTGTTTGATTGGGCACAACCCACTGCAAAAAATCTGGCCACTGCAATTGCAGTCCCTCAAATACAAGCGGAATCATTTCAAATCACAAACAACATGCTACATTTGTTGCAGAACCAGGGACTGTTTTCAGGGTCTTACATTGAAGATTATCAGCAACATCTGAAAAATTTCCTATCGATATGTGTCACACAAAGTCAACTTAATGTGACACCGGACGCAATAAAGTTGTTATTGTTTCCATTCTCGGTGACGGAAGAAGCTCAGACTTGGCTTAATTCACTCCCCATAAACTCCATCAGTACGTGGGAGGAATTAGTCAAGCAATTTGTAAACAAGTTCTACCCACCCAATAAGACTGCCAAACAAATTGATGAGATATTGAGCTTCAGGCAGAGACCAACAGAAACACTACAAGAAACGTGGGAGAGGTTCAAGGGTATGCTTGTTAAGTGTCCACATCATGGCATTCCAGAGCAAATATTGGGGCAGAGGTTTTACATGGGATTGGCAGACAGCTTAAAGGCCAATGTTGATACTTCAGCGAGTGGAGCATTTTTGAGCAAATGATTCAGAGAATGCAAGATCCTACTCGATAAAATGGCTCAAAACTCAGGATGGATGACAAGAGACTCAACGATTACTCATGTAGTTCACTATGTGGCTTTGGATCCAAATAACTCTATAGCCGAAATATGGCTACTCTAATGATGCAAATGAGTATCCTCACCAAAATGATCGATGAATCAGGCCAAAAGCAGTAGGTACACATAGTTGACACAACTAATGGGGGCTTATGTACACCATGCATTAACCAACCTTATGTATGCTCGTGGAGTGCGGAAGGTGACAACCAGCACTATCAGGAAGATATGAACTATGTAGCCAACTATGGGGGACATAGGCAAGGTGGTCAGAATGGGGTCAACAGAATCAACAATATAGACCAGCACATCAGTAGTACAATAACATCAACAATTTTGGAGCTATGTGACCACAGGGTCAAGTGGTGCCTTACCAAAGGCAACAAGGTTACAACCAGCAAAATCAGCAGCTGGCTTATCAACAACCTCAACAACAACAGATTGTGAGACAAGATGATGGGTTTGCTGAACTTAAGAGAATGCTGGACAGCAACAACAGAATGCTGCAACAACTAATTGGGTCCAACGAAAAATGCAAGAGAGAGTGAACTCACATGATGTTTTATTTTCCTTAATATGTAAATTCATCTTCCACTAACTAAGGATTTCAGGTCACTGAATCGTCAAATAAAATAATAATAAAAAATAATTCATTAAAGTATAGTTAGCAATATTTAAAGGTGACCATAACTCCCTTATACTATGTTATGTCTGCTATGCTTTACACAAGAACTGTAAAATATTGAGACATGGAGTGATAAAAAGGGGAAAAGATAAGGAATAAGAAAAACATGTATAAACGTACAACCTTTTTCAACATTAACAGTGCAGAATGTGCAATTTAATAAAAGAAACCAATTAACTAGTCTTCTTAGTGGATATACTTTTAACTAAACATATAATTTTTTCCACCTAAAAATAAAAAAAAACCGATCAACCTTCACTCCACTAGCATAAGACAATTAAAGAATACAATACTCTTTCCTCTAAACTTTGGTACGAGCATAAACACATCGCCTCACTACCAAAACACCACTAGATACCTTTTATTATTATTATTATTATTATTATTATTATTATTATTATTATTATTATTATTATTATTATTATTGTTATTATTATTATTATTATTATTATTATTATTATTATTATAATTATTATACATTATTAAATCTTTTGTCATGTTCCTTATTATTTATTTCCAGGCCCTAAATTTGACATCGTCACTACTCTACCGAGATTAAGTTTGACACTTACTGGGTACCGCTGTGGTATACTCATACTATGCTTCTACATATCTTTTTGTGCAGATCCAGGTACATCTTATCAGACTAGACATCAGTGGAGTAGCCGTACGAGGAGAGTTCGAGGTATATTTGCTAGCGTCCGCAGACTCCGGAGTCCCCATCTATCTTATTATGTTGTCTTCCTTATTTTCTTTAGACTCTGATGTATAGAGATATTGAGAATAAATTCTTAGAAACTTGTGACTTATTCCTACCTGGTTTTGAGAGTTGAAATTGTTAAATTGCAGTTCTTATTTATTCAACTGTTAACGATTAAATTTCAGTTTATATCCAGTTATATTCCGCATTGATAGGCTTACCTAGTCTTAGAGACTATGTGCCATCACTATATTTTACGGAGAAAATTTGGGGTCGTGACACTTGCAATAAAAATAAATGAATGAATAAAGGAATAGTATGTGAGAGAATAAAACAACGTTAGAAAATGGTTCATTTTTTACTGCAATTTTAGAAAACTTAAAAAGATGTGTTAATGAAATAGTATCATGATAATTAAAAGAAATAAAAACAAGAGATGAATGTTGACAATATAAAGGATAAAATAAGCATCTAAAAAAACCCAATTGAGATATAAGAAGGAGAATGTATATTGTTCAATGTTAGAAAGAGAGTTTGATATGTTAAGCAAAGTTTGTAGGGTGTAAATGATTTCCACTTATTTCCTTTTTTCTTACTCATAAATATTCTATTACTTGTAATAATATGATACTATTTGTGAACAACATTTATTTAATTAAGAATACAAAAGACTCTAATCGTGAATAACATTTACTTCAAATTATAATCACTATATGATGAGCCTTTCCAATTGAAAGGACTGTTCATCGAGGGGCAAGGGTTGTTTTCTGCAAATATATTTAAATTCTTTGCTTAAACATTTGATTTTTAACTTCTAAGTATTTGCATTGGGTATAGTAGATACTGTGTGCATTATATACTTTTTTTCTTTATTATAATATTATAACTTTAATTACTACCTTTATTAAATAGAGAAGTTTGATCGCGTTAAGCGAGAACCTATTGACTAGTTAAAAGTATAATTAATAAGACCTACGAAAGTTACGAATTTGTGGTCTTTATTTTCTGCAAATGGAATTTATTCTTGTCTTACTCTATATGACATCAATTGGCTATATAGATTTGAGATGTCCACATAGAAAGGAAAAAAGAGTCAAAACCCAACAACTCCATCATTAAATCAACTGAAGGAAAGATAGATACATAAATCTCACGGTTAGAAGTTCTATGAAACCTTGTCTTGTGTCTAAAGATTTATTTTTCCATTTTAATATCCTCTTTTCAGGCAATTTAGTCCACTGATTCGTAACATTTTCTTTTTGTGCAGTTTCTTGAAATTTGCCAATGACAAACTGTTAACATATAATTGAAAATAAATAAATAAGTAAACGACATATATCAGGGCATGTATCTGATAATGGAATGCCCACAGTAGATTGATAGGAGTTAAGTATTGACAATGGATTCAACAACAACACCACCACCTTAATACCACAAGGAGGATAATGTATACGTATACCTTACTCCTAACTTGTGAATATTGATAATGGATTCGGTTGAACCAATGTTAACAAGCTGCCAACAAACTATATAGCCCATAACCATGATATAACAGAACCAATTGTCAGACCAAGTATTAAGAACAAAACAAGCACAGACCCAGCTACCTCTGCATGTTGCAGCCGGACAGTTTTTGAACCCAACATCATTAACACACTAGTAAGGTAGCCATTAGTTAGCCCCAAAAGACAGGTTAGTATTGTAACTGGAAGCTCTGTCCTGAAGAATTTGGGCCCGTGCAAACAACAATAGAATAGAGGCAAAAACAATAACCTTGAATAGCAGGCAAAAATAGCAACCTTAGCATTTCCAAGAAGACATATAGAAGTAAGAGACTTCCCAACCAGATCAAAAACATTGTAGCCAGTAATCAACAGGATCGGATACCAATCCCTCAGAAGCTGAGAATGCACGTCCTCTGTAATATATCCTGGAAATATGCACAAAGTGACCACATAAATGCTTAGGATTCCAAAGCCATACCATTTTACCGTCCCAACAATGTCCCACAAGGTCGATCTCCATAATCCTCTCGTTAGGCCACCCTTCTCCTCTTTCTCCTCATTCAGTACTGTCCGAGTTTTAAGATCAGTGTAGTATTTAATAACTGGAAGCCTATATGCCACATTATAAAGAATAGTGCACAAGATCATCATAGCAATGCTGACAATAAAATAAAGGTTTGCACTTTTTCTCAGCCCATCAGCATCTTGTGGGTAAATAGCTTTTGTTAAAATTCTAAGCAACGAAACAAGGACACCTGCAACACAGAACAAAAGTCCAGACACAGTTACGCCCCTAATTTTTGCCATTCCGACTGAATCCACAGACCTGACATATTAAAAGTAGGAATAAGATGAAATCTGAATTTGAACATTAACTGAGACATATCAAGCTGTTCACAATCAAGAACAATATTGCTGAAACAAGAAGCAAAGTGATCTAGTATGAATTAAACATAAAAAATTCCTTTGATAACTGATCTATGCATGAATTAACTCTCAAAATGACACCTTGGTGAAAAACAAATAGTATACGATGATAGAGTTTACAAAGTGACACATTATCTACAGAGCTTCAAATCATGCCCCACTGGCAATCCGAGATTTCTCGCTTACCAGAAAGGAAATTACAAAGTGACAGAACCAGGGTCATCATCAACTAAAATATCAGCTAGTCCAGCTACATTCAACCAGTTAAATCAACTTTACTCGATCCAAAAGAGAAAAAATCAACCAGTTAAAACCATGACAAAGATGACCTGTTCAACAATAAAAAATATCAAGCAGAAGTCTAATGGAAAACCATACCAGGCTGACGTCTATGAAGAAGAATAAGTTTATGAGACTGCTACAAAATCCGAGCACTAGTGAAAACCAATTTCATTTGCAAAATAGGCTTTTAAATTTTTCCTACAGATCATTTTGCAAAATTAATTAACCCCAGCATATAAAAAATGTTCAGTACAAACATCAAGTATAGCTCTAGATTTTGATAACCTCAAACATAAATCTATTGACTGATTAGTAAGAAAATGCAGGTACTTAATGAGGTGGAGTGGATATTCTGTACCTTCACCCCATATACAATTCCAATCAAATAAAAGTGAGAAGGACACCACTACATTTCTTTCTTGAACCCAACAAACTTTTCATTCAAATAAAAAAAATTCAATGGAGAAACTGAAAATAATGTAGCACTTATATTCCCCCAACATACTGAGTCTCTAGTTTAAATAAGCTAGCAACGAGAAAAAGAATCAATTGATATTACCAATTAAGTTGTTATCAGTCAGGGATTTGGAGAAAATCTCCTCTTATTCTTTGGCTTTCAGTATCTGGAGATTTTCGTGTTGATTGTTCTTCTTATGAATAATTACTAATATCGAGAATTGGATACTTTTGACAATCTTATTTAAACCTATTATTAGTATTTCATTAGTTACAATTTAATGACACTCTTTTTATCTTGGAGACATACCAAATAAATGATAACGTTGTTTTCTATTTCAAACGACATTTCAATCCTACTTTAATATTTTCTTCCGATATTCACATATTAAAATCCATGCTCACACAATACCGTATAAAACAAAACGAAGAAAAAAAATGATCTAAGTTATAAATAAACTAACAACTATACTATGCTAGCAAGTTATTTATATATTTTTCCGACTAACAATGTAATAGTTATCAAGTTCTACTTTATCTAATAAGTTACATACTATATTTACACAGTCTATACATAGAAAAAAACAATTTATACCTGAAGCCGCTGTTCCAGCTAGAGTAGCCTGAATGTATCTGTCAGGTAACTCTCCAGCAGACCCAATTACTCCACCTTGAACCAACCCATTTGCAGCCCCAGTAAGCCCAACAAGCCCCACCGTAACATAGAACCCACCATAAACTCCAACTCTGCCCTTAACATACCAAAAATCCATCAAAGGAACCATAACCAAAGCCACCACATACAGAAACATCCCAACATTAATTCTCACAAAACAACTCGACTTATTAGCAAAACCAACTATGAATAGCAGACAAACCAAACTGAGTGTCATGTTTACAATGGCGAAAATACGATCAACTGAGACCGTTGGATAGAGGAAGGTGAAGTAGTCAACGGCTGTGATGAAGACGTTCCTTGGGAGAACGTAACCTGAGCCGAGGAAGAAGTAGATTACATAGGCAATGTGGAATGAGTCCTTGGGGATATTATTAGGATCGGATGAGGGAATCAGTAGAGTTGTTGTTGATTCAGAATCTTCGTCTTTACTGACTGAACCCATCGGCGGTGCTGTAATTTCCCGATTGTGGGCAGTTTTTGGAGAAAGGATGAAAGTCAATGGCGTGCCGTAGTGGGTGGAAAGGTTTGCTGCATGATACTCTGGGGCAACGTGGGAAATCTTTTAAAAGAAAGGGGCCATTTGGACAGGAAGCAAATTATAAGGAAATGGCGTGTTCACACCGTATAGCGGAGGAAGGTATGAATATGATATTATCTTGTTTTTCTTATTGGACTTCACACATCTGATGTGTGTGGCTTTTTTCTCTTTTTGTTTCCCTCACGTTTTTCTTGGTTGATATATTAGGAAATTAACGTAAGGACGTACTATGTATGATTTGTAAAAATATTGACATAATATAATACAAGATCAAATATTTTATATTACCAAGAATAATTGCATACCTGCTTGAGCGATTGACGAAGGACTAAGTCTCTTTTTTATATTACCCCTTATCTAATATGGCGGCATCAATGAGACCAGCTGTCACAGATAATAGATATTATCATATAACACCCCTTTCATTATTGGCTTCATCAAGTTGAGCCTACACTAACCACGACACCACCACAACCACTAAGCACATTAAGTGCACGTCTCAATAATCACTTATCATACTTATAATTAGACCCTTATGGACTATCATCAAAATTAGACATTTAAATATAAACAAAATATTTAATAATGCAAGCTATTTTTCTTAGATGATTTTATTTATGAACTACAAAAAAGGGAGAAGTACATATAATATCACTACTAAAAAACTATCAAAAAGCGTCCACAAAAATCGATCGAAGTCGGTCAGAATCGAATAAAAACTGACTGATTATCGACCGATTTCAATTCATCGAAAAAAGAATGATCGCAATAAGGTAGCGACCGCAGTCAATCGATATTATCGACCTATTTCGGTCGGTATTTGTCAACGCACTTTGACCAAATTATCTGACAAAAATAATCATACCGACCTACTTCGGTCGGTAGTTTTGAAAATAATTTTAAATTACTTTTAAACTAGCGACCGACGTCGGCCGGAACTTAAATTATTATTTTTTTAAAAATTGTTCAATTCCGCCCGATTTCGTTCGGAATGTTTAAAATATTTAAAATGTAAAATTAAAAATTCCGACCGCAGTCGGTCGGAATTGTTAAAATATTTAATGTTTAAATTTAACAATTCCGACCGAAATCGATCGGTAACTTTGAATTTTTGGAAAATTCAAATGAACAGTTCCGACCGACTTCGGTCGATAGGCGGTCGATTTTCTGGGTATGTTTTTGGCAGAATGCAGCTGTTTTATAGCTGCACCACCTGCCAACACCCAATCACCTATAATGGCAGCATTACATTGCTGCCATTCAACCAATATCAACAATATTAACAATAATAACAACAATAATAACAACTATCAAAACTATATTATTAACAAAACATCATCTCCATCTCCACTAAACTATATTAACAAAACATAATACCCAAAACAAAATGTTTCACAAGTTAAAAGTTCAAACATCATTCAATGAGTGTTTTGTATTGCATCACCTCCATCTTCACTACTAGAAACTTCATCGTCGGCACGGTTCGAAGGATTACGACGAGAAGGACTAGCATCTGGGGAAGGCTCACGAGACCGGAGAATGGGGAAAGCACCACTAGCAAGAAGATTGGCCAGCTGACCTTGAAAGAGATTAAATTGTTGGTCCCTCTTTTCTAGATGAACTTAAAGGGTATCAAATTATTTATCTCTCTTTTGTTCTCTAGCCTTTGTCTCTTCAAGCTCTGTTGTCAGCTTTGCGATCTTCTTCTCCATAGACGAGATAGTCGACCTATCAATTGCCTCGCCTTGGGCCGAAGTTCGTATTCCTTACAATCCAGCCCTGTAGCGTCGACATGATCTCTCTGGAAGGCCGTATGCTATCCCTTTTTTAGGACGACTGACAACATCCAACCATATCTTCTGCGCTTCTTCGTCGGAAATGGGTGGTCGCTCGCCTTGCTCATTCGATGGCAAGCTCTTAGTGTACTCCTCCACATTAATATTGTAGCGACCCTTTATTTAGAAGATAGACAATTATTAACTATATAATATTATAAACATTAATTTCAAGTTATAGTAGTTATGAAACTTATATATGTAGTCTCCGCCCGGTCCTCGACCCATCTAGTTGGATCTGTCAGTGCCTTTTTCTTCCGAATGTGAGTCTCCATGAAGAACTCATCATGAGTCATCTTCCTCCCATATTATTTTTCCTACAAATATAATAAAACATGTTAACTAAATTAAAATATATAAATATAGTTTGATATATATAGAATTAAATATTTTAAGGAATTACCAGTAGTCTCCTCTCGAACCTTCTTTCCCCGTTCACTCTTCTTCTCGAACTTCTCAGTGGTCCACTGCCTCAGCAGATCCTCCCATATGTGCGGTAGAACCCATGAAGACTTCTTGGTCTTCTTTCGAGCAGAATAGAAGGAATCGGATAGTGTCTTACGATATTTGAACTCAAAATTTGCAAGAATGACACTGTTATGCCGGTCCTCCCAGGCACACTTAGTCTACAAATGAAGTGTGTAACGTTAGATGAAAATATTGATAATGTAATGCTTAAATAGATAAGAATTGTATTAAAACCTTAAATTGATTAAAAATTTGCTCCACGAGTGTAACGACCCGGCCGATCGTTTTGCTTTCTAGAATCTCGTTCCCCTAAATAAGTCTTCTCGTACGTGCTTTTACTGTTTTATGACCTGCGGGGTTGGTTAGTTCGAGATTTGGAAGAGTTGGGGTTAAAATCGAAACACTTGGTTCCTTATGTCATGCCCTAAAACCGAGGAGCGCGACCGACGCTCAACCGAGTGAACCCGACCGAGCAAGCCTGTTAGATTTTCTTCTGCCCAAACTCATCCACGAATGAAGATAATACATATTTTCATTAATTAGACAAAAAGATGTTCATGTCCACAATATCAATTCATTACCAATAGTTCCATCATTTTTAACGTCTTAAATAGAACAAGTAATATAACCACAACATAACGTAGTTTGTCTTTCCCAGCACCAATAAATCACCCACACTATGTCTACGGAGCCTCTCTATATAAAGAAGAGTACAATGATAATGCCTGCAAGACAGCCCCGGCTATACCTCAAACCGAATACACAAAGTACAAAAGATACATGACCCCGGGATGAAGTGAGGCTCACCAAGTCAGCTGGGAAGAAGGTGTACTACTATCACTGATCAATATCTCCTGATGTGGAACCACCTGCATCCATTTAAAGATGCAGCGCCCCCGAAAAAAGGGAAGTTAGTACTATCGAATAGCACTAGTATGTATAACTAAACACCCTCTCAATAGAATGACAAATAATACAAACAAGATTGTCATAATATCAATGAAAGCCTTAATCAACATCAAACCTCATTTTAGGATCAAGACAGTGTTCAAATTAATTTTCATATCTCACATTGGAAGATTTTCAGTATCGATATATCATTATCCACAATACTATTATTCACAAAACTAGTACCAACGTACTCTCATCACGGAGTCCGATCACGACCCGATCGACTAGGCTATCTCATTAGAGACATCAACCACAATTACTATCAATACCAATACCATAATTTTAGCATGGAGTCCGATCACGACCCGATCGGCTAGGCTATCTCATTAGAGAATCAACCACAATTACTATCAATACCAATACCACAGTAAGTTTAGCACGGAGTCCGATCACGACCCGATCGGTTAGGCTATCTCATTAGAAAATCAACCACAATTACTATCAATACTAATACCACCGTAATTTTGGCACGGAGTCCGATCACAACCCGATCGGCTACGCTATCTCATTAGAGAATCAACCAAAATCTCAATTTCAATTACAATTTCTAGCACAATCACCACCATGTGTGTGACATGGTATCCGATTGCGACCCGATCGACTAGGCTGTCTTATTCGAGACATCAACCTTTTTATATCAATCATCGCATTTTATATTGCTTTCACATCTTTTCATTTCATTGACACTAATGGCCATAATTATAAGATCATTCTTGGCACGTTGGCCATATTTAGTATTTCATGCTCACCTTTTCAATTTTAATTATCATCATTATCATCAACAACAAATACAATTCAAATCAAGATGTGTAGTACACATGTGAGCAATTTAGAGTCTAAGGCACATAGAGATATTTCATAAAATTTGGCATAATAGCCCTCGTTTGAACTTGACTTAAAGTCAAAATATTATTAATGCACAACCCATATTTTAACACATCCTCAATTGGTAACATAACATGAATAAAGCATTTGGGATACTTGTTGAACATATATCTTTCAACCCAATCTTACTCGGAATAGCAAATTTTATAATGAATCACTCGGGACTTACATAATTTACATGAATATCGTGGGATCAAATTCTAAGAGAAGAGTGTTAAGCCAACATACCTCAATCGAGCTTCCTTAAACTCTAAAATATTCCGAAATTCTTAGCAACTTCAATCTATTTTTGGAATATAATAAATTGAACCAAAATTAGGAAGATGATCATGGTTCTAGCTCATTTGAGCATTTTATCAAACACTAGGTGTGCATAAGGTTTCAAGGTCTTTTCATGGTGGATTCCATCATCCCAAAACCCAATCTTTACCATTTTTAGCTCAATAATCTTCCTACACCCTTTGATAACACATATATGTTAAATAAACAACTCTTATGCCCCAAAAATTATCTTGCTACTTACCCATTTCTAGACAAAATTCGAAATTGAGAGTTAGAGTGTAGAATCTTACCTCTAGGATAAAGACCTAGTGAGTTTCCTTTCTTAATCTTCCAAAATTTGAGCATGAATTGAAGAACAATTATTGAAGAACACCTTCTCACTCTAGGGCACTCTCTCTCACTCTAAAAATATCAGATTGTAGCTCAAAAATGGCCCAAAACGTGTATTTAACGAAGTAGGGCCGGGTTTTAAAAAATCCAAAAATGGAGCTCTAGAACAAGGTCTGCGATCGCATAATCAATATGCGGAGAGCATATCGGTCGCATAATTGCTGACCAAAACAACCAAAAATCTATCTGTGTCTGCGATCACTATGCGGTCCGCATAACTGTTTTGTGGTCGCATAATGCACTGCAGAACAGTTATGCGGTTGCATAGTCGACCGCATAATTGCTTCCAGACTGACCCTCTTCTGTCTCACTTCTGCGGCCATTATGCGGCCCGCAGAGTGATTCTGCGGTTGCATAATGGACCGCAGAAGCGCACTTTTCTGTCAAAAAGTTTCCTTTACTTTCCGTTGCATTGTTCAACCCAAAAAGTCCGAGCCGCGGCAAGACAAACACGTGAGCCTGGTCCGGCACTATGAAATATTATTTTTCCTTTGCAAAATTTTACGGGACCTTACATTCTCCCTCACTTAGGATCATTCGTCCTTGAATGAGGGTAAAAATCTCTTATTAGCATCTTATGCAACTCAGTTTTTCATACCACACACTAGGAGCCCCAAATTTGACTAATTCCCTAAATTTCCAAATATTTCGCCAGAGTTTCCCCTGAAATTTGGCCTATCCACCTGCCAGAGAGCCCCAGAAACACATCCTAACAGCATATACATAATCCAACAATGTAACATAACACAAAACAACACCAACTGTGGCCTCACATGCAATTATATTACCAGAACGGAACACCCTTAACATCAAATGTACAAATCATACAAAATTCATAGAAAGTATCTGTTAGCATTTTCATAAGGCACAACTCATAAATACAAAGTTATTCAAATAAATAAGGATACTTTTTCTTCATTTCTTCCTCGGCCTCCCAAGTAGCCTCTTCAACCTGTTGGTTTCGCCACAACACTTTCACGGAGAAAATTTCTTTATTTCTCAATTTTCGAACTTGTCGATCAACAATAGAAACCAGAATCTCTTCATAAGTCAATTTCTCATTTACCTCAATAGTCTCAACCGAAACAATGAGTGTCGGATCTCCAACTACTTTCTTCAACATAGACATATGAAACACCGGGTGTACTAATGATATCTCAGGTGGTAGCTCAAGCTTGTACACCACCTCACCGATCCTCTGAATGATTTTGTACGGTCCGACATACCTCAGACTCAATTTCCCTTTCTTACCAAATCGCATTACCCCTTTCATAGTGGAAACTTTCAAGAATACCCAATCATCTTCTTTGAACTCCAAATCCCTACGACGAACATCCGAATAGGATTTCTGACGACTCTAAGCAGTCTTCAATTGCTCCTTAATGATTTTAACTTTTTCCATGGCCTGATGCACAAGGTATGGCCCTATCAACTCTGGCTCCTCAATTTCGAACCACCCAATGAGAGATCTACATCTCCTACCATATAAAGCCTCGAACAGTTCCATATGAATGCTAGCATGATAGCTATTGTTGTATGCAAATTCTATGAGTGGTAAATGATCATCCCAGCTACCTTTGAAGTCTAGAACACAAGCGTGCAACATATCCTCAAGAGTTTGAATAGTTCGTTCTGCCTGCCCGTCAGTCTGCAGGTGAAAAGCTGTACTAAGATTCACCTGAATACCCAAACCTTGCTGAAATTTCTTCCAAACATTAGCAGTGAATTGTGCTCCCCGATCATAAATGATGGAAACTGGGGTGCCATGCAACCTGACTATTTCTTTGATATACAACTGATCATACTGCTCCGCTGTGTCAGTAGACTTAACCGGCAAAAAGTGTGCTGATTTCGTGAGTCGATCCACAATCACACAAATTGAGTCAAACTTGCGCGGAGTGCGTGGTAATCCTACCACAAAGTCCATATTAATCATTTTTCATTTTCACATTGGAATTTCTATGTTCTGTGCCAACCCACCAGGCCTTTGGTGTTCGGCCTTCACTTGCTGACAATTCGGACATCTTGCCACAAAGTCTGCACATTCCTCTTCATATCATTCCACCAATAGACTTCCTTAAGATCATGATACATTTTTGTAGAACCTGTGTGCACGGAATACCTAGAAGTGTGAGCTTCAGTCATAATTCTTTCACGGAGACCATCCATGTTTGGAACACATAGTCACCCTTGGTACCTTAATGTATCATAATCCATGCCAAGAGAAAAGTCCATGGTCTTATGTTTATGAATCCCCTCTTTCAATTGCACCAATAATGGATCGTTGTATTGTTTCTCTTTGACTTCCACAACAAGCGATGATTCAGCCCTATTTTGCACAATTACCCATCCTTCACTAGAGTCCACAAGACGAACTCCCAAACTGCCAATCGGTGAACTTCCTTGGCCAATGGCCTTTGATATGCCTCCAAGTAAGCCAAACTACCCATAGATTTCTGGCTAAGAGCATCTGCCACAACATTGGCCTTTCCCGGATGATATAGAATATCAATGTCGTAGTCCTTAAGTAACTCAAGCCATCTTCTCTGCCTCAGATTCAATTCCTTCTGCTTTAAAATATATTGAAGGCTCTTATGGTCCGTGAATATATCCACATGGACCCCATATAAATAATGACGCCAAATTTTCAATGTAAATACCACTGTCGCGAGTTCTAAATCATGTGTTGGATAGTTCTTTTCATGATTCTTGAGTTGCCTAGAAGCATAAGCTTTAACCTTTCCATGTTGCATTAATACACATCCAAGCCCGATTCTTGAAGCATCACAATATATCACAAATCCATCTATACCCTCTGGTAGAGTCAACACCGGTGCCGTAGTCAATCTTGCTTTCAATTCCTGGAAACTCTTTTCACAAGCATCTGACCATTGGAACTTAATTGCCTTCTATGTCAATTTAGTCAATGGAGAGGCAAGAGTAGAAAACCCCTCCACAAACTTTCTATAATATCCAGCTAATCCTAAGAAACTGCGAATCTCTGTTGGAGTTTTAGGCCTCGACCAATTCTTCACAGCTAAAATTTTCTGAGGATCAACCTTAATTCCCTCACTAGAGACTACATGACCTAATAATATGACCGATTCAAGACAAAATTCACACTTTGAAAACTTTGCATATAACTGGTGCTGATGTAGGGTTTGTAGAACTACCCTGAGATGATCGACATGGTCTTCTGGAGTTAGTGAATATACAAGAATATCGTCAATAAACACTGTCACAAAAGAGTCGAGGAATGGCTTAAAATCTCGATTCATAAGATTCATGAAGGCTCATGGGGCATTTGTTAGCCCAAAAGACATCACTAGAAACTCAAAATGCCCATACCGGGTCCTAAAAGCTGTTTTCGGAATATCCCGCTCCCAGATCTTCAATTGGTGATACTCGGATCGTAAATCAATTTTGGAGAAGTACCTAGCATCTTGCAATTGGTCAAACAAGTCATCTATCCTTGGTAGTGGGTACTTATTCTTGATTGCGACCTTATTAAGCTACCGATAGTCAATACACATTCTCAGTGACCCATCTTTCTTCCTTACAAAAAGGACCGGTGCACCCCAAGGCGACACACTCGGTCGGATGAAACCCTTTTCTAACAAGTCCTTCAGCTGCTCCTTTAGTTCCTTCAATTCTGTCGGTGCCATTCTATGGGGCATAATAGATATAGGATGCGTGTCTGGCATTACATAAATCCCAAAATCAATCTCCATGTTTGGGGGAATCCCAGGGAGTTCATCCGGAAAGACTCCCGAAAATTCATTCACAACGGGCACAGATTCAAGCGTAGGTGCCTCAATATCGGTGTCCGTAACTCGGACCAAATGGTAAATACATCCTTTGTTGATCATCTTTGTGGCCTTAAGGTAGGAAATAAACCTACCCTTCGGAACTACATCATCACCCTTCCACTCAATAACTGGATCATTTGGAAATTCGAACCTAACAGTCCTGGTTCAGCAATCAAGCTTGGCAAAACAAGAATAAAGCCAATCCATCCACATTATCACATCAAAATCAACCATTCTCAATTCAATAAGATCAGCCATGGTGTCCTGACCACGCAACGTGACAACACAATCCCTATAAACCCACGCGTCCAAAATAGACTAACCAACCGGAGTAGATACACAGAACGATTCATAAAGTTGTTCTGGTTATATCCCAAATTCCATAGCAACATAAGGTGTGACACATGATAAAGTGGAACCGGGATCAATAAGAGCATATACATCATGAGATTGGACAGTCAATATACTTGTGACAACATCTGGAGAAGCCTCAAAATTCTGGCGACCACTCATAGCATAGAAACGCCGGATCCTCCCGAACTCTATGCTCCACCCCTAGCTGCACCCCTCCCTGCGGGTGTTGGAGTGACTCAAGCTGGAGGAGGTGCTGCGGATGTAGTAGCTGTAGAATTGGATGGCTGCGCCATGCCCTCTGCCCGCACCCTAGCGGGACGAACGACAACCCCTCTGAATGTGACTCCTCAATCCGCATCCGTAGCATATGGGTAAGTCCATGTAGCATATTCTTAGGTGCATCTTTCCACAACGAGGGCATAGGGGCCTCCTCTGCTGCTGGAATCTACCACTATGACGACCCTACTGATATGAGCCCTGTTGCCCTGATTGGTCCTGAAACGGCTTCACTGTTGCTGCTGACTGGGCCCCGGTGGCGGTGCACTAGCTGAAGACTGAGCAAAGGATTGGGATGGCCCCGACGACCCTTTCTTGAATGTTGTCTTGCCACCACTAGAAGAACCACCAAAGTTTCCCGCAGACCGGGCCTTATTACTACCTTCTCGCTCCATCCTGTTCCTCAATTTGTGAGTCTCTGTGGCTTGAGCGAATGCCATCATTTTTCCATAGTTCATATCAGAATTCAAGGCTGCTGTAGTGGCCCCATTAATTACCAATGGACTAAGGCCCTGTACAAATCGGCGCACACTAGCCTCCGTGGGGGCATCATGTAAATACCATACTTAGACAGGTACGCGAATCCCATATGGTAATCCCACACACTCAGGCTACCTTGCCTCAAGTTCTCAAACTCAGCAGCACGGGCTGCCTTAGTCTGGTAGGCAAGAAATGATCAATGAAGGTATCGGCAAACTCAACCCATCTCGCTAGAGGGCTCCCTTCTTCACGAGACTCTTCCCATAGTTCAAACCAAGAATATGCCACCTCTTTTAGGCGGTAGGAGGCCAATTCCACTGCCTCTGTCTCAGTAGCATGCATAACTCGGAGAGTCTTGTGCATCTCATCAATGAAGTCTTGGGGATCCTCCTCTGGGTTAGTACACGTGAACACTGGAGGATCCAACTGGAGGAACCTGTTCACCCTGGAACTAGTAGAATCCCCTGGCTGACTGGAAGAAGTGGGTGCAACATTTGATCTCTGGGCCTGGGATGCCACTATCCGAGCCAACATCTGTATGGCTCCCCTAAGATCAACATCAGAAACACCAGAATCGGAAGCTGGATCTGGAGATGGAACTGGTATATCAGTTGGAGGGACCGTTGCACCTTCAGTAGGTGTAGGGACATGTGCGGTCTGATCAGTTGTAGTAGAGTCAGGCAGTGTAGTAACTGGGAGAATATCCTCACCCCTTGGGTGCTTACCCGCATCATCAAATATATTATCAACTGCCACTCCTGGAGTGACATTGGCTCTTTGGCCAGTTCTTGCTTTCTTCTTAGGTGCCATGTGCTGAATATTAGAGCAACTCAGGAGTTAAAGGAGGAACAACCTTACAACCAGCTTTATCGCACGATCAAGAACATGAAAGAAGGGTATTATTCCTAAATGCCCATGTATCACCCTAATTATAGATGTGGTCGACAACACACCGATAATAAGGACTCTACTAGACACGGCTCCGAGACATCCTAGGACACTTTAAAACCTTAGGCTCTGATACCAAGTTTGTCACGCCCCAAAATCGAGGAGCGCAACCGACGCTCAACCGAGTGAACCCGACCGAGTAAGCCTGTTAGATTTACATCTACCCAAACTCATCCACGAATGGAGATAATACATATTTTCATTAATTAGACAAAAAGATGTTCATGTCCACAATACCAATTCATTACCAGTAGTTCCATAATTTTTAACGTCTTAAATAGAAAAAGTAATATAACCACAACATAACGTAGTTTGTCTTTCCCAACACCAATACACCACCCACACTATATCTATGGAGCCTCTATAGATAAAGAAGAGTACAATGATAATGCCGGCAACAAGGCCCCGGCTATACCTCAAACTGAATACACAAAGTCCAAAAAATACATGACTCCGGGATGAAGTGGGGCTCACCAAGTCAGCTGGGAAGAAGGTGTATTGCTATCACTGATCAATATCTCTTGCCATGGAACCACCTGCATCCATTTAAAGATGCAGCGCCCCCGGCAAAAGGGACGCTAGTACTGTCGAATAACACTAGTATGTATAACTAAACACCCTCTCAATAGAATGACAAATAATACAAACAAGATTATCATAATATCAATGAAAGCCTTAATCATCATCAAACCTCAATTTAGGGTCAAGACAGTGTTCAAATTAATTTCCATATCTCACATTGGGAGATTTTTAGTATCGATATACCATTGTCCACAATACCAGTATTCACAAAACCAATACCAACGTACTCTCAGCACGGAGTTCGATCACGACCTGATCGGCTAGGCTATCTCATTAGAGACATCAACCACAATTACTATCAATACCAATACCACCGTAATTTTAGCACAGAGTCCGATCACGACCCGATCGGCTAGGCTATCTCATTAGAGAATCAACCACAATTACAATTAATACTAATACCATAATAATTTTAGCACGGAGTCCGATCATGACCCGATCGGCTAGGCTATCTCATTAGAGAATCAACCACAATTACTATCAATACCAATACTAGCACAGAGTCTGATCACGACCCGATTGGCTAGGCTATCTCATTAGAGAATCAACCAAAATCTCAATTTCAATTATAATTTTCAGCACAATCACCACCATGTGTGCGACATGGTGTCCGATCACGACCCGACCGGCTAGGCTGTCTTATTCGAGACATCAATCTTTTTATATCAATCATCGCATTTTATATTACTTTCACATCTTTTCATTTCATTGGCACTAATGACCATAATTATAAGATCATTCTTGGCAAGTTGGCCATATTTAGTATTTCATGTTCACCTTTTCAATTTCAATCATCATCATCATCATCAACAACAAATACAATTCAAATCAAGGTGTGTAGTACACATGTGAGCAATTTAGAGTCTAAGGCATCATAGAGATATTTCACAAAATTTGTCATAATAGCCTTCGTTTGAACTTGACTTAAAGTCGAAACATTATTAATGCACAACCCATATTTTAACACATCCTCAATTGGTAACATAACATGAATAAAGCATTTGGGATACTTGTTGAACGTATATCTTTCAACCCAATCTTACTCGGAATAGCCAATTTTATAATGAATCACTCGGGACTTACATAATTTACATGAATATCGTGGGATCAAATTCTAAGAGAAGAATTTAGCCAAAATACCTCAATCGAGCTTCCTTAAACTCTAAAATGTTCCGGAATTCTTAGAAACTTCAATCTATTTTTGAAATATAACAATTTGAATCAAAATTAGGAAGATGATCATGGTTGTAGCTCATTTGATCATTTTATCAAACACTAGGTGTGCATAAGGTTTCAAGGTCTTTTCATGGAGGATTCCATCATCCCACAACTCAATCTTTAACATTTTACCTCAATAATCTTCCTACACCCTTTGATAACACATACATGTTAAATAAACAACTCTTATGCCCCAAACGTTATCTTGCTAATTACCCATTTCTAGACAAAATTCGAAATTGAGAGTTAGGATGTAGAATCTTACCTCTAGGATGAAGACCTAGTGAGTTTCCCTTTTTAATCTTCCAAAACTTGAGCAAGAATTGAATAACACCTTCTCATTCCAGGGCACTCCCTTTCACTCTAAAATATCAGATTGTACCTAAAAAATGACCCAAAATGTGTATTTAACGAAGTAGGGTCGGGTTTTAAAAAAACCCAAAATGGAGCCCCGGAACAAGGTCTGCGATCGCATAATCAATATGCGTACCGCATATCGATTGCATAATTGCTGACCAAAACGACCAAAAATCTGTCTGTGTCTGCGGTCACTATGCGGTCCGTATAACTGTTTTGCGGTTGCATAATGCAGCGCAGAACAGTTATGCGGTTGCATAGTCGACCGCATAATTGCTTTCAGACTGACCCTCTCCTGCCTCACTTATGCGGCCATTATGCGGCTCGTAGAGTGATTCTGCGGTCGCATAATGGACCGCAGAAACACACTTTTCTGCCAAAAAGTTTGCTTTACTTTCCGGTGCATTGTTCAACCCAAAAAGTCCAAGCCGCGGCGAGCAATCCCGCCATGAAGAATTTCTACAATCCACAAACATGTGAGCCTGGTTCGGCACCATGAAACATTATTTTTTCTTTGCAAAATTTTACGGGGCCTTACACCTTAAGGTTGGTTATAAAGGCTAAGTTTGACTTCGGTCAACGTTCTAAGTAAACGACCTCAGAATCGAGATTTGACAGTTCTAATAGTTTCGTATGATGATTTCAAACTTGGGCGTATGTTCAGATCGAGTTTTGGATGACCTGGGAGCGTTTCAACGCTTAATATTAAAAGTTTGTTCTTTGAAGGTTTTGAAATTCTTTAAATTTGGTTTGGAGTATGTTTTTGTGGTATCGAGGTCCAAATGGGATTCCAAGACCGAGAATAGTTCCGTATGGTGATTTAAAACTTTCACGCAAAATTTGGTGTCATTCCGAGTAGTCTAAGTATGATTTGGCGCGTTTGAAGCAATTTGGAAACTTGGAGTTCATATTTTGATTCAATTTGGTTTTGGGGTATGATTCTTGGTTTTGTCATTGTTTTACGTGTTTTGAGAGTTCGAGCAAGTCCGTATTATGTTTATAGACTTGTTGGTGTAGTTGGACGGGGTCCCGAGGGGCTCGGGTGTGTTTTAGACCGCCTAAAGTTAATTTGAAAACACCAGATTTTCTGTTCTGGTTTCCTTCTTCGCGAACGCAGACAGACCCTCGCATTCGCAGTGAAGGATTTGGGGACTGGAGGTTTTTTCCCTTCGCGTTCGCATACGCAGGGACTTGTTCACTGAGGCATGGGCCCTTTGGCCTTCGCGTTCGCATTGAGCAGGCTGCGTTCGCGTAGAAGCCTGGGCCTGGGCAACCCAGTTGCCTTACGCATTCGCGTGTTGGTCCCCGCATTCGCGAGGAGTAGGCGGTTCAGTGCATCGCGTTCGCATGGGTCCTCTCGCGTTCGCGTAGAGCCTTTTCCTGGTCTCTTCAGTTTAGGCATCGCGATCGCGAGAGCTTGGCCGCGATCGCGTATAAGGACCCCTGGGCAGAATCATCTTTTAAGAACGGGACTTAAGCTATTTTGGCTCATTTTCTTTCATTGTTGGGTGATTCTTAGAGCTCTTAGAGAGGGGATTTCACCTAGCACTTTGAGGTAAGTAATTTCCACACAACATGAGTTTAATACTTAGTTCATGGGTAGATTATAACATGTAAATTAATGAAAATCATTGGTTTAGGTGAAAACCTAGGTTTTTGACAAAAATGAGATTTAACCACGGAATGTGTTATGGAATTTAGTAAAAATCATATATTTGAGTTCATGAGGTTATGGGTAATAATTTTCTTCGAAAATATTCGGAATCCGGACACGTGGGCCCTGGGGTGAATTTTAGGAATCTTACATTTAGGGTTGAGTAATCACTTTAATAGTTGGAATATGAACTTTTGAACATGTATTGATTAGTTTATATACTATTTGATTAGGTTTGGTTCGGCACCAAATTGAGGGTTTGAGCATAATCTTGGACCGAAAAGTACGCTTTGAGGCGAGGTAAGTCTCTTTTCTAACCTGGTAGGAGGGAATTAACCCCATAGGTGAATTTAATTAAAATGTGCTTCTATTTGTGGGGGCTACGTACGCACGAGGTGACAAGAGTCCGCATGTAGCTACTAATTATGCTATTGTCCGGGTAGTCTAGGACCCATATCATGCTATACTTACAATGTTTGTACCCTACTTGTTAACTTAATTGCTTAAGTCTTTTGAAACCTGATAAAAGAATTAAATTTCACTTACTTGACGTTGTGAATGGAACACTTGACTGTTATTGAGAATTTGTGTTTTCCTTAAAATATTTTCTATTTGTGGAGCGGGCCGAACGCCTCGGTAGCAGATAGATGCATCTATGATTCGTGTCGTTCGACCCTCGACACTGCACAATTTAAATATTATGTTGGATCGATCCATACGACCTCGACATAATTTGCGCATGATCAATAGCCTCTTATCCTTCCTAGACCTACCTCGACCCCTACCGGTCCTCTGCATAAATTAAAGAAAATGATAGAATTGAGAATATAAATCTATATAAGTTGAGAGTACTTGAAAAAACTAACATGCTATTCGTCTTCGAAGTATCATTCCTTGTCCGAAAATTCTTCCTTTTCACTTATTTCATTTTCATTAGGTGATTCTTCGTCCTCATTTTCTATGATTGTTATTTCCTCCATATGAACTTCGTCTAATATGCGTTGAGGATGATCCGAGTCATTTTCTAACTGATCATCCACCATTTGGTTAACACTTGAGGTATCGTTTTGGTAAGCAATATCTAGCACATTCTCAACTTTCACCCTACCAACAAGCTTAGTTTTGATTACAACCAACCAATCAGCCTTATCCCTCCGCAGTGGATATGGAGCATAATACACTTGCCTAACTTTTTCTGCAATTATTAAAGGATCATAGCGATCATACTCCCTCTTTTTATTAACCTCAATTATGTTGTACTGCGAGTGTAGATTTGTACCTCTTCTAGGTGTTGCGTCAAACCACTTGCATCAGAAAAGTATGATCTTCTTATTTGGCCAACCTGAATATGATAATTCTAGAATCTCTTTGACCACACCATAATAATCATTTTCCCCATCCTGGTTGCCTTCACCACCTTTGACACACACCCCATTGTTATTGCTTTTTTTTTTTTTATACTTGGAGCATTCCTCGGTGTGAAATTTGTAACCATTCACAAAATACTTAGACATAGTTATAACCATTGTTTGGATTATTGACCTACATGTAGTGTTACATAAATCACAAGTGAGCAAGTATATTCACAAGTGACCAAGTATGTATATTCACATGTGAGAAAACATGTAAGATGCACTTACACACTCTTTAAACCATGCCTCAAATGTAGAATATACAACATCATGGCCAAATTGACTCACGAAGTCACTAAGCGACATATTGAAAATTTTGTTAGTTGCATCAACCAAATTAAATAGTAGTCAGTGTAAATTAATCTTACGTCAACACTTACTTAATAAAGGGTTGAACTTCCAAACAATTTAGCAACACATGATTTGAAGTTAATTTGTACTCCATACTACTTAGGCCCCTTTTTGTCCGATCTTTAGAACCTCGGCCTAGTTGATTGAATATGGACATTGGTGGATATAATGGAGCAATCTCAATCACGACATTGTGCCGATTGGGCTTATTTCTAGAACATGGCACATGACTGTCGAAGTAGTAAGAACAAAAATGAGCAGTTTCCTTTACAAGATAGGCTTCGCATATGGATCCTTCAGTCCTATTACTCTGTTTAACACATCGTTTACACTTGCCGATAGTCCTGCACATTGTCACTTATTAAATTATTATGTTAAAGAAAATTACAAGAATAAATCAAGGTTTGATCATTACCTCTCGAATGGATACATCCACCTGTATTGAATCGGCCCTCCAAGTCGCGCCTCGTGTACAAGGTGAATTGGAAGGTGTTCCATCACATCAAAGAAACCACATGGAAAAATCCTTTCCAGCTTATTACTGATTACAGGAATGTTCTGATTCATTTGAAATATGTTTTCTTCCCTTAGTGTGGTAGAACATAAGTCTTTGAGGAACAAACTTATCTATGTGATGTGTTTCCAGATATTTCCAAGCAAAGCACAAAATGCAATAGGGATTAAGGTTTCCATGAAGATATGACAGTCATGACTTTTCATATGAGTCAACTTTCCTTCAACCATATCAGCACATTTTCCCAAGTTCGAAGCATAGCCCTCGGGCATCTTTAGGTTTGCAACCCACTCACAAATCTACCGTCTTTGTTCCAAAGTGAATGTGTAACTGGCCTTGGGCTTGAATACCTTACCATTGTTCGCAGACTGCATATGTAATTCAGGCCACCTGCAATATTCTTGTAAGTCTAGTCTAGCCTTAGGGTTATCTTTTGTCTTATTCTTATCATCCATCATTGTGTTGAACACATTGTCAAAATAGTTCTTCTCAATATATATGACGTCAAGATTGTGTCGGATAAGATTATCCTTCCAATATGGCAATATAACGACCCGACCGGTCATTTTGAGTATTACAGTCTTATTCCCCCTTTTACTACTCAATTTAAGCTTTACAACTATTTTATGACTTATCGGGTTAGTTGGTTCAGGTCCGGAGAGATTTCAGAATGAATTGAGATACTTAGTCTCGTAATGGAAAGCTTAAGTTGGAAAAGTTGACTGGATGTCGATTATGTGTAAATGACCTTGTATTTGAATTTTTATGATTCCAATAGCTCCGTATGGTGATCTTGGACTTAGGAACGTGTCTGGAAAATTATTTGGAGGTTCGTAGTGGAATTAGGCTTGAAATGGCGAAAGTCGAATTTTTGGTAAGTTTGACCGGGGGGTTGACTTTTTGATATCGGGGTTGAAATCTGATTCTAAAAGTTTTAATAGGTCATTTATGTCCTTTATGATTTATGTGCAAAATTTGAGGTTAATCAGACTTGATTTGAAAGGTTCCGGCGTCGTTTGTGGAAACTTAAAATTTCAAAGTTCATTAGGCTTGAATTGGGGTGTGATTAATAGTTTTAGCGTTGTTTGAGGTGATTTGAGGGTTTGACTAAGTTCGTATGATGTTTTAGTACTTGTTGGTATATTTGGTAGAGGTCACGGGGTCCTCGAGTGAGTTTCAGATTGTTAACGGATCAAATTCGGACTTAAAACCACTTCTTGAATTTTTGCTTCTCGTATTTTCGCACTTGCGGAGGTTTGATCACAGGTGCGAAGCCGCATGGGCGCGCAATCAGTCGCAGAAGTGGTCAGGAGGGGAACTGGGCAATGCTTGCAGGTGCACAATGTTATCCGCAGATGCGAAGTCGCATCTGCGCTTGGCTTTCCGCAAAAGCGGCCTGGCTCCCAAATGCGCCCATTTTGCCGCAGAAGCAGTGGTCGCAGGTGCGACCTCTTGTCCGCAGGTGCGGATTGACTGGGTAGAACCCTTTAAGTTCGGGGTTTAGATATTTTCACCCATTTTCGGATTTTGGAGCTCGGTATGGGCGATTTTGGAGAGGAATTTTTCTACACAACTTGAGGTAAGTGTTCTTGACTCCCTTGTGATTATATTTCATGAATTAATCTTTATTTTTGGTGTAAGATTATCGAATCTTCAAGAGAAATCGAAGGTAATTCCTATAACTTCATAAAGCAAATTTTTGAGTTTTGAACATCGATTTTGAGTCGGAATTGAGTGAAATTAGTATGGTTGAACTTGTAATTGGATGGGTTGTCGGATTTTGTGAGTTTCTACTCTTGGAGTGTAATTTTGGATTTTGTGGGAAATATTAGTATTTTGATATGGAATTAATTCCTATAATTGTGTGGACTAAATAAAATTTATTGTGGCAAGATTCGAGCAGTTCAGAAGTTGATACGCACAGAATGGGAATTCTGGAGCATTGTTTAGCTTGCTCGACTTTGGATTCGTCTTGTTCGAGGTAAGTAACTCTTCTAATCTAGGAGCTGAGGGTATGAACCCTGAATATACGTATTATGTGAATTGTTTGGAGGTAACGCACATGCTAGGTGACGGGCGTGTGGGCGTGCACCATAGAAAGTGTGACGTAATTGTTTCCGTGGAATTTTGTAGTCAAATAATCTTGGCATTTTCTATGCAGTTTTATATGTTGAAGAAATTTAGTTGAGAATCATATTAAAAATCACGTTGACTCTATGTGCCAGTATTATTGGGACCCACAAAGGTCATATTGCTGTGAATTATTTGTTTTAAATTGAAAATTTATACTCAATCATATTCATTTCATTGCATATCATATCTCAGTGTCTGTTGTTATTTATTGATACATCATATCATCATCTTCGGGCTAGTTTCATGACATTGTGAGCCCGTGAGAGAGACTGGAGAGATTGATTACTGAGTGAGGCCGAGGGCATGATTGATTATGATATTGATACTATGGCACGTGAGTTGTCCGTGCGGTTTATAGCGCTTGGGCTGAATGAGCCCCTCCGGAGTCTGTACACACCCCTAGTGAGCGCAAGTACCTACTGAGTGCGAGTGCCGAGCGATTGTGAGGACTGAGTGACTGTGAGGACTGAGAGATTGTGAGGACTGAGTGATGGGGGGACTGAGTCAATTGATACTCTAAGAGTATGCATATGAGTTCATCTATGAGATGCATTGCATTGACTTGCACACATGACATACAACATAGAGATGTATTTTTCCTCATGCTGTACGATATTACATCATACATGATTTCTCACACATGTTGGCAGATGGGCATAGTGATGCATTTGTTTTACACTGATTATCTGGAAAGAAAAATGAAACATCTTATTTATTATTGAAATGATTTTGGGAAAATTATTGTTTTCAAACTTATTCATATTTTTGGTAACTCCGATAAAAGATTGGGGTTTTCATTGATATACATGAAAGGTAGAACTATTTTTAGAAATCATAATTTTGCTGAGCATTTTATCTCTGAGTTACTTCTTGTATTAATTGCTTTAAGTTGTAATGGACTGTTGTTGACTATTTGTTTTGGACCCAATCTTGGTACGAGCTTGTCACTACTTTCAACCTAAGGTTAGGTTTGTTACTTATTGAGTACATGGGGTCATGGGGTCGGTTGTACTCATATTACACTTTTGCACCTTGCGTGCAGATGTTGGCTGCTGATGTTGTTTTGTTCGTTGGGAGCTGGATCTGAAGATATACCAGCGTTCCGGTTGTTGCTGCCTCTTGTTCATGGTAGCCTTAGATTCATAAAACTCTGTTTATGTACTTTTCAAACAGATGATGTATTACTTCATACCAGCTTTGTATACTCTATTCTTAGAAGCTTAAGATTTGTACTACCAGTTCTTAGGGAAATGTGTTAGTTTTATCTATTTTCTTTTAATTGATAGCCTTATTAATTTCATTAAAATTGGATAGTTGGTAATTGGCTTACCTAGCAGGTTGGGTTAGGTGCCATCACGACTAGTTGGATTTTGGGTCGTGACAAGGTGGTATCAGAGCTCTATGTTTATAGGTTCTACAAGTCATGAGCAAGTATGTAGTAGAGTCTTGCGGATCGATATGATGACGTCCATACTTATCTTCGAGAGGCTACAGGGCATTTAGGATATATACTTCCCATCTTTCTTTTCTTATCGTGCAAAATTGATTCAGCTTGAGACATAACTCTTTGAATTTCTTCCACATATTCGTATGCGCACATGAGCGCTTGGTATCAGCTGTGCATCGCCGCTTGTGATTCCATGAGCGATGTTTGAGATATGTATTCTGTATTCTGCTGATGGGCCAGTCTGGAGGACTTGAGTCCTTGTTTAGACCGCAACTTAGGCTCGGTAGCTTCAGTTGTAACCTGTACATTTAGACTCATATGTCTGGTAATGTCCCTACGAGTGGAATTTATGGCTCGATGAATGGTGAAATGGCTTTGTGATGAGTATGATGTAACTGCGGGATGTGTTAAGACGATTTGAATGTGACGAGAAGTGTTTCCTTGAAATGTAAAGGAAAGGCCATTGGGTGCTTGATTTGCGTTTTGATGAAATGTACATTCTCGAGTATTAATGTTTTGAAGGATCTTTCACGTTGTTAAATTTTGGGATAAATTAAATTCTCATGTTTAGTTAGTGAGTTTGGACTCAGATAGACTAAGTAATTGCATAGTAATTATGACTGCGAAAGGGTATAACAAGATACCAATTTGAGGCTAAGCAGGTGGGTTATCCCCTGCGGAGTAATCTACATAGGTGTGTTCCTTATAATGTGAGTGGAGAGTTTCTTTTCTGCCAGTGGGGCGTATGTGTTGAAATTAGAATTTGAATCTAGTTGAGAAAGTTGACTTTAGTGTTAAGAGGATGAATGCGAACCTAGCGGACGTTTGAGGTATTTTAATGGTTGGCATTATATGAGCTTAAGAAGAATTTTTGTTGAACTGACTGCGGTATTATGACAGTAATAGAGTATGGGTATTGTGAGTTATAGAATATTTTGTTCTGTGGTTTTGAGCCAAGTGGGGGAGCCTGCTACTGACGGTTTAATTTCATGGTTATATGTTAAATTTTAGTTTTGGTTTGAGGCATATTTGTGGGTTAGTTATGACCCGTAGAGGCTGAGATCGAGAAAGACTAGAATAATGAAATTCCTGAATACAAGTTATATTGCGATGTATGAGTATATGAAAATCATGGAATAATTAAGTTTTTATTTGAAGGATGTAGTGCACACGAAGTATAAATTCGATTGATGGTGTTAAGGCAAGGTTACTTCTTTGAGTGGTACTGTGCTAATGGGACACGTGTCTTTCAGCCTGTTTGGGCGGTGCAATTTT
Source organism: Nicotiana tomentosiformis (assembly GCF_000390325.3). Classification (NCBI taxonomy): domain Eukaryota; kingdom Viridiplantae; phylum Streptophyta; class Magnoliopsida; order Solanales; family Solanaceae; genus Nicotiana; species Nicotiana tomentosiformis. Next base: position 84,578,475 of record NC_090814.1, read on the forward strand.
TAGATTTGAGAAAAGTGAGTGACTCTTGAGAAAGTTCCAATAGGTCCGAGGTTTATATATAGCAATTGAGAATTCCTCCGGACTTGTGTATGGATAAAATCCGAGATTTGCATTTGATGGTGCCTGGACTTGTGAACATTCTGTTTGACTATGGATTCTGCATTTTAGTATAAGGAAGGTAAGAAGAACAATTTTAAATTCACATAAGGTATTTTCAAAGTGAGTGTTACGGTTATGGTATTTATGGACGTGCTTAAGAAGAATATAATAGCTTAAGGGCCGTATGGCATTGTGGTTCTATTCTAAGGTTCGTGGGGGTGAGTTGTGGTTAAAGATCGTGGTATTTTAGCCAGGAGAAGTATCAATTTGAAGGCAAATTCAGAAGGGACTCGGAGAAATAGGACAGCTTGGTGGTAGGTTGGATCAGTATGGTAATGGATATGATCAGTTCTTTGGGTGCTTATAATGTGGGGTTTTCTACAGGTACTTTGTGGCAATACTCTTAGGTTTAGTGACCTGCGTGGCTAGGTCGAGTTAGAGGAATTCAGTTCTAATCACTTGGCTATGTGCAAATGGATTTCAAAGTGTTTTTGATAGTTTCAACCATGGTTTGAAATGGATATTTTGTATCGGTGTGAGGTGGCATGTTGAGTATTCTGGTTTTCTACCTGATGGGATCAAATGGAAGGCTTCTGGCTGATCGGATATGTATTCTACTTGTGACTCAGAATGATTATGAGGTTCTCGTATTTTTCATATAATGGCATGATAGATGCGGTTTGTTGTGTGGGATTAAGGTTGGCGTGTGCAAGGTCACAATTTAGTTTTGAAAGGGAGGTCATAAATTCTTTGAGGTCATGGACGGTTTTCGATGTTTAGATGATGCTATAACTATTTCGTATTGCGTGAGTAGAGCGTACATTTCAGAAGGCGCACTATGTTTTGAATTATGGATATTTCATAGGTATTGTGGCATTTTTCTGGTTGATCGACTGCTGATTTTAAGATGCTGCTATGTGTCACGAAAGAATGGGAGAAATATTCCTCGTGGGAGGATTATGTATGAGAGATGTGTTATACATTCAGGCGGTGGAGATGGAATCAGAAATAGTGATTCGTATGTTCTATGGATTTGGAGACTGGGAGTTCTCAGGAGCAGATTGTTTCGTGGTTGTGGACTGTAAATTTATGGCCAAAGTTAGCCAGATGATAATATGTTTTATGACTCAGTCATTATGGATTTTTAGAGGGTTATTTATCTATTTGTGGGTAACCAGAGTTGATTTGGGGGTCTATTGGTATACCCAATTAGGATTTTTATTCTGCACTGAGTCGGATTGGTTGGCTCCATATTGCTATTGTTGAGGGATGTGCCATTCGGTTGATGTTGAGATTATTCATTTTCTGAAATGATCTATGAGTTACTCTTTTATGCTACGAGGAGTTGTGATTCATGGGTTATGCACACATGGTGCGGTTTTATTGGGGGTCTTATAGCGGAATTTAAGCGAGATGAGTATTTGGGTATTTCATAATTGATTGCATATTGGTTATGTTCTTTCAGGTTTTGTGTGGCATTGTGTCATTTTCCTCTCCGTGGTTATTGATTTTGAGCAGGGTGGCTTGAGGTATATAATATGGACCAACATTTGGATGGGGTCACGCATTGTAGTGGAGTTATGTTAAGGTATGAACCTTGTGTTAGAATCGTGTGATGGTTCTATGGTGTAATGGATTTTTCAGCATTTCGTTGTGGCGGTACTTGTTAATCTTGCAGGGCAGTTCTCTCATTTGAGTACATTTGAATTGTTGCGTATTGGCGCACGAATGGCACGATTTGTAGCTCTGAGTTATATTGGTGTGGCATGTCTGTGTGGTAGTTATATTTAATAATATAAGGTCATTGGACCTAGAATGGGTACTATCAGGTTTGATTACGGTATATTCGGGAGGATAATATCGAAAGTCGGCTTAGAAAGTGATTATGGTTCTGGTTGGGGCGAGAGAGCTCCATGACCTGTTTATCTGATAAGGGGTCATGAGATTTCTACGTGTTTCTTTTATTATCGACAGTGTACGAAGGTTTTGGAATGAGGTTTGGCTTGATATGGGGTTTAATACTAGTATCGGGTTAATTGGAGTAGTTACTGTGATCAAGAATGGTGCTGCGAGCATGCGAGATATGTAGTATGCTATGTGAATATGTATGGGGTCATGGTTATGGCTTGATATAGCTTGTTCGGACTCATTCAGTGTGTAGATGTGAGATTCGTGTCTTGAAAAGAAATTCTAAATGTTAGGAATTGAATTCCAAGGTTTTTGGGCCAAGATTAAGTTAATGATTTTTGTTGTATTGTGATGTCAGGCCTATATGGAATAATGTGACATGGGTTCACCCCGGGTACGCGCGTGGTAAGATGGAATAGTGATTTGATGGCTTGAAAACAACTCTTGGCACGTTCGAGGACGAACGTATGTTTAAGTGGGGGAGAATGTAATGACCCAACCGATCGTTTTGAGTATTACAGCCCCATTCTCCCATTTACTACTCAATTTAAGCTTTACAACTGTTTTATGACTTATCGGGTTAGTTGATTCGGGTGCGGAGAGATTTCAGAATGAATTGAGACACTTAGTCTCATAATGGAAAGCTTAAGTTGGAAAAGTCGACCGGATGTCGATTTATGTGTAAACGACCTCGGATTGGAAATTTTATGATTCCAATAGATCCATACGGTGATTTTGGACTTAGGAACGTGTCCGAAAAATTATTTCGAGGTCCGTAGTGGAATTAGGCTTGAAATGGCGAAAGTCGAATTTTTGGAAAGTTTGACCGGGGGGTTGACTTTTTGATATCGGGGTCGAAATCCGATTCTGAAAAATTTACTAGGTCCGCTATGTCATTTATAACTTGTGTGTAAAATTTGAGGTTAATCAGACTTGATTTGATAGGTTCCGGCGTCGTTTGTGGAAACTTGAAATTTCAAAGTTCATTAGGCTTGAATCGGGGTATGATTCGTGGTTTTAGCGTTGTTTGAGGTGATTTGAGGGTTCGACTAAGTTCGTATGATATTTTAGGACTTGTTGGTATGTTTGGTTGAGGTCCCGGTGTCCTCGGGTGAGTTTCGGATTGTTAATGGATCAAATTCGGACTTAAAACCACTGTTGGAATTTTTGCTTCTGGTATTTTTGCACCTGCGGAGGTTTGATCGCAGGTGCGAAGCCGCATGTGTGCGCAATCTGTCGCAGAAGCGGCCAGGAGGGGAACTGGGCAGTGCTCACAGGTGCGCAATGTTATCCGCAGATGCGTAGTCACATCTGCGCCTGGCTTTCCGCAGAAGCGGCCTGGCTCCCAAATGCGCCCATTTTGCCGCAGTAGCGGCGGTCGCAGGTGTGACCTCTTGTCGGCAGGTGCGGATTGACTGGGCAGAACCCTTTAAGTTCGGGGTTTCGATATTTTCACCCATTTTCGGATTTTGGAGCTCGGTTTGAGCGATTTTGGAGAGGAATTTGTCCACACAACTTGGGATTATATTTCATGAATTAATCTTCATTTTTGGTGTAAGTTTATCGATTCTTCAAGAGAAATCGAAGATAATTCCTCTAATTTCATAAAATAAATTTTTGAGTTTTGAACATCGATTTAAATGGAGAATTGAGTGAAATTAGTATGGTTGAACTTGTAATTGGATGGGTTGTCGGATTTTGTGAGTTTCGTCGGATTCCGAGACGTCGATTTTTGGAGTGTAATTTCGGATTTTGTGGAAAATATTAGTATTTTGATATGGAATTAATTCCTATAATTGTGTGGATTGGATCAAATTTATTGAGGCTAGATTCGAGCAGTTCAGAAGTTGATATGCGCAGAATAGGAATTATGTTGCATTGTTTAGCTTGCTCGACTTTGGATTCGTCTTGTTCGGGGTAAGTAACTCTTCTAGTCTTGGAGCTGAGGATATGAACCCTTAATATACGCATTATATGAATTGTTTGGAGGTGACACACATGGTAGGTGACGGGCGTGCACCATAGAAATTGTGATGTAATTGTTTCCGTGAAATTTTGTAGTTAAATAATCTTGGCATTTTCTATGCAATTTTATAAGTTGAAGAAATTTAGCTGAGAATCATATTAAAAATCACGTTGAGGCTATGTGCCAGTATTATTGGGACCACAGAGGTCATATTGCTGTGAATTATTTTTTTTAAATTGAAAATTTATACTCAGTCATATTCATTTCATTGCATATCATATCTCAGTCTCTGTTATTATTTATTGATACATCATATCATCATTTTCGGGCTAGTTTCATGACATTGTGAGCCCGTGAGAGAGACTGGAGAGTTTGATTACTGAGTGAGGCCGAGGGTATGATTGATTCTGATATTGATACTATGGCACGTGAGTTGTCCGTGCGGTTTATAGCGCTTTTGCTGAAGGAGCTCTCCGGAGTCTGGACACACCCCCAGTGAGCGCAGGTATCTACTGAGTGCGAGTGCCGAGCGATTGGGAGGATTGGGTGACTGTGAGGACTGAGTGAATGTGAGGACTGAGTGATTGGGGGGGGGGACTGAGTGAATTGATACTCTAAGAGTATGCATATGAGTTCATCTCTGAGATACATTGCATTGACTTGCACACATGACATACAACATAGAGATGTATTTTTCCTCATGTTATACGATATTACATCATTCATGATTTCTCACACATGTTGGCAGATGGGCATAGTGATGCATTTGTTTTACTCTGGTTATCTGGAAAGAAAAATAAAACATCTTATTTATTATTGAAATGATTTTGGGAAAATTATTATTTTCAAACTTATTCATATTTTTGGTAACTTCGGTAAACGATTTGGGTTTTCATTGATGTACATGAAAGGCAGAACTATTTTCGAAAATCATGATTTTGCTGAGCATTTTATATCTAAGTTACATCTTGTATTAATTGCTTTAAGTTGTTATGGACTGTTGTTGACTATTGGTTTTGGACCCGATCTTGGTACGAGCTTGTCACTACTTTCAACCTAAGGTTAGGTTTGTTACTTATTGAGAATATGGGGTAGGTTGTACTCATACTACACTTCTGCACCTTGCGTGCAGATGTTGGTTGCTGATGTTGTTTTGTTCGTTGCGAGCTGGATCTGAAGATGTACCAGCGTTCTGTTTGTTGCTGCCTCTTGTTCATGGTAGCCTTAGATTCATAAAATTCTGTTTATGCATTTTTCAAACAGATGATGTATTATTTCATACCAGATTTGTATTCTCTATTCTTAGAAGCTCAAGATTTGTACTACTAGTTCTTGGGAAAATGTGTTAGTTTTATCTATTTTCTTTTAATTAATTGCCTTATTAGTTTCATTGGAATTGGATAGTTAGTAATTGGCTTACCTTGTGGGTTGGGTTAGGTGCCATCATGACTAATTAGATTTTGGGTCGTGACATGCAACTCCCAAAATATGCTCTGTTTTTCCAGTTATGAGTAGCACCATATCCAGGAAATATAGAAAGTGGGGCCTCAGTAACTTTAGTGAAGTTCTGAACCCTCTCCCAAATTTCCTCACCGGACAAAATTGGAGGTGGCAAATCACGTTCATATATATTCTTTTTGCATGCGTTCTTCATCCTTCTGAACTCATGATCAATTAGCAAGAACTGACGATGACAATCAAACCATGACTGTTTTCCGTCATGTCTTAAAGTGAATGCTTTACCATTTTCGATGCAGTAAGGACATGCTAACTTTCTAGCAGTCATCCACCCAGACAATATTTCATACGCAGAAAAATCATTAATGGTCCATATTAAGTTAATACGCAAGTTGAAATTTTGCTTAGTTGATATGTCATATGCCTCAACTCCATCATACCATAATTGTTTTAGCTCATTAATCAGAGGTTGCAAATATATATCAATCAAACTCTTTGGATTGCGAGGAACGGGAATAACACATTTTAAGAAAATATATGGACTAGTCATACACATTTCAGACGGAAGATTATACGGCGTAATAAAGACTGGCCAGCATGAATATGGTGTTTCAGAAACAGAAAATAGTGTGAAACCATCAGCACACAAACCCAACCGAACATTCCTCGGTTTACTAGCATAATCCGGATACGTCCTATAAAAATACTTCAAAGCTTCCCCATTTGAAGGATGACACATAACACCAGACGACCTTCTATTTTCATAGTGTCATCTCATATGAAGAGCGGAACTCATCGATGCTACAACCTCTTTAATCTAGAAATAAGAGGTAAGTAATGCATCGACTTCACAACAGCCTTCTTCCCACTGGAAAACCGCTTAAAATGAGGCTTTTCACAAAATTTACAACTTTTTAAATCTGCATCACCCTTATAATACAATATGCAACCATCTTCACAACAATCGATTCTCATAGACGAGAGTCCTAACTTAGAAACCAATCTTTTAGACTTATAGAAATCTTTAGGTATGTTGAAAGTTAGGTCAACTAGTTCACTCATAAGGCCAATGAAAGAATCCATTCCCGCTTGAGAAATATTGGTATATGATTTGATACTTAATAATCTAACCGCAGTAGACAACTGAGAGTGCATACTCCCTTCACTTAGTGGACGACTCGCGACCTCTAACTGTTCATAAAAATGTTTTGCCTGTTCATTAGGAGCTTGTTCAACACTTTCATGGGGTTCAAACTCGAAGTGCATCCCAAAAGCGTCCGCAACCATTTCATGGTATCTAGGATGTTGAACGTTATTCCCCACCGACCTACTACTTTCACCAACAACTATGTTATGAAATACACCATCACTACCAACAACCTTTCCATGACTAGTCCACACAAAATAATTATCCATAAACCCTTTTTTATAAAGATGAGTCTTAACATCCTCCGAACCAAAAAAATGCAAACACTTGCACTTCATACAAGGACACCTAATCATCCCTCCGATTTGAAATGGTTCAAGTGAAATTGCATGCCTAATAAATTCATTAACCCCTTCTATAAATTGCTCCCTAAAAAACCGACGATTAGGATAATTCCTATTATACATCCAATATGATATTCCATCTACACAGAGAACAAATAAATTGCATGTTATATTAATTTGAAAGTTCATATATATCCATAAATGAATTCAATTAGCTTAGATTGTATCATTACACTTAGTATTAGATTGAGAACTAACTTAATATATCCTTGTAATTTATTTTGAAGTTTGATATAATTTATTTAAAAGTACATATAATAAGATTGATTTATCCTCCTAATTTATTGTTCTAACCCTATCATTAATCATATAATTAGTTATTAGGTCGTGCATTAATCATATAATTAGATATTGTAGTTCATAATTTATATATTAAATAATTTAAATGCATTAATTTGAGTTCTATTAAGAACCATAAGTTCATAACTTAAGGTAGTTCAATATTTATACCTTAAGTTCATAATTTGTACCTTAAATTAATTTATACATTAAATAATTTAAATGCATTAATTTGAATTCTATTAAGAACCATAAGCTCATAATTTAAAGTAATTCATAATATTTACCTTAATTCTAAATGTAACAAACAGACCGGTCGTTTTGAGCTCCGACACGTCATTCGGCGGTTCGAAGCCTTGAGTAGCTTCACTTTAAGTATTATGACTTGTGCGCATGGTCGGAATTGAATTTCGGGAAGTTTGGAGTTGATTTGGAAAGAAAATTCTAAATTTTTAAGCTTTAAGTTGGAAGAGTTGACCAAACTTTGACTTTTGAGTAAATGATCTCGGAATCAAGATTTGAAGGTTCTAACAGGTTCGTATGATGGTTTTGGACATGGGCGTATTTACGGATTGTATTTTGGATGACCCGGGAGCGTTTTGGCGCCTACTGTAGAAGTTGGCATTTTGGAAGAATTTTATAAATTTGGGTTGAGGTGCAATTCAATGTTATCGATGTCCGTTTGGGATTCTGAGTATGAGAATAGCTATGTGTGGTGATTCTGGTACTGGGAGCGTGTCCGGAAGTGAATTTGGAGGTCCGTAGGTCATTTTGGGGTCATTTGGCGAACGTTAGAAATTTGGAAGATTTTTGAGAAGTTTAACCCGGGAGTGGACTTTTTGATATCGGGGTCGGATTTCGATTCTGAAAGTTGGACTAGGTCCGTAATGTCGAACGTAACTTGTGTGCAAAATTTGAGGACAATCGGACGTGATTTGATAGGTTTCGGTATCGATTGTAGAAGTTTGAAGTTTTAAAGTTCAATAAGTTTGAATTAGAGTGCGATTCATGATTTCGATGTCGTTTGATGGGATTTTAGGTCTCAAGCAAGTTTGTGTTATGTTATGGGAATGGTTGGTATGATTGGATGGGGTCCCTGGGGCCTCGAGTGTGTTTCGGGGTGGTTTCGGACCAAATTGGAGCTGCTGATATCTGGCATCTGGTTTCCTTCTTCTCGAACACGAAGAGAGTCCCGCGTTCGCAAAGAGGAGTTTTGAGGCAGCTAGGTTTTGGCCTTCATGAACGCGAGGTGTAGGTCGCGAATGCGGAGAGGTTGACTGAGGAACTACGCGAACGTATAGGGGAAATCGCGAACGCGTAGAAGAAAGGAGGAGACAGGCCTAAGGCCATTTGGCCTATGCGAAAGCGATGGCTTGAATGCGAACGTGATGCCTTGCATGGACAGGCTTTCACGAACGTGACACTGGTCACGTGAACGCGAAGAAGAAATTTTGGGCAGTGGCTTTTTGGCTTTCGCGAACGCGAGACCTTGTTCGCGAACTCGAAGGAGGAGTGACTGTACTGGGCAGAACGTTTTAAAACGGGGGTTGAGTTTATTTCACCCATTTTTCACGGTTTGGGCGATTTGTTTTGGAGCTCTTGAAGAGGGAATTTCATCATCTAGCATGAGGTAAGTGATTCCTACTAGTTGTGAGTTACATACAAGGTTTATATATGGATTTAGGCATGAAAATTTGTAAAAATTTGGGATTTTGAAGAAAAATCTAGAAATTGGTATTTTTTAAATTTAACCACGAATTTGGTAAGAAAATGAGAACAAATTATATATTTGAGTTCGTAATGTTATGGGTAATGTTTATCTTTGAAAATTTTCGGAATTCGGGCACGTGGGCCCGAGGGTGATTTTACTGATTTTTTCGAGCGGAGTTGGAATTTGTAGTGAATTGAATTATAATGAGTATTAGAGTATATATTTATGGATTTGCACATTTATTGACTAGTTTTGGAGCGTTGGGCATTAGATTGAGTTGTAGGAAAGGCTTTGGAGCCAGTTATGGAACTTCAGAGAAAGGTAAGCCTCATTTCTAACCTTGTAAGAGGGAAATTACCCCATAGGAGAAATAAATTAAGGTGTGCTCCTATATGTGGGGGCTACGTACGCACGAGGTGACAAGAGTCCGCGCGTAGCTACTGTTATGCTTATGTTCGGGTAGTCTAGGACCAAAAAGCATGCCTTACTTGTAATATTTGCAATCTTGTTGTCAGTTTGAAGTGCTTAAATCATATCGAACCTTGTAAATAAATTTCTAGAAGGCTAGATATCATTCTCTTGACTTTTAAAAGAGAGATTTGCCTTTTCTTGGATAATTGTCCTTGATGAATTCTTGATTGATTGTTTGAATGTGTTATCTTTTGTGGAACGAGCCGAACGCCTCGGTAGGTTAAATAGATGCATCTATGGTTCGCGCCATTTGACCCTCTGGCAGTGCACAATTTAAATATTATGTTGGATCGGGCCGTACAACCTCGGCATGATTTGCACATGACTTAAATGATTATTTTGAAATCATTGATAAATGATATGGCCTCATTGGCCGGAGATATAATTGCTAAAAGATGAAAATAAATTGGGAAATCCCCTATTAATAAAAGAATTATTTATCTGCCTCATGTTGTTGAGTTTACAGTTGCCTTATAAAATCCATAATTTACCATATTATCGGTATATTATTATTGGACCACTAGTAAGTGTCGGAGTCGACCTATCGTCACTACTTCAAGGTTAGACTGGATACTTACTGGGTACACGTTGATTTACGTACTCATACTACACTTGCAGCACATTTTGTTGTGCCAACACATATATATTATTGGCCTTGTGGGCGCATCGGCGTGTTTGATACAGGGAATTAGGTGAGCTGCATTTTTGTGAGACGATTCGCAACCAGCAGAGTCTCCTTCAGAGTATTTGTATTTTTCTTTTCTGTCCAAATTTGTATTCCGGATAAATGTTGTATTTTATTTTATCTCCCAGTAAATGCTCATTCATTTGTGACACCGGGCTTTGGGATTGATTATGCGCATTCAATATCAAAATTGATAAAAATATTATTATTTATTCTGAAAAATTTCATCCTTTACTATTTAATTTGAAAGAAAATATGATTTCAAAAATATTAAAGATGAGGACCAAATTTAATATTTATTGTTGGCTTGCCTGACAGTGGTGTCCGACGCCATCACGACCTTTAAAGGATTTTGGGTTGTGACAACATGGTATCAGAGCACTAGGTTCACTCAGGTCTCACGAGTCATGAGCAAGTCTAGATCGGTACGGAGACGTCTGTACTTATCTTCGAGAGGCTACATGACTGTTAGAAGCACTTCCCTTCTTGATTCCTTATCCTGCGATTTGATTCCTTTGAGGCTTATGCCTTTGTTTCTTTCCTACTCAATCTTGTGCGACGTGAAGCGTTTGCTATCGATCGAATTGAGGAATTGTAGTGGTACTACAGATGCGGTGCAGAATGTTTCCCCTTGCGTAGTTGATTGGGCTATTTCCATCGCCTTGCGGAAGTATAATCCATCATTTCAGCTTAGTAGCGGTACTTCTGAGAGCTTCGAGGCTATGCACAAATTTCTATGATACTCATGAGTTGTTATCGCACAGTATTGAGGTGATGGTAAAATGCTTGCCTATGTGTCGAGGTAGTGAATGACTAGGGAGGAGGTTTGCTCAGTGCATAATTCAGAGATTTAGTATTTTACTTCCTGCAGAAGAAAGGCAATCGGACTAAGAATATTCAGATTTGGGTTGATGGAGTAACGAGACTTGGTATTTTTGAGTGTGGTGGAATTTTCATCTGTAATGTGGAGTCTTCACCTTTGATTGAATGTGTTAAGTTCACCGGTGTTATGGTCTTCTACAATTCGCCTTTGGGGCAGGGTATTGTGAAATGATGCCGGGGAAGCGGTTGTAAGGGACCGTAATGTGCAGTGGTTCAGGACCGAAGAGGTGTTCCTAGTATTGATGGCTCGAGAAAGATGATCCTCGGAAGGGTTTAAAGTTAGTAGCAATCTATTGGTTCAAATGCTACCGAGATAGATTTTGATTTAAGGCAATAACTGGGCAGCGAAGGATGAGGAAAGACATGTGGGAGGTGTCTTGCAGTGGTTAAATTTCCAGAAGGCCAAATGTGAGAAACAGAAGTCGAGTAGTTTCTTAAAGGAGAGGGTTTGACCAAAGTGGGAGAGTGGCTGAGTAGCATATGAGTTCTGTGGTAGGATGACTACACGCCTTGAGAAAGGTTTTGAGTGATTTGGAATTTAGGGTGGACAGTGACTGGGTCTATGGAACAAATTGGGAGCATCGGCTGTTTTACGGCGGGAGATTGGATGCGATAGGAAAGAGTTTCTCGATATGAAGAAGGATACAACCTGACTTTGGATTGGGAGATATTGTCGCACCTTTAGTTGATGTCCATGAGGAGTGAACGAGTTTGTACAGCTGGTGAATGAGTATAGGCTTAGGATGGGCTACCGATTTCCTAGTAATTGTACTCAGTGCAACGTTGTTGGGTGATGTCGACATGGAATTTCCACAGGTGGGTTATCTCCTGTGAGCAGGTCAGCGATCGCGTGGTTGACGAAGCTTTTACGGAGAATTCTACTAGCTATCCAGTAAGAGGTCGGATATGTAAATGTGGCTAGTAATTCGAAGTGTTCATGAAAGTTTTAATATAAAGATTTCGAGAAATTTGGCGATTTGCGTGTGCAGGATCATGTCACCGATGAGGAAAGAATCTTGGTGGGTTCCAGGTTTATGCAATGGTAGCTTCGAGCAAAGTGGGAGAGTCCCACCGTCTACGATTGGATAGTATGGTCAGTTACTTATGCGGTTTCTAGTTATCGGTGTATTGGTGGGTGATTACAACTAAGGAAAGAAAACATCGATGGTAATTTGAGCAAAGGATTTGGGGGATGTGTTCCATATTTGGCTTTATCGATTCATGTTCAGGCTTTGGGAAGATTCAGAGTTTATGCTTCGTATAGATGTAATGTACAGGGAAAGTGAGACAGCTGGGTGTTTCCATGAGAAAGTGTTCATGTGCTAGCAGGGCCTTGGAGTTGATCATGTTTGGGAACAAGTCAGAGTAAGTGACTCTTAAAAACGGTCTTAGTGGATTCAAAAAAATTTATAGTGCGGTGCCTAAGGATTTCGAGCCCGTAGTAGGGTTAAGTATCGAGCTTTTGCAGCGGATGATGGAAGGGGCTTAGAGTGTTCTGCATTATCTTCGGGTTGTGGTGTAACATTGGAGATATGGAAGAAAATAACTTCGGACTCATAGAGGAATTATCAAAATGGGTGTACCAGTTGAAGATGTGAATATGCGCACAAGGAGGGTATGAGATGGTTTGTGGGATTTGGGACAACGTGGTCTCGTGAAATAAGGTCACTCGGGATGAGTGCGGATTTAGGTTCGTGATGTAATGAATGGAGTTATTATTAATTTTAAGGCAAGTTAAGAATAAATTAGGAAAAGACGGGTCGGCTAACAATGGTTTAATTGTCATGATGGTGGCAGTGATCAGTTCCTTCAGCGCATTGAGTTATGCATGTGATTTGTGGAGGTACGTGTGAGGCTTGACGACCGCCGTAATTGATTTTATTTGGAAGAATTCAAGTATTATGGCATGTTATGTGTAGATGGATCCTGGAAGAGTTATGGTGGTTTAGACCACTACTTGAGGTTGGCATTTTCTGCGGATATGAGAATTCAGTCACGTGTTGCAGTGGTTCTCTTGAAATGAGTTAAGTAGAAGGTTTCTATATGATGAAGTGTTTACCCTACTTAGTGGTTCAGGAGTTATGATGAAATTCTTGTACTCTTTCGCATTGGCGTGATTAAGTGCGTCAAATAGCATGGAAATTAGAAGTTGAGGATTGAGGTTGCATTTCGGTGTTGATAAGAATGTCACCAGCTCGGACGAGCAGAAAAGATTAGAGGTTTAAAGCAAGCTGGCAGTGTAATCAGCATCACTTGAGATCAATGTCATGTGTAAGAGGCTTTGTGTATTGATTTACGGGTCCTTGATTCGCTTTACATCATTAGTATGGACGGTGGAATGGATGTGCAGACTTGTTATCTGGTGCGGAAGGTCGTGGGAGCGTATTCCACAGGAAAATTGTATAAGTATGACCTATAATCACTTAATTGAATAAAGATTGAGACCAAGTATGGAGATTGTGGTACTATCGCTAATTTGAGAAATTATGCCTGAATGTCGCTCTATTTAGTTGGTTGAGAATTTTAAAAGTTTGTTTCGAAGTCGATGGTTGTTCTTGCGTGTCATAGGAAAATGGGTCATTGTGGATCCTTGAGGGATTATATACCCAAGCGTGGTATGATCAAAATCAGTTTGAGGTCCGTTGATGGGTCCAAATGTGGATGTGTACTCTACACTAGCCTGGGTGTGTTCATTCGGTATAGCATTCCTTATGGAAGAATATTCGGGCATGGGATGTTAATTTCGTCGCCAACTATTTCGTGTGTTATATTTATTGTGCCATGTGGACTGTGAGATGACTTGATTATTTGTACAATGTGTTGAGTTCCCGCAAAACGGTGGTGTTACGTGAGCAGGATGGTTCTCGAGATGCAGATCATATATTGCACCATAGTTGTGCTTGAGTTTTATAGCGTATGGCGATATCTGTCTCCCCAGGGATGATATAATGAACTAAGCGTGCTTGTGGCCGATATTCGGGTATTTTTGTATTAATGAGAATTCTAGCTCGGTAAGTATTTCCTTATAGATTATTTTTTGTTTTGTGCGGATCGAGTGGCACGCCGCAACAATGTGATTTTGAGTACAGTCCCCTATATTCTATTTTGTGTGTTTTGTGTTCCATTTTCTGAGGAAGGTTCATGACACCTTTTCGGTTGTCTAATTAGTTACGTGGGTTGAGTAGTCCCTTCCAGAGTTCATTTTCCTTATGTATCACGTCGAGTTTGTAACTTATTGGCACATTGTGGCATCACATGAGAGTTTTGGCAGCGTCTGAGGTGGCTTATTGCCTGAACAACTTATACTGGGTGAGGCAAAATTATTGGATCCGAGATCAGTGCGATCAAATTAGATGAAGTATAGTAAAGAGCAAATACCATTATTTGGTTATAATGGGGTGATTATTCTAGTCAGGAGGAGAGACTCAATGATTTGTTGACTCGACAGTTGGTTATGAATTTCTACACGTCTCTTCCGTCGCGGCGGTATCGCAAGAGTTGGAATCAGACTTATATATGTCATGAGGTGCATGGTGAACATCAGATTCGGGGAATGTCGGCTATTATGATCATAGAATTTTATTATGGTCATGTGAATGTTGCGGTGCATGGTGTGAATTCAGGAAAGGTATGCAGTCATGTTCTGGTACATCGCGTGGTGATTGATACGGTGTTCATATGTTGGAAGCAGGCATGGCAGAGAATTCCGGATGTTGGAACTGAGCTCTAAGGCTTATTTGCCTAAATAAAAGGGAATATCTTCAGGTTTGATCGAGCTAATGTGCTCAACTGAGTTGTGGTAGCACGGGTAGGTGCATGAGGTGTTAAATAGTGATTTCGGACAACTATAGTGCAGTTCTTAACACGTTCGAGGACGAATGTATGTTTAAGTGGGAGAGAATATAACGACCCGACCAGTCGTTTTGAGCCCCGGCGTGTCATTTGGTGGTTCGAAGCCTTGAGTAGCTTCACTTCAGGTATTATGACTTGTACGCGTTGTCAAAATTGAATTTCGGGAAGTTTGGAGTTGATTTGGAAAGAAAATTCTAAATTTTTAATCTTTAAGTTAGGAGAGTTGACCATACTTTGCCTTTTGAGTAAACGATCTCGGAATCGGGATTTGAAGGTTCCAACAGGTTCATATGATAATTTTGGACTTGGGCGTATGTTCGGATCGAGTTTTGGATGACTTGGGAGTGTTTTAGCGCCTATTGTGGAAGTTGGCATTTTGGAAGAATTTCATAAATTTGGGTTGAGGTGCAATTCAATGTTATCGATGTCCGTTTGGGATTCTGAGTTTGAGAATAGCTCCGTATGGTGATTCTGGTATTGGAAGCGCGCCCAGAAGTGAATTTGGAGGTCCGTAGGTCATTTTGGGGTCATTTGGCGAAAGTTAGAAATTTGGATGATTTTTGAGAAGTTTGACCCGGGAGTGGACTTTTTGACATCTGGGTTGGATTCCGATTCCAGAAGTTGGACTAGGTCCGTAATGTCGAACGTGACTTGTGTGCAAAATTTGAGGACAATCGGACATGATTTGATAGATTTCGGCATCGATTGTAGAAGTTTGAAGTTTCAAAGTTCATTAAGTTTGAGTTGGGGTATGATTCATGATTTTGATGTCGTTTGATGGGATTTGAGGTCTCGAGAAAGTTTGTGTTATGTTATGGGACTGGTTGGTGTGATTGGACGGGGTCCCGGGGGCCTCGGGTGTGTTTTTGGGGTAGTTTCGGACCAAATTGGGTTGTTTTGGAACTGCTGATATCTGGCATATGGTTTCGTTCTTCGCGAACGTGAAGAGAGTCCCGCGTTTGCGAAGAGGAGTTTTTAGGCTGCTAGGTTTTGGCCTTTGCGAACGCGAGGTGTAGGTCGCAAATGCGGACGGGTTGACTGGGGAACTACGCGAACACGTAGGGGCAATCGCGAATTCATAGAAGAAAGGAGGAGACGGGCATAAGGCCATTTGGCCTACGCGAACGCGATGGCTTGAACGCGAGCGCGATGCCTTGCATGGACTGGACTTCGCGAATGCGACACTGGTCACGCGAATGCGAAGGAGGAGTGACTGTACTGGGCAGAACGTTTTAAAACGGCGGTTGAGTTTATTTCACCTATTTTTTACGGTTTGGGTGATTTTGTTTGGAGCTTTTGAAGAGGGAATTTCATCATTCAGCATGAGGTAAGTGATTCCTACTAGTTGTGAGTTACATACAAGGTTTATACATGGATTTAGGCATGAAAATTTGTAGAAATTTGGGATTTTAAAGAAAAATCTAGAAATTGGTATTTTTGGAATTTAACCACGAATTTGGGTAAAAAAAGAGAACAAATTATATATTAGAGTTCGTAATGTTATGGGTAATGTTTATCTTCGAAAATTTTTGGAATCCGGGCACGTGGGCCCGAGGGTGACTTTACTGATTTTTCGAACGGAGTTGGAAATTGTAGTGAATTGAATTATAATGAGTATTAGAGTATATATTTATGGATTTGCACATTTATTGACTAGTTTTGGAGCGTTGGGCATCAGTTTGAGTTGTTGGAAAGGCTTTGGATCCGGTTATGAAACTTTGGAGCAAGGTAAGTCTCCTTTCTAACTTGTAAGAGGGAAATTACCCCATAGGTGAAATACATTAAGGTGTGCTCCTATTTGTGGGGGCTACGTACACACGAAGTGACGAGAGTCCGTCCGTAACTACTATTATGCTTAAGTTCGGGTAGTCTAGGACCCAAAAGCATGCCTTACTTGTAATATGTGCAATCTTGTTGTCAATTTGAAGTGGTTAAATCATATCGAACCTTGTAAATAAATTTCTAAAAGGCTAGACATCGTTCTCTTGACTTTTAAAAGAGAGATTTGCCTTTTCTTGGATAATTGCCCTTGATGAATTCTTGATTGATTGTTTGAATGTGTTATCTTTTGTGAAACGGGCTGAATGTCTCAGCAGATTAAATAGATACATCTATGGTTTGCGTCATTCGACCCTCTGGCAAAATAAACAGTTTAAATATTATGCTGGATCGGGCCGTACGACCTCGACATGATTTGCGCATGACTTAAATGATTGTTTTGAAATCATTGATAAATGATATGGCCTCATTGGCTGGAGATATAATTGTTAAAAGATGAAAATAAATTGGAAAATCCCCTATTAATAAAAGAATTATTTATCTGCCTCATGTTGTTGAGTTTACATTTGCCTTATAAAATCCATAATTTACCATATTGTCGGTATATTATTATTGGACCACTAGTAAGTGTCGGTGTCGACCTCTCGTCACTATTTCTTCGAGGTTAGACTGGATACTTACTGGGTACACATTGATTTACGTGCTCATACTACACTTGCTGCATATTTTATTGTGCATGCACATATATATTATTGACCTTGTGGGCGCAGCGGTGTGATTGATACGGGGAATTGGGTGAGCTGCATTTTTTATGAGACGATTCGCAACCAACAGAGTCTCCTTCAGAGTATTTGTATTTTTCTTTTCTATCCAAATTTGTATTCCGGACAGTTGTTGTATTTTATTTTATCTCCTAGTAAATGCTCATGCACTTATGACACCGGGCTTTGGGATTGATTATGGGTGTTCAATATTGAAATTGATAAAAATATTATTATTTATTCTGAAAAATTTCATCCTTTACTATTTAATTTGAAGGAAAATATGATTTCAAAAATATTAAAGATGAGGACCAAATTTAGTATTTATTGTTGGCTTGCTTGATAGTGGTGTCCGGTGCCATCACGACCTTTAACGAATTTTGGGTCGTGACACTAAATCTAATGTAGATCCCCTTTGTTACATGATTTCTTCTTCATATAGATAGATATAGGATCTATGGGGCAATTACTTAGAAGTACATTTTGTGCTACATAAATAATTTCTTCTTCATATAGATAGATATAGGATCTATGGGGCAATTACTTAGAAGTACATTTTGTGCTACAACCCTTCCTATCTGATAGTTCAAACCAAAAATCCTAAAAATTGTAATTTTAGGTAGTTCAATTCTAAATCTAAATCTAATGTAGTCAAAAACCCTATTTAGTCACAAAAATCCTAAATAGACAAAAACCTTAAATAATTGCATAAAATTATATTCCGAAAATTAAAAATTAAAAAGCTAATAAGGTAGATTACTAACCTTGAACAATAATGGTAGTGGTGGTACCGCCGAGGAGGCAAAATGGTGGTGGTGGCGTAGCAGTGGTGGTGGTGGAGGCACGAAACAGTGATGGCGGCGGCTGGGGGCTTAGGCGTGAGAGAGAAGAGGTGGGGCTTCATTGTTTAGGGGTGTGTGACTTGATTTTGGGTGGGATTAGACCAAAAATCCGTGGGGAAGGGAGATGGAAGGGAGATAGAAGAGAGAGAGTGAAAAGATGAAAATGGGGAAGAAACCCGTCTGGTCTGGTCTGGTCTGGTCTAATTAGCAGATTTTCGACCGCATTCTAACCGATTTCGATCGGTATTGTTAAAATAATGTTTGAATGTTTGACCTCACAAATACCGACTGAATTCGGTCGGTATTTCAATTTTAATTTTTTTAAAATATTAATTTAATGAACATACCGACCGAAGTCGGTCAGTTTTAGTCAATTTATATAAATAGCTTTTAAATAAATAATATTTAATACTTAATTGATATATATATATATATATATATATATATATATGTGTGTGTGTGTGTGTGTGTGTGTGTGTGTGTGTGTGTGTGTGCGTGTGTGTGTGTGTGTGTGTGTCATGACCCAAAATCCCAACCTTTCGTGATGGTGCCTATCTCGATACTAGGCAAGCCGAAAATCTCGATAAACCACAATTTCTCTTAAGTTTGAAAATACAATAATTTAATACAATACCAAATCTCACAAATACTGACATGAATACTCCCCAAAACCTGGTGTCACTGAGTACATGAGCATCTAATATAAATACAAGTCTGAAAAAATACGGTCAATAATAGTTTTAGACCAAATACAGTAAACAAGGAGATAGAGAAGGAGATACAAGGTCTACGAAACATGGCAGCTACCACAAAATCTCCTGAAAATCAACTTCTCAAAATGATCAACACCCGCTATGTCCGGGAACCCCTAGATCTGCACATGAAGTGCAGGGTATAGTATGAGTACAACCAACTCAGCAAGTAATAATAATAACTAAGGAACTAAAGAATGACGAGCTACACAGTTATAATTCACTTTCAGTAATTCCATCAAAGAATAGACATGCTTTCAAATCCAGCAGTTTAAGTCAAATCAATTTTTATACAGTTCAAGATTATGTAATCCAGATATAAAATCTTTTCGAGATTTCACAACAATGACAAATAGCAACCAAGTGCAACAATAAATGTAAAGCAAGTACAGCCTCCCAGGCAACAGTCACTCAACTCATCACAACAACTTAACCACTCGGCTCTCAGCCCTCAGCACTCACACTCAATGGGTACTTGTGCTCAGTGGGGGTGTACAGACTCCGGAGGGGCTCCTACAGCCCAAGCGCCATAATTTGCACGGAAAACTCATGTGCTGCACGGACAACTCACGTGCTATAATATCCTGCACGGACAACTCACGTGCCATAATATCCTTTCCTCACCGACAGGCCCTCGGCCTTACTCTGTCCTAAACCTCTCTAGTCTCTCGAAAATCACAAAGATCAGCCCAAACAAAGACAACATAGTGCCTCAACAAATATCAAGAAAAACTGAGGTATGATACGCAAGTAAAATCATGACTGAGCACAAGATAACAATTAGCAAAAACTTCAACAAGTACGTGACCTTTGTGGGTCCCAACGGTACTATCACATAGCCTAAGCATGATTTCTAACATAATTTATAGTCAAATTGCTTCAACACATAGAGAGCATATAGCTAACAACACGTTATTCAACTTTACAGTTTCACGGGACAGACCAAGTCACAATCCCTTCGGTGCACGCTCACACGCCCGTCACCTAGCATGTGCGTCACCTCTAAAATAATCACATGACATAAATCCAGGGTTTCAAACCCTCAGGACCAGATTTATAACTGTTACTTACCTCAAGCCGTGAAATTCTTATTCTGCAATGTCCTTTCCTCGTGAATTGGCCTCCAAACACCTCGAATCTAGCCATAAATAATTCATTTCAGTCTATAAAATTTATTAGAATTAGTTCCATAAGAAAATGCTAATTTTCCATAAAAATCCGAATTTTACCTCAAAAATTGCCCGTGGGGCCCACGTCTCGGAACCCGACAAAAGTTACAAAATCCAAAAGCCCAGTCAACCACGAGTCTACCCATACCAATTTTACCAAAATCCTACCTCAACTCGACCCTCAAATCTACAAATCTTATTCCCAAATTTCTAAGTTCCAATCTCCGATTTACACCTCAAAATCATGTAATCTAGTCGGATTATTCGATGATAATTCAGTATTATGGAGTAGAAATGATCACAAGGGACTTACATCAAGTTTTCCTTGAAAATCTATCAAAAATCGCCTCTCCTCAAGCTCCAATTTGCCAAAATGGCGAATGGGACGAAGTCCCTGCTTTATAATTCTGCCTAGACAACCTCGATTCTGCCTCGATCTTGGCCTTCGATCGTGGTCCTCGATCATGGGTCTCGATCCTAGGCCTCGATCCTGGGCCTCGAATATGACCCTCGATCCTGGCCCTTGATCATGGACCTCGACCCTGGCCTTCGATCATGGCTTCAATCATGGCCCTCGACCCTGACCTTTGATCGTGGCCCTCTACCCTAGGCTCGATCGTGCCTTCGATCCTGATCCTCGACCCTTCCTTCGATCGTGGCCCTCGACCCTGGGCTCGATCGTGGCTTGATTTTAGGCTCGAGTTTTAGGCTCGATTTTTGGGCTCAATTCCGGGCTCGATTTTTGGGCTTGAATCTGGCAGAAGGAAATTTCAGCAGCTGTTGTAGTTCAATTTTTTATCCGTTAACCATCCAAAACTCACCCGAGGCCCTCGTGACCTCAACCAAATATACCAACAAGTCCTAAAACATCATACGAACTTAGTCGAATCCTCAAATCACCTCAAACAACGCTAAAACCATGAATTACACCCCCAATTCAAGCCTATTGAACTTTGAAATTTCTAATTTCTACAAATGACTCTAGAACCTATCAAATCACGTCTGATTGACCTCAAATTTTGCACACAAGTCATAAATGATCAACGGAGGTATTCCAATTTTTAGAATCGGATTCCGACCTCGATATCAAAAAGTCAACCCCCCGGTCAAACTTTCCAAAATTTTAACTTTTGGCATTTCAAGCCTAATTCCACCACGGACCTCCAAATAATTTTCTGGACACGCTCCTAACTCCAAAATCACCATATGGAGCTATTGGAATTATCAGAATTCGAATCCGAGGTTTTTTACATGTAGGTCCATATCCGGTCCACTTTTCTAACTTAAATTTTCAATTATGAGACTAAGTATCTCATTTCATCCCGAATTCCTTCCGGACCCAAACCAACTAAACCAGTAAGTCATAAAATAACTATAAAGCATAAATTGAGCAATAAATGGGGGAAAAAAATTATAATACTCAAAACGACCGGCCGGGTCGTTACATTCCCCCCTTTTAAACAAACGTTCGTCCTCGAACGGGTTTAGAATAATACCTGGAGTCTCAAATAAGTGGATATTTGCTCCGCATATCCTTCTCAACCTCCAAAGTAGCTTCTCCGACTGGTTGGCCTTTCCACTGCACCCTCACTGTTTCTATGCTCTTTGACCTCAACTTTCGAACCTGTCGGTCTAAAATAGCCACCGACTCCACATCATAAGTCAAATCACTGCCCAGCTGTACTTTACTGAAATCTAGAATATGAGACGGATCCCCGACATACTTTCGAAGCATGGATACATGGAACACTGGATGAACACTTGATAGAATAGTTGGCAAAGCAAGATGATAAGCCACCTCTCCAATTTTCTTAAGTATCTCAAAAGGCCTAATATACCGAGGGCTCAACTTGCCTTTCTTCCCGAACCTCAACACACCCTTCATGGGTGAGATCTTGAGCCTAACCTTCTCCCCAACCATGTAAGTTACATCACGGACCTTCCTGTCGGCATAACTCTTCTGTCTAGACTGCGTCGTGCGAAGCCGTTCCCTAATCACTTTAACCTTCTCTAAAGTATCCTGAACTAAGTCAGTACCCAATAGTCTAACCTCACCCAGCTCAAACTAACCCACTGGAGACCGACACCGTATCCCATATAAGGCTTCATACGGAGTCATCTGAATACTTGACTGTTAGCTATTATTGAAAGCAAACTCCGCGAGTGGTAGAAATTGATCCCAAGAACCGCCAAAATCAATGACACAAGCGCATAGCATATCCTCCAATATCTGAATAGTGCGCTTGGGCTGTCTGTCCGTCTGAGGGTGAAATGTTGTACTCAACTGAACCTGTGTGCCCAATTCTCGCTGCACTGACCTCCAAAACTGTGAGGTAAACTGCGTACCCCGATCTGAAATAATGAACACAGGCACACCGTGTAGGCGAACAATCTCGTGAATATATATCCCAGCCTACCACTCCGAAGAATAATTAGTACCGACTAGAATAAAATGCGCAGATTTGGTCAACCGAGCTACTATCACCCAAACAACATCAAACTTTCTCAAAGTCCGTGGGAGCCCAACTACAAAGTCCATGGTAATACGCTCCCACTTCCACTCCGGAATTTTAAGTCTCTGAAGAAATCCTCCTGGCCTCTGATGTTCATACTTTACCTGGTAACAATTTAGACACAGAGCTACAAACCCAACTATATCTTTCTTCATTCGCCTCCACCAATAGTGCTGCCTCAAATCCTGATACATCTTCGCGGTGCCTGGATGAATAGAGTACCACGAACTGTGAGCTTCCTGGAGAATCAGCTCACGCAAACCATCTACATTAGGCACACATAGCTTGCCCTGCATCCATAATACACCGTCATATCCAATGGTGACTTCCTTGGCATCACCATGCTGAACTGTGTCCTTAAGGACAGGAAGATGTGGATCATTGTACTGGCGCTCTCTGATGCAATCATATAAAGAAGACCGAGAAACCACACAGGCCAAAACTCGATTCGGCTCGGAATCATTCAATCTAACAAACTGATTAGCCAAGGCCTAAACATCCAAGGCTAAAGGCTTCTCTGCTACCGGTAAGTATACTAAGCTGCCCAAACTCTCCTCCTTACGACTCAAGGCATCGGCCACCACATTGGCCTTTCCGGGATGATAGAGGATGGTGATATCATAATCCTTAAGCAACTCCAACCACCTTCGCTGCCACAAGTTAAGATCCTTCTATTTAAACAAATGTTGTAGACTCCGATGATCGGTATATACCCCATACTGGACACCGTACAAGTAATGCCACCAAATTTTTAAGGCATGAACAATAGCTGTTAACTCAAGATCATGGACTAGATAATTCTTCTCATGTACCTTTAACTGTCTGGATGCATAGGCAATTACCCTACCATCTTGCATCAGCACTGCGCCGAGACCAATACGCGATGTGTCACAATACACAGTATAAGACTCTGAACCCATAGGCAACACAAATACCGGAGCTGTAGTCAAAGCTGTCTTGAGCTTCTGAAAGCTCTCTTCACAATCATTTGACCACCTGAACGGAGCACCTTTCTGGGTCAATTTAGTCATAGGCGATGCAATAGACGAGAAACCCTCCACGAAACGACGATAATAACCGGCCAAGCCGAGAAAACTCCGAATCTCAATAACTGAAGATGGCCTAGGCCAACTCTGAATTGCCTCTATTTTCTTTGGATCCACCTTAATTCCTTCACTGGACACTATATGTCCCAAGAATGCCACCGAACTAAGTCACAACTCGCACTTAGAGAAGTTTGCATAAAGTCTGTCCTCTCTCAGCCTCTGTAATACAATACCCAAGTGTTGTGCATGTTCCTCCTTGCTACGTGAGTACACCAGAATATCATCAATAAATACTACGACAAATAAATCAAGATATGGCTGGAACACACTATTCATCAAATGCATAAATGCTGTTGGGGCATTGGTTTGCCCAAAGGACATCACAAGAAATTCATAGTGGCCACAACGAGTTCTGAATGCCGTCTTCAGAATATCCGAATCTCGAATTTTCAACTGGTGATACCAGATCTCAAATCAATTTTGGAGAACACCCTCGCTCCCTGAAGCTGGTCAAATAAATCATCAATACGCGGCAATGGATATTTATTCTTGATTGTAACTTTGTTCAACTGCCTATAATCAATGCACATCCGTATAGTACCATCTTTCTTTTTTACAAACAAAACCGGTGTGCCCCAAGGTGACACACTAGGCCTAATAAACCCCATTTCAAGGAGTTCCTGAAGTTGCTCTTTCAATTCTTTTAACTTAGTTGGTGCCATACGATACGGAGGAATAGAAATAGGCTGAGTGCCCTGCACCAAGTCAATACCGAAATCAATATCCCTATCGGGTGGCATACCCTACAGGTCTGCAAGAAATACATCCGGAAAGTCTCGCACGACCGATACTGAATCAATAATAGGAGTATCTGCACCAACATCTCTCACAAAAGCCAAATATGACAGACATCCCTTTCCAACCATACGTTGGGCCTTCAGATAAGAAATTACCCTTCTAGGAACAAAAATCTAGAGAACTTCTCCATTCAACCTTTGGTAACCCCGGCATCGTCAACGTCACGATTTTTGCGTGACAGTCTAGAATAGCATGACATGGAGACAACTAATTTATACCCAGGATTACATCGAAATCAACCATACCGAGTAATAACAGATCAACTCTAGTCTCCAGTTCCCTAATAGTTACCACACACAACCGATACACCTGATCCACAATAATAATATCGCCCACCGGTATAGATACACAAACAGGTGAAACTAAGGACTCACAGGGAACATCCAGATAATGAGCAAAATATGATGATACATATGAATAAGTGGAACCAGGGTCAAATAATATAGAAGCCTCCCTGTGGCACACGGAAACAATACCTATGATCACTGCGTCTGAGGCAACAGCATTTGGCCTGGCAGGAAAAGAATAGAATCGAGCCTGCCCACCACCTGATCGACCTCTCCCTCTTGGGCGACCCCTAGCTACCTGACCCCCACCCCGAACTGTGGCTGGGCGGGTGATGTAACTGCTGGTGCTGGTGCCATTGGTCAATAACTCTGTTGTAGAGCCACACTCAACAGCCTAGGACAATCTCTCTTGAAATGACCCAATTCTTTGCACTCGAAACAACCCCTCCTCTGACGGAACTGCTGCCCCTGATAACCCGAAGAATTACCTATAGAAGCCTGAGAAGACGAGGCATGATGAGAACTCTATGCTGGTAGTGCACTGAATGAAGACTGGCCTGAGTGAGCACTGTAAGAACCGTGGCTAGCTGATGCACCACGATGAGCTGGACGACCCGCCTCAGAGTGTTTGTAAGAACGGCCCCTACCGTGGTAAAACTGACCCCCTGAAGGAACACCGCTGAAATCACCGGAACCACGAGGCCTCTTAGTCTCCCTCTCAACCCGCTCCTGGCTGCGAACCATCTCAATCTGACGAGCAATGTCAACAACCTCATCGAAAGTAGCACCAGACACTCTCTCTCTCTAGTCATGAGTAATCACAGCTGAAAATTGAGGCCATCTATGAATCTCCTGATCCTTTCCCTGTCTGTGGGAATCAACCAGATAGCATGACGGGCCAATTCTAAAAATCTCATCTAATACTGTGTCACGGACATATCGCCCTAACGAAGCTACTCGAACTGCCTGTGCAGCTCCTCTCTACATGACTGAGGCACGAACTTCTCCCGGAATAGACCGGAGAACTGCTGCCAGGTAAGGGGTGCTACATCGACCGGCCTACACCTCTCGTAAGACTCCCACCATCTGAAGGCAGCCCGAGAAAACTGAAAAGTAGTGAATGAGACTCCACTGGTCTCTAGAATACCCACTGTATGAAGCATCCGCCGACACTTATCCAGAAAACCATGGGCATCCTCTGACTCAGCACCGCTAAAAGGTGAAGGTCGAAGCCTCTCAAATCTTTCAAGTCTCCTTTGCTTATCATCTTCCATAATAGGAACTACCGGGGCCTGGGCGGCTGCAGCCGGCTGGGCTGGTAGTGCCCCCGGTATCTGAAGTCCCTGTACTACCTGGTATGGAGTACGGGCTACAGGGGTATGAGTACCTCCCCCGGTCTGAGAAGTGGAAGGTGCGGCCTAGGCCGAAACCACCTGAGCAAGACCAGTGCAGACTGCCAATATCTGGGCCAAAGTCTCCTGAAGGCCTGAAATCTCAATGGGCACAGCTGGTGCCTAAGCTGATCCTATCGGCTAAGCTATATCCGTAATCTGCTCCTGAGCTGGAGCAACTGGTGGTACTACAGGTGCTGGTCCAATTGTGGTACGAGCTACACCTCGACCTCTACCTCGACCCCGGCCTCTACCACGGCCCCGGCATCTCGCGGCCCTAACTGGTGGCACTAGAGGATGACCATCTAATCTTGTAGTACGTGTCCTCACCATCTGTGAGAGAATAGATTAACAGAAATTTAGTTTTCGGAATCAACAAATTCGCACGACAGAATACAAAGAAGTGAAATTTTCCTAAGGGTTCAACAGCCTCTCAAAGATAAGTACAAATGTCTCCGTACCGATCCGCAAGACTCTATTAAACCTGCTCATGACTCGTTAGAACCTATGTAACCTAGGTTGTGATACTAACTTATCACGACCCAAAATCCCAACCTGTCGTGATGGCGCCTATCTCGATACTAGGCAAGCCAAAAATCTTGATAAACCACAATTTCTCTTAAGTTTGAAAATACAATAATTTAATACAATATAAAATCTCACAAATACTGACATGAACACTCCCCAAAACCTGGTGTCACTGAGTACATGGGCATCTAATATGAATACAAGTCTGGAAAAATATGGTCTATAATAGTGTGAGACCAAATACAGTAAACAAGGAGATAGAGAAGGAGAGACAAGGTCTGCGGAACATGGCAGCAACCTCAAAATCTTCTGAAAATCAACTACGCGAAGTGCAAGGTGTAGTATGAGTACAACCAACTCAGCAAGTAACAATAATAACTAATGAACTGAAGATAATGACGAGCTACACAATTATAGTTCACTTTCAGTAATTCCAGCAAAGAATAGACATGCTTTCAAATCCGGTAGTTTAAGTCAAATCAATTTTTATACAGTTCAAGTTCATGTAATCTGGATATAAAATCTTTCAGAGATTTCACAACAATGACAGATAGCAACCAAGTGCAACAACAAATGTAAAGCAAGTACAGCCTCTCAAGCAATAGTCACTCAACTCATCACAACAACTCAACCACTCGGCTCTCATCCCTCAGCACTCACACTCAATGGGTACCCGCGCTCATTGGGGGTGTACAGACTCCGGAGGGACTCCTACAGCCCAAGCGCTATAATCTGCACGGACAACTCACGTGCTATAATATCATGCACGGACAACTCACGTGCCATAATATGCTTACCTCGCCGACAGGCCCTCGGCCTTACTCAGTCCTAAACCTCTCTAGTCTCTCAAAATCACAAAGATCAGCCCAAACAAAGACAACATAGTGCCTCAACAAATATCAAGAAAAACTGAGGTATGATACGCAAGTAAAATCATGACTGAGCACAAGATAGCAATTAGCAAAAAATGCAACAAGTACGTGACCTTTGTGGGTCCCAATAGTACTATCACATAGTCTAAGCATGATTTCTAACATAATTTATAGTCAAATTTCTTCAACACATAGAGAACATATAGCTAACAACACGTTATTCAACATTACAGTTTCACGGGACAGACCAAGTCACAATCCCTTCGGTGCACGCCCACACGCCCATCACCTAGCATGTGCGTCACCTCTAAAATAATCACATGACATAAATCCGGGGTTTCATACCCTCAGGACCAGATTTATAACTGTTACTTACCTCAAGCCGGGAAATTCTTATTCTGCAATGTCCTTTACTCGTGAATTGGCCTCCAAACACCTCGAATCTAGCCATAAATATTTCGTTTCAGTCTATAAAATTTATTTGAATTAATTCCATAAGAAAATGCTAATTTTCCATAAAAATCCGAATTTTAGCTCAAAAATCGCCCGGGGGGCCCAAGTCTCGGAACCCGACAAAAGTTACAAAATCCAAAAGCCCATTCAACCACGAGTCTACCCATACCAAATTTACCAAAATCCGACTTCAACTCGACCCTCAAATCTACAAATCTTATTTCCAAATTTCTAAGTTCCAATCTCCGATTTACACCTCAAAATCATGTAATCTAGTCAGATTATTCAATGATAATTCAGTATTATGGAGTAGAAATGATCACAAGGGACTTACCTCAAGTTTTCATTGAAAATCTATCAAAAATCGCCTCTCCTCAAGCTCTAATTTCTCAAAATAGCGAATGGGACGAAGTCCCTGCTTTATAATTCTGCCCAGACAACCTAGGTTCTGCCTCGATCTTGGCCTTCGATCGTGGTCCTCGATCATACGTCTCGATCCTAGGCCTCGATCCTGGGCCTCCATCCTGGGCCTCGAATATGACCTTTGATCCTGGCCCTCGATCATGGACCTCGACCCTGACCTTCGATCATGGCTTCGATCATGGCCCTCGACCCTGACCTTTGATCGTGGCCCTCTACCCTAGGCTCGATCGTGCCTTCGATCCTGATCCTCGACCATGCCTTCGATCGTGGCCCTCGAACCTGGGCTCGATCGTGACTTGATTCTTGGCTCGATTTTTAAGCTCGATTTTTGGGCTCGTTGAAAATCTATCAAAAATCGCCTCTCCTCAAGCTCCAATTTGTCAAAATGGCAAATGGGATGAAGTCCCTACTTTATAATTCTGCCCAGATAACCTAGGTTCTGCCTCGATCTTGGCCTTTGATCGTGGTCCTCGATTATGGGTCTCGATCCTAGGCCTTGATCCTGGGCCTCTATCCTAGGCCTCGAATATGACCTTCGATCCTGGCCCTCGATCATGGACCTCGATCCTGGCCTTCGATCATGGCCCTCGACCCTGACCTTTAATCGTGGCCCTCTACCCTAGGCTCGATCGTGCCTTCGATCCTGATCCTCGACCCTGCCTTCAATCGTGGCCCTCGACCCTGGGCCCGATCGTGGCTTGATTTTTGGGCTCGATTCTGGGGTCGATTTTTAGGCTCGATTCTCGGCTCGATTTTTGGGCTCAAATCTGGCAAAAGGAAATTTCAGCAGCTGTTGTAGTTCAATTTTTTATCCGTTAACCATCCGAAACTCACCCGAGGCCCTCAGGACCTCAACCAAATATACCAACAAGTCCTAAAATATCATACGAACTTAGTCGAATCCTCAAATCACCTCAAACAACGCTAAAACCATGAATTACACCCCAATTCAAGCTTATTGAACTTTGAAATTTCTAATTTCTACAAATGACTTTAGAACCTGTCAAATCACGTCCGATTGACCTCACATTTTGCACACAAGTTATAAATGATACAACAGAGGTATTCCAATTTTTAGAATCGGATTCCGACCCAGATATCAAAAGGTCAACCCCCGGGTCATACTTCCCAAAAATTCAACTTTCGGCATTTCAAGCCTAATTCTACCACGAACCTCCAAATAATTTTCCGGACACGCTCCTAAGTCCAAAATCATCATACGGAGCTATTGGAATTATCAGAATTCGAATCCAAAGTCGTTTACACATAGGTCCATATCCGGTCCACTTTTCTAACTTAAATTTTCAATTATGAAACTAAGTGTCTTATTTCACCCCGAATTTCTTCCGGACCCGAACCAACTAACCCGATAAGTCATAAAATAACTATAAAGCATAAATTGAGAACTAAATAGGGGAACGAGATTATAATACTCAAAACGACCAGCCGGGTCATTACAGTATGTGTATGTGTTTAAATTACTTTTATATGGACACTATACATATATGTATATAATATTTAATTGATTTAACATCCTAAATTGTAATATTCAATATTTAATTAATTTTATATTTATACACACATACACGCGCGCGCGCGCGCGCACACACACACACACACACACACACATATATATATATATATATATATATATATATATATATATATATATATATATATGCGCGCACACACATAATCTTGAATGTTTTATTCTCGATCACCTTATTAGTACTTTGCTCGGATACTTCATCAGTGGATATCATTGTTGTTTGGCTGCTTATCATGATTTATTAGAGCCCGAGAGACTGGAGAGGTTGATGGCTGAGTGAGGCCGAGGGCCTAATTGTGAGGATATTTATGGATCGGGCTGCACGCTGCAACATGTTTCATTGATTTATGCCATGATTAGCTTGATATAGCGCTTGGGATGAAGGAGCCCCTCCAGAGTCTGTACACACCCCCAGTGAGCGCATGTACCTACTAAGTGCGAGTGTCGGGTGCGAGTGTCGAGTGCGAGTACCGAGTATTAAGTGACAGTGAGAAAAGAGTGACTGTGAGGTTGGAGTAATTGGAGGACTGAGTGACTGTTACTCTGAGAGGATGCATTGATTGCATTATTTGCTGCATTTCAGCTGTCATATATCACTACTTTGGAAATTCGAAAAAACATTATTTTCAGTGTCAGTCAAATTTGATATGACATTTCTGTGAAATATTAAATGTTGAACTTGAAAGTATGCCTACCCTTTTATATTGGAAAGTATTGTATTTGGACTTAGCTGAGAAGCTCGTCACTACTTTCAGTTCCTTATTTATTATTGTTACTTGCTGAGTTGATTGTACTCATACTACACCCTGCACTTCGTGTGCAGATCCAGGTGATCCGATACAGTGGGTAAAAATTTAAATATTAATATAGCACTACATCTTATAGAACTATACACTTTGTTTTTAAATTTATTATAATAAGTTTTAATCGAATATAATTAAATTTTCAATTGATCCACTGATAAAGTATTCGGGCAAAATACTAATAAGGTGATCGAGAATAAAACATTCAAGATTATGTGTGTGTGTGCGCGCGCGTGCGCGTGTATGTATGTAAATACAAAATTAATTAAATATTAAATATTACAATTTACTATGTTAAATCAATTAAATATTATGTACATATATGTATATATACATACACAGATAGGATATAGTGTCCATATAAAAGTAATTTTTAAAAACACATACACACACATATATATATCAGTTAAGTATTAAATATTATTTATTTAAAAGCTATTTATATAAATTGACTAAAACCGACAGAATTCAGTCGGTTTCGTCATTAAATTAATATTTTTAAAAATTTAAAATTGAATTACCGACTGCAGTCGGTCGAAATAATTTAATTAAAACTTATTTCAATTGGTAAATTTTTTTTATATATATATATATATATATAAAATTTTTTTGTTATATTAAAAAACCAATTTCCTTGGGCGGGAAAAAATAATTTCAAATATACCGACCGATTTCGGTATGTTATTTTAAAAAATTAAATTAAAAATTATTTTGGTAGATAATATGCAAGTATGACCATGTCTTGGTCAAAGATTGACTAAGTTCCGACCAACATCGGTCGCAATTTGTATATCTTTGTTGTGGGACAACTATTTCCTTTGTCAGAAATATTTTCTTTGACTTTTGCGATCAATTTACTTATATTCCAACCGATTTCGGTTGGTTTTGGTTCCGACTGATTG
This sequence comes from Nicotiana tomentosiformis, assembly GCF_000390325.3. Classification (NCBI taxonomy): domain Eukaryota; kingdom Viridiplantae; phylum Streptophyta; class Magnoliopsida; order Solanales; family Solanaceae; genus Nicotiana; species Nicotiana tomentosiformis. The sequence goes on from NC_090814.1 coordinate 84,610,265, forward strand.
CGGTCGATATTCTGTGGAAGAATTTTGCTAGTTTTCTAGTAGTGTATGTTAGAAGAAGAGTAGCTTCAAATTTAAATTTTTGTATCCATTTTGATTAAGCTAAATTGAGAAGGAAAAAAATAAGAATTTTGTCAAAACTTATTTTGAAGAGAAATTTATCATTGAAAGTGCTCCTCCTCCCTAAAGATACAACAATTACTCTTGTAACGGCCCAATCGGTCGTTTTGAGTATTTATGCTCCTTTCAACTATTTAAAGTCTTGAATAACTTCCTACGAGGTATTATGACTTGTGTGAATTGTCAGTTTTGGTTTTAAGGTATTTCGGAGTTAGCTTGGAAGAATGAATTTCATGTTGGAAGCTTAAGTTGAAATAGTTGATCGGATATTGACTTATGTGTAAACGACCCTGGAATAGAGTTTTGATGATTCAAATAGCTCCGTATGGTAATTTTGGACTTAGGAGCGTGTCCGAAATATTATTTGGAGGTCGGTAGAGGAAGTAGACTTGAAATGGCGAAAGTTGAATTTTTGGAAAGTTTGACTAGGGAGTTGACTTTTTGATATCGGAGTCGGAATTCAGTTCTGAAAATTTTCATAGATCCGTTATGTCATTTATGACTTGTTTGCAAAATTTGAAGTCAATCAGAATTGATTTGATACGTTTTGGCGCAAAATATAGAAGTTGGAAGATTTAAAAACTCATAATTCGATTTGATGCGCGATTCGTAATTTCGGCGTTGTTTGGCATGGTTTGAAGCCTCAACTAAGTTTGTATTGTGTTTTGGGACATGTTGGTATATTTGGTTAAGGTCCCGAGGGCCTCGGATGGATTTCGGAAGGTTAACGGAATGGATTTCGGACAAAAGGAGCTCTTAGAATTTTTCTAATGCAGAAGCTGTTTTTGGATAGCAGCTAGTGCAATCGCAGAGCTGTCTTTGGAAGCTTATATCTTGAAATCTATAAGGAAAATGAAAAGTTTCAAAACATGAAAGTTGTAGTCCTATGATTCTAGTTTCCAGAAAGTTAAACCATCATTTGGAAATTTGTACAGAATGTTATGGTTGACTGAATGAAGGCTGGTAAAGCAGTTACACCAAAAATTTCTGATGCGTGGAACCGATTTTGGAACTTATATCTCACAATGTATAAGGAGTTGAACAATGAGCAAAACGTCAAAGTTGTAGCCCTATGTATCTAGTTTGCAGAAATTTAAACCATTTGGTAGTTGGATTGAGTATAAGAAGTTATGGTTAATAAACTATAAATTGTCGGAAAACAGTTTTGGAAGAGTTTGATGTTTTTAGCATAAACATGTAATGATTCAAAGATTCATTTTTAGTTTTATAGATTGAAATTTGATTTCGCGACTTCCGGGATTTTGATAATGAATTATAGGAGTGATCTGGAAAGTTTGGTCTAATTCCATCAAGTCACGGTTGAAGTTTTAGCGCGAAACATGATTTAATTGTTTAACTAGCGAAATTGGTATCGCATTGAGAAAATTAGCGCCGAATTGATTTTCTATTGTACGAGTAGGTTTGTATTATTATTTGTGACTCATAGGAACAAGAATCGTCGAATTCCGAGTTCGTATGATGGAGTTAGAGCCTTTTTAGTAAAAACAAAACTGCTAGTGTAAACAGTTCTGGTGCGCAACTTTAGCGATCAGAATAGTGTCGTTTGGGCAGAAACTTAAGGAGCAAAAATGGTCATTTCCTTCATTTCATTTTGGATTTTTGGAGCACGGTTCTTGGGCTATTTTGACGATTTCTTCAAGACTTCAACTTGGGTATGTGTCCTATATCCAAAAGTGATTATATTTCATAAATCCATGGATATATTCATCATTTAATTCGGATTTTAAATGGAAGAAATTGAGATTTTTGCAAAATCTTTCAAAAATAAAAATTTTAGATTTGGAGGCCGAGTTGTTATCAGAATTTGATAAAATTGGTATGGGTGGACTCTCTGAATTCCAAGACGTGGGCCCTAAGGGAGATTTTTGAGCTAAAGTTCGAATTCTGTTGGAAAATTAGTATTTTTCTTATGGAATTAATTCCAATAAATTTTATTGACTGAATCGAATTATTTATGGCTAGATTCGAGGCGTTTGGAGGCCAATTCACGCGGAAAAGACATTGCAGAATAAAGAATTACACGGCATAAGGTAAGTAACAGTTCTAAATTTGGTCCTGAGGGTATGAAACCCCGGAATATGTATTATGTGATTGGTTTTGAGGTGCTTGGTGACGGGCGTGTGGGCGTGCACCGTAGGAATTATGACTTGGTCAATTCCATGGAATTGTGTAGTTGAAAAATGTGTTGATATCCGTACATTTTTCCCGTATTAAAGAAATTGATCTATGAAACATGTTTAAATCATATGTTTACACTGTTGGGACCTACTTAGGTCGTGTACTTGTAAAATTATTTGCTAAATTGTTGTTTTACACTCGGTCACAGTTCTATTTGCACATTTTTACCTCAGTTTCTCTTATTCATTATTGATGCATCATATCATTGTTGTTGGGCTGCTTATCATGATTTCTGAGAGACCGATAGACTGGAGAGGTTGATGACTGAGTGAGGCTGAGGGCCTAATTGTGAGAATATTTATGGATCGGATTGCACGTCACGACATGTTTCATTGATTTATGCTATGATTGGCTTGATATAGCACTTGGGCTGAAGGAGCCCTCCGGAGTCTGTACATACCCCCAGTGAGTGCAGGTACCTACTGAATGCAAGTGTCGAGTGCGAGTGCCGAGTGCTGAATGACTATGAGGAAAGAGTGACTGTGACGTTGGAGTGAATTGGAGGACTAAGTGACTGTTACTCTGAGAGGATGCATTGATTGCATTATTTGCTGCATTTCAGCTGTCATATATCACTATTTTGGAAATTCGAAAAAACATTATTTTTTGTGTCAGTCAAATTTGATATGAAATTTCTGTGAAATATTAAATGTTGATTTTGAAAGTATGCATACCCTTTTATATTGGAAAGTATTGTATTTGGACTTAGCTGAGAAGCTCATCACTACTTTCAGTTCCTTATTTATTATTGTTACTTGCTGAGTTGATTGTACTCATATTACACCCTGCACTTCGTGTGTAGATCCACGTGATCCCAGATACAGTGGGTGTTGATTCTTTCACACAGTTGATTTTCTAGAGATTCAGAGGTAGCTGCAATATTTCGCAGACCTTGTCTCTCCTTCCCTATCCTTTTGGTTTATTGTATTTGGTCTCGAATTATTATAGATTGGGTTTTCCAGACTTGTAATGTATAGATGCTCATGTACTCAGTGACACCGGGTTTTGGGAGTGTATTTATATCAAGTATTTGTGGGATTTTCTCTTAAACCTAATTATGATATTTTTCGTATTTAAAAGAAATTGTGGGTTATTGATGTTATCGGCTTGCCTAGTATCGAGATAGGCGCCACCACGACAGGTGAGATTTTTAGGTCGTGACAAGTTGGTATCAGAGCCTAGGTTACATAGGTCTCACGAGTCATGAGCAGGTTTAGTAGAGTCTAGCGGATCGGTACGGAGACGTCTGTATTTATCTTCGAGAGGCTGCCAAACCCTAAGGAAAATTTCACTTTCTTATATTGTATCGTGCGGAATTTATTCAGCTTGAAACATAACTCTTTGAATTCTTTCCACGTATTCGTGTGCGTATGTGGGCGCTCTATGTATCGCTGGCTTCTGATTCCATGAACGAGGTTCGAGATGAGTATTCTGTGTTGATGGGATAGTCTGGAGGACTTGAGGCTGGAGTTAGAACGCAACTTAAGCTCGGTAGTTTCGGTTGTGAGAACCTGTGCAATTGGACTTATGCAGTCGGTAGTATTCCTATGAGTGGAATTTGTGGTTCGATGAGCGGTTAAATGACTATATGATAAGTATGATGTGAATGTGGGATGTGTTCTGATGGATTGAATGAGAAAAATAAATTTTACTTGTGACTCAAGAGTTTGCTATTGGGTACTTGATTCCTGTTTTGATGTGACGTACAGTCTTGAGTTGTGAGTGCATTGAGGGATCTGTCATGCTGTTTAATTGTGGAGGAAAATATATTTTCATGTCATGTTGATGAGTTCAAACTCAGAAATATTAAGTGATTTCGTGGTAATCGTGGTTGCGAAAGGGTATAGCAGTATGCCAATTTGAGGCTAAGCAGGTGGGTTATCTCCGGCGGAGTAATCTACGTAGGTGTGTTTCTTATAATGTTAAGTGGAGAGTTTCTTTTCTACCATCTAGGCGTATGTGTTGAGATTTGAATTTGAATCCTGTTGAGAAAGTTGACTTGACTGTCACGAGAATAAATGTAAACTTAGCGGATGTTTGAGGTATTTTATGGTGGGTGTTGCGTAAGCTTGAGAAGAATTTTTGTTGAACGGACTGCAGTAGTATGGAAGTAATAAAGTATGGGTATTGTGAGTTATGGAGTGTTTTGTTATATGGCTTTGAGCCAAATGGGGGAGCCTGCTATTGACAATTCAATTTCATGGATATATGTTAAGTTTTAGTTTTGGTCTGAGGCATACTTGTGGGTTAGTTATGACTTACAGAGGTGGAGATCGAGGATGACTCGAGTAAGGAAATTCTTGGATATAGGTTATATTGCACTTTATGAGTATATAGAAATTATGGGATAAGTGAGTTGTTATTGTGAAGGATGTAGTACGAACGGAGTATGAATTTGATCGGTGGTGTTAAGGCATGGTTACTTCTTTGGGTGTTCTTGTGCTAAGGGGGCATGTGTCTTTCAGCCCGTTTGGGCAGTACAATTTGGATTTGAGAAAAGTGGGTAACTCTCGAGAGGGTTCTAATGGATTCAAAATATATATGTGGCAATTAAAAAATTTTCTGATTCGTATATCGCTAGAATCGGCTATTTACATTGGATGGTATCGGGACTTGCGATAAGTCTGTATGACTGTGAATTCTACATTTCAGTATAAAAAGGAAAGAGAAACAATTTTAAAATTCACATAAGGTCCTTTAGAGTGGGTGTCTCGGTTGTGGTACTTTGTGGTACCTAAGAAGAATACAATGGCTTATGGGCCTTAGGGCAGTGTCGTTTTATGTTAGGATGTATTGTAGTGAGCTTTGGGTAAGGATAGTAGTGTTTTGACAAGAAGAATTGTCAACTTGAGGGTAAATATGATGTGGTGAGGCTCTACAGATATTTTGGTGGAAATATTCATGGATTTGATGACCTGCATGGCTTGGTCGAATTAGAGGAATTTAGTTTTGATAGCTTGATTAGGTTTAAATGGATTTCAAAATGTTCTTGATGGTTTCTACCATGGTTTGAACCGGATATATTCTACCGGTGTAGGGAACGTGTTGTGTATTATGAATTCCTCCTGGAAGGAAGCAAGATGAAGGTTACTGAATGACCGGGTATGTAATTTAGTGGTTACCCAAAGTTGATAATGAGATTCTCGTGCTTATCACATGATGGCATGATAGATGTGTGTGGCACGGGATTAAGATTTACATGTACAAGGTGGAAGTTCATTCTTGAAAGGAAAATCACGAATTTTGGACAGAATGGTCAATTTCAGATAATTAGATAAATATTATAACTGCTCGGTAATCCCTGAGAAGGGTGCGCATTTCAAAAGGCGCATTGTGTTTTGACTTACGGATGTTCATTGGTATTGCAGTACTTACCTGGTTGATAGACTGCTGATATTCAAATTATTGCTATGTGGCACGGAAGAATTATAAAAGTATTCCTTATGGAAAGATCGTGAATGGAAGATGTGTTAGTCATTCTAGTGCTGGAGTTGGGATCGGTTATGGTGATTCATGTGTTTGATGAATTTGGAGACTGGAAGTTCTCAGAAGTATATTGTTTCGGGTTGCGGCCTGTTTGAGGTGAGTATTTTATTTTAACTCAGTGGAGGCACTAGTTGCGTTAATTATTTATGATAGTTATGCGTTATAAGTGTGCATATATGTGAGGTTTGAGCCAATGTGCGGGCATCGGAGCAAGTATTCATATTCGAAAGAATGCTTAGGCTATGATATGCCTAGAGTTTACTGTTAAGCGTAAAGTTATAACATTTCTCGTGTTCGTACCTTTGTTGAGAACTATCTGGGCAACATTTGAGGTTACAAAGAGGCTAATTCCCCTCAATAAACGGGGTAGTTACTATTTCTGCGTTAACTTGCCGATTTGAAGTGTGATAGCAAACTTTGCACATACTTATGCTATGGCATGTTATTTATACAAGTCCAAGAGCATGAGAATCTTATTTCATTATCATATACATGTGTACTTGTTTAATTGCTCCTGTATGATATGTTGAGACTGGAGGCATGTGACCATGCCAGGAGATTTATATTATTGGCAAGTGAGTTGTCCGTGCCATGTGTGGGAATTCTATTTCTATGATAATTTATCTAATTTATTAATTTTCTTCCTCTATAATTATGCATATGCAACTACGGTTATCCTCTTCACGAAATTTGAGGAGTTGGATGTAACATTGTGGTTGTGGTGGTGCTTGTTGAACTTGCAATACGGTTCTCTTCCTTGAGACATCTCCCATATTTGGGTACAGAGATTGCGCAGTTGTGGCTTGAATTATATTGATATGGCGTGTCTGTGGGATAGTTGTGTTTAATAATATAAGGTTATTGGACCTAGAATGGGTACTATCAGGTTTGATTACGGTATATTCGGGAGGATAGTATTGAAAGTTGGCTTAGAAAGTGATTAAGGTTCTGGTTGGGGCGAGAGAGCTCCATGACTTGTTGCTTTGATAAGGGGTCATGAGAGTTTTGCATATTTCTTTTATTATCAGCAGTGTACGAAGGTTATGGAACGAGGTTTGGCTTGATATGAGGTATAATACTTGTACTTGGTTGGTTTGGGGTAATTGCTGTGATCGGGAATGGTGCTGCGAGCATGTGAGTTTTGTAGTATGCAATGTGATTATATCTCGGGTTATGGCTAAAGCTTGATACAACTTGTTCAGAGTTATACGGTGTGTGAGATTTAGATCTTGGAAAGAATTCTAGGTGTTAGAAATTGGGCTCCAAGTTTTGGGCTAAGGTTAAATTAATGATTTTTAGTTGTGTTATGTTGTCAGGCCTATATAGAATAGGGTGACGTGGGATCACCCCCAGGTGTGTGCATGGTAAGGAGGAACAATGATTTAAAGGCTTAGGAATAACTTTTGGCACGTTCGAGGACGACCGTATGTTTAAGTGGGGGAGATTGTAACGACCCGACCGGTCATTTTGAGCATTTACGCTCCTCTCAACTATTTGAAGTCTTGAATAACTTCCTACGAGGTATTATGACTTGTGTGATTTGTCAGTTTTGGTTTTAAGGTATTTCAGAGTTAGCTTGGAAGAATGAATTTCATGTTGGAAGCTTAAGTTGAATAGTTGACCAGATATTGACTTATGTGTATAGAGTTTTGATGATTCCAATAGCTCCGTATGGTTATTTTGGACTTAGGAGCGTGTCCGAAAAATTATTTGAAGGTCGGTAGAGGAATTAGGTTTGAAATGGCAAAGTTGAATTTTTCGGAAGTTTGACTGGGGAGTTGACATTTTGATATCGGAGTCGGAATTTAGTTTTGAAAATTTGCATAGATTTGTTATATCATTTATGACTTGTGTGAAAAATTTGAGGTCAATCGAAATTGATTTGATACATTTCGGCGCAAAATATAGAAGTTGGGAGATTTGAAAACTCATAATTCGATTCGATGCGCGATTCATAATTTCGGCGTTGTTTGGCATAGTTTGAAGCCTCAACTAAGTTCGTATTGTATTTTGAAATATGTTGGTATATTTGGTTAAGGGCCCGAGGGCCTCGGGTGGATTTCGGAAGGTTAACGGGATGGATTTCGGACAAAAGGAGCTGCTAGAACTTTTCTGCTACAGAAGCTGTTTTTGGACAGCAACTGGTGTAATCGCAGAGCTGACTTTGGAAGCTTATATCTTGAAATCTATAAGGAATCTGAAAAGTTTCAAAAGATGAAAGTTTTAGCCCTTAGATTCTAGTTTCCATAAAGTTAAACCATTCAGCATTTGGACATTTGTACAGAAAGTTATGGTCGACTGAATGAAGGCTAGTAAAGCCGTTTCGCTAGAAATTTCTGATGCGTGGATCCGACTTTGGGAGCTTATATCTCTCAATCTATAAGGTGTTGGGCAATGAGCAAAACATGAAAGTTGTAGCCCTCTGTATCTATGTTGCATAAATTTAAACCATTTGGTAGATGGAGTTGTGTATAAGAAGTTATGGTTGATATACTACAGACTATCGGGGAAAAGATTTGGAAGGGTTTGATGTTTTCAGCATAAGCATGTAATGATCCAAAGATCCATTTTTAGTTATACAGATCGAAATTTGATTTCGAGACTTTCGGGATTTTGATAATGAATTATAGGACTTATCTGAAAAGTTTGGTCTAATTCCATCAAGTCGCGGTTGGTTTTTTAGAGCGAAACATGAGTTAATTGTTTAACGAGCTCAATTGGTATCGCATTAAGCAAATGAGATCCGAATTGCATATTGATTGAATGAATAGGTTCATATTATTATTTCTGACTCATAGGAACAAGAATCGTCGAATTTCGAGTCCGTATGATAGAGTTAGAGCCTTTTTAGTGAAAACACAACTGCTGGTGTAAACAGTTCTGGTGCGCACCTTTAGCGACCAGATTTGACACTGTTAGCGATGGGATTGGACTTTTAGCGACCGGAATAGTGTTTTTTTCGCAGAAACTTAAGGACCAAAAATGGTCATTTCTTTCATTTCGTTTTGAATTTTTGGAGCACGGTTGTTGGGCGATTTTGAGGATTTCTTCAAGACTTCAACTTGGATAAGTGTCCTATATCCAAAAGTGATTATATTTCATAAATCCATAGATATATTCATCATTTAATTCGGATTTAAATGGAAGAAATTGAGATTTTTGCAAAATCTTTCAAAAATGGAAATTTTAGATTTGGAGGCCGAGTTGTTATCGGAATTTGATAAAATTGGTATGGGTGGACTCGTAATTGAATGGGTTATTGGATTTTGTGAGTTTCGTTGGATTCCAAGACATGGACCCCACGAGCGATTTTTTAGCTAAATTTCGGATTTTGTTGGAAAATTAGTATTTTCTTATGGAATTAATTTCAATAAATTTTATTGACTGAATCGAATTATTTGTGGTTAGATTCGAGGCATTTGGAGGCCAATTCACATGGAAAAGGCAATGCAGAATAAAGAATTATACGGCTTGAGGTAAGTAACAATTCTAAATTTGGTCCTAAGTGTATGAAACTCCGGAATATGTATTATGTGATTGATTTTGACATGCTAGGTGACGGGCGTGTGGGCGTGCACCGTAGGAATTATGACTTGGTTAATTCCATGAAATTGTGTAGTTGAAAAATGTGTTGATATCCGTACATTTTTTTCATATTAGAGAAATTGATCTATGAATCATGTTTAAATCATATGTTTACACTGTTGGGACCCACATAGGTCGTATACTTGTGAAATTATTTGCTAAATTGTTATTTTGCACTCAGTCACAGTTCTATTTACACATTTTTACCTCAGCCTTTCTAATTCATTATTGATGCATCATATCATTGTTGTTGGGCTGCTTATCATGATTCTGAGAGCCCGGGAGACTGGAGAGGTTGATGACTAAGTGAGAACGAGGGCCTAATTGTGAAGATATTTATAGATCGGGCTGCACCCCCAGTGAGCACATGTACCTATTGAGTGCGAGTGTCGAGTGCTAGTACCGAGTGATGAGTGACAGTGAGGAAAGAGTGACTGTGAGGTTGGAGTGAGTTCGAGGACTGAGTGACTGTTACTCTGAGAGGATGCATTGATTGCATTATTTGCTGCATTCCAGCTGTCATATATCACTATTTTGAAAATTCGGAAAAACATTATTTTCAGTGTCAGTCAAATTTGATATGAAATTTCCGTGAAATATTAAATGTTGAACTTGAAAGTATACCTACCCTTTTATATTGGAAAGTACTGTATTTGGACTTAGCTGAGAAGCTCGTCGCTACTTTTAGTTCCTTATTTATTATTGTTACTTGCTGAGTTGGTTGTACTCATACTACACCCTGCACTTCATGTGCAGATCCAGGTGATCCCGGATACGGTGGGTGTTGATTCTTTTACATAGTTGATTTTCTGGAAATTCAGAGGTAGCTGCTATGTTTCGTAGACCTTGTCTCTCCTTCCCTATCCTTTTGTTTATTGTACTTGGTCTCGGATTATTATAGATTGGGTTTTTCAGACTTGTAGTGTATAGATGCTCATGTACTCAGTGACACCGGATTTTGGGAGTGTATTTATATCAAGTATTTATGGGATTTTCTCTTACACCTAATTATGATATTTTCCGTATTTAAAAGAAATTGTGAGTTATTCATGTTGTCGGCTTGCCTAGTATCGAGATAGGCGCCATCACAACGGGTGAGATTTTTGGATCGTGACAACTCTATAGTCCATCAATGATCCATTATAATGAGCAATTAATAGGAGGGCACCAGCATCAGGATTGCTTCTAGAGACTCAAATCAAAAGAAACTGTCTTCTAATCTGACCCAAAAAATATGATGAAAGTTGCTATCATAAAGTCATATTGACCAATAAAACCAAAAGAATTATCTGGACGCATAAAATAACCAAGGATTCTTTCATGGGATATTGTAATAAGGAACTGTTGTTACCTGAAGGTTTTTTAGACTTAACGGTACCAATTATTGTTTCTTGACGGTCTTTTATTTATCAATTGCTTGACGATTCGCTATGAATAATTTTATTCGTCATAGATTATATTTAATCGAATGGAGAAAAGTCAAATCATACTGAATGTAATTAGGTAAGGTATTGGTATAAGATTTTAATAAAATAATACTAAAAATATCGAACCGAAATGACTAAATATCGTACCTATTTTTCCTAAAATCGGATAACAATTAATTTTATATATGATTTTAAGGATATGTGGATTGATTCAATACAATAAATAAAAAATACCAGATATATGAGTTAAAGATAAAATGAATGCTCAAACCAGTAGTAATATTACGACCTAGCTCGAGTTTAGATTGAACAATAGTTTTGCCTTCGATCGGACCCTTGGTTCGAACCCAAATAGGAGGAAGAACAAACAGTTAAGAGCTTCTGCAATTGCTAGAAAATAGAGAAATGAATTTGTATTGCCTTGGTTTGCCCATTACAACGTGTTTTCAAAAGAAAGAACCTCCCTTTTATATAATAGGAGAGTTTCATCCCTAGTACAAGTCTAAAAAAGATAAAAATCTTCCTTTCTTGTTAGTTACTGATCCATAACCGACATTGAGCGAGATCCGCGCTGTGATATCCGGTTGGCTACGAATATCGCGGCCCTTTACCCGTCGTGTGTAACAATTTACCATATTTTTTGAGGTTTTAGAACTCGTTCTAGGTCCGGGGAGCATTGCTTTATCACGCCGAGTGATGAACACATCGTTCTTCTTTCATGGGTCTCGATACGAAAGATTCCTGGCCTCGATTTCAGTCTCACACATCCGTGCCCCCCTTCCGTTTTCTTCACCGGAAAATTGAGGTATGCTTTATCCCCGATTTTACCTGTATACAGATAGTCCCCTCGTTTTCTGGAGAGTAGGTTTTCCAGAACGATGGAAAATGATAGGTGAACCCCAGTTTCTTCCCTCGTACGTTATAACTGAGATGGTGGGTAAATCGAAACGTCCCATTAGTCGCTCTAACTTCGGACACATGTCAGTCATCGGTTGGCTTCCTTCGAATGCGAAACGTCACGCATTGACTGCCTTTTCCCCTATAAAAGCTTCAACCTTCTTCACTTCTTCCACTTTTCAATTCTAGACTTTACCTTCGAACATTCTAACGGCTTTTAAATTCTCCAAATCTCCATAGATTGTTCATTGAGACTTCATATCTTTATCTTCATCTTCATACTTCTTCTTTGAACCTTCATCCCAGACCTTCATACCTTCATACCATCTTCAAATCTTCATATTTTTCTTCAGACCTATATTTTCTAGATTATAATGGCCAAACTTTCCAAGTCAGTGCTTCAGCAGGCTGCCCCTTCATCTTTCTAACCGGCCGTAGATGCCGAGGTGGCCATTCCCGAAGTGGATCAGGAGCCCCCCATGAAGAGTTTCATACCCAGGGGCTGCTTGACGAGCGCAAAACACAACACAAAATTGATGCTCGCTAGCCAAAGATAGTATAGTTTAATTATCGTCTCCACAGAGATTGGATTTAAATAATGTTCTAGTAATTTATGGTGTAACTGCTATTCAGGATGATCAAAACTTGATTTGGATTGATTACGAACTATGATTAACTACTAAAGTAAAGCAATTAACAATTGACTGCAAAGAACTAAAGTTTAGCAAATCAGTTAGTTAATTATCAATGTGAGGAGTAAGGGTTTGACAGGATAGGTACAAGATAGCTACTTGGAATTTAACTCTAGATTAATTCACTCTAATGTTCTAATGATTCTCATGAATTCACTCGATGATTAGTTCAAACGTGTAGTCAAGACTCTTCTATCGATTAAATCTTAACTCTACGAGGTGAACTAATATAAGAACTGTGAAAGTATGCAAGTATGCATTAATGGATTAGTCTTTAGGAAAACGTCTCTCGAATATTCTCCTAACTTTATTTAATCAACAATTCAACAAGCTCTTTCGATTACTTAAGAGAATCAATGAATTAAATCAAATAAAATAATGCAAAGATAATCACCAAAATATTCCTCTTCCTATTAAATAGAACAGTGAATAAAGTTGCAACAATTCTAAGCTCCATAAACGAATTTAAGCAAAGAACTAGAGTTAAATCCACAAATATTTATCAAAATACCATATCCGTCAATCCCCAAGGGAAACTAATCCATAATCATGGAGGAAGTTATCACAAATATAATTAAAGATTAAGAAAACATCAATCTAACATTACAATCTAAACTCGCGTATTGAATTGATTAAAAGATGATGAAATCCTGTGTCTTGTAGCCTCCAATGCTCTCCCAAAGCTTCCAAAGTCAAAAGTCCTCTAAATTTCATGTTTTCTTTATGTATTTATATCATGTAGGAACAGGCCCGGACGAAACTATCCTTTCCAAGCCGAAGTGGAAAAAGTTGGGCACGTAAATAAACTATCGTAGTGCATCGGGCGGCGCACCATGCGCCGCATTAGTGGGAATGTTAAGAGTCCTATTTTTCCACTCTACAGGAATTTTGCACTAGCTCCCTGCTACGCATGGCGCGGCGCGGTAGTGCAATTTTCTCAGAGTAATTTTGTTTTCTCACTTTTTAACATCCAGACTTGGTCCTCGACCCCCGAACGTGATCCCAACTTAATTTCTTGGGCTTTTACTCAGACTTCAAAGTTCCAACTTGTTCAAATTATCTTAATAGCTCGAAATAATTTCTTGCAAGGCATAAAACACGTAATAAGCATAAATCACCATTAATGTAATTCAATCACATGTAAAATGCAATGATTAGAGTTCAAACTATGACTAAAATATGGGTTTCTAGCCTACCATCACTGCTCTATTGGGGATGACTTCAAGGTCGAGAAGACATCTAGTCAACAAGACCAAGGCAGGGAAGCACGGAGATACATATGCTCTATCATTGAAAAAACCCTACCTGTAGTCCAAGCGGACTGTAAATGGGAGGGTAAGGACGTGGTCATTCCCGGGCCCAATGACGACATTACTACTCACGTGAAGGGGTATCTAAGTGATTGCACTTACCCCTTCATGCTTTCCCCTGTGAACCCCATTGTCCTTGCTTTTCGGAAGAGGCATGAGGTATGTCTTGGGTAAATCCACCCGTCTTTCTGGAGGATCGTGATCCGCTTACGCCATTTTGTGAACAACACTCTCGGTTCACCCTCGACCACTTACTCCATCTGTATAGTCCCTGAATCTTCTGAGTGGGACTAATCAAGCTCGTTCGTCGAGCAAGCAAGGCTCATTTCTCGATCATTGACGAGGACCAAGACCGACACTGGCAGGGAGGGTTTGTTTGGGTGAAAACTGAAGACCCGATTTCCACCCCCCTCCCCGAGGATTGGAACACATCCCGTAAGTATCGTCTTTCTTAGGTATTTCTTTCTTTTTATTCTTTCTCTCATCTCCTGTGTTTGTGGTTGTGCAGCTGTTGCCCAAGTTTCTGATGCCAACCCCGATACAAGTAGTGGATCGAGGGGATTTGTAAGCAGATATCGTACACCGAGCAGATATCCTTCCACTTCCCTTTCGCACATGTTCTCATGGTGAGGTTCTTCCCTGAACAGTTACAATCATGCTATTAACTTGTATGGTGCTAACCTTTTCTATTTTCTTAGTGTCTGCCTAAGACCACCTTACTTAGGCCGCTGGATGAGGATGAGGATCTGTCCTTTCTTGCCCAGCCCTCTATTTCGGGACAGCCCTAGGCTGCCGCGAAGGAAGAGAAGAAGAAAAATAGAAAGTCCTTGGGTTCCCCGGATCCTGAGGCGAAGAGGAAGAAAAGGGCGGCTATACGGGTCCGAAAGCCAAAGAAGAACGCCAAGTCCAGGGTACCGAACCCTGAATTTCTCTACCTGCTCAGGGATGAGCCCGAAGAAGATCATATCTTTGTCGCTCATGGGTAAACCCCTATTGGGGAGCAGGCGACGTCCGAGAAAGGGGACCACAAGGTCAATCTCCTTCTAACTCGGGAACCTGAGGGAGAGATAAAGGTTGCGGCCGCCTAAGAAGCCACTCATGTTCCGAAGGAGGTGACTGGTGTCATTGACATTGTGGAGACACCCTCCTACACCGAGTCTATTATCGAAGAGGCCCAAGCAGGCAAAGAAAATTCAAGTGAGGGAGCGCAGGGGCCAGATGATCCCCTCAACTCATTTTTCGACGGCATGGACATGGACGCAATGGAGGATGTTTCCAAGCTTGTTCACCTGGAGGTCCCAAAAAAGGATATGCCCTCAGGAGTTTGCAGGCCAAGTTCGACCCCAAGATTAGTGAAGCAATTTACCGCATCGAGCGTGGACCCCGAGCACAAGACAACGGTCATTATCACAATCCCAGAGGACGCCCTGGTCCGCTCTGCTCCGGTGGGCGTAGCCAGCTACCTCTGATGCCTGATGACCGAGAAGGACCAAGCCAAGATGAACAAGGAGGGCATGTCGAACCTTTTCAATAAGGTACAACAGGCGCTGAACCGGGTAAGGCATCAGACACTTGTATCTCTTTGTTAATCTTTCTTTAGATGTTGATGTCCTTTACTAAATTTATTATTTTTTAGGCTTCAGTGCTTCATCATGAAAGCTTCCTCCGGTACCACTTGGAGATTAGCAAGCTCGAGTTCAAGATCAAAGAGTAGGTCCAGAAGAAATACATGTACGGGGCTCTCATTGAGCAATAGGATGAGGCCCTTAAGGACCTCTCAATTCTCCGGGCCGAGCTGGAAAATATTTAGAAGGAGGCCTCGACCTTGAAGCGGGAACACGCCGACCTGGTCGAGAAGGTAAAGATCTTTGAAGCTAAAAATGAGCAGCTAGTCGTGGTGACCAACAACACAACTTTGCAGAATAGAAGATAAACCTGATCGACTAGCTGCGGGCTGAGATGGACGAGGTCAGGACCACGACTGAAGTGTGGAAGGGCAGGATGGACCTGCTAGCTTTGCAGAAGGATGATGCGGAGGCGGAGCTTGCATCGGTCGAGAACCAACTCTAGGTGGCGAAGGACAAAGCTGATGAGTGGTCTCGGTTGAACGATGATCTCCGAGCATAACTAAGCTCGGCTGTCACGGAATGGGATGCTCTCGGAGGAGAATATGTGGCACTGAGGTCGAAGTTGGATACGACCTCTATTGATACCGAGGAAATGGTGACCCAGTACAAGGTCGATGTAAAGGCAGCCGACACCCACTTAAAGACAAAGACTGAATATGTAAATTGGTTGTCCTGGAGAGAGACCATCGAAGAGATAAATGCCCGAGGTTTAGAACTATCGGCCAAGATCGAAGAAGCTAGGAGGCTCAGGCCCCGGTGAAGACCATACGTAGATGCCTTAGTATTTTTCAAGTTTTTTATTTTTCCTTATGTATGTCTTTTGTTTATTTTGAGCCCGTTCTAGCAGGCCTTTGTAAATATATTTTGGAATATATATATATATATATATATATATATATAATTTTTCTATAAAGATTTTCTCTTTCTGGCAATATCGTGTCTTTACTTTCCAGCATCTTCTTGCAATTTTTATTTGTGCACTGTTTTTGATGCCTTAGCATAGAATCGGATGTAGTACTGGGGCATTCATTTTTTGGGGGTTCAAATGAAGCCCAACTTCGATGCAACTTTATTTGCACGCGACTTCAAACCCTAGGTGAGACTAGAGGTCCCCAAGATGCTTAAGTATCTTTAAATGATTTATTTTTGTTGAGGGTAACTTTTAGTAGGTTTCGAATTTTTGTAAATGCCTTACTTTCTGGTTACGGACTTTGGTCATCTCCGAGCCATTTTTAGGGTAGTCGTAGACTTTTATATTTGGGCACCACCTAATAGGTCTGGTACCTCCGGGATTCGGTAGCCCGGGTCGTCTGAATTGTCTTCGGGCTACAGACCCCGAGTAGGGGTAGCCCGTGGGCTCGATAGTCCTTAAGTAGGGGTAGCCTGTGGGCTTGATAGTCCCTGAGTAGGGGTAACCCGTGGGCTCTAGGATCCGGGATCGAAGAAGCAAAAATGCGTAGTAACAAATTGGAAATTTCTTTCATTTCTTCCCATAGAAGGTACATGATCGAAAGCATATAAAAACTTGTGTCATGGCTAGAGTAGACTATGTGGGCATGGTTCATACGATCGTTTGGCCCCTATAATGAATCCTAACCACCAAGACTTAGATTTTAGTACACAAAGTTCTCTTTTCCCTTACTAATGTCCTTAATTCGAGGGTAATGACCCCTAGTAATTGAGGTCGAACTCGTGAGGGCTCGGATACTGTTGACCTGAAGCAAACAATTGTTGACCCCGATTTGAAATCGGTCTTCGAATTTAAGTTAGCACGCTTTACTGTTGCCTCGTTAAAAACCTTACCAAAAAATCTACTTTGGGACAAAACTGGTTCAAGGGAAAAAGAGTGCAACGCGTGCTTTCGGACCTAATAGCCACATCCATCCTCTACCGTTTACCTGTATACATTAGTCCGATTTATAACATGATTAAAAAGTAATTGAGTTTGTACCTTACCAGTGGTACGGTTTAAGTGTGTCACATTCCAGTTATTCAGTAGTTGTACACCGTTTCCCGCTTCGAGTTTATACGATCCTTTGCCGGTTATTCCGACAACTCGATACTGTCCTTCCAAGTTCGATCCCAGTTTCACTTCATTCGGGTTCCTGGTGTGTAATGTTACTTTTCTCAAAATCAAGTCCCCAACTTGAAAGTGTTAGAGGCTTGATCTTCGGTTGTAATACCTTTCTATTCGCTATATATGGGCGGCCAACCGAACCAGGAGGCCTCCTGCCTTTCATCCAGTAGTTTCAGGCTCATGATTATTCCCTCACCGTTTGGCTCTTCTGTCACATACTAGAACCTGAGGCTCGGTTCTCCCACCTATATTGGTATTAAGGCTTCAGCTCCATATACCAATGAAAATGGGGTGGCCCGGTGCTAGATTTTGAAGTCGTACGGTATGCCAACAGGACTTCGGGCAAGATCACCTTCCACTTCCCTTTCGCATTGGTCAATGTGATGACTCAATAGATTATTTATAAATTTGCCCTTTGTTTCTATGTTTCGAGATCTCGAATAACTCCGTTTAGACTTCTTCAATTTGCGTGCGCAATCCGTGTCTTATTTTGAAAGGCTTTTATGTAAATAATTGTTGAAAATGTGAAATCATGAGTTAAAACTCATAGAGGTTGACTTCGGTCAATATTTTGAGAAAATGGACTCAGATCAGTGTTTTGATGGTCCCGGTGGGTCCGTATCGTAATTAGGGACTTGAGTGTATGCCCGAAATCGAATTTGGATATCCCTAACTTGGTTTAACGTAATTTGTTGAAAACTAAAAGTTTAAAAGTTTTAAGAATTTCTAAATTTTACCGTGAGTTGACTTCGTTATTACCAAGTTCGGATATCAATTTCGAAACTTTTTATAGGTTTGTTACAATATTTATAACTTATCTCTAAAATTTTGTGCAAAACGGAGTTGATTTGACGTGATTTGGACGTCCGGTTGAGAAATTATATGTTCTTAAGTTTCATTAAGAATTTCATTTGTTCTAGGTGTTATTTTGAAATTTTGATCGAGCGAAAAAGTTTGTTTGATGTTATTATACTTGTGTGCATATTTGGTTTGGAGCCCGAGGGGTGCGGGTGAGTTTCGAATAGGCTACGGAGTGAGATTTGGACTTACAAGAGTGTTATTGCATCAGGTCTGCAGATCTCGCATTTGCGAGGACCTGGTCGTAAATACGAGCCTCGCAAATGCGAGGTCAAGCTCACATATGCGAAGATGCTGGGTGCTCGGTTAGCTTCGCTTTTGCGAAGTGAAGTCCGCAGATGCGAAAGAGGGTAGGTTCGCATTTGCAAACCTTTGAGTCACATTTGAGACTAAAGGAAGACTGAGGCAGACTCGCATTTACGAGTCGATTGTTCGCATTTGCGACAGCCTTGGTTCGCATTTGTGATAAAATTTTCACATTTGCGACGATATCAGGCTTAGTGACTATTTCGTATTTGCGAAAGGTTGGTCGCTATTGTGATCATCGCAATTACGGACTATGTGTCGCAATTGCGATAACTGCATCTTGGTAAAAGAGGGAAAACGAGACTTAGCTCATTTCTTTCAAACTCTCAACCCTAAACACCCTAGAGGCGATTTTCCCAAGAGATTTTCTTTCTAAATTCATTGGTAAGTGACTTTAATCTATATTTTTTTCAATTACCCATTACATTTCATAAGTTTTCAACATTAAATCTAGGGTAGAAATTAGGGATTTGGGTAGAATTAAGAATTTTTGTAAATTTGGGATATAGGCCTGGAATTGAGGTCAGATTTTGAAACTAATTACTTAACCAGGCTCGGGGGGAATGAGTGTACGGGTTTTGGTCCAAATTTTGGTTGTGACCAAGCGAGCCCGGGGTTGACTTTTGTTGACTTTTTCAATAATGATTTAAATTAAACCTCTTTCATTCGTGGGTAGTTTCTAAGGCTTATTTTGAATCGTTTGGTTAATAATTTGCTAGATTTGGTTGGTTTGGAGGTTTGTTCAAAAGGCAAGGCCGTGGTTGAACTTTGAGTTGATTGCGGAGTGAGGTAAGTGTTGAGTCTAACCTTGATTTGAAGGAATTAGGAACCCTTGAGCTATGTGCTATGTGAATTACACATGTAGCGGCGTATATGCGAGGTGACGAGTGTATATATGCCGTCAAATTACCTGTTTTCTTGCTTTCTCGTATTTCATTAATTACTTTATTCCATGACTTAACCGTTACATTGCTTGTTTTCCCTATCTTCATTGCTTAATATTATGTCTTGTTTTCATGCCTTAATTGCTACATGCTTACTTGACTTCCATGCCATAATTTCTACTTGCCATTTAGCATTTCTTGTATTAAATTGTCCATCCCCTCCCTAATTCTACATTTATTTACTACTTGTCTCGATATGTTTCCCTCATATATCTAAATTGTCTTATGCCTTGTTACCTTATAGTTTCATATTAATTACGGCCTTCTTTGAAGTAGTTTCACTTGTATGTATTGTTAAAAGTAGATACCGTTGAGTTGGTAGAGTTGAGACATCCGAATAGTTCGAGTCTCTTTGATTATCATGTTATTCTTCGTTGCTCATACATTTGTTCTCTTGATGTATGATTCCTTGTAAATCTTAGTTATCGAGTTACTATTGTTAATTGATATTTTCTGGGGAGTGGGTTGCATGCCGTAACGGAAATTAAAAAGAAATGAACTAAAAAGGCGGAATAAGGATGGACTATGATATTGCCAGATGATTATATTATGGGATCGGGTTGACGCCGCAACATATTGATAAAAGTAGTAATTGTTTGTGACGGTTGAATTGGCCTCGGTTGTTGAGATCAGTTATTGGACTGGTTCTTCGGGGCTCTCTGCTGATTGATTTGAGTTTTGCCAATATGAGTTACCTGCTTTACTTATATTCCTGTCTTTCTGTTATTATTATTATTATTATTATTATTATTATTATTATTATTATTATTATTATTATTATTATTATTATTATTAGTGCATACATGTTAATGCAAGTGACCCGCCTTAGCCTAGTTACTACTTCGTCGAGGTTAGTCTTGGAACTTACAGAGTACATGTGGTCGGTTGGATTCATACTACTCTATGCATTTCTTGTACAAATACCGGAGTTGGTCCCGACGGCGTACCGTAGACTTGCTCGGATCCAGCTACCCAGTGGAGACTTGAGGTATAGTTACACGGCGTCCACAGCTCTGAAGTCTCCTTTTACTTCATTTAGTTGTTCATTTGATTCAGACACTTATGTTTATTTCACACCATTATTTGTAGTATCTTAGACGCTCATGTATTCATGACACCGTATCCGGGGTCGTATTTGAATTTCATCAATTATTAGCTTATTTAACTTGTTTCATACTATTCAATTTCCTTATTGTCAACGTATTTGAAGTTTGTCAAAAATAGTTAATAAATACATCTTACGTTGGCTTGCTTAGAAAGTGAAATGTTAGGCGCTATCACGGTCCTGAGGGTAGAAATTCCGGGTAGTAACAGAGGCTGTAGGATCGGTACGGCGACGTCTATACTTATCTTCCAAAGTCTATGGAGTTTAGTAAATATATCACCTCTTTCTTACTCTATCGTATGATTTTAATCTATCATTGACGATTGAACCATTATATTCTTGTTCTCTAGCAGATGGCGAGAACATGCATGGCATCAGCAGTAGGACATGAGCCAGAGCTACGACTAGGGGCAGAGGTCGAGGTCGGGGTCGCGCCAGAAGCCAAGGCAGAGCTCAGCCTAAAGCTCGAACAGCAATACCCGCAGTGGAGCCTCAGGTCAATTTTGATGAAGAGGTTCGAGCTCAGACTGTACCCGTCGGACCAGCCCAGGCCCCGGAGAGATTCATATCCACTCCAGTGCTTCAAGACACTTTTGTCCGCTTGGTGGGCCTTATGAAGAGTGTGGCCCAGACCGGTGCATTCCCGGTGGCACTAGCTGCCTCTCGGGCTGTGGGAGGAGCATAGACTATCGTTACTCAAACACCGGAGTAGGTGAATCCCCTATATCAAACTCCAACATCCTAACTTGTTGGGGTGGTTCAACCGTTTATTGCGGCACAAGCTGGTGATAGGAGGCTCGCTCTGTCTTTTGAGGCTATGTTGAGGTTGGATAAGTTCACCAAGCTATTTCCTATTCATTTATGTGGTGCATCTTCTGAGGACCCACTGGATATTTTGGACCGTTGCCATGAGGTGTTGCACAACATGGGTATAATTGAGACCAATGGGGTCAATTTTGTAGTATTTCAGTTGACGGGTTCCACCCGGAGATGGTGGAGAGATTATATGTTTACTAGACCAGTTGGGTCTCCTACACTTACTTGGGATCAGTTCTCACAGCTATTTCTAGAGAAGTTCATTTATGTCACTCTGAGAGGAGTACCGTAGGCTGTTCGAGCATCTTCAGCAGGGTAGTATGGTTGTCACCCAGTATGAGACTTGATTTGTGGACCTAGCTCGCCACACCACTATCTTGCATCCTACTGAGAGGGAGAGAGTGAGGAGATTTATTGATAGGCTCACTTACACTATCAGGATTCAAATGGCCGAGGAGATCGAGAGTGATATTTCTTTCCAGACGGCCGCAGATATTGCTAGACAGATCATTTTTTGTTCTTGCTCAAGAGAGGGGGCTAGTGTCAGATAAGAGGCCTCGTCATTTTGGTGGGTTCAGTGGTGCCTCATCTAGAGGCAGGGGTTCTTTTCGTAGAGGTCATCCTCTTAGGTTGTTTCAGTAGGCTCTTCAGGTAGCCCACGGTGCTTTGGGCAGTCGTGGTTCTTACGGGTCTCATTCTAAGCAGCCATCATTCAATGCGCATTCAACTCCTAACAGTGCACCACCACTCTAGATTAACTATAGCGGCTATTCGGTCCGTTAGGGTCAGTCCTTATTTCAGCAGCCTTAGTAGCCAAGGGGGTGCTTTGAGTGTAGGGACATAGGTCACATCAGGAGGTATTGCCCTAGATTATCGAGTAGCATATCTTAGTAGGATTCTCATTCCATCATACCGGTACCGGTTGCCCCACTGCTCGCACAACCTGTTAGAGGTAGGGGTCAGGCAGCTAGAGGTGGAGGTCAGGCCGTTAGAGGTGAAGGCCGTCCAGCTAGAGGCCATCCCAGAGATGTGGTTCAGAGTGATGGGGCCCAACCCCGATGTTATTGTTTCCCAGCCAGGCCTGAGGTCGAGTCATCTGACACCGTTATCACAGGTATTGTTCCAGTTTTCCATAGAAATGCTTCAGTTCTATTTGATCTGGTATCTACTTATTCCCATAGGTCATCCTATTTTGCTTCATATCTGGTTGTGCCTCGTGATTCTTTGAGTGCTCATGTGTATGTGTCCACGCCTGTGGGAGTTTCTATTATTGTAGATCGTGTCTATCGCTCTCGGTGATTATTGTTGGGGGTCTTGAGACTAGCGTAGATCTTCTACTTCTTGATATGGTAGATTTTGATGTTATCTTTGGTATGGATTGGCTGTCACGTTATCATGTTATATTGGACTGTCGCGCCAAGACGGTGACCTTAGCCATGCCAAGGTTACCTCGATTAGAGTGGAGAGGGACTCCTGGGCACTCTACCAGCAGAGTAATTTCTTATGTGAAGGCCCAATGTATGGCCGAGAAGGGATGTCTAGCTTATTTTGCCTATGTCCTTGATTCTAATGCGGAGGTTCCTTCCATGAATTCAGTACCAGTTATTTGTGAGTTTCCAAAGGTGTTTCATGCAGATCTGCCGGATATGCCACCCGACAGGGATATTAACTTCTGTATTTATTTGGCTCTGGGCACTCGGTCCATTTTTATTCCACCATACCGTATTGCCCCACAGGATTTGAAGGAATTGAAGGAGCAGTTGCAAGATTTTCTTGATAAGGGCTTCATTAGACCTAGTGTCTCGCCTTGGGGTGCACCTGTGTTGTTCGTGAAGAAAAAAGATGGATCAATGAGGATGTGTATAGGCTATCAGCGGTTGAACAAAGTCACTATCAAGAACAAGTATCCGTTGTCGAGGATTGATGACTTATTTGATTAGTTTCAGGGAACCAAAGTGTTTTCGAACATTGATTTGAAGTCTGGCTACCATCAGTTGAAGATTAGGGCATCCGCTGTCCCTAAGACGGCTTTTTGAACTCGGTATAGGCATTATGAGTTCTTAGTGATATCATTTAGGTTGAATAATGCCCCAGCAGCATTTATGGATTTGATTAACCGGGTATTCAAGCCCTATTTAGATTCCTTTGTGATCGTTTTCATTGATGATATCTTGATCTACTTCCGCAGTCGAGAGGAGCATGAGCAGCATCTTTGGATTGTACTTCAGACTCTAAGAGATAGCTAGTTATATGCCATGTTTTCAAAGTGTGAGTTTTGGTTAGACTCGGTCACTTTTTTGGGGCATGTTTTATTTGCAGAGGGCATAAAGGTGGATCCTAAGAAGATTGAGGCAGTTTAGAACTGGCCTATACCTACTTCAGCTATAGAGATCCGGAGCTTACTGGGTTTGGCAGGTTATTATCGCCGGTTCGTGGAGAGGTTTTCATCCATAGCATCCTCATTGACTAGATTAACCTAGAAGGGTGCCTCATTCATATGGTCAGATGAGTGTGAGTTGAGCTTTTAGAAGTTCAAGACTGCTTTGACTACGACGCCAATGTTGGTGTTACCCACAGGTTCAGGATCCTACACGGTGTATTGTGATGCATCTCATATTGGACTCGATGCAATATTGATGCAGGATGGCAGGGTAATTGCATATGCATCACGGCAGTTAAAGGTTCACGAGAAAAATTACCCTATTCATGACTTAGATTTGGCAGCCATTGTTCATACGCTGAAGATTTGGAGACGCTATCTTTATGGCATGTCATGTGAAGTATTCACGGATCATCGGAGTCTACAATATTTGTTCAAGCAAAAGGATCTCAAATTAAGGCAGAGTAAATGGTTGGAGTTGTTGAAAGACTATGATATCACCATTTTGTATCATCCCAAGAAGGCCAACGTGGTGACCGATGCCTTGAGTAGAAAGGCAGTGAGTATGGGTAGCCTTGGTATATCCCAGTTAGTAAGAGACCGCTTGCAGCAGAAGTTCAGGCTTTGTCCAATCAATTCGTGAGGCTAGATGTTTCAGAGCCTAGTCATATGCTAGCTTGCACGTTCGCTCGGTCTTCCTTGTATGAGCGCATCAGAGAGCGTCAGTATGATGATCCCCATTTGCTTGTCCTTAAGGACATGGTGAGGCACAGTGGCGCAAAGCAGGTTACTTTTGGAGATGATGGGAGTTTTGCGGATGTAGGGTCTTATTTGTGTGCCCAATGAGGATGGACATCGTGAGTCGATTCTTGAGGAGGCCCATAGTTCCCGGTATTTTATTCATCCGGGTGCCGCCAAGATGTATTAGTACTTGCGGTATCATTATTGGTAGAGGATAATGAAGAAGGATATAGTTACATATGTAGTTCGGTGTCTAAATTGTCAGCAAGTAAAGTACGACCATCAGAGGCCTGGTGGTTTCCTTTAGAGGTTAGAGATTCCTGAGTGGAAGCGGGAGCGTATCACTATGGATTTTGTTGTTGGACTCCCATGAACTCAGAAGAAGTTCGACGTGGTGTGGGTCATTGTTGACAGGTTGACCAAGTCGGCACATTTCATTCCAGTGGCAATCACCTATTCTTCATAGCGGTTAGTTGATCTTTACATCCGCGAGATCGTCTGTCTTCACGGTGTGCCCGTGACTATCATTTCTGATCGAGGTACGCGGTTCATATTGCACTTCTGAAGGGTCGTACAATATGAGTTGGGCATGCACGTTTAGTTAAGCACAATATTTCATCCCCATACGGATGGACAGTCCGAGCACACTATTCAGATATTGGAGGATATGCTTCGTGCTTGCGTTATGGATTTCGGGGGTTCTTGGGATCAGTTCTTGCCGCTTGCAGAGTTTGCCTACAATAACAACTACCAGTCGATCATTCAGATGGCTCCCTATGAGGCATTTTACTGGAGGCGGTGTCATTCGCCTACTGGATGGTTCGACCCGGGGAGGCTCGGTGGTTGGGTACAGATTTGGTACAAGATGCCTTGGACAAGGTCAAGATTATTCGGGATTGACTTCGCACCGCTCAGTCTAGGCAGAAAAGTTATTTTGACCATAGAGTTCATGATGTTGCATTCATTGTTGGAGAGAGGGTATTTCTCCGAGTTTCACCCATGAAAGGTGTGATGAGGTTCGGAAAAAAGGCCAAGTTGAGCCCTAGGTATATCAGACCCTTTGAGATTCTTGAGAGAGTGGGTGAAGTAGCCTACAAGCTGACATTGCCACCCAGTTTATCAGTCGTTTATCCGGTGTTCCATTTGTCCATGCTCCGTAAGTATCATGGTGATCCGTCCCATGTGTTAGATTTTAGCTTAGTCCAATTGGACAAAGATTTGACTTATGAGGAGGAGCCGGTGGCAATTCTAGCTCCGCAGGTTCGACAGTTGAGATCAAAGAGTTATCCTTTAGTTTGAGTGCAGTGGATAGGTCAACCGATCGAGGTAACCACGTGGGAGTTCGAGTCGGACATGCGGAGTAGATATACACACCTTTTTACCAGTCCAAGCACTTTTATATGTCCATTCGAGGATGAACGTTTATTTTAGAGGTGGAGAATGTAATGACCCGATAGGCCATTTAAAGTTTTACCCTTCATTTCTGTGTTCCGAGACCTTGAATTGCTCCGTTTAACCTTCTTCAATTTTCGTGCGCAGTCCGTGTATTTTTCCGGAAGGCTTTTATGTGAAAAATTAATGAAAATAAGAAATAATGCCTTAAAACTCATTTGAGTTGACTTCGGTCAATGTTTTGAGCAAACGAACCCGGATCAGTATTTTGACGGCCCCGGTGGGTCCGTATCATGATTTGGGACTTGGGCGTATGCCTGGAATCGAATTCGGAGGTCCCTAACTTGATTTAACGTAATTTGTTGAAAACTAGAATTTCAAAGGTTTAAAGAATTCCTAAATTTGACCGTGAGTCGACTTTATTGTTACCGGGTTCAAATTTCGATTTTGGGACTTGGTATAAGTTTGTTACAGTATTTATGACATGTTTATAAAATTTGGTGCAAAACGGAGTTGGTGTCCGATTCATAGTTCTAGGTATGATTTTGGTGTTTTGATCACGCGAGCAAGTTCGTATGATGTTATTACACTTGTGTGCATGTTTTGTTTGGAGCTCGAGGGGTTCGGGTGAGTTTCGGATAGGTTACGAAGTGATTTTTGGACTTAGAAGAGTCCTGGTGCATTAGGTTTGCAGATCTTGCATTTGCGAGGACCTGATCACAAATGCGAGGTCAGGCTCGCATATGTGAAGATGGTGGGGGCTGGGTCAGCTTCGCTTTTGTAAAGTGAAGTCCGCAAATGCGAAAGGGGGCAGGTTCGCATTTGCAAACTTTTGACTCGTATTTGCGACTAAAGGAAGACTACGACAGACTCGCATTTGCGAGTCGATTGTTCGCATTTGTGGCAGACTTGGTTCGCATTTGCGATAAAATTGTCGCATTTGCAACGATATCATTCTTAGTGACTCTTTCGCATTTGTGAAGGGTTGGTCGCTTTTGCGATCATTTAAATTGCGAACTATGTGTCGCAATTGCGATAACTGCAGCTCGGTAAAATAGGGGGAAAATGGGATTTAGCTCATTTCTTTCAAACTCTCAACCCTAAACACCCTAGAGGCAATTTTCCCAAGAGATTTTCTTCCTAAATTCATTGGTAAGTGACTTTAATCTATTTCTTTTCAATTACTCATTACATTTCATAAGTTTTCAACATCAAATCTAGGGTTTTCATAGTAGAAACTAGGGATTTGGGTAGAATTAGGAATTTTTGTAAATTTAGGATTTAGACCTCGAATTGAGGACGAATTTCGAAACTAATTATATAACCGGGCTCAGGGGTGAATGATTGTTCGGGTTTTGGTCCGAATTTTGGTTTTGACTAAGCGAGCACGGGGTTGAATTTTGTTGGCTTTTTCAATAATGATCTAAATTGAACCTCTTTCATTCGTGGGTAGTTTCTAAGGCTTATTTTGAATCGTTTGGTTAATAATTTTCTAGATTTGGTTGGTTTGGAGGCTTGTTCGAAAGGCAAGGCCGTGGTTGAACTTTGAGTTGATTGCGGAGTGAGATAAGTGTTGAGTCTAACCTTGATTTAAAGGAATTAGGAACCCTTGAGCTATGTGCTATGTGAATTACACATGTAGCGGCGTATATGAGAGGTGACGAGTGTATATACGCCGTCAAATTACCTATTTTCTTGCTTTCTCGTATTTCATTAATTACTTTATTCCATGACTTAACTGTTACATTACTTGTTTTCCCTATCTTCATTGCTTAATATTTTGTCTTGTTTTCATGCCTTAATTGCTACATGCTTACTTGACTTCCATGCCATAATTGCTTCTTGCCATTTAGCATTTCTTGTATTAAATTGTCCATCCCCTCCCTAATTCCACATTTATTTACTACTTGTCTTGATTTGTTTCCCTCATATATCTAAATTGTCTTATGCCTTGTTACCGTATAGTTTCATATTAATTGTGGCCTTCTTTGAAGTAGTTTCGCTTGTACGTATTGTTAAAAGTAGATACCGTTGAGTTGGTAAAGTTGAGACATCCAAATAGTTCGAGTCTCTTTGATTATCATGTTATTCTCTGTTGCTCATACATTTGTTCTCTTAATGTATGGTTCCTTGTAAATCTTAGTTATCGAGTTACTATTGTTAATTGACATTTTTTGGGGAGCGGGTTGCACGCCGTAACGGAAATTAAAAAGAAATGAACTGAAAAGGCAGAATAAGGATGGGCTATGATATTGACAGATGATTATATTGTGGGATCGGGTTGCACGCCGTAACATATTGATATAAGTAGTAATTGTTTGTGACTTAACTATTACATTACTTGTTTTCCCTATCTTCATTGCTTAATATTATGACTTGTTTTCATGCCTTAATTGCTACATGCTTCCTTGACTTCCATACCGTAATTGTTACTTGCCATTTAGCATTTCTTGTATTAAATTGTCCATCCCATCCCTGATTCCGTACTTATTTACTACTTGTCTCGATTTGTTTCCCTAATATATCTAAATTGTCGTATGCCTTGTTGCCTTATAGTTTCATATTAATTGTGGCCTTCTTTGAAGTAGTTTCACTTGTACGTATTGTTAAAAGTAGATATCATTGAGGTGGTAAAGTTGATACATCCGAGTAGTTCAAGTATCTTTGATTATCATGTTATTCTCTGTTGCTCATACATTTGTTCTCTTGATGTATGGTTCCTTGTAAATCTTAGTTATCGAGTTACTATTGTTAATTGACATTTTTTGGGGAGCGGGTTGCACGCCGTAACAGAAATTAAAAAGAAATGAACTGAAAAGGTGGAATAAGGATGGGCTATGATATTGACAGATGATTATATTGTGGGATCGGGTTGCACGCCATAACATATTGATATAAGTAGTAATTATTTGTGACTGTTGAATTGGCCTCGATTGTTGAGATGAGTTATTGGACTGGTTGTTCGGGACTCTCTGCTGGTTGATTTGAGTTTCGCTGATATGAGTTACCTACTTTACTTCTATTCATGACTTTCTGTAATTATTATTTTTATTGCATATAGGTTAATGTAAGTGACCCGCCTTAGCCTCGTCACTACTTCGTCGAGGTTAGGCTCGGCACTTACAGAGTACATGTGGTCGGTTGTACTCATACTACTCTCTGCACTTCTTGTACAGATACCGGAGTTGGTCCCAGCAGCGTACCATCGGCTTGCTCGGATCCAGCTACCCAATGGAAACTTGAGGTCAAGTTACATAGTGTCCCCAACTCTGAAGTCCCTTTCTACTTCATTTAGTTGTTCATTTTATTCAGATAGTTATGTTTATTTCACACCATTATTTATAGTATCTTAGACGCTCATGTATTCGTGACATCAGATCCGAGGTTGTATTTGAATTTGGTCACTTATTAGCTTATTTAACTTGTTTCAGACTATTCAATTTTTTCAATGTCATCGTATTTGAAGTTTGTTAAAAATATTTAATAAATATATCTAATGTTGGCTTGCCTAGCAAGTGAAATGTTAGGCGTCATCACGGTCCCAAGGGTGGGAATTTCGGGTCTTGACAGTCAAATATTTTTTCAAGTTTTGAAGTATGGTCTTGTTTGTTGATTTTGCCTGCCTGTTCCCACTAGGGTGATAAGGTGTTGATAGTATCTTCTTGATCTTGTGATTTCCAAAAAATTTATTTACCTTGATGCCGACGAATTGTTTTCCATTATCGCAAATGATCTCGGCATGTATCCCAAATTGACATATTATGTGGTTCCATATGAATTCAATGTCTTCTTTCTCTCGGACCTTTTAGAATGCTTGAGCCTCGACCCATTTGGAAAAATTATCTCTCTTGAATAGTATGAATTGAGCTTTACTGGGTGGCCATGGTAGGGGACCGACGATGTCCATTCCCTACTTCATAAATGGCCATGGGGACAAAAATGAGTGGAGTGTTTTTCCCAGTTTATGTATCATCAGGGCGTGTCTCTGGCAGTTTTCGCATTTCCATACGAAGTCATTTGCATCTTTCTCCATTTCGGTCCAGTAATAGCCGGCCCTAGTTAGTTTTCGAACCAAATATTATGCCCCCGAATGGTTCCCACAAGTGCCTCTGTGAACTTCTCTTAAGGCGTATTCGGTCTCTCATGGTCCTAAGCATCCGGCTAGCGGACCGTCAAAGATTATTCTGAACAATTCCCCTTCAACCAAGCTAAATCTAGCAGCCTTGGTGTGTAGGGCTCTCGATTCTCTGAGATCCGAAGGCAATTTTTTGCTCTTTATGTAGTCTATGTATTTGTTCCTCCAATCCCAAGTTAAACTCGTTCAGTTCACTTTGGCATGGCCTTCTTCTATCACCGACTTCATTAGTTGCACTACTGTTCCCAAACTGAATTCATCAAAATCGACTGACGCCCCAAGTTAGCCATAACACCGGCCTTGCTGTTCTGATCTCGGAGTACATGATGCATGGTCCATTCTCTAGATTGATGCAACGTTACCTGTAATTTGTCCAAGTACCTTCGCATCCGTTCTTTTTTTACTTCGAACATCCCGTTAACTTGATTTACCACGAGGAGGGAGTCGTACTTAGCTTCGATCATCTCGGCCCCAAGGATTTTAGCCAGTTCCACACATGCAATCATGGCCTCATACTCGGCCTTATTGTTAGTCAATTTCACATTTCTAATAGATTGCCTAATTATATTTCCAGTAGGCGTTTTAATACTATGCCGACCCCAGACCACTTCGCGTTCGAGGCACCGTCCGTAAAAAGGATCCAAATTCCTGAAGTGGTCTCCGAGGTTAACAACAATTCCCTTTCAACTTCGGGTATTAAGGTCAGCGTAAAGTCGGCCACGAAGTCTGCCAAAATCTGAGATTTCATGGCGGTTCGGGGTCGATACTTGATATCGTACCCGCTAATTTCAACGTCCCATTTGGCCAATTGGCCCTAGAGCTCGGGTTTGTGCATGATGTTCCTCAGCGGGTAAGGGGTCACGACACATATGGGGTGTCATTGAAAGTATGACTTTAGCTTTCTAGAGGCGCTTAGCAAAGCGAGCGCCAATTTTTCCAGGTGAGGATACTTTGATTCGGCCTCGCCTAGAGTTCTACTAATATAGTAAATAGGAAATTGTGTACCTTCTTCCTCCCACACTAAGACTCCACTTACTACCACCTAAGAAACCGCCAAGTAAAGGTACAGTTGTTCGTCTTCCTTCAAAATATGCAGCAGGGGCGAACTTGATAGGTACCGTTTGAGTTCTTCCCAAGATTGGTGGCATTCTGGGGTCTAGGAAAAGTTATTCTTATTCTTTAACAGTGAGAAGAATTGATGTCTTTTGTCTGAGGAGATCGATATGAACCGACCCAGGGCAGCTATACACTCAGTCACCCTTTAAACGGTCTTGACGTTGTCCACTACAGTGATGTCCTCTATGGCTTTGATTTTATCGGGATTGATCTCGATCCCTCGATTGGATACCATGAACCCGAGGTATTTTCCCGATCCGACCCCGAATGCACACTTTTCTAGGTTCAGCTTTATATTGTATTTCTTCAGTATGTCGAAGGTCTCGTGCAAATGTTTCAAATGGTCCTCTGCTCGTAGAGACTTAATTAACATGTCGTCAATATAAACTTCCATTGATTTCCCTATATATTCTTCAAACATCTGGTTTACTAGGCATTGATAGGTGGCAACGTCGTTCTTTAATCCAAACGATATTACATTATAACAGTAGGTGCCAAATTTAGTGATGAAAAAATTCTTTTCTTGATCGTCTGGATCCATCCGAATTTTGTTTTACCCGGAATAGGCTTTGAGAAAATTGAGTATCTCATGCCCGTTCATTACGTCAATCATCCGATCGATGTTAGGCAAAGGGAAAGAATCCTTAGGGCATGCCTTGTTTTGATCTTTGTAATCTACACACATTCTTAGCTTGTTCCATTTTTAGGCACTACCACTACGTTAGCTAACCAGTCTGGGTAATTAACTTCCCGGATGGACCTTATTTTAAGGAGTTTGTATACCTCGTCCTTGATGAACGCATGCTTGGCCTCGAACTGCGGCCTCCTCTTCTGCTTAACTAGATAGAACTTTGGGTCCAAACTCAGCTTGTGAGTGGTTACCTCCGGCGGGATCCCTGTTATGTCAAGATGGGACCAAGCGAAATAGTCTATATTAGCTTTAAGAAAATTGATGAGTTTTTTTATTGAGCTCGGGGATTAACCCAGTGCTAGGTATACCTTTCGATCCGGTAGGTGTTCGATTAATATGACTTGCTCCAACTTTTTGACCCTCGATTTGGTGGTGGCGTTATCATCAGGATCTATGAATGATCTCGAAACTCCGTAATCATCCTCCTCGTCTATTCCTCGTTCCTCCAGTTCACTGTGACATGCATCGGTGATTGCTATTTAATTTCTTCCTTTCTGTCGGCTCCATGTTCCTTGATGTTGAAACCGCGGGCATGGGGATTACCTTGTCGACTGCGAACATCTCCTTTATGGTCGGCTGCTCTCCGTAGACCGTCTTGACTCCTCCCAGCGTAGGGAATTTCAATGCCTCGTGCAAGGTCGAGGGTACCGCCCTCATGTTGTGAACCCACAGCCTTCGGAATAGGGTGTTATACCTCATTTCCCTTTATATCGCATAGAATTTTGTCTCTTGGATCGTCCTAACGGTGTTCACCGGCAGGGTTATCTTCCCTTTAGTGGTTTCGCATGCCATGTTAAATCCGTTCAACACCCAGATTGCCGGCACTATTTGGTCCTGTAACCCCAATTACTCTACGACCCTTGATCTGATGATATTTGCCGAGCTACCTGGATCAAACAACATATGTTTAACTCGAGATTTATTGATAAGTATGGATATTATTAGCACATCATTGTGAGGTTGTACAATGCCCTCGGCATCCTCATAGCTGAATGAAATTGTTCCCTCTGGGACATAATCTCGGGTACGTTTTTCCCTTATGATAGATACTTTAATGCGCTTTATCATTGGTCCTTGGGGGACATCGACCCCTCCAATGATCATGTTGATGACGTGCTGAGGCTCCTCTTGTTCGGCTTGTTTGTTGGCGTCCCTGTTCCTGAAATAGTTTTTGGTTCGATCACTAAAAATTTCTCACAGGTGCCCGTTATTGAACAACCGGGCAACTTCTTCTCTCAATTGTCGGCAATCCTCGGTCATATGACCATGAGTGTCGTGATACTTAAGCATCAAGTTAGGATCTCTTTGGGTAGGGTCGGATTACAATGGTCGGGGTCGCTTGGTCTCCTTGATGTGCCTGATCGCTGATACGATGCTGGCAGCATCAACGTTGAAGTTATACTCTGATAATTTCGGTGCTTCCCTACCCACGAGTGGTTGGTCGAAACCATTTTTTCTCATCAAACCTAGGCTACTGGACCCTCGATCGCCTCTCTTTTCATTCCTTGTGGGGTGACGCCTGGACCCATCTCCCCTTCAGTCTGCGTTGTATGGTTAGTACCGATCCCGGACCGGCCTTGACTCATGATCGACGACTCTTTTAGACCTGTCGTCGGCCCTGATGGGATAAACGGGACCCTAAAAGGGCTCCGAGTTGATCTTCCTCGACCCTGATCTTTGACTGGTACCTGTTGTGGACGTCGGCCCAAGTTACCGCCGGGTACTTTTCCAAATTTTGTTTTAGCTATTATGAAGCTAAGGAGCTTCGGGGGTTAAGTCCCTACGTAAATGCCTGAATGGCCCAATCATCTGCGACCAGAGGCAGGTCCATGTATTCCATCTGGAACCTCGACACGAACTCCCTGAGCATCTCGCTGTCTCTTGTTTAACCTCTAAAAGGTCCGACTTTCTGGTCTTGACCATGATGGCCCCGGCATAGGCCTTCATGAAAGCATTTGCAAGCATAGCAAACGAGTCAATGGAATTTGAGGATAACTTATGATACCATATCATTGCTTCTTTGGACAAAGTCTCCCCAAATTCCTTCAGTAATACCGATTCAATTTCATCATCTTCCAAGCCGTTCCCTTTGATTGTGCATGTATAGGAGGTCACATGTTCATTCGAATCTGTGGTTCCATTATATTTTGGGATATCGGGCATACAAAACCTCTTTGGGATCGGCTTCGGTGCCACGCTCGGAGGAAAAGGCTTCTGGATAAATTTCTTGGAATCCGGACCTTTCAATATCGGGTGTGCTCCCTGAATTTGATCGACCCTGAAATTGTATGTTTCCACTTTTTTTTCATTGGACTCAATCTTCTTCTCACATAACTCCACCCGTTTCGTTAATACTTCAAGCATCCTCATTATTTCGGGATTGACCCCGGGTTCAGCTTTACCTAGTCTCTCGGTGATCTGTTCGTTTCTTCGGATGTTTTTCTGGGGTTGTTCGGGCTCAACCCTGCTGGGGGCATGGCTTTGATTCTGTAGTTGCACTATCACTACCTGTTGAGCCTGCAATATTTCGAAGATTAACCATAGGCTTACTCAATCGTCTTCGCCTTCGGCTGCTTCTCCACCTATTCGAAGGGGGTCCCCCGCGAACGTTGTTTTTAGGATTAGTTGGCAGATTGACGTCGATGGCCATATGTGAGTTAGCATCGACCTGATCGACAACTGGGACTCCGTTGAGATCAGCAGGAGGCACCTTGTTGCTAGGCACCGGATTATTATTTTTGCTGAGATAGCCAAACTCAGCGTTAACGTTCAAGTGGGCATACTAAGAATTTGACATTTTTAAGCTCACATGAAATTAAGACTCTAAAGAACAAGCGTAAAATATAGTGTGTTATGGAGATTTCTATCAAATCACCATTGTTATCCTTAACCCCCACTGTGGGCACCAAACTGTTTATCCTAAAATAGGATAACAATTAAATTTACACGTGGTTTTAAGGATATGTGAATTGATTCAACATAAATAATCAAGAATACCAGATATACGAGTTAAAGATAAAATGAATGCTCAAACCAATAGTAATATTACGGCCTAGATCGAGTTTAGATTCAACAGTAGTTTTGCCTTTAATCAGACCCTTGGTTTGAACCCAAATCGGAGGAAGAACATATAGTTAAGAGCTTTTGCAATTACTAGAAAACAGAGAAATGAATTTGTAATGCCTTGGTTTGCGCGTTATAATGTATTTTTCAAAAGAAACAACCTCCCTTTTATATAGTAGGAGATTTTCATCCCTAGTACAGGTCTAAAAAGATAAAAATCTTCCTTTCTCATTAGTTACCGATTAGTAACCAACATGGAGCGTGATCCGCGCGTTTATATCTGACTGGGTACGAATATCACGGCCCTTTACCCATCGTGTGTAACTATTTACCGTGTTTTCGAGGTTTTAGAACTCGTTCTGGGTCCAGTGGCGTTGCTTTATCACGCCCGGTGATGAACACATCATTCTTCTTTCATGGGTCTCGATACAAAAGATTCCCGGACTTGATTTTAGTCTCATGCGTTCGTGCCCCCTTCCATTTTCTTCACCGAGAAATCGGGGTATACTATATATTCGATTTTACCCGTATACGGTACCGTATTGAACACCCATATCTTTTGCTCTATATGACATCAATTGGTTATATAGATTTGAAATGTCCAAATCGAAGAAACCACTGCTCCAAATTGGATGGCAGCTCATGATAGACAAGATTTTCACGGAGGAAAATTCAAGGTAAAGAATCAAACATTTGTTCTAGCAATCTAATGTACATTTCAGAACTCAATATAAATTTTTGATTCGCCCCAAATTTTGGGAAATATTCAGTGGAACGTGAACATTGACCAAGTCCACATCATTCAAACAATATACCTTGAAAATATTTAACACAATCCACTCGTACGTCAAAAGAACCCTTGTATATATTGATACCACTATACATATATATTGTCATGTGATGATCAATCGGAGGCACCAGCATTTTGATTGCTTAGACTCAAACATCGCCAATATGAGTCAATTTAGGAAAAAGCATATTAGAAACGCCAATTATTAGAAGAAGAAGAAGGAGGAGAAGAAAGAACAAGAGCACATGCAAAATGATCCAACAAAGAAGCAATACACCAAAAACATTGTAAGATTTTCTGGATAATTTTGACCTATTTAACTCCGGCAATTATGTAAATTTTAATAGTGCTTACATGGAATTTTGCCCATTGGTTAATTGCGTTCTTATCCGGCCCATCAAAGGCCCAAACCTACAAGTTGCCCAAACTCAAGGAGTAACAAATTCAAGTTAATATCTTGGCCACAGTAAACAAACACCCACTACTAAAAAACTGTCAAAAATCGTCCACGAAAACTGATCAAAATCGATCAGAAATATAGGAAAACCAACTGATTTCTGACCGATATCAATTCGTCGTAACGACAGTGGTCGCTAAGGTGTGGAGACCGAAGACGGTCGCAATTTTCCGACCGAAGTCGATCGGTTAATTCAACCTTTGGTTGACCACTTTAACTAACAACTTTTGTTGAAAAAATAAATATATCGATCGAACTCGGCCGGTACTATTTAAATTATTTTTTATTTATTTTTCAAAAGAGCGACCGATTTCGGTCGAAAATCTAATTAAGTGATAATTTTGCATTTTTCTTTAAATCTTAACTAACCGACCGAAATCAGTCGGAATAATTAAAAAATAAATAAATAAAATATGTTATTTTCAACCGACTTCGGTTAGTAATTTTAAATTTTTGCAGATTTCACATTGAAAATACCCACCGAAGTCGGTCGGAAAAGATGAATTTTTGGGTTTTAATATGAGAATTCCGACAGAAATCGGTCGGTTTTTTGGGAAAAAAACCTGCCAGAATATGCTTGTTTTTAAGCTACACCATCTACCAATTACAACCAATAAACATCCTATAATGGGAGAATTACATTGCTGCCATTCAACCACAATTAACCAACAATAACAACAATTAACCAACAACAACCACAACAACAACTCTAATAACAACCACAACAACAATGCTAATAACAACAAACACAACAACAACAATACTGTAACAACCCGATCGGTCGTTTTGAGCTCTAGCGTGTCGTTCAATGGTTTGAGGCCTTGAGTAGTTTCACTTCAGGTATTATGATTTGTACGCGTGGTCGTAATTGAATTTCGGGAAGTTCAGGATTGATTTGGAAAGAAAATTCTAATTTCGGAAGCTTTAAGTTGGAAACGTTGACTAAGGTTTGGCTTTTGAGTAAACAACCTCAGAATCAAGATTTGAAGGTTCCAATAG
This sequence comes from Nicotiana tomentosiformis, assembly GCF_000390325.3. Classification (NCBI taxonomy): domain Eukaryota; kingdom Viridiplantae; phylum Streptophyta; class Magnoliopsida; order Solanales; family Solanaceae; genus Nicotiana; species Nicotiana tomentosiformis. The sequence goes on from NC_090814.1 coordinate 84,647,476, forward strand.
GTTCGTACGATAATTTCAGACTTGGATGTATATTCGGATCGAGTATCGGATCACCCAGTAGAATTTTTGGCGTTTATTATGGAAAGTTAACATTTTTGAAAGTTTAAGAATTTCATAAGTTTCGTTTGAACTGGATTTTGATGTTATCAATGTCCTTTTGGGGTTTCGAGCCTTGGAACAGATTCGTTATCTCATTTATGACTCATGTGAGAAATTTGAAGTCATTCCGGATTGATTTGGTACGTTTTGACACAAGATATTGAATTTAGAATTTGAAAATTTTAAAATTTGATTCGAGGCGTGATTCATGACTTTGATATTGTTTGACGTGGTTTAAGGCTTCAACTAAGTTCATATTGTATTTTGGGACGTATTGGTATATTTAGTTAAGGTCCCGGGGGCCTCGGGTGTATATCAGACGAGTCGCGGATCAATTTGGAGCTTTGATGTATTGCTGAAGGGCCTGAGTTCTGGTGCAATCGCACCTATAAAAAATGGGACGCAAGTGCGACACCGCAAAAGAGGCCAGGCAAGCGCAGGAGCGGACCCTGGCTGGGCAGTGCTAGGACCCCAGATGCGGTAGTTTCGCTGCAAAAGCGGGACCGCACCTGCGGAATGGGGCAGTGCAGAAGCGGAGGTTGGTCAAAAGGCCTGGGCCACAGAAGTGGGCGTAAACGCGCAGGTGCGCGAGCGCAGAAGCGCTTGAAGGCCGCAGAAGCGGAAGCGCAGATGCGAGAACTATTGGGTTGAGCTGGAGTCACACCTGCGATGGATTTTCCGCAGGTGCGGAGCCGTAGAAGTGGCTATTGGACTGCAGGTGTGAAAGTCAGGCTGGGCAGAGTGTTTTTTAAAATGAGGGTTTGGCTCAATCCCACTTCATTTCGTCCATGGGAACCGATTTTGGAGTACTTTTGGAGTGCCATGTTCATCAACTATTATGGGGTAAGTGATTTCTTTATATTATGAGTTAACTACATGGGTTTTTTTTAAGCAACTATACCACTCGGCAGCACTTGCCTAGTGGCTAATTTATAAATAAAATCCCAAAATGGGTCCAAAGCTTACAAGATGTCCAAACCAAAATAGAAGTTGCATGAAGCTACTAGCTATTAAAAAGATAGAAAAGCTAAAATCTAATAAACTAGCTATTACAACATGATAAGTTGAATGCTTCCTTCTCCTATTAGTGTATGTGAATCCAATTGTCATTGGCAAATACCAAGCAGCACCTATCAAGCAGCACCTATCAAGCTCTCACCAAGCGTCAGGGTATACTATCCATAGGCTAAAATGAATTCCAAACATCTCCACCATATAGTTGAAGCCAGCATAGTCTTCCAAGTGTAGCTACTATATGATCTCCATATGCAGTGGACTGATTTTGTCCAAGTATTAATCATGTGCTCACTCATCAAAATTAATGTGTAGAAGAGGAGCCTGGCTTTAGGCAGGCTTTACAAGGCAAAAGCCAGGCGTGAGCTGGCTTTAGGCAGGCTTTGCAAGGCAAAAGCCAGGCTTGAGCTGGCTTTAGGAAGGCTTTGCAGGGCAAAAGCCAGACTTGAGCTGGCTTTAGGCAGGCTTTGCAAGGTAAAAGCCAGGCATGAGCTGGCTTTAGGCTGGCTTTGCAAGGCAAAAGCCAGGAATGAGCTGGCTTTAAGCAGGCTTTGCAAGGCAAAGGCCAGGCATTGAAATTGTGCCTTTTTGTGATCTTGTAAGCTCAGATCCTTCCCTACTAGAACCTTTAATGTAGACATTATTCTAAACATTGCTAAACCATCCTCAGATTGAGCATGAAAGCATGCTAATACCACTAAGAAATGATTCAACAATCTCCAAAAATATCATATGATGGGTTTAGCATTTTCCTTAGCATTTGGACATATCAGAAGTAGGATAAATTGTACCATCCCACACCTGCTTATCGCATTTTTTCTGTACACTATCAAAGCACCCCCAGAATGAGCATGGGACTATGCTAATACCATTGGAAAGTACCTTAATAGCATACTGAATGAGACAAAGAAACATACAGGTTTGTGCAGAGTCCAATCCTGTGAAGCCATCAGTCTGGGGTTCTTCTCTTTGCTATCCTAACCCTAAGGTTAGGTGATTGAGATTTTTCTATATTGATCAACCTCCTCCCTGCACTAGGCAGTTCGGAGAATGAATGAAACTCAGATGTACCTGCAAAAGAGAACACAATGTTAGCTATAAAATCCGCCACTGAGTTGCCTTCTCTGAACACATGTTGAAAGATCACATTGAAGTTGTCCTTCATCTCTATAATTTTCTTCACATCCTGTGCAATTACCCAAGGAGGATCCCATTCCCCTTCTATCGCCTTCTTCATCACCAATGAATCAGTCTCCAATATGAGAGGGTGAAGATCATGCTCCACACAGTATTTCAACCCTTGAAGAATAGCCTTAGCTTCAGCTACCATATTAGTTGTCACTCCCAGGTCTACTGCCCTAGCATACACCACATCACCTTCATCATCCCTCACACAAAAGCCTAGGGAGCTAGGTCCAGGATTGCCTACCCTTTACAAATCCGGATTGATTAGGAGTTATTAGAGATGGCAGAAAACTCTCCAATCTGTCATGTAACACCCTAGACAAGACCTTGTTAATGAAGTTGCTCAAACTAATAGGTCTTAAGTCAGAGAAGGTCTCAACTCTAGGTTTCTTGGGCAGCAATACTAGATTGGTGTGAGTGATGGATTTAGGCAATGCAGCTTCTCCATAGAAGTGTAGCACCGTGTTGTGTATATCAGCACCAATAACATCCCATCATGTTCGATAAAACAGGCTAGTGAATCCATCAGGACCACTAGCACTCTCCCCACTAAGCTCAAAAACTGTTGCCCTTACTTCTTCAATTGTTGGCAATCTACTAAGTTCCAAATTCTGATCCATAGTGACCATTGAAGGTACATTATTGAGTAAGGAAAATTCAAAAGCATCACCTTCATTTGTGAACTGTTTTTGATAGAAGTCCACTGCAGTTGTAGCCAATTGCTCCTGGTTTTCAATCTATACCCCACTGCCACTTTTGATCCTCTTTATTTGTAATTTCTTTCTATTTCCATTGACATGATTGTGAAAGAAACTTGTATTCCTATCTCCTTCAGCAAACCAAGTCATCCCAGCTTTTTGCTTCCAATACTGCTCCTCAATACTCAAGTATTTCTTCAATTCAGATTGAGCCTTTTGAAGCACAATCCTATTCTCAGTTGTAGGCTCTTCTTCAAACAACATCTCCTTCACCCTAACAATGTCCTCCAAAATAGCCAATTGCTTGAAGATATCACCAAATGTTTCCCTACTCCATTTTGAGAGTGCTGCCTTCACCCTCTTGATATTCTGCTTGAACATCAAAAATGGATCCCCTATGAAATCAGCTTCCCAATTTTGCCTCACCACATCCATAAATGTAGCATGCTTTGTCCAAAAGTTCAAGAATCTGAAAGGCTTGACAAAATTGGTTGTCTACACCCCACATGTCATTAGCAATGGTGCGTGATCTGATCCAGTTCTGATTAGATGCTCAACTTCAATAGTTGGCAACATGTTCTGAAATGGAAAATTCACAAAAATCCTATCCAATCTCTTGAATATACACTCAGCATTGGATCTCCCATTCCACCATGTAAATGGACTTCCTTTGTACCCTTGCTCAAACAAACCACAAGAGTTTACACAAAATGTAAAATCCTCATATTCAAGAGGGTGTATTGGAAGTCCCCCTATTTTCTCATCTTCATGTAATATTACATTGAAATCCCCTCCTATCAACCATGGTAATTCCATATCACTTGCTAAGTAATACAAGTGATCCCACAAATCCAACCTCTCAATTGCTGAACATTTTGCATAAACAAATGTCATCATCATGTGCTGCCCCAGGTAATGGTGAAACACTCTCACAGTCACATGTTGCTCAGTATCCTCCACTAATTCCCATTCCACCACTGCATCGAAGAACAACCATATTTGCCCATTAATATTTGCCCATTAATATTTGCATAAGTAGTCTCCATATTCAACCTCCTTTTATATCTATCAATGAGTCCCTTCTTTTGAAAAGGCTCCATCAATGTAACTACACAAAAATTATGCTCCCTATTCATGTTGATCACCCTAGGAAAGGCCTGTTGTGTATTCACAGACCTTATGTTCCATATTAATGTTTTGATCATCATCATTTAGATAGAGAAGCTGCCCTCCTGGGCATTATTCTTGAAGGTTGTGGTGGATCTTTACTCTGATTCTTCTTAGTTTTTTTTACCTCCTTTAGCACTAGTTGTGGGTGATAAATCCCTTTCCCTAGCCACTTGTTTGAAGTTTTCTGCATATATGGATTTAAGCATGAAAATTTGTAGAAATTATGAAAATTTGTAATTTTGGTAGAAAACCTAGAAAAATCGGTATTTTTGGATTTTGACCACGAAATTGGACATGAAATTTGGAATAAATTATATAACTGAGTTCGTGGTGTCATGGGTAAGGTTTATCTTCGAAAAGTTTCGGAATCCGGGCATGTGGGCCCGAGGGTTGACTTTATCAACTTTTCAAGCGGAGTTGGGAATTTGTTGAATTGATTAATTATGGGTATTAGAGTATATTTTGATTGGTTTGCATATTGTTTGACTAGTTTTGGATCGTCAGGCATCGATTTGAGGTGTTAGAGAGCCTTTGGAGCCGGTTATGGAACTTCGGAGCGAGGTAAGTCTCTTGTCTAACTCTATGAGGGGAAACTATCCCTAGGTGATGAATTTGTTATTTGCTACTTGTTGCGGGGGCTACGTACGCACAAGGTGATGAGAGTCTGTACGTAGCTAGACTCATGTTATGTCCGGGTAGACTTAGGTTCCCGCCATGCTATAACTGTACTATTTGAGTTATCTCTTGCCTATTAAATTCCTTTATTTTACATTACGACTTGAGACTAGAGTTGTGTAGAGTGATAGACTTGATATTGTAGAGATTTGCCGGGCTTCATGATAAGTCGCGGATTAATTGTACTCTCCTTACAAAATTCTCCCGCGTTATGCGTTCTCATCGAAAATTTCCCATAAAATCTATAACTCACATGACTATTCGTGAATGGTGTCGAGGACCCGTCAAGGATTCTTATTCTAATGGGATCAGGCTGTACGCCTCGGCAGGATAGATACATCTATAGTTCGTGTGGTTCGACCCTCGGCCGTGCGCACATTATGATGGATCGGGTCGTAATCCTCGATAGGATTATGTACCACACGCTCATGGGAGAGGATCGTTCACCTCGATAATACAATAGATGTATCTATGGTTCGGCAATATTATGATGGATCGAGCCATACGCCTCGGCATTTCTATAAAATACTCTTATAAAATTGTGCATAATAATTGGCAAGAAGCCAGTATATCTGTGAGTTTTTCCTGATTTGAACTATGATGACCTATCTGATGAGGTCCATTATATATGAATACTCCGAACGAGGAGGTATCTATTAGCTGAGAGCTTGAGTTATTACTGAGAGGAGGTTGTACCACGTATTTTCACTTGTTATTTTGCTTATTTACCTTGACTCACATCAATTTACTTCTAATGTATCTGTTTTATTGTACCACTAGTAAGTGTTGATATCGACCCCTCGTCACTACTTCTTTAAGGTTAGGCTAGATACTTACTAGGTATGCATTGATTTACGTACTCATGCTACACTTGCTGCACTTATTGTGCAGGTACATATAAGTCTGGTGGTCTTCTGGGCGCAGAGGCGCGGCTATTATGGGGAATTTACTGTGAATTGCATTTTATGTTACGATCCGCATCCTGCAGAGTCTCCATCAGAGTTATTTATATTTTTCCTGTCTAACTTGTATTTTGGACAGATGTTGTATTTCATCAAATTTCCTAGTTGATGCTCATAACACCGGGTTTTGGGGGTTCCTACAGGTTGTTCATCATTGTGGTTCGGGTAGATATTATCATTCACTCTGAAAATTCTATTTCATACTATCTAATTAATAAAAAATATGATTTTGAAGTACTAGAATGAGTAATTAAATTGATCAATCACTGTTGGCTTGCCTGACAGCGGGATTAGGTGTCATCACGGCCTATAGTGGATTTTGGGCCGTGACAAATACAAATGTTCAGTAACAAAATAATATCAACAATACAATCATCATTCAAAACTATTCCAACTAAATATTCACAAGTTCAATACTTTGTTTAGCAATACACACCATTCAATGAGTGTTTTGTATTGCATCACCTCCATCTTCACTACTAGAAGCTTCATCGTCGGCATGGTTCGAAGGATCACAACGAGAAGGATTAGCATCTGGGGAAGGCTTACGAGACCGGGGAAAGGGGAAAGCACCACTAGCAAGAAGATTGGCTAGCTGACCTTGAAGGAGTTTAAATTGTTGATCCCTATTTTCTAGCTGAACTTGAAGGGTATCAAATTGTCTATCTCTCTTTTTTCTCTAGACTTTGTCTCTTCAAGCTCTACTGTCAGCTTTGCGATCTTCTTCTCCATAGACGAGATAGTCGGCCTATCAATTGCCTCGCCTTGGGCGGAAGTACCTATACCCTGCAATCCAACCCTGTAGCATCGAAATTTTTACACCCCATATTTTCGTACGTGAAAGTACGCCATAAGTAAATTGATGAAATCTCGGAAATGAGATGTTACATCTCGCATTTTCGTACGTTGAAATTTTGTTGTAAGTTAATCGATATAAGCATGGGAATGAGATTATTTTTTAGATTATAAGTATTATGTTATTTCAAACAAGTGATGAGTAAATTCATAAAGGTGAGAGGGTAAGCAAATCGAAGAAAATGAATTTCGTCGAAGTTTGTCATTTTTAGATAAATTACGGTCCGAGCTATAATACCCCGTATTTATGGACCAGTTCCATACAAGGTACCACATGACCATGATAGCAAGATATATAAAGTGGGTTAAAGTGAGTAGTATTTTAAGTAATTTGAGATAATTCTTAATTATATGGGTAATTAGTTAATTATTGGTTTAACGGGAGATTACCCATGTAATTAAGGATTTGTGGATAATTAATAGGTGGGAACAAATTCCCCCACATGGCAACCAAGAAGCCTTAGTTAAATATGACTCTTAAGTCATATAACTTTGTGTCACAATTACAAGATTTTGTGGCTTACTCATCTAATAAGTAGGCCACACCCACTATAAGAGCTTTCCTACACTAGTGATATGTATTCTTTCCTAATATCTAAAGATCAAGAATTAAAGAATAGAGAGAGTGGTCTAGTCGAATTGAATCCTTAAAAGAGCAAATATTTCCATACCAAATATGAATGATGTTGTTCGTTGATTCTGTGCCAATGGGATAAAACGTGAATTGCAAATTCTAAGAGAGCACGATACAAACTTTCTAAAGAATATCGTACGGCTTTTTCCCTACTTCGATCCGCCGTTACTTATTTTTTGCAAAAGACGTGTGTTAGAGAGATTGTCAAGAGAATCGGTTCAGGTATGTTAAGGCTATCCCTTCTTTCTTTTTGGCATGATCCAAATAATACAAATGAAACGAGCAAAATACGCAACTTTCATAAATGACTCTATTCATAGAAATACTAAGGGTTTCTATATTCTTGATTCCCCATGTGAATTATTATTATATCTTCTGTTCATGGGTCTCAGAAAAATATGTCTTTGATAAAGTTTATCCGAAAGGCATATTGATTTTTATGGCATTTCAAAAAATCTTATTAACATATTTCTTATACATTTCATGCATTATATATGTACATTGACCCATGACCAGATGGCGTTATATACATGTATGTTATATGTATATGGGATATGGGAAAAGGTTATGGCGTTATATACGCACCACCACCTTATCAGCTGGTATATGTTGATAATTTGCCCACAATGGCCGAGATGATATGATGGGGTGCCCTCAGAGGCTTGATGATGTTATGAACGCATATACCTATGCATGGCATGACATTTATATATGCATGACATTATAAATATGAAATGATTCACAGAACTATTCAGACTTACATATTGAGTCTTTTACTCCATGTTTATCTATGTCTATTATTTACTAATTTTCATTCCTTACATACTCGGTACATTATTTGTACTGACGTCCCTTTGCTTGGGGACTCTACGTTTCATGCCCTCGGGTCTCGATAGACAGGTTAAGAGCCCTCCAAGTAGGCTATCATCTCAGCGGAAGACGTTGATGCGCTTCATTTGCCCCGGAGTTGCTATTTGGTCTGTATGATTAGGACATGTATTAGTTGGTATGGCGGGGCTCTGTCCCGACCTTTATGATAATTATGTATTCTTAGAGGCTTGTAGACAGATGTCATGTGTACGGATACTTGTATGGCCTTGTCGGCCTATGTTTTGAGTTTATAAATAATCATGTTGTCCTTATAGTCCCGTATGTCACATGTATAAGTTTTTATATCAGGTTGGGTCATTCTAGGTCGGGTATTCCCTCATGTTTACTCTGTTTATCTCATGACGCCCCTTCTGGCCCATTTACGTATGATGATTTAATAAGAAATATACGTTATGTTGGTACTCGGTTGAGTAAGGCACCGCGCACCCATCACGGCCCATCGGTTTGGGTCATGACAAAAGTGGTATCATAGCAGTTCTATCCTATAAAGTCTACAAGCCGTGTCCAGTAGAGTCTTATTTATGGGTGTGTTGTTCACCACACTTATAAGCATGAGGCTACAGGGCATTTAGTACTGTCACTCTTTCTTCTTGCTCTAGTTCGTGTGGTAGAGCTCAGTTGTAAGAACTCAATTTCCTAAACTCTATATAATTTATAATACGACGATGCCTGCATCCAGAAAGGCGGTTGGTAAGAAATATAGTTGTGGAATAGTTGTGTCGGAGGAACTCGATTTTTGCATCATGATTATGATGGATAAATATGAGGTATTCAGCAGATCATGTGTGTACTAAGATATGTAAACTTCTTGATAAGGATCCCATAGGCAAGAATGTCTATCCACTCTTACGGTAAAAAGGAATAAGAGAATCGAAAGGTAGATACAAGTTTCAGCAACTAAAAGAAGCAAGATGAAAAAAGAAAGGTACGAGCTACCCAGCTAATGAAGACTATCGCAGAGGAATATAAGCCTTTTAAGTTGCCTTCAACAATAACAGAGGTATGTACAATTGGCCACACCCATTTCATTTATCCCTTATGGGGGCTAACAGAAGTAGTATAAGTGAAGAAAGGATATCAGGGTCTAGCTGGGGTTAGGTTAACCCAAAATGGTGTATAGATTGTTAGTGTTAGTTGACATTTCCGAAGGATATTGCAAATGTGCTAATAGATCTCCTTGTGAGACACCCAGATGGCGCACTCTAAAATAGTATAGCTACATATGAGTACTACAAAGATAGGCACTGGAAGCCTGGAAGGGATAGATATTACTTTTGTGTGGCTCCCGTCCCTAGTAAAGAAAGAATGTTAAGCAACCCAAAGAGCCAGTGGATGGAGCAAGGGGAACTAAAAGCAAAAGGAGTATCTTGCTTAAGTTCTCAGAATAAAGTGATACACATAAATGTTAGCAGGGAAATAAGAAGAGAGTTAATAAACCATTATGAGTAAGATGTGATACATGGATAACAATGGTAGATCGAAAACAAATGACAGTATTATAGAGTCTATATTCAAGAAAAAGAAAAGACAAGAGGTGGCAGGCCTTGAGACATCAAAGGATTATAGGCCATAAAGTCATATCCTCATTTCGAGAAATAAGTTTGTGACTCTAGCGTGACTACCAGAAGAAAACGTTCGACTCCAGAGTAATAGAAATCAGTATGAACTGGTGAACAAGATAAACTAAACATGAATTAGGGACTGAGTGATTTCATAATAGTCAGCATCATGAGAAATTCAGAGATTGCATTCCGGTGATAATAGAATGGACGACAGAAAAATAACTTTTAAAGGTCATTCAGGAAGACGCTTTCCTAAAACAAGCAATGCGAGCAAAGTTATGCTTAAAGGGTTGTATGTGCCAGTTATACTAAATGTCACCCTCGCGAGTAAGGAAATTTGTTATCTTTAATACAAAAGGATTATCGCAAAGCGAGTAGGGATCATCGATAATATGAAACGCCGCCTAAGAGGAAGAGGTAAAACATCTATAGGTAGCTCATCATAACACTAAATCTTAGTATTCCCCTAAATAGGGGAATATGGAGTGATGTGGCATTAAGACAGAATTAAGTGGTTCTAGTAACTATGGAATGGTAAAGGAAGGATGCGATAAAAATGAGAAAGGACTGAGATTGCACTTATTCAAATCCTACCAATATGCTACGATTCCAAAACATTATGCAGCACGATGTCAAGGAAAGGAAATAAGGGTTCCTGCCCAGGATGTTATTGATAAATAAGGAGCAAGTGAGAGAGGTAAGTTAAGACAAAGGAAATAACCTAAGAAAGATTACGCGGAATATTTATATAAGAAGTTGATTCAGGAAGAGCCTAGTTATGGCTAGACAAGAGGATACAGACAAATCAATAGATCGTAAAAGATAAACATAGTGAACCCCAACAAGGGGAATTCAGTCTCGCAGATATGATATCGTGATCCTTGAGAAATATTCAGATAGGAGTTGGGGGAGTTAAAGGTACTGTATGAGTGTTATGGAAATAAAAGAGAATGCCACTGGGAAGACAATCAAAACTTTAGTTCAGAAGCAACCCTACAAGCACAAGGACGTGGAGGTAAGTAACTAAGGATAGTTATAGGCAAGGAAGAATATCAAAAATTCTGTTGAGTATATAATGTGATAAGCTCGCAGCTTTACAAGGGTCAGAGGGTCCTCACTAAATACTACAATGAAAGACTAGCTGAGAAAATAAGGAAGAAGGTTTCAATCTAAACAGGGTAACTTGAAGGAGAAATGGCCATGTGAAAACAGTCTCACTACAAAATTGTATGCACTCCAAAAGAAAGCTGAGAAGGAACGAAAGGAATTATTCGAGCAAAGATCCAGAGTTGGTTACGTTATGAACGCACTTAAGATTTCGGAGTATTATCCATGCAGCATATATGTGGACAATCATACAGTCGTAGAAGACTTCGGTATAATTCAAAAGAAAGAATTGATTCCAGGTCATAGACAAGGGATTGAATCGTTAGAAGATTGTATCAGTGATATTCCATAGCGTTCATGAAAGGCTAAAGTAATAACAAATACCATGAGCCGCAGATCGGGAGATAGCTTAAGCCTACATAAAGACTGATCAGAGGGAAGAGGAAAAGTTACATCAACCAAGTAAATCAGGAGTATGATTATTGGACACAGAAAATTATAAACATCATGATTGAGAACATTACAGAATCACTCTTAATATCAGAGGTACAAGAGAGATGGTACAGTAGCCATATTCTATAACGGCTCTACGATAAAGCCAGTTAGAAGAATACCAGCCTTATAAGAAGTCAATATGAAGCTTCCACCGGATTATGTATGCACAAAAGGTGCAAGTGTTATAATAGAGCTTCAAGTTGTGGATGTGAATTATACCTATGTGGAAGGGAGGTCATGAAAGAGATAAAAGATATGATGCGAGATTTTAAGGTAAGTAAGGTAAAGGTGAACAATATACGAGATACTCAAATGCAGAAGATCATGAATAGTCCATACTTCGGATAGAAGGTTAGAAGCGCTGGGATTCAGTATCCTAGAATGATAGCGGCATCGTCAGTGGCATATCTTCCAGCCTATGGTTTCTAGGTACTGAGAGGCCTAGTTAAGAGAGTAAAGAAGAGTTTGAGACGATGTGATGTATCGCTTGATGTTTCAGAATAACATAAGGAAATCTATGGTGCAAGCAAGTTGAAGGAAGGTAGCGAGCAGTATTAATAGATATATGTAGGTCGCAAGCTAAATTATGGTAGAGCGACAAAGTTTTAGGAAGACAGGAGTAAGGATGAGAAAAGGCGAGTGAGAAGGTGACCAAAATGGATAAATCCTCGGGATTAAGCTCATGAAAATAAGAGAGTTGATGGTTTCTCTAAGTTATAGAAAGTTCAGTATAGCCTGAATGAACTCAAAGGAGTATAAGACTAATAGCATTTAAAAGCGATGAAATGTTGCCCTAGTAGTAGAATAAGGGTGTAATTGTGATGGATAAAAGATGACGTTTGGGCCTTCGATTGAGTAACGATTTGAAAAAAAGGGGGATTTCATTAATTGTACAGAATCAAATTACCCGCGTAAGGTGAATCACATTGGGATGCTACGAAATACGGTTATGGAAATTACTCCAGATGTTCCTCGATGCAACGTGAGCCCTAGTAATTACGTAAAAGGTTTCAAGTTATCAGTGGTAGATTGTAGATCAATATTGAGGTGAATCAATAATGGATGGATAAAAGTTACAAGTATGAGATGAGATTAGGCTGTCATTCTTAAGATGAACAGTAATGAGGAAGTATTAAAGGACTTAGACTTATACATATAGGATAAGCAATGAGAGTAAGCTGGAATTTGGTAGCAGACCCCAGCAACGATAAATCGAAGTAAGAGTTACGGTATAGTATGACCTACCTAGATGCAGTAAAGTCATACAGATGGATAACCGGGTCTATGAAATAAGAAATAGCAATATTTGTGAGTTCAACAAAGTACCGAGCGAAGAACTTCAGTATATCTATAGATGCCCAGAGGGACATCTTGTCAAGCTCTGTATATGTTTACAAAGTGAGGTCTAGAGATTGGCTAAAAACCTGAGGGAAAAGGAGAGTAGAGTCGCATAGGCGCACATACAAGGACAAAGACATACATACTGCATAATAGAAGGTAGCAATAGTTACGAGATTGGAAGAATTCCGACCACAAGTCATGGTGTGAGAAAGAGGCCTAAAGGTGGAAATGCCCTAGACTTTGGATTTACTCACAGAACAGTTGCCTAGATGGTAAGGAGAGTACTAAAGTATTCGGAAGACATAAGTTACGAAAATGATTAGTGCACCAGTCAACATTCGAGGACGAATGTTCCAAAGGGGGAATGATGTTACACCCCATATTTTCGTACGTGAAATTACGCCATTAGTAAATTGATGAAAGCTCAAAAATGAGATGTTACATCTCGCATTTTCGTACGTTGAAGTTTCGTCGTAAGTTAATCGATATAAGCTCGGGAATGAGATTATTTTTGAGGTTATAAGTATTATGTTATTTCAAATAAGTGATGAGTAAATTCGGTAAGCAAATAGAAGAAAATAAATTTCGTCGAAGTTTGTCATTTTGAGACAAAATACGGTCCGAGCTATAATACCCCGTATTTATGGACTAGTGCCATACAAGGCACCACATGACCATGATAGCAAGATATATAAAGTGGGTTAAAAGTGAGTAGTATTTTAAGTTATTTGAGATAATTCTTAATTATGTGAGTAATTGGTTAATTATTAGTTTAATAGAAAATTAACCATGTAATTAAGGATTTGTGGATAATTAATAGGTGGGAAAAAATTCCCCCACGTGGCAGCCAAGAAGCCTTAGTTAAATATGACTCTTAAGTCATATAACTTTGTGTCACAATTACAAGATTTTGTGGCTTACTCATCTAATAAGTGGGCCACACCCACTATAAAAGCTTTCCTACACTAGTGATATGTTTTCTTTCCTAATATCTAAAGATCAAGAATTAAAGAATTGAGAAAGTGGGCTGGTCGAATTGAATCCTTCAAAGAGCAAATATTTCCATACCAAATATGAATGATGTTGTTCGTTGATTCTGTACCAATGGGATAAAGCGTGAATTGCAAATTTTAAGAGAGCAGGGTACAATCTTTCTCAAGAATATCATGCGGATTTTTTCCTACTTCGATCCGCCGTTACATGTTTTTCGCAAAAGACGTGTGTTAGAGGGATTGTCAAGAGAATCGGTTCAGGTATGTTAAGGCTATCCCTTCTTTCTTTTTGGCATGATCCAGATAATATAAATGAAACGAGCAAAATACGCAACTTTTATAAATGACTCTATTCATAGAAATACTAGGGGTGTCTATATTCTTGATTCCCCATGTGAATTATTATTATATCTTATGTTCATGGGTCTCAGAAAAATACGTATTTGATAAAGTTTATCCGAAAGGCATATTGATTTTTATGGCATTCTGAGAAATCTTATTAACGTATTTCTTATGCATTTCATGCATTATACATGTACATTGACCCATGACCAGATGACGATATATACGCGTATGTTATATGTATATGGGATATGGGAAAAGGTTATGGCGTTATATACGCACCACCACCTTATCAGCTGGTACACGTTGATAATTTACCCACAATGGCCGAGATGATATGATGGGATACCCTCAGAGGCTTGATGATGTTATGAAAGCATATACCTATGCATGGCATGGCATTTGCATATGCATGACATTATAAATATGAAATGATTCACAAAGCTATTCAGACTTACATGTTGAGTCTTTTACTCCCTGTTTCTCTATGTCTAATATTTACTGATTTTCATTCCTTACATACTCGGTACATTATTTGTACTAACATCCCTTTGCTTGGAGACTCTGCGTTTCATGCCCGCAGGTCTCGATAGACAGGTTGAGAGCCCTCCAAGTAGGCTATCATATCAGCGAAAGACGTTGATGCGCTCCATTTTCCCCTGAGTTGCTACTTGTTCTGTATGATTAGGACATATATTAATTGGTATAGTGGGGCTCTATCCCGACCTTTATGACAATTATGTATTCTTAGAGGCTTGTAGACAGATGTCATGTGTACGGAAATTTGTATGGCCTTGTCGGCCTATGTTTTGAGTTTATAAATGATCATGTTGTCCTTATAGTCCCGTATGTCACGTGTATAAGTTTTTATATCAGGTTGGGTCATTCTAGGTCGGGTATTCCCTCATGTTTACTCTGTTTATCTCATGACGCCCCTTCTGGCCCATTTACCTATGATTATTTAATAAGAAATATACGTTATGTTGGTACTCGGTTGAGTAAGGCACCGCGTGCCTGTCACGGCCCATCGATTTGGGTCATGACAAAAGTGGTATCAGAGCAGTTCTGTCCTATGGAGTCTACAAGTCGTGTCTAGTAGAGTCTTGTTTATGGGTGTGTTGTTCACCACACTTATAAGCAGGAGGGTACAGGGCATTTAGTACTGTCACTCTTTCTTCTTGCTCTAGATCATGTGGTAGAGCTCAGTTGTAAGAACTCAATTTCTTAAACTCTATATTATTCATAATACGACGATGCCTACATCCAGAAAAATAGTTAGTAAGAAATATAGTTGTGGAAGAGTTGTGTCAGAGGAACTCGATTTTTGTATCATGCTTATGATGGATAAATATGAGGTATTCAAAAAATCATGTGTGTACTAAGATGTGTAAACTTCTTGATAAGGATCCCTTAGGCAAGAATGTTTATCCACTCTTACAGTAAAAAGGAATAAGAGAATCGAAAGGTAGATACAAGTTTCAGCAAGTAAAAGAAGCAAGATGAAAAAAAAAAAAAAAGGTACGAGCTACCCAGCTAATGAAGACTATCGCAGAGAAATATAAGCCTTTTGAGTTACCTTCAACAATAACAGAGGTATGTACAATTGGCCACACCCATTTCATTTATGCCCTATGGGGGCTAACAGAAGTAGTATAAGAGAAGGCAGGATATCAGGGTCTAGCTGGGGCTAGGGTAACCCAAAATGGTGGATGGATTGTTAGCGTTAGCTGACATTTCCGAAGGATATTGCAAATGAGCTAATAGATCTTCTTGTGAGACACCCAGATGGTGCACTCTAAAATAGTACAGCTAGATATGAGTACTACAACGATAGGCACTGGAAGCCTGGAAGGGATAGATATTACCTTAGTATGGTTCTCGTCCCTAGTAGAGAAAGAATGTTAGGCAACCCAAAGAGCCAGTGGATGGAGCAAGGGGAACTAAAAGCAAAAGGAGTATCTTGCTTAAGTTCTCAGAATAAAATGACAGACAGAAATGTTAGCAGGGAAATAAGAAGAGAGTTAATGAACCATTATGAGTAAGATGTGATACATGGATAATAACGGTAGATCAAAAACAAATGACAGTATTATAGAGTCTATAGTCAAGAAAAATAAAAGACAAGAGGTGGCAGGCCTTGAGACATCAAAAGAGTATAGGCCATAAAGTCATATCCTCATTTCGAGAAATAAGTTTGTGACTCTAGCGTGACTACCAGAAGGAAAAGTTAGACCCTAGAGTAATAGAAACCAGCATGAACTGGTGAACAAGATAAACTAAACATGAATTAGGGACTGAGTGATTTCATAATAGTGAGCATGATGAGAAATTCAGAGATTGCATTCCGGTGATAATAGAATGGACGACAGAAAAATAACTTTTAAAGGTCATTCAGGAAGACGCTTTCCTAAAACAAGCAATGTGAGCAAAGTTAAGCGTAAAGGGTTTTATGTGCCTGTTATACTAAGTGTCACCCTCTCGAGTAAGGACATTTGTTATCCTTAATATTAAAGGATTATCGCAAGGCGAGTAGGGATGATCGATAATATGAAAAGGCGCCTAAGAGGAAGAGGTAAAACATATATAGGTAGCTCGTCGTAACACTAAATCTTAGTATTCCCCTAAAGGGGGGGGGGGAATATGGAGTGATGTGGCATTAAGACAGAATTAAGTGGTTTTAGTAACTATGGAATAGTAAAGGAAGGATGCGATAAAAATGAGAAAGGACTGAGATTTCACTTATTCAAATCCTACCGATATGCTACGATTCCAAAACATTATGCATCACGATGTCAAGGAAAGGAAATAAGGGTTCCTGCCCGGGATGTTATTGATAAATAAGGAGCCAGTGCGAGAGGTAAGTTAAGACAAAGGAAATAACCCAAGAAAGATTACGCGGAATATTTATATAAGAAGTTGATTTAGGAAGAGCCTAGTTATGGCTAGACAAGAGGATACAGACAAATTAATAGATCGTAAAAGATAAACATAGTGAACCCCAACATAGGGAATTCAGTCTTGCAGATATGACATCGTGATCCTTGAGAAATATTCAGATAGGATTTGGGGGAGTTAAAGGTACCGTATGAGTGTTACGGAAATAAAAGAGAATGCCACTGGGAAGACATTCAAAACTTCAGTTCAGAAGCAACCTTACAAGCACAAGGATGTGGAGGTAAGTAACTAAAGATAGTTATAGGCAAGGAAGAACATCAAACATTTTGTCGAGTATACGATGTGATAAGCTCGCATCTTTACAAGGGTCAGAGGGTCCTCCCTAAATACTACAATGAAAGACTAGCTGTGAAAATAAGGAAGAAGGTTTCAATCTAAACAGGGTAACTCGAAGGAGAAATGGCCATGTAAAAACAGTCTCACTACAAAATTGTATGCACTCCAAAAGAAAGCTGAGAAGGAACGAAAGGAATTATTCAAGCAAAGATCCATAGTTGGTTACGTTATGAACACACTTAAGATTTTGGAGTATTATACATGCAGCATATATATTGACAATCATACAACCGTAGAAGACTCCGGTATAATTCAAAAGAAAGAATTGATTCCAGGTCATAGACAAAGGATTGAATCGTTAGAAGATTGTATCATGGATATTCCATAGCGTTCATGAAAGGCTAGAGTTATAACAAATACCATGAGCCGCAGATCGGGAGATAGCTTAAACCTGCATAAAGGCTGATCAGAGGAAAGAGGAAACTAAAAAGTTACATCAGCTAAGTATATCAGGAGTCTGATTATTGGACACAGAAAATTATAAACATCATGATTGAGAACATTGAAGAATCACTCTTAATATCAGAGGTACAAGAGAGATGGTACAGTATCCATATTCTATAACGACTCTATGATAAATCCAGTTAGAAGAGTACCAGCCTTATAAGAAGTCAGTATGAAGCTTCCACCGGATTATGTATGCACAAAAGGTGCAAGTGTTATAATAGAGCTTCAAGTTGTGGATGTGAATTATACCTATGTGGAAGGGAGGTCATGAAAGAGATAGAAGATATGATGCAAGATTTTAAGGTAAGTAAGGTAAAGGTGAACAATGTACGAGATACTCAAATGCAGAAGATCGTGAATAGTCCATACTTCGGATAGAAGGCTAGAAGCGTTGGGATTCAGTATCCTGGAATAATAGCGGCGTCGTCAGTGGCATATCTTCCAGCCTATGGTTTCTAGGTACCGAGAGGCCTAGTTAAGAGAGTAAAGAAGAGTTTGAGATGATGTGATGTCTCGCTTGATGTTTTAGAATAACATAAGGAAATCTATGGTGCAAGCAAGTTGAAGGAAGGTTACGAGCAGATGTCTTGTAGACAGATGTCGTATGTACGGATACTTGTATGGCCTTGTCGGCCTATGTTTTGAGTTTATAAATGATCATGTTGTCCTTATAAGCTTGTATGTCACGTGTATAAGTTTTTATATCAGGTTGGGTCGTTCTATGTCGGGTATTCCCTCATGTTTACTCTGTTTATCTCATGACGCCCCTTCTGGCCCATTTACCTATGATGATATAATAAGAAAGATACGTTATGTTGGTATTCGATTGCGTAAGGCACTGTGTGCCCGTCGCGGCCCATCGGTTTGGGTGGTGACAGAAATGATCTATCTGGAATGTCGTATGTTATCCCCTTTTCAGGACCACCAAAAACATCCAACTATATCTTTTGTACTTCTTCGTCTGAAACAGGTGGTCGCTCGCCTTGCTTAGTCGGTGGCAAGCTCTGAGTGTACTCCTCCACATTAATTTTGTAGGAACCCTTTATTTAGAAGATAGAAAATTATTAACTATATAATATTATAAACATTAATTTCAAGTTATAGTAGTTATGAAACATACATATATAGTCTCCGCCCGGTCCTCGACCCATATAGTTGGATCTGTCGGTGCCTTCTTCTTCCGGATGTGAGTCTCCATAAAAAACTCAACATGAGTCATCTTCCTCCCATATTTTTTCCTACAAATATAATAAAACATACTAACTGAATTAAAATATATAAATATAGTTTGATAAAAATAGAATTATATATTTTAAGGAACTATCAGTAGTCTCTTCGCAGTCCCCATGCTCCTTGCACACACACAGTGCAAGGAGCCACCCTTCTCAGATGCTCGAGCCTTTTTCCCTGTTCACTCTTTTTCTCGAACTTTTCAGTGGTCCACTGCCTCACACAAGGACATTTGCACTTCACACAAGGATACCTAATCATCCCTCCGATTTGAAATGGTTCAAGTGACATTGCATGCCTAATAAATTCATTAACTTATTCTATAAATTCTTCCCTCAAAAACCGATGATTAGGATAATTTCTATTATACATCTAACTACGATATTCCATCGACACAGAGAACAAATAAATTGCATGTTATATTAATTTAAAAGTTCACATATATCCCTAAATAAGTTCTTTTAAATTCAATTATAAGAAGTAATTTAAAAGTTCATATATATCCCTAAATAAATTCAATTAGCTTAGATTGTATCGTTACACTTAGTATTAGATTGAGAACTAGCTTAATATATATGAGTTGCACTTCTTCTACGGCTATTAACACCTAATGATTGTTGAATAATTTTATATTTTAGATAAAGAAAATTCAATGAAAAAGGGTCATACGCTAAAAAATTATAATAAGATACTAAAGACCTCTAAAAAATTTATAATCATAAACTTGCTCTTCTATATAGAGTGCAGAGACAAGTCTCTTGCTCAATACAAGTGTTATGTCTTTACAAATAAGCATATTAGCACCTATGACAAGCATCTAGGTCTTCCAAAATGTAAAAATTCAAAATTACATAAAATACCAATTCACAAAGAGAGGCTAGAGTATAAATATGAACTTTTCTAATATGAACAATCCTAAATGATAAATGATAACACATGAATATTTCAAAGGTTCAATGACAAGACGATTAGATTGGGCAACTTTGGAAGTGTCATATAATAAGATTGATTTATTCTTGTAATTTATTTTAAGTTTTAATTATCAACTCACAATTATACAATTAAATTTAATTAAATATTAACTAAATCCTAATTTATACAATTAAAATAATTAAAATTACTTAAATTTAAAGTAGATAACTAACCTTGAAATGAGGGGTTTGATTTTGGATGGCGGAGGAAGCGGTGGTGGGCTTATAATCACGCGAACATGCAAGATGAGAGAACAATTTGAGAAATGATGTTTATTATACATAGAATAATGAAATAAGCTATCTTAAACGAGAACTCACAATATTTTAGTTTATGATCATCTTCAAAGTCGTGTCATGACAGCTACATATGACTTTGGCTCGAAAGTACTACAGTAAGATTAGACAGAATAGCTCAATCGACATGTCTGATTTGTAATATAGCATAGCTAGGTTAAAAATTCTACTTTTTTTTTTTGTTTAGATTAACAAAATCTTTGGCCAAATCCGACACTAAAAAGTTAATTCAAGATTATCCAAAATTATATACTGAGACAATAATTGGTTCTCTTTACTAATGCGAAACAGTTAACAATTTCAATAAAAAAAGTAAACAAAGGAAAAAATTTACATGTATTCAGTGTCATCAAATAAATGAACAATATATATATATATAGATTATATTAATAATTTATTACCAAACCATGAAAAGTAAGTATTAATAAATACATATTCTCCGTGGTATCGTGTCTTTTTTTGTTTCCCTCTAGAAAACCATTGTTATTAAGCATGAATCACGTCACAAATAAAACGGCCACAGAGAAGCCAACCTACCTTCCCCCTCCCCTTCCCCCCCGGGCCCCCTCCCTCTCAACCCAACTTCACCTCTCCACTTGCCAAAAAAATTGGCGTGTTGACACCGCTTATAGCGAAGGAAGGAAGGAATATGCTTGCCCCTAGTTGGTCCTGTTTTTCTTATTGGACTTCACGGTTCTGATTTGTCTTCCATTTTATATTTTCTGGTGGTTTGATACGCGGACTAAATTATCCAAAAATTATAATTTTTAGACTAATTTATCATATTTGGGAGCAATGACGGATCTAGAGCGTCGTTACTGAATTCCGAGAAACCAAATAACTTTTGCATAGACCCTGTATTTCTATTAAGAAATTCTCTAAATATTAATAAATATATAATTATGAACTCAATTATTATTGTATATTAATTTAAAATTACGATAAAAACTTATAAATTTTAAATTTTAAATCCGACTCTATTTGAAAAATAGGATAAAATAAAATATCTAAAATTAACCATCAATCAAATATAATATAAATTTAGTACGATACATTTTCTCATCTTATCACACCTGCCTACTATTATTGATGTGTTTTTTCCTGGTCCAGGGCCCTCACGTTTTTTACACATATTGTCCACCATTGATATGCCTCCACGTGCCCTACCTTCCTCGGTACCCTAACCCTCGAATTCTTTCGAATCTTCTGGGCTAAGGAAAATCCCTCCCCTTGCCTAATCCGCTTAATGCTCTTTTTTTTTGCTTTTTATATTTACTCATATACCCTTTTTAGATACTGACATTAACAGAACTAAGCCTTATGTGTACATATTTCAACATAAAAAGGCCAAGGTCATTAACGGGAACTTAGAAATCAGTAAATGTGAAGAACCATTCATGTTACGATGCTATAAATACTCACTCCAGTACTTACGTTTATGCGCAAAGTTGCCATTAGGCATTTTTATACAGTTTCTTATCTAAATCCCCTGTACTTTAGAAAAATGGGATCACGATTCGAGGTGGAAGTGAAGATCTCATCGGCTAAGGATTTGAAGAACGTGAATTGGCGTTACGGCCGTCTCAAGCCCTATGCTGTTGTTTGGGTTGACCCAAAAGCCAAATGCTCCACAGAAGTCGACGAAAATGGTGACATGTCTCCTTACTGGGACGAAAAGCTTGTGATTCCCTTGTATTCTCCGATCGAGGAATCCACCTTGTACATCGACGTCGTTCACGCTAACGCCGAAAAGGATACCAAGCCTCTCATCGGCTCCGCCAAGCTTCACCTCCGTGACGTCGTCGATACCGTCGGCATCGGCAACTGTTGTGAGCGTTCACTCGATTTGAAGCGTCCTTCTGGTCGCCCTCAAGGGAAGGTGAAAGTTGACGTCAGCGTTCGTGAGCCGCGCTATCGTGCGCCGGATCCGTATTATGCGCCTCCTTACGGTGTTCCACCACCTGGATCACGGGATTACCCGGCGGCGCCGCCGCAACCTTACGGCGGATCGTACGGTGCTCCTCTACCTGCTCCCTACGCTGCGCCGCCGTCGGGTTATCCGTACAGTGCCGCTCCTGCTCCGGCGCCTTATGGTCAACAACAACCGAGTTACGGTGCTCCTCCTGCGCCGTACTCTCAGGGAGGTAGTTACGGGCAGCCGGGTTACTCGCAGGGTAATTACGGGCAGCAGCAGGGGAATTACGGGCAGGGAAGCTACGGGCAGCAAGCAGGGTACAAGTACGAGGAGAAGAAGAAGGGCAAGTTTGGAGGAATGGGATTGGGAGCAGGATTGGCTGTGGGTGCGGTTGCAGGGGCATTGGGTGGACTAGCGATAGCGGAGGGTATTGATCACATAGAGGATAACATCGCCGATAAGGCTGCCGAGAAGGTTGAGGATGATTTCGCCGATGATGATTATGATGGTGATGATTTCTAGGGAAATTACCTTACCATCTTTGATCTAATTGACTTTGATTTGCATTTTCTATGGTAGAATTATCCTGAAAGATAAAAATGGGGTTCTTTAACCTTGAAAGCAAAAGCTTGTAAACTTCATGCTTTTACTTCTTGTTCGATGTAATATGTTTTGAAGTGTCAAACACTTAAGACGCAGGTTGTTGCTATAAATTTCGATGTTTATGTCCAAACTTATTATTAGGCAGATTGTGCGATCTCAATTGCTATACGTAAGCGATTTAGAAATTTTACCCTTCAAATTCGGTTAACAATTACACGTGGTTATAAGGTCGAACAGCCTTGGTCTTCGAGTTCAATCAACCTTGAACCAATAGATGTTTCAAAGGCTTCGAGTTCAATCACCCTTGAACCAATAGATGTTTCAACTGATGTGTGAACAGAGTAACAAAATGATAAAAGCTATAAAATGATAGTATATTGCTTTATGTTGTGTCATGTGATTCGTTTTACAAATGATCATACCCTCTTTATATAATAGGGTAGTTCTACTCTTGATACAATTCTATATGAGGTAAGAAATCTCATGATTAGCTAATTAATTGGCCTATCTTTGATACGTGCCGAGATTTTCGCCGTGATCTACAACTGATCATAAATATTTCATCCTTCTGTTATTCGGTTCGGCAAATTTTCCTCGATCTCGTCTGATCTCGTTTTGTTTGGTCCCGGGGTCTCGAACTTAACGGTATAACCTCGCACCTCGGTTCGATATAATTCGAGATCGAACCTTAACCTATCATATTCCTGTTTCGACTAGTCACACAAGGGGCGAACCCGATTTTGACCGTTTACAGATAGTCCCCTCGTTTCTCGGAGAGAAGATGACGAGAAACGATAGAAACTTCCGAATCCCGTCTCGATGGGCCATGATGTAAGCGACGAATGGTCACTGAGACACCCGACTATGACGTAAGCAATAAACAGGTACCGAAACGTCCCGTCGGCCCAGTTACCAAGGCATTAAATGCCTGTCTGTTGCTGGTTGGCCACTACGGGTTCAGAAGCGTCATCAGCAAGTTATAAATACTCTAACTTTCATTTATTCAAACTTTACGTTCAAAGCTCCTCCTATTCTTGTTTTTCAAAAATCCCTTTGCTCTCTAGTTTTTGCACCCAAATTTCTTGAACTTTTAGCAAACCGCTAAACATACCATCCTAATATCCCTTTCTTTTGTTCTACAATGGCGAAAACTTCTAAGACTGTCCCGCAAAAGGAGTCTGCCTCTTCATCACGACCCGTCGACGACGGGGTTGCGGCGGAACCACACCCTAGGGAGTTCGTTCCTGCAGGGTGCCCGACCGTTGCCGATTTTAAGATTGAAAAAACTTCCTCGGTACGGGGTCGATGTGAGCCGGTCTTGAGGTACATATGTATGATCACCGATGATCTCCTCACCAAGGTTAAAGAAGATTGAACTTGGGCCAATAAACATGTGGTGGTGCCTTCACCTGAGGAGTCAATCACTACCCATGTGGAGGGTTTTTTAAGTGTTTACACTTATCCCTTCACGCTGAGTATCATTGTTGCCTTCTGCAAGAGGTACGACGTGACTCTTGGCCAGGTTCACCCTTCATTCTGGAGAATAGTGATTCTCCTTCGATTCTTCGTAAACAAAATCAAGGGGTGTTCCTTCACCCTCGATCATCTTATGCGCCTCTACAATCCCCGACTCTATCGAGGGGGGTTGATCAAGCTTGCTCGCTGGGCCAGTAGGGCCCCGTTCTCGAGTATAGACGAGGCTCGAGACCGAGGTTGGATGGGCCGATTTGTTCTAATAAAGACTTCGGACCTGATCCCTGCCGAGGACATGCCATTTCCCGAGAAATGGAACATGAAACGTAAGTAGTACTTTGCCTTGAAGATTTAATCTTCTTGTTTTCCCTCTTATCTCATTTCTTATCGATGTTTTTGATGTTGCAGTTGTGGCCCAGATGTCGTACGTAGTTCCTCAACTCAAGGAATGGGTCGAGAGCCTTGTGTCACAGAGACCATATTCTGAGCGTGCTTGGATGGAATTATCGAAGGGTCGATGGGAGACTCATAATCATGGTAAGTTTTCTTTCCTGATGTAATAATGTTTGATTTCCTCCTTTCGTTGTCGAATTCTTTTCTATTTTCTCTTGTAGGTATCCCCAAGGATGTTGCTATGAGGCCTCCATGAGGTGATGAGGATGTGCCTCTCGAGTCCCCTGCTCCGAGGCATGGTGATGAAAAGAAGAGAAGAAGGGCTCCGAGTTCCCCGAACTCGGAGAAGAAAAAACCAAAGGGGAGGCTGGTGTGTAAAGCTAAGGAAAGTACCAGCGCCCTCCCATCGGACTCGATCCGCCAACTGAGGGATGAGTCTGAAGAAGAAGAAGAAGAAGAAGAAGATAACTCCGAGCTAGTGGCTCAGGTGCGGACCGCTTTGCCTGGAACTGAGGAGGCTGTTGAGAAGGCATTGGCCGATACATGCGAACCGGAATAGAGTGCGGCAGCTTTGCCCCAGGCCAGGGAGGTCAAGAGAGAGACCGGGGCCGACACTTCTCGGGAAGAGGGCGGTACCCCGAGGGACGAGCGTGGGGCGATCGACCTTACCTTGTCCCCTCAGATCTCAGACGCCATGATACGCGAGGTCGGTATGATAGAAGGTCGTTCTTACGAGGGGCCTCATGGGGAGACTAATATCCACAACTTCTTGGATGGGTTAGAGTCCGCTGCCTCAGAAGATGACACCGGGCTTGGTGACCTGCCGGTGCCAAGGAAGGTACCGTTATCGGGTGCCAGTGGGTCTTCATCGAGCCTAAAGTTGGTGGACTGGTTCCCGGCCCCGAGTGTTAACCCTGACAGCAGGCGGTCGATAGTTTTCTCTGTCCCAGAGGATGCCCGGGTTTTCTATGCCCCCGTGGGGGTTGCTAGCTACCTTAGTTGCTTGGTGACCGAAGAGGACCAAGCCGTGATGGATGTGGTGGAAACGCCTTGCTTATTCAATGAGGCCCAATATGCTTTAAATCGGGTAACCTCGAATGTTACTTCATTATTTATTTTAATTTTGAAGTTGTAAATACTCCTAACACCTTTCTTTATGCTTGCAGGCCTCGAAATTATACCGTGAGGCTTTTCTCCGAATTCGGGAGGAGTTAACCTGTCACGAGGCTGAGGTTCGGGAGCTCACCGAGAAGAGAAGCTTCTGAGTGAGAAGCTTCAGACCGAGTTAGAAGCGGCTCGGAAGGAGCATACCAAGTGTGTCGAGCAGGTAAATCGAGTACTTGAAGATAGTGATGACGAACTGGACTTAGTGGATAACAATTCGATCATGCAAGTTCGACAAAGGCTTGAACAAATTGGGCAGCTCCAGACACAGGTAGACTTGATTCTAAGTTAGCACGATCCATTTTTGCCTCGTTAAAAACCTTGCCGAAAAACCCATTTGGGACAAAACTAGTCTAAGGAAAAAAGAGTGCAACGCGTGCTTTCAGACCTAAAGACTTCGTGTCGCTTCTTGTTGATCACCTGGAAGTGTTAGTCCAAAATAAAAAAGAAATGAAATAAGGTCGTACCTTAGCAGTAATACCATTTTAGGCGAGATATATTCCAATTGCTCGGTAGTTGTTCTCTATCCATCATTCCGAGCTTGTAGGACCCTTTCCCGGTGATCTCGAGAATCTGGTACGGTCCTTCCCAATTCGGACCCAATTTCCCTTCGTTCGGATTTCGGGTGTTTAGAGTGACTTTCCTTAGCATAAGTCCCCTTTATTAAAGTACCGAAGGTTGGCTCTTTGATTGTAGTACCTCTCGATTCGTTATTTTTGGGTAGCCAACTGAACAAGGGCAGTTTCACGCTTTTCATCCAATAGCTCCAAGCTCGTATTCATGGCCTTGTCATTTGACTCATTTGTTGTATATCGGTATCTGATGCTTGGCTCCCCGACTTCGACCGGAATTAGGGCTTCGGCGCCATAAATTAATGAGAACGGAGTAGCCCCGGTATTGGTCTTTGCAATCATGCGGTATGCTTAAAGGACTTCGAGTAGGATCTCATTCCATTTCCCTGTGGCGTCGGTTAACCTCTTCTTAAGGTTTTGGATGATGGTTTTGTTGGTCAATTCAGCTTGCCCGTTTCCGCTAGGGTGATAGGGTGTCGATAAGATTCTTTTGATCTTATGATCTTCGAGAAACTTGGTCACTTTGCTGCCGATGAATTGTTTCCCGTTGTCACACATAATTTCGGATGGTATCCCGAACTGACATATGATGTGGTCCCAAATAAAGTCGATGACTTCTTTCTCTCTAACCTTCTCGTATGTCTGTACTTCAACCCACTTAAAAAAATAATCAGTCATAAATAAGATAAATTGAGCCTTACCTGGTGCCCATGGAAGAGGGAAAATGATGTCCATTCCCCACTTCATGAATGGCCATGGCGACAAGACTGAATGCAGAAGTTCCCCGGGTTGGTGAATCATCGGAGCATATCTTTGGCATTTGACATTTACGAACAAACTCCTTTGCATCTTCTTCTATGTCGATCCAGTAATAGCCGGCTCTGATTATCTTTTAAACCAATGATTCGGCGCCTGAATGATTTCTGCAAGTGCCCTCGTGAACTTCCTTCAGAACATACTCGGTATCTCCCGGTCCCAGACATATTGCTAGTGGGCCATCAAACATTCTTCTGTACAAGGTTTCGTCTTCGGACAAGGTGAATCGGGCTGCCTTTATGCACATGGCCCTCGATTCTTTTGGATCTGAGGGAAGTTTCCCGGTCTTCAAATACTCTACGTATTTATTTTTCCAATCCCAGGTTAAGCTCGTGGAGTTTATCTCCGCGTGACCTTCTTCGACTACTGCCCTCATGAGTTGCACGACGGCCCCTGAGTTGAGCTCATCATTCTCGACCGACGACCTTAAGTTTGCGAGGTCATCGTCCTCACTATTTTGATCTCGAAGTACGTATTGCAAAGTCCATTCTTTAAATCGATGTAAAGTTACTTGTAACTTATCTAGGTACCTTTGTATTCGTTCTTCTCTGACTTCGAACGTTCCGTTAACCTGATTCACCACAAGGAGGGAGTCACATATAGCTTCGATCATCTCCGCCCCCAAGCGTTTGGCTAGTTCGAGACCTGCAATCAGGGCCTCATATTCGGCCTCGTTGTTAGTCAATTTCACAGTTCTAATAGATTGTCTAACCACGTTGCCTGTGGGCGGCTTTAGTACGATGCCAAGTCCGGACCCCTTTGCGTTCGACGCACCATCCGTAAAGAGGGTCCAGATTCCCGAGGACGTTCCCGAGTTTACCAACAACTCTCTTTCGACCTCAGGTATTAGGGCCGTCGTGAAGTCAGCCATGAAGTCTGCCAAAATTTGAGAATTTAATGGTTGTTCGGGGTCGATATTCAATATCGTACCCACTGATCTCTACGGCCCACTTGGCCAATCGCCCTGAAAGCTCGGGTTTATGCATTATATTTCGTAATGGGTAAGTTATCACAACACATATAGGGTGACATTGAAAGTACGGTTTCAGTTTCCTAGAGGCGCTTAACAAAGCGAGCGCCAATTTTTCTAGGTGGGGACATCTAGTTTCGGCCTCACCCAAGGTCCGGCTAACATTATAAATCAGAAATTCCGTACCTCATTCTTCCCGAACTAGGACTCTACTTACCGCTATCTATAAGTACAATTGTTCGTCTGCCCTCAGCGTGTGAAGCAACGGCGGGTTCGACAAGTATCGTTTAAGCTCTTCCAAAGCCCGTTGGCATTCCGTAGTCCATGTGAAATTATTTTTCTTTTTCAGCAACGAGAAAAATCGATGACTCTTATCGGAGGACCTCCAAATGAATCTCCCCAAGGCGGCTATGCGCCCGGTTAGCCTCTACACAACCTTCACGTTGTCTAATACCGTGATATCCTCGATAACTTTGATTTTGTCAGGGTTGATCTCGATTCCTCAGTTGGATATCATGAATCCGAGAAATTTACCTGACACCGAACGCATATTTTTCTGGATTCAACTTCATGTTGTACTTCTTCAATATACTGAAGGTTCCTACAAATACTTCAAATAGTCCTCTACTCGCAGGGACTTAACTAACATATCATCAATGTAAACTTCCATAGATTTCCCTATTTTTTCTTTAAACATCCGGTTTACTAGGCGTTGGTAAGCGGCACCAGCATGGAATTACGTTATAGCAGTATGTGCCATACTTAGTGATGAACGAGGTCTTTTCCTGATCATCCGGGTTTATTTGAATTTGGTTTTACCAGGAATAGGCATCGAGAAAACTGAGGATCTCGTGGATGTTAGGCAAAGTAAAAGAGTCCTTGGGGCATGCTTTATTTAAATCCTTGTAATCCACACACATTCTTAGTTTGTTTCCTTTTTAGGGACTACTACTACATTTGCTAGCCATTCGGGGTAATCTTCCTGGATGAACCCTATTTTAAGAAGCTTAGTTACCTCGTCTTTGATGAAGGCATGATTGATCTCGGACTGAGGTCTCCTTTTCTGCTTCACCGGATGGAATTTCGGGTCCAAGCTTAGTTTATGGGTGGTGATCTCAGGCGGGATACTTGTCATGTCGATATGGAACCAAGCAAAACAATCCATGTTATCTATAAGAAATTGAATGAGTTTTTTCCTGAGCTCGGGAGTTAACCCCGTGCTCAGGTATACATTTCGATCGGGTAGATGTTTGATCAGTATGACCTGCTCCAGCTCTTCGACTATTGATTTGGTAGCGTCGGAATCATCAAGGACTATGAAGGATCGAGGAACCCCATAATCATCGTCTTCGTCAGTCCCCTGCTTATCTAGTTGGGTCGAGGTCGGCGTCTGTGATTGCTACTTTGCTTTCTATTTTGCTTTTGAATCTGACTCATTTGTCGATGAGAGTATTGATATTGAAATCACTACATCAACGATAAACATTTCCTTCGCGGCAGGCTGCTCCCCGTAGATTGTTTTGATCCCCTCTGGTGTTAGAATTTTAACACCTGGTGCAGGGTCGAAGGCACAACCCTTATATTGTGGATCCACGGTATCACGAACATGGCGTTATATCTTATGTCCCCTTTGATCACATAAAACTTGGTCTCCCGGATGGTCCCAGCTGCGTTTACTGGCAACATTATTTCCCCCTTAGTAGTTTCACAAGCCATGTTGAATCCGTTTAGCACTCGAGTCGCAGGCACGATTTGGTTTTGTAGGCCGAGTTGTTCTGCGACCCTTGATCGAATGATGTTGGCCGAACTACTTGGATCAATTAACACATGTTTAACTCGAGTTTTATTCATGAGTACAGATATTACCAGTGCATCATTATGGGGTTGTATGATTCCTTCTGCGTCCTCATCGTTGAAAGACAAAGCTCCTTTTGTTATATAGTCCTGAGTTCGTTTCTCCCCAGTGATCAACACCTTGGTGCATTTTAACATCAGCCATTGGGGAACATCGACCCCTCCCGAAGGTGCCCGTCATTGAATAACAAGGCTACTTCTTCTCTCAACTGTCGACAATCTTCCGTTTTGTATCCATGGGTGCCATGATATTTGCATATTTGGTTGGGATTTCTCTGTGCTGGATCGGTCTGCAAAGGTCGAGGCCATTTGGTATCTTTGATGCGTCCGATAGCCGATACGATGGCGGCTACGTCAACATTAAAGTTATATTCTGACAATCGCGGTGCTTCTTTAGGTCTGATAGACCTGTCAAAACCATTCTTGCTCATGAGCCCTCGAGAGCTCTGACCTCGGTCATTTCTCCTTTCATTTCGTACAAGATTTCGCCCAGATCCGCTGCTCCTACGATCTCCATTATACGGCTGGTACCAATCCCTGTTCAACCTCGTTTCTCGATAAATGTCCCTCTTGATTCTATCAACGGGCATGATAGGATAAACGGACCCGAAAGGAGCCCCATGCTGGTCGTCTTCGACCTTGATCTTTGATTGATACCGATTATGCACATCGGCCCAAGTAACAACCGGGTATTCTATCAAAATTTACTTCAACTGCTGCGACGCCACTGAGCTTCGTACAATGAGTCCTTGTGTGAAAGCTTGAACAGCCCAATCATCGGCAACCAGTGGCAGATCCATTTGTTCCATTTGGAATCGAGATACGAATTCTCTGAGCATTTCGCTGTCCTTTTGCCTTACCTTGAAAATGTCTGATTTCCTAGTTTCGACCTTGATGGCCCCAACGTGCACCTTTACAAAGGAATTTGCAAGCATAGCAAACAAATTAATAAAATTAGGCGGTAAATTGTGGTACCATATCATAGTTCCCTTTGACAGGGTCTCCCTGAATTTCTTTAGCAAGACAGATTCGATCTCGTCATCCTCTAGATCATTCCCTTTAATAGCACATGTGTAAAAGGTGACATACTCGTTCGGGTCGGTCGTTCCATTGTATTTAGGAATCTCGGGCATGCGGAACTTCTTGAAAATCGGTTTGGGAGCCGCGCTCGGGAGAAAGGGTTTTTGCACGAACCTTTTGGAATCTAGACCCTTCAATATTGGTGGTTCCCCCGAGATTTGATTAGCCTTGGAGTTGTAAGTTTTCACCTTCTTGTCGTTTGCCTCGATCTTCTTTTCCACCGACTCAACTTGTTTTGTTAGTTCTTCAAGAATCTTCATGATTGCAGGATCGGCCCCTGATTCATTCTCATTCGATTTCCTTGAAACTGATTCGACCCTGTGGGCAACTTCCTGGGACGGCTCGGGCTCGATCCTGCTTGTTGGGTGATTCTGGTTTTGGAGCTGGGCTATCGCTGCTTGTTGAGCCTACAATATTTCGAAGATCACCCGAAGGCTGATCCTGCCCTCTTCGCTGCCATGTGTGCTTTGAGTGACTGATCGAACATCCTTACAGATGCTTCTCTCGGGATCGACGGCCAAATTTGCATCGATGGCTACATGCGAGCTGGCATCGATTGGACCTACAGCCGGAACTCCATCGAGGCCAACTGGAGGTACGTCGTTCCCTGGTGCTATGTTATCATTTTCGTCGTGGTGACCGAAATTATTGTCCACGTGTATCAGTGCTGACTGAGAGTTTGACATTTTGATCCTGGAATCAAAGATACTTAAAAGAACAAGTGTAAAATTGTGTGTGTTATGAAAGCTTGTACCACGTAATCACTATTATTCTTAGCCCCACGGTAGGCGCCAAACTGTTTACCCTTCAAATCGGATAACAATTGAATTTATACGTGGTTCTAAAGATACGTGATACAACTTGGTACGAATTAAGAGAATAGATTAATATTAAAATTGATGATAAAGGAATAAATGCAAACCACTCGAATCGAACAGCCTTGGCCCTCGAGTTCGATCACCCTTGGCCCTCGAGTTCGATCACCCTTGAACCAATAGATGTTTCAACTGATGTATGAACAGAGTAACAAGATGATAAAAGCTATAAAATGATAGTATATTACTTTATGTTGCATTATGCAATTCGTTTTACAAATGATCAAACCCATTTCTATAGTAGGGGAGTCCTACTCTCGATACAATTCTATATGAGGTAAGAAATCTCATGATTAGCTAATTAATTGGCCCATCCTTGATACGTGCCGAGATTTTCGCCGTGATCTACAACCGATCGCGGATATTTCGTCCTTCTGTTATTCGGTTTGGCAAATTTTCATCGATCTCGCCTGATCTCGATTTTGTTTGGTCCCGGGGTCTCGAACTTAACAGTATAACCTCGCACCTCGGTTCGATATAATTCGAGGTCGAACCTTAACCTGTCATATTCCTGTCTCGATTAGTCACACAAAAAGCGAGTCCGATTTTGACCGTGTACCAGACATTTATTAGGTAATTCTAGTGAAGATAAAGGAACCAAAACAATATGCCATGTGCGTATTTCAATTTATTGGTCCATCGACTCGCCTGGCTTTTATCTCATGTTTTTATGTGCACATTTTGAATTTCTTTGTTTAAGATAACGTTAATAACTTCTTTGTTTTACCAATGAGTAACGCCAAAGACTTGAACATAGTGCAAATTTAGATAATCTTAATTTATTGTTTAAGAGATGAACATGGGCATTAACCAAAAAGAAAGGAGAGGAGAACCTAGAGAAACTAATGGGTCGTTTAATCGGAAAGAAGTTATCCCATAATTAATTATCTTGTGATTAGTTATTCCATTTTTTCATAGGGATAAAAAATACTACAATCCCGAAATAACTAATCTCAGGATTAATTATACTGCAATTTTCTACAATCAAACATGAAATAAACTCTTCTAAAATTTAGTCCCGCAATTAATTATTCTTTATCCCTAGTACTGGTTCAAACATATTGTCTATCACATAAATTAGATAAAATCAATCTGATTATGATAGTCGTGTCTCCTAGTACATATAAAATCCATTTGGCCCCAAAGCAGCAGGGCAGGCTATATACGGATCATCGTGACATCAGCGTCCATTATATGATTACCCTTTGGCTTGCCTTTGAAGTTGCAACCACTATTTTTAGATCTCTTTACAAGCTCATATCTACAACAAATTATTATGTATTTTTAGGGATAAGCGAGTGAAATACCTTTAAAAATATTGTCCAACATATATTCACTTCAAACTCGATGGGCATAATTGTGTGGTTGATATTCTAGGGGCGATCTCTAGCTTAATTAACTAGTTGCCTTTTAAGATATATAAAAGAAAATGTTGAGATTTGTGGGCAATGAATCCCTTGCAGTGCAAGGTCCCCTAGTAATAACATCTTAAGCGTACAGATATATATTTTCTTGTCTTCAAAGCAAAAACAAAACATATATATCTCTTAAGCTACCATTTAATCAATTATAAGAGGTGCCTCAAACGTGTACTCTCTTCTCTCCTTCTCTCTTTGGAACAGTTAAATATCTCTCTTTACTATAAACTGCTGCTTCCTCTCTCATCTTTGAATAGTTACTTGTAAAAACTAAAAACTCCTTCTTAGCTTTGAGTTTTCTATTGCAAGGTCTAAGAAGGAGAATGAAGATAAAATTTCGTCCAGCATTGAGAAAATACTTTGCATGGAATGGTAAGTTTCTTTTGTTAATTTAATTCCGTTTTATTGATTTCTTTCAGCCAGCTTTGTCTGTGAATTCAATTCTACGCAATTGATTGATGTTATGTATTCAGTATTCATAGTTTGATCTGTCGCACATGTATTTGTCGTGTAGTAGACAAAATTGACAGATTAAAAAAAACCATGTGAAAACAAAGCTCGTTAACAACTTTGCAAATATCTAGTATAAAAATACGACGATTATAGTAATTAATGACTTTTGCTAAAGAAAGAGAAAACCAATGGTCAAGGCAGGGTTGCGATTCTCAATGACAAGAGAAGCACGTTTTTTGCATGTTCCCAAGTTTGTGCCAAAGCTATCAAAATACCCCCTTCAGTCCATTCTTATTTTTTTTCACTATATACTAAAAAAAGAAATCCATTTTTATTCGTTCAGTGTAGAAAATCAAAAGATAAGTTATCGTTTTATACTTATTTTACCTTATTATTAAGTACTGTTAATTATTTTCAATTTATTTTCCAACATAATATAGTTATCGGTGATATACTAAAATTATCATTTTATTAATTATTTATTAAGGTTGTGTCACAAATAAAAGTAAATGAAGGGAATAGTAGCCAACAACTCATCCGATAATTTTTACTTTATGGTCTCTTGGGAGTATCCGTCCAAAAGCACGTGTCTTGTGTTAGTACAATCATTAATCTGGAATTGGATTGGATGGAGTTTCTAGTTGAGGTTGTTCATGTACTTTCACCGTTCCCTTTTACTTTACACATTTTGATTTTTTACACCTATTAAAAAATAATAAATAAAGTGTATAATTTATCATGATACTCATATTAATTAATGCATATTTTATTGGATTTGAGAAAATGATTTGAAATGAGTAATAAATTTTGTGAGTATAATAGGAAAAAAAAATTATCTTATCTTGATATGCGTAAAGTGACAAGTAAAAATGAAAATCTATTTTTTGTATATATGTCAAGTAAAAATGAACGGAGGGAGTATTTCATTCTTCAAGTTTTGACACTACTTAAGTAACATTTCAACTAATGGAGTTTTCATGGGATAGTTTGAATTTCATTAACCTCGGGACAAATGGTATATAATAGTGTCTTCTTGCTCTCTGTTAACTTGGTCAAAGAAAAAAAATATAGAATTTGATTATTAGAAAAAGAGTTCAATTTTGAATTGGAAATCCAATCCGATTTGGGTTTCTTATGGACCTTTAATGTTAACGGGCTTAAAGGACCAAAGGCCCATAGTTTTCCTCTTATGGGTAGAGTTAGGCTCACCCTTTCACTTTTTGTTAGTAGTGAAGTACACTCTCCGATCCACGTGACCAATTTGTCTTGGACACACACATTAAGAAAATATAATTTGAATATAACCGTTCTCTTTTTTATCACTTTTTTCTTATAATAATATAATAATATTATATAATGGTGTTTCTCGGTTTCAATTTGAAAATACAGCACCAAATATTTATATAGCTATCCTTCAAAGAGATTTTTACACAATAAGTCACTTATTTAAAATTATTTGTTTAAATAACATCACTTTTGATTTATTATAAAATAGCAAATTCATTTACAAGTCTAGCACATTAAAGGTTTAGACATTAAATGACTAACAAATTTAAAAATCAATTATCCACAAATTAAGAGATCAATTTATACTTTCTCTCTCATCACCCCTAACAATTTCTATTTTTTTTCTTTATTATTCATCCATATCACTTGCTTTCAATATTCTATCAAAGTCTCTCCATGCATCTCCCCACTCCTTCTAGACACCACCATCCTTTCTTCATGACCATAGTTAGGTTCACCAAAATCATTACAAAATTCAAATTATGAGTGAGAAACGACAGAAGCTTTCTCGCAAAGCTTTTGGTGAGAAAAAAAATGCACTTGTATAAAATTTGAATTATACCATGCATGTTATATATACAATGTATTATTGATATATTTCTGTATCTCTAAATACCATTTGGTGGTGACTTTTTTTTACCATACATGTTATATTCACAACATATAATTGGAATATTTGTGTGTATTTTTCAGAATTAGAAGGTGTTATCGGTGTAAATTTTTTAAATTTATGCATATTTTATACGGATTATAAAGTGATTGTACCCTAGATACATATAATGTATTTTTACATTACAGGATTCGATATTTTAGATTTATGTAACATGTGATTTGGATCTAAATATATTTATTTCAATTCAAATATATGCGATGTATATATAGGATATAATTAGCACCTCATAAATTTTGAATATAAAAGATACAAAGCAAAACTAACAATGTAACTTTATATGCCATTTATATTTGTAGTATAATATATTCAAATATTATAATTTATACTAATAATTTAATACTATATACTTCATAAAATAATTATTCAGCATGCATATACCATTTACACATACTGTATGTAATATTATAATGTCAATATTTCAACTATTTTTCCAAGTAGACATTTTTATCGAAGCATAATTGGAAGAGAGAGAGAGAAAAATTAAAATCACATTCATCAATAAATCATCTATGACAAAATCATTCTTCGGAATAGAGATAAAAGACAAGGAAAAGTCAGTAGAATATTTAAATACATAGCAATTTCCTAAAATATAGGAACATGGGTAGGATAACTGTTACGAATTTTTATTATAAATGTAAATATGTAACTGCTAGAAATGTTAATCAAGTGCTATTGCTATGACATTGTAAAAGTTTTTAAAATATTGGACAATTATGTTTTTTCCTCATAATCAAATATTTGTGTTTGCATGCAGAGGCCCAAATCGAGAAACCGGCCCACATAGAATTGGACCTCCGAGAGGAATATGCCCATGCCTTTCGAACCGAATCCTATGCTGACTTCTGGACACGTGTCCTTGCTTTAGGTGAAAAGATTTCTTCCCCAACAAAAATTGTCGGCTCCACTTCAGCTGCTCGGCTTCTCTCTTACCGGCTTTTCGTGGAGCATCTTTTGGATCCGGATCAACCCACCGTTACTCGGATCCTGGATTTGATCCAAACCCACCCACAAACTCACTCTCTACTATCGGAATATTTTTCACAGACTGCTGAAGCCTCATTACTCTGCAGTGTATTGCTAAAAAATGTGGAAATTACACGATCCAAATATAAATCACTTAAATTCACCTTAGACGCTCTCCAAAAAACACCATATTCAAATGTGGACCGCATGCCCAAGATTGTGAGCCGGTTAACCAAATTCTGCAATTCCCTTAACCCGTTTGTTTCATCTGCATCTTCACCGCTCCGATTTCAAGTCGTTCAAACCGATTGTTCTCACCTGCTAAAACGACTCGAGCTCAGGCGAGATAAGACCAAAGTCAGACTGCGACTAATGAACAAACTGAAACACGGCTCAGCCGTATTTCTTGTAGCTTTAACTGTCTCGCTTACAATAATTGTCGCGACTCATGCACTTGCTTTACTCGTAGCGACTCCAATTGTAATGGCGGCTTCATTCCAGCTCGCGTCGACTAAGAAGCTAGCAAGATGGTCAGCTCAGCTTGACATAGCTGCAAAAGGGACCTACATATTAATTAGAGACTTGGATACTATAAGCCGGCTAGTGGGTCGGCTAACTGATGAATTAGAAGATTTACAAGCCATAGTTCGATTTTGGCTAGAACGAGGTGGAGATCCTGTTCAACTTCAACTTCAAGCCAGTGGGGAAGTAGCGCGCCAATTGAAGAAGAATTATGCAAGCTTTGTGGAGCAATTGGATGAATTAGAAGAACATTTGTACTTGTGTTTCATGACCATCAATAGGGCTAGAAACCTTGTGATCACAGAAATTATGAATTCGGGTCACCCAAATTCAGCCCCATATTTGTTACCCAAAGAATAGTTGTTGGCAATTTAATTTCATGTAATTTTCATTTTAAAAAAAATTGCC